>NW_025814825.1:59347500-59947500 GCF_022079265.1 Lynx rufus
GGTATGTGATCATAACAAGTACATAGAATCACAGCTATGTCAGAATAACAAAACTGCATCCTTTAAAAACTTGTGTAGGAAGAAAAGGAAATTCACCAGAACACTCCAAGCGGCAAGCATGTGGGAGACATTTTTCCTACATTTTCAAAATTTTGTATTGGCCATGTATTATTTTAAAAAATTTTTAAATGTGCTTAATAAAAACCACATAGAATTGAAAAGCCCAGTCCAGATATGGCAGGTGATGAACTAATTTACAGTAACCCGATAGCTGGATACCTACAGCAAATCCATCATTCTGAGCCACGTTCCCCCAAGTTGCCTGCAGGGTTCACATGCTGTCCAGCAAAGTAAGTTCAAGTTAGGACAGATATGGGTATGAAGGTAATTCAGCTTTTAGTTTTATATATAGGTCACAGGCAGAAACTGCAGACCTAAACAGAATCGATGTTTGGATTATGCCCCTCACAGTACCGCATGTTGAATTTAAGAATCGAGTCAACTTTTTGGGGGCGCCTGGGTGGCTCAGTCGGTTGAGCATCCGACTTCGGCTCAGGTCATGATCTCACAGCTCATGAGTTCGAGCCTCGCCTCGGGCTCTGTGCTGACAGCTCGGAGCCTGGAGCCTGCTTCAGATTCTGTGTCTCGCTCTCTCTCTGCCCCTAACCCACTCTCTCTGCCCCTAACCCACTCGCGTTCTGTCTCTGTCTCTCTCAAAAATAAATAAACATTAAAAAAAATTTTTTAAGAAGAATCAAGTCAACCTTTATTAAGAATAACCCTTTATCTCTCTTTTTTTAAGTTTATGTATTTATGTATGTATTTATTTATTTAGAGTGCAAGTGGGGGAGAGGGGCAGAGAGAGAGGGAGAGACTGAGAATCCCAAAAGCGGGCTCTGTGCTGTCAGCATGGAGCCCGACTCAGGGCTTGAACTCACAGACCATGAGATCATGACCTGAGCCAAATTCAAGAGTCAGAGGCTTCACCGACTGAGCCACCCAGGTGACCCAAGAATACTTCTTTATTTCAAAGCATGGCTTTGCCCACTTGTGCCTTTTTCCTGAACATCTAAGGGTTCACATATGTACTTAGGACCGACCTTGTAAGTTACATGGAACTGGTTCAAACCCTCTATTATGGTTTATACATACTAAAAACTTTCATTCTCCTGCGTTTTGGACTACTGGGATTTTGTTTTCATATTTCCCTATTCACAGCCGAGCAACATGGAAAGCTCCAAGCTGAATGTGTGTGATGCCCCCGAATTGATTTTTGGAGAAAGCGAAGGCTTGTGTGATGGTTATGGGAGGGGGAGGACTGAGGAGCGAGGTCTCTTCGTGGCGAGGAGTGAGCTGCACGGGGATGGTGTGCTTTGTGGTCTTTAGTGGGAGAAAAGGTGGGGGTGGGGGTGATTCTGCTTGTGATGTGGCTCTGGCCTCACATCCATGAGAATGAATGAAACATCAAATGTTTTCATTGTTGGCAGTGCTGGGCTCCGAAGCTCCTGTCCCACTTCTGAAGGTGCTGCCAGCCTGGATCCGTGCTTCCTGTCCCCAGAAGTGACAGGGCCGAGCAAATGCCCACAGGAAGCCAGAGGCCCAGAAGGTTCTCCACTGCTCTGGCCACCAGTGCCCTGGGAGTTTGAGTGCCCCCCAGCCTCCACGCCCATTGCCGAGGGCCCCCCGGAAGGTTGCCTGCCAAGCCCCGGAGCAGCACCTGAAGACTGGCCCCTAATTCAACACCCCAGGAAGGAACCTTCCCCAAATGCCCATGGGGATGTCCCAACAGCGTTTGTCCCTGAAGGGGACAGTTCTACTCAGTGCAATGTGGGTGCCATCGTCCCCAGTGCCCAGGGCAGAGGAGGACATCTGAAGGAAGAGGGACATAAATTATCTTCCTCCGGTAGCACTGACCAGTTGCCAGCAATTTCAGCAGCACCTCCTCAAGAGCTGATGAAGGGACAGCTTTGTGGAGAAGACGGCCAGCCTGGCGGCTCCGAGTCCCAAGGGAAAGGGGTCGCAGGTGGCCTTCCCCTCGCAGAGTCCAGGCAGGGGGCAGCTTCCGTACCAGCGGCCCCGAAGGCCCCAGCTGCAGCTCAACCAGACGGGGAGAGCTCAGCTGGCCTGGAAGAGCCCCCCACAAAGCCCGAGACCCCAACTCCACAAGATCGGGTGCCCAGAGCCTTCGACAGAGAAACCTGCCAAGTGGAGGCACTGCCTCAGGCTTTAGCTGATGACTCGGGACTCCTCGGGGCCTGCCGTCCCACTGGGAACAACTCAGGGGCTGCCCGAGAGGCCGGCACCAATTCCTGGGAAAGCTGCCAGCAGCAAATGGGAGCACATCTGGAGCACCCGGAGCTGCCCTGGGATTCACCGAGTCCTGTGCTGGCACCCGGGCCCGGGGACTCTCGGAAGGAGACCGTGGATGCCAGCGGTGCTCGGGGACACTTGGAGACAGCGGGGCAGGGAGGCGATCCCAGTATAGCTGTCTGTGCTGCTGCAGGCAACCGACCCGCAGGGGCTTCGCTTGTGAGCGCCGAGCCTTCCCCACAGGCCCCGACGGAGGACGCACATCCACCTTCAGTCTCCGCTTTGCAGCCCGCTGCCGGGGCCTCGGCTGCTGCAGAAGAGCCCGGCTGGTCGACCAGAGAGATGGTTTCCGGGGCTGCGATGCCAGTTCTTAGAGATCCGGCCGAAGGGCTGGCAGACGCAGGGTTGACGGGACGGGAGAAGCACACATCAGATCTCAGAAATGAGGGAGAAGGTCTAGAAGGGAGCCCTGGAGAGGGTCCTGACCCTGTGCCCCCGGAGGACAGGGGAGAGCTCTCAGCGAGGGACCATGAAGTCCAACAAAGGGTACCGCCCCCCGCCCCACCCAGTGCATCAGATGAAAGTGCCAGAAAGTCACTGGGGCCAAAGGATGAAGCCGTGACCCCTGAAAGCCCAGCAGTGGCTGAGGAGGAGAGCAGACCACCTGGGGCCAACTCTAGGGGACAGGAAGAAGTCACACAGCCACTGGACAGTGGAGATCTTGAGAACCCATGGGGAGAGCAACCCGGGGCCTTCGGCCGCAAGCCCGACCCAGAGGTAGAAAAAGACGAGGTTTCAAAGCTAAGCCGTGACGTGGAGAGCAGAGCGCATCGCGGCACGGACTCAGCACAGCCCCTCAAGAAGGAGGGTCCTGGGCACCCCGACAGGCCTGGCTCTCCATCAAAAGATGCAGCTGGGAGCTCGGTGGCCTGTGGGATGATGGGAGAAGCCCGCGCGGTCCATGCCTCTGGCTCCCTGCGCAAGCTCCCTGAGAAGGATCTCCTCCTGCCCCCTGGGCCGGACGGAACTGGTGAACACATTCTTCCCGAAGAAGCCGTCTGGGAGGGGCCAGGGTTGCAGACCCAGTGTCCCGACACCCTTCAGGACGTGGGGGGGTTGGAAAGAATGCACTATCTTCCTGCTTTAGAATCTGAGAAATCAGATTTCCTGTCAGCTCCTGCTGCAGAGGTCAACCCCAAAGCCCAGGAGGCGGAGAGCACTTCGGAGACAAAGAGGAGGAGCCCCCCATCTGCGCCGAGGCCCGGCAGCTGTGACGGGGAGGCTTTGCTGACGTCCCCGGGCCAGCCTTGTGGGCTGGGGCGTGAGGCAGCTGGTCAGGAAGTCCATGCTGATGGGCCACCCCCCGAGGGGGAGAATTTGGCAGTGGACTCTGGGCTCGCGATGCTCAGCCTGGAGCAAGGTCGGCAGGGAGAGCCGCCCTGCCTGGGGGACCCCCGGATACAAGGAGCTGCTTCTGAGGGGCCCTCGGTGTCTTCTGAGAGCCCTCTCCAGCCCTTGCAATCAGACCCAGAAGCATCCATCTTTGACATGCTCAGGGAGAAGCCCCAGCACGGTGAACGTGAGAAGGAGACTTACCCAGGGGGTCTAGGTTTTAGGAACGTGGGCTCAGATGCTCCTCGAATACCTGCGGGGCCTCCGGAGGACGCGTGCTTGCCTCCGTATGGAACAGAGGAGCAGGCTTCCAGATCAGAGCTTCAACGTGCGCTCCCCAAAGACGGTCTGTGTGATGCTCCAAGTTCAGCTCCCGGGGACACGGTTCCAGAAAGTCCTGAGACCGAGCAGCCAGAGTCATCAGCACCAACGGGACTGGGGTTGCCCGGGGTAGGGCAGGGTAAGCAAGAGGAAGCATGCGGTGGCAGTCTGCCCGCCGGGGACTCGCCTCCTGCGGCAGACACCTTGAAGGACTCCCCTCCTGCGGGTCTCTTGAGCGGAAGGGAGAATTGCTGTGCCGAGCAGGGGCTGAACAAGTCCCAGCAGGAGCCGGCAGGTGTGTTGAAAGCCAGCAGTCAGCATGAAGAAGCATGTCTCAGTGATGCAGGAGCTTCAGAAGCCGCGGACGCTCAGCCCCCGCTCCGGGGGTTGGGTGAGACGGAGCAGGCAAGTGGGAACACAGCGGGGACCCCACCTTGTTGGCCTGACTCAGTAGCTCTCCTGGGTGCAGCTCGCGGGCCGCCGGCCGCCCTTGGAGTCACACCCACCCGGGATGCCCCGGACAGGGAGGCGAGTGGTGAAACCCGGGTGGGCAGGCAGCAACCAGCGCCGGCCCCACCGAAGGGAATGGAGCTCCCCGTAACCTTGGATGCAGAGGCCCAACGGCTTCTTGGAAGGTTCCCCGCGGCTCAGGATCAAGGTGCTGATGGTGGGGCTGCTGAGGCCGGTGGGCACGCTGAGGAGGGAGACCTGGGGGTCCAGCGGGCTCTGGGGGGGCCAGCGGAAGCTGCTGTGTGGGGCGGCTGCCTTCAGACTGAGCAGTGCGCCTCCCCTGGGAAGGAAGCCTCTACCTTTGCCCTCGCTGAGCCCTGCCGAGCAGAACAGCTTTCGGCCGGCTCCCGGGATGCCTTGCTCGCGGCCAGAGACCTGGGTGCCATTCCCGGGAGCAAGGTGGATATTTCTGCAGCCCAGGCTGTCCGCAGCCCAAAGAAACCCCTGCCACCGGGGCCACCAGCAGAGGCTGCGCCCGGCACTCCCTACCTGGATATTGATGGTGCTGCCGGGAAGGGGGCAGAACCTTGTGCCACAGAAGAGTCTCCACTTGCCTTGGAGGATGCTACCCCCAGGAAGATTTCTGCCGGCTTGCTGGCCTCGCTCTCACAACCAGGAGCGGGTGGCGAAATCTCTGCGGTGCAAGCCGGCAGCGGAAGCCCCAAAGCCGGAAACTTTGAGGGACCTGCGGGCTCCGTCCCCTACCTGGACAGGATGCCGCTTCTGACCGAGAGTAAGCAGGTGACAGGGGAGGAGGGGGCAAGAGCGCCCGGCGCAGGCACCAAGCCCGGGGAGATGCCAGCACGCCCTGCCAGTGAGGGAAGCGTGGCAGGTGATGCAAGGGAGACGGAAGGCAGCGGGGAGAAGATGGTAGAACCTTCCAAGGATCCAAGGAGGGGCGTGTCAGGTGGCGTGGACGCAAACTCCAGGCAGACCGGCACGATCGCTGGGCTCCCTGACTTCAGGGAGCACATCACCAAGATCTTTGAGAAGTCTGTGCTCAGAGCCCTGACCGCCGATCGGCCCCAGAGTGCAGCGGGAGAAAAGGCAGGAGCCGAGGGGAGTGTGCGGGGTGAGGACCTCGCGGGGCCACGCCCAGAGAGGCCTCCAGACGGGACTCAAGGAGCGGTCATCGCCCCTCTCCCCGCCCTTCCTGCTGGACTCGGGGTGGGCACAAGGGAAAACAAACGAGAGCCGCCTACGGAGGCTGAGATCCCCCGCCTGGTCCCCCGGGATCCCGCTCTAGGAAAGCTGCGGGGTCTGGCGGCACCAGCCGCAGAGCAGAACCTGCCCGGTGCCAGCGTGGGGAAGGAAATGGCTGGTGTCCCGCAGATGGTGGAGGGCAGTGAGAAGCCAGAGGGGGCTGGGGAGGCCGAGCCGGGGCTCGGGGGCCGGGCCCACTCGCAGCAGGGCGGGGCCCAGAGGGAATTAGCTTCGGGTCTCTCCTCTCCGGGAGCCGTACCGCACACGCCCGTGGAAAAGGCTGCTGACTTCCAGGTGGTTCCCCAGAGCCACGGAGGAGGGGCCTCAGCTCCAGAAGACAGAATTCCTCCTGGATTGTACCACCAAGAAGCGGCCACCGGCGACAGTCAACCCGGAGAGGATGACGGTGCCTGGGGCTTTGCTCACACAGGGGGTCCAAGTGGCATGCCCGTGTTCACCTGGGCCCTGGGAGCATCTTCTCCCCGTGGGGAGATTGTGGCCGAGGCCATCGGCGCACCCTGGCCCCCCGACGCGCTTGGGGGTGAGCAGAGGCATGGGGGTGGTGCCGGGATCTCAGAAACGCAAAATGCCCCAGAGCCACAGGCTGGAGAAGCATCAGCCACTCCCCTGGAGCCCAGCGCTGTGGCAGGAGCTGCTGGGGAAGCAGAGGGTGACGTCACTCTGAGCACAGCCGAGACCAGGGCACGTGTGTCTGGTGACCCACCCGAGACAGGTGCTCCAAGGATGCTCTCGGGTGCTGCTCCTGGGCCAGCGCTGCCAGGAACCGGCGGGGCCCCGGGCTGCTCTGATGGGGCCCCGGGCACGGAGGACAGCCCGGACAGCCCGTCTGTGCACCAGCAGGCTGAGGAGTGGCCGGGCCCTGAGCCCCCCATCCCTGCTGGGGGCGGGAAGCTACAAGTCTCCTCACCTCCAGAGCCTGAGGGACCTCGGGACCCGCAGCTGCAAAACCAGGCCCCGGGAGCGCTCCACGCTGAAAGGTACAGACGAGGACAAACTCCCAGGGGAACGTGGGGCCAGCTTCGGGAGCGATTCCCACCCTGGGTTTTTAAGAGTCAGTGAAACAGACGGGTGGTTTTTTTAAAAAGCTAAGTTGTCCATACTTAACTGTTTAAGTTTACTCGCTTGCCACCTCTGGACGTGCAGCGATTTTCAAAAATGTGAGCAAAATGGTGGAAGCAGGGAGCTGTTTGTTCCCAGTGTCCCGTTCCCGGTACGTGACCTTCCGTTCGCTTAACGAAAACTGTCTGAAGAGCGTGAAATGTTTACTGGCTGGCAGCACGCTCTTGGGTCAGAGGTTGGAGTCAATCATATGTTTTCCTGGAGCCCAGATACATTTGCTTTTGAATCTGGATTTATTTATACAGAGAGGCCCAAATGATCCCAAGGCATCTCCAAGCCGTTGACTTGCCGGAAGGTGATTTTTGTCTAGGATTTGGGGGTAGTACCACTTACAGCTCTAATTGGGAAATGGGCTTTTTCAGTAGGATGTGGAGACAGATACCCTTCTTACCATCGATCGCTTTCTCTACCTTATCCCAGAAAGAGCCCCAGGCCCGATCCATCCACCTTACTTTCAGTTCCCGAGAAGGAGGCTCCAAACGTCCCGGGCAACGTCGTTTCAGACAAGGCCAGAAGTGTGGGAGGAGCAGAAAGGTCAGTAAAAAGGCATCAGCCTTCGGAGAACCAAGAGGTCTTGCTTTGGCAGACACATTGGGTGTTTTGCAGAGGAGAGATCTGCTGACACATGAGTCCTTATATAAGAAAGAAACAAACAGCCTTTCCCATTCCTTATACAGGTGAAACAGTGCCCAAGATGACTGAGGGCTGCATTGCTATGAACGGGAGGGAGTGAATTTCACATCTGAGTTTAGTACCTTAAAAACAACAACAACAGCTTGATTGAGATGTAATGCACATTCGCTCATTTGAACTGTGCAATTCGGTGGCTTTTAGTTAATTCACAGAGTTGTGCAACCATCACACCAGTCGATCTTAGAACATTGTCATCCCCCCCCCAAAGAAACCCTGCACCCCTTAGACATCACACGCCACCCCCCAACCCCAGCCCTAGACAACCACTCATCTGGCTTATTGCCTTTTGAGGCAGATGGGTTCAACGCTGATTTAATCTCTGAGGCTGAAATGTCTACTCACCAACCCCAGTCCTACTCCATAGAGATCTCGAGATTAGGGGGCAGATGAAGGGGTCACTGTGAATCCTGAACGCTCACACTTGTGGGATATGCCCCTGCCGGCTCTTTCCTCTGTGAAATGCCACCTGTGGTTGTAGAAAACCTACTGCTCAGAAGTTTCACCCTCCCGGGGAAATGTGACCATCCTGGGACGTTTGGCTGTTCTGGTGCTCTGTGTGTGTGTGTGTGTGTGTGTGTGTGTAGCAGGGTGGACTTTAAATTAGTACCTGTGGCAGCCCAGCGTGTCCTCCCAAACAGCTGCAAGCATTTTATAAATGATTTGATTCATATTTCGCACATGCGGAAAGAATGCACAATCACCTGTTTTTCGAGTCTGAGCACTTCTGCCGACACCCAGCTGCCTTCCCTGCCCCACAAGGGCACCTCTTAGAACGCTGGGCCGGCGAGAAGCAGGCACGTGCTGCCCTGGGCAGATGTAAGTGTCATCTGCGTTGGGCACTTGTCTCTGCTGCTGACGTAGCACGTAATCCCCCACCCCCACCCCAGTCCTGGCCTGTGTGTATTTTTGACACTCCCAGTTAAAGTGCAGGAGAAATATCTAACTAGGAAAATCCTCTCCCTCCCCACAAATGATATATTAGCACCCTTCTCCATGTCCCTGGAGGTTTTATCACCTTCTTGGAGAACTTAGGGCCAGACATATGGTAGCTCAAGAAATATTTATGGTTCGTTGTTATAATCATTGAAACATTTAAAATCATAATTTCTAAATTAATATTAGAAAAGCATGAAGAATAAGAGAAAGCTCCACAACCACACCCCTTAAAGATCACTGTTACTTATTATTTTGTGTATTTTTTTAATGTTTATTTATTTTTGAGAGAGAGAGAGAGAGAGAGACAGAGTGTGAGCAGGGGAGGGGAAGAGAGAGAGAGAGAGAGAGAGGGAGACACAGAGTCCAAAGTAGGGTCCAGGCTCAGGGCTGTCAGCACAGAACCCGACAAGGGGCTCGAACTCACAAACCGTGAGATCATGACCTGAACCAAAGTCGGACACTTAATTGGCTGAGCCACCCAGGTGCCCCTTATTTTGCGTATTTTTATCCCGTTTTTTCTTTTTAAACATTTTGTAGTGTTTTGCCCCTGCCATCAAAACGCTGCGAACATATCTTAGTGGTTGAAGTTGTATGACTTTATCACAGTTTATCGAGCAATGACATTTAGGTGAGAACAGTGTTTCTGTTCCCTTTGCTCTGATGGAGGGTCTGACGGGTGGTAGACTTTTAGAATCTCTTAGAGGTGTAGCATTTGATTTGACAGCCGTTTGTCACATGTGAATGGTGATGTGCTGTGAGTGTAAAATACGAACTGGTGGGCACCTGAGTGGTTCAGTCGGTTAAGCATCCGACTTCAGTGCAGGTCATGATCTCGCAGTCTGTGAGTTCGAGCCCCACATCAGGCTCTGTGCTGACAGCTCAGAGCCTAGAGCCTGCTTTGGATTCGTTGTCTCCCTCTCTCTGCCTGCCCCTTCCCCGCTCGTGCACTCTCTCTCCCTCTCTCTCTTTCTCAAAAATAAATAAACATTAAAAAAATTAAAATACATACCGGATGTTGAAGAAAAACCAAAATACATCATTAATGATTTTTATGTTGATATATATTAAGATAATAATATTTTTGATGTATTGGGTTATTATTATTAAATTTTCTTTCATGTATTTCTTTTTCCTATTTCTTTTTTTTTTTTTTTTTAATTTTTTTTTTCAATGTTTATTTATTTTTGGGGCAGAGAGAGACAGAGCATGAACGGGGGAGGGGCAGAGAGAGAGGGAGACACAGAATCGGAAACAGGCTCCAGGCTCTGAGCCATCAGCCCAGAGCCCGACGCGGGGCTCGAACTCACGGACCGCGAGATGGTGACCCGGCTGAAGTCGGACGCTTAACCGACTGCGCCACCCAGGCGCCCCTCTTTTTCCTATTTCTAGTGTGGCTACCAAAACTTTTAAAATTACATATGTGGCCTTTGCATTCTTGGCTTGCATGTGTGGCTCAGAGTCTATTTCTGTTTAGATCATTTGGCTCCAGAACCTGCCTTGTCCTTGTCCTTGAAGGAAATGAGGAGGAGGAGGGCTGGTTTTCCTGTACTTTGGGTTCTTGGGGGAAAAGGCCTATCCCTATTTCATTGGCTGAGCGTTTCCAGAAAGAATTCTGATGGGCCCTCACCTCCATCCTGCCAGGTGGAGTGACCTCGCGCCCCACCGCCCCCACCCCCACGGGGAATCGGGAACAACGACATCTGAGCAAATGGTTTATGACAGACTCCAACTTAAGCTTAGCAGAACCATCAGAGGTCTCCGGAAGATAGAGACCAGCTCTTTCCAACAGAAATAGGACACAGGCCACAGATGTAATCTTAAATTTTCTACTAGCCGCATCCAAAACTAAAAAGAACCAGGTACCATGGGTTTCACTAATATAGTTTGCTTAACCCAATATATCACAAATATTATCATTTTAACATGTGATTGATACAAAGATGATTAATTTGATGGTCTGCATTCTCGTTTTCATACTAAGTCTTTGAAAGCTGGTGTGTATTTTAGCGCCACAACACACAATTTGGACCAGCCACATTCCAAGCGTTCAACGGCCACATGCTGTCCTACTGGACACAGCCCACAGCCCCTCCCAGAGCTCTGACACCTGTCGACAATGATCCAGAAGTCCAAAAATTCCCACGGGGACCCCAAACGCCCACATCTCTCTGCCCAGCAACCTCGTTCCTATGAGGTTTTTTATTTTTATTTATTTTTAAATTTTTTTTAATGTTTATTATTGAGAGACAGAGAGACACAGAGCATGAGCAGGGCAGGGGTAGAAAGAGGGGGAGACACAGAATCTGAAGTAGGCTCCAGGCTCTGAGCTGTCAGCACAGAGCCCGACGCAGGGCTTGAACTCACAAACTGCGAGATCATGACCTGAGCCGAAGTTGGTTGCTTAACCCACTGAGCCACCCAGGTGCTCCCCTACGAGGTTTTTTAAAAGGTGATGTATTCATTTTGAGAAACAGAGAGAGAGTATGTGTGTAGGGAAAGGGCAGAGAGAGGGAGAGAGAGTCCCAAGTAGGTTCTGCACCGGCAGGGCAGAGCCCCCCGTGGGGCTTGAACCCACAAACTGCGAGATCACGACCTGAGCCAAAATCAAGAGTCAGACGCTCAATCGACTAAGCCACCTGCCCCGCCCCCATTCCTACAATTTTAATACAAACGTTAGAAACACTTCTTTGCCTTGAGGAGGAGGCTCAGTGCCTCTGGTGAATCCTTTTGCCACCAGGGAGCCGTGCTGTGGATCTGGGCAGGCCTCAGAGAAAGTTCCGCCAAGGCCAGGGGGCGCACGCCCCGGGCAGAGCAGGTGTGGCACGCAAAGGTGACATTCAGTGGCAGTCTGGGGCAAGTGGGGTGGCCACACTACAGCAGACGTTACCAGGAACTGGGGTGGTGATCAAGTTTGGAGCAGGGGCCCCAGATTCACACCCCAGCTCTGCCCCTTAGTTACGTACATAAACTCACTTTTCCCATCTGTAGAATGGGGAGGACAACAGTGCCTGCCTCGTGGAGTTGCTGTGAGGGCTGAAATCACAGATTCCAGTGACATACTGGTACATTCTGGTGCTCAGTGGCTGTCAGGTTCCCTGTTACCTTTCTCTGTGGGGTGGCCTTTCCTCGTGCAGTGAACTGAACGGCCCCCGTTTCTTCCCATGCAGACTGTTCTCCTAAAGTTGACGTTCCAACCTGGCTATCTTTCTTTTCTAGTACGGAATTCTTTGTCTGCTAAAATATCTTAATGCCTGAACAGAGTGAATTCTTTCTCACCCCTAGTGCGTAGCCCACAGGGCTCTGCTTCAACTTGGATGTTTTTGGGACGGTATGTGATTGCCAAACCTTATGAGTATCTTTCACCGTGTACCATGCTGTATTGTATTCCAATTTTAAAAATCTAACGTTTCGAGTTGCTACGGTAAGAGCGAGGCAAATCAAAACCAAATTTTCTACTCTCTCGTTGGTCATCGGGTGACGTGCTTCTGTTGAATGGATTGAATTTTGAAGGTTTTGTAGACTTGAAAAGAGCGATGCCGTGATCAGGTTCAGTGTCTTAGAAATGTCTCTTTTCTGTCTCAGTGACAGGATGGTTTGATACCCCAACCCCATACCTATGTAGATGTCAGGAGCACAGGTATGGTTATCGCTTTATTTCCCACATTTTGAAGCCATATGGGCACTGCGGGTGGGTGTGCTTTGGGTATCCTGTGGCTTTGCCATCACCCCACGCCTGAGGGGTCCGTGGGCACCCGGTTCTGAGAAGCAGGAGTTGATTCCTACCCTTGTGTGGTCTCTGCCTGTGGGAGAGTGTGGGGTCCACAGACAGCCTCACTTCATCTTTAGATTACTCTACACAAGGTGCTTCAATTTGATTTCAACTTTGTACACACCTGACTCTCTTCCTCGTGGCTGGAAAATCGAGACTCTGGCATTTTGATGACATACCGCTGATGGCCAGGTATGTAGTTCTGGAAGACTAAATCCAACTCTACCCAGCTGGGGAAACTAAATTCAAAAACATCTTGGATATCACCAAGCTTGCTTTTTGCTGAATATTTATTTACAAGGGTCTTTTTCTTTTCCATTTGGGGGAAACAGTTGGAAAGCTATCATTTCCAATTATTAGTGTATGTTGAGAGAATTAAATGATTCCCAGATGCTCAGGGTCCTAGAGCAAACCTAGGCTAGTCTGCGAAGGGCAGTCGGGTTGAAAAGTTGAGGGAGGTCAGGAGGGGGAAGGGAGGGAGACGGCTGGCATTGTGCCGAGGAAGTCCTAGCTGGCCTGACCGTAGGCTTGGAGCTGGTTTTTACCCTTCCTCCCACCCTTGCTTCCCACTTGGTCTCCCTTTCTTCCTTCTCTCTCCTCCTCCTCCTTCTAAAATTACCAGCTGTGACACCGTGTTTTCAAGTTTAAGAATAAGGTTTTGAGGATGGCTGCAGCTGTGTAAATTAAGGAAGAGAGAGAGAGAGAGAGAAAGAATTCGAGCATAGTTCTCTTAGGAGATAAAGCCAGGACAACAGATCCCTCGCTCTGCTGAGATCCTTCTGGGTTCGGGTTTGTGTTACTTTGGTTCTGTTATTTTAAACTTCCTTTTGAGAAGGGTCGGGCTGTTACAGACTTGCTCTGGCACTCCTTTTTACTTGGAGCTACGCTCTTCCCAAACAGGAGACAGTAGAGCGAGACACGCCCGTTCACATCCCAGCGGCCTCTTACTGGCCGTGTGGCCTTGGATGCACTGCTTAACTTTTCGATCTTCTCATACCTATCAAATGGGGGGGGTGGGGAAACAACCCGAAAAACACTTTTCTGTTAGGGTTGGAGTTAGGATAAAATTAGAACGTGTCTTAAAAAAAAAAAAAAAAAAAAAAGAATGTTTCTAAAGCATCTGGTATGACGCCTCGTATATGGTAAGAAACCACATAATAAATAAATAATGGTAATGAAAACGGGAACCGCGATTATAATTTTCTATGTATTTATTCAAAAGCATCCCGGCAATTAAGCAAAAGGAAAATGTGACCACGGTCACATTTCGTGGAATAGTGACACGCTGTGTGGAATTCCACAATATGTGCGATAGAGACCGCCCCAGCCCCTGCAGACACGGGGAGTCTGACACTGGAGAAGAGTCGTTTCCAGCTGTCCGGCCTGTCTACTACGCCCTCCGCGTCTATCGTATCTGACACCACTTGGCTCACGGGGGGCTTGGTGCGTGGTTCAAAGGCCCATAGGATCTGAGGACTCTACAAATGACGTGGATTTATAGTAGCATCCACAACTTCAGTCATTGTGAGCCATCACATATAAAAGTCACAGGACCTTTTACAATGTAGCCTTTCTATTGTGAAGCCTTTGTGTTCCATAATTAAAATGCATTTTCCTGGAGGTGAAGCTTTGGAGAAACGCCAGGTCGCTTGGGAAAGGTGGCTTGTGGGGCGCCCACAGGGGAGCCTCCTCGGCCCCAGCGGGCTGGCTCTGCTGCCTCGGCCTCTGGCTGTTCTGGGTTTCTGAGCCCCTCTGCCGGGTGGCCTCTGTCATGCGGCACCTGGACCCAAGACGGGGAAGAGCCGCTCACCGCCGCTTGAAAAACCAGGGTCAATTTCGGGGCTGGGCGGTGATTTTCCAAATGAATCAGAAGCCCCACTGCACGACCTGGATGCCGCAGGGATGGAGAAACGGATATTTTATATTTTTATTTTTTTATGTTGATTTATTTTGACAGAATGAGAGAGAGAGAGAGAGAAAGAGGGAGGGTGAGAAAGCAGGAGCAGGGAAGGAGCAGAGAGAAAGGGAGACAGATAATCCCAAGCAGGCTCCATGCTGTCAGCGAAGAGCCTGGCTCGGGGCTCGATCTCACAAACCGTGAGATGAGCCGCAATCAAGAGTTGGACGCTTAACTGACTGAGCCGCTCAGGCAGCCCAAGAAATGGACATTTTAGACTCTGGCTGATTGTTGCTGGAAGGGAACCCGAGGGCTCAAAACAGGGAAGGGAGAAGAAGCTAACTGGCAGAGTGCTGGTACCAGATTCTGGGCCCTGCTGGCCTCTGATGGCACATTCCCCGCCCCCCCCCCCCCGCCCATGCCTCAACTGAGCCAAGGACCCCTCCCCAGGGGAGGGGGGCTGTGTTTCCCGGCGATGCCAGCCACCCCCAAAATCTGCTTCTAGGTCTGGGAGAGAAGAGTTCTCTCTGTTCTAGCGTGGACAAGCACAGGCCTCAAAGTGGACAGACCTCAAGTTCCAGCTCAAGTTCTAGCTCTCTGACCTTGGGGGCAGCATCCTCTGAACCTGTTCACTCCCCTGTAAAACAGGAGCACATAGCACTCCCTGCATTGTTAGGATTGCATGAGCCAATCTGTCTGGAGTGTCTGACCCCAAACAAGAACTCAGTATGAGTCTCCCCTCACTTCTTCCTCCCTCTGGGCCAAAGTACCTTCGCGTCCAGCATCTTCTTTCTCTGACAGCTCAACCCTCAGTAGGTGCTGTTTGTAGACGCCTGTCGCAGAGGAGGAAGGGGAGGCTCAGACAGACGACACGGCTTGCTCAAGGTCAGAGAGCTAATGAGACCCGAAGCTGGGACCAGAACCTCTTTTCTGGAAAGTTTTCCATGCGTGAGCTTAGATCCCGAATCGTTCACTTAGTGGCCAGGTGGGATCTGGGAGAAGTTCCTCTCTACGTCGGCGCTGTCCACAAGAACTTTCTACAATGATGGAAGGGTCCTCTGTCTCCGCTGTCCGGGATGGCGGACGCTAGCCACAGGTGGCTACTGAGCACCTGGAATGAGGTCACCTGAAAATCGAGGGTCAGTTTCAGGGCAACGTGGTTCAGGGCCACTGAGGAACCGAACGGTGAATTGTACTCAACTTTGCTTACCGAAAATTGAAGCTGGGAGGAGCCAAGTGGGGCTGGTGGCTTCTGGGTGGGGCGGCCCAACTTTAAGACATACTTTCTTCCTGTACACGGAAGAGATTGTCACCATGAGAGCCGGTGTGGATTCTGCGAGGTTCTGTGCGTGAAGCCCTGCCCGGTGGCGGGGCGCCTGGTGGTGGTGAGTGAGCGTTAGTTTCCTTCTTGCTGCCCCGGGCTCTGCAAGTGGGAAAGGCAGGCGGCCCCGTCTGCAGAGTGGAGACTCGGGCAGAGCCACACGCAACCGCCCGGCAACACTGATCAGCAGAAGGCTCTAGCCCCTGAGCCAAGGAGGTTTGCCGCTGGGCCAGCCAGAGGCCTCGGCTTGGCCAGTGTGACTCACGCCCCAGCCTGATGAGGGGGCCTCCGGTAACCCGGGCTAAACAGTGGCACTTAACCTAGAACCCTCCCTGCCCACCCAGCCCCACTGGCCACACCCGTGAGGGACCAGAAATGGGCTCAGGGCAGAGATGGGTCTTGCTTTTGTGTCTCTGCATCGTCCTCGTCCTGAGAAAGTGGCAGGTAGGGGAGGCTTCCCGTGGGTGTGCGGGGGCAGCAGCCCCAGCCAACCGCCCCTCGGCCTCCCCTTTCTGCACAGGGCCTGTTAAGTCGCCCCGGCGTTAAATATTTTAGCAGCCTGCTGATTCAGACACTGACTGTGAAAGTGTTTCTGTTTCCAGGGAAGGCGCTGGCACCCGTCTGGGTACTGATACTTTTAATGGCCTTTCCTTTTGCAAAGTGGGCAGAGGGTGGTTGGGAATAGAAACCTCAGGGGAGGGGTGCCTCTATGCCCTGGGAGCGGGTCAGGTGAGCCACGCTGCCTGGCGGACGTGGGTCAGCGGTGAGTTCTCAGGCCAGGACCCCCCCACCCCCACCATCCTGGAGAAGGAGGAGAGCAGGGCCCCCGAGGCTGCCCCAGGCCAGCCTGGAGGGCCAGAGGAGGAGGGGCCAGAAGTGAGGCTGAAAATGAAATCAGACCAGAGGGAGGAGGCACGTTAGGCCACCCGAGTTCAAATGCAGATCTTTACTCTCAGGGCCCAGATGGTTGGTCCTGCGACTACTCCCAGCCTTGGCTTCTTCACAGGTAAATGGGGCCACTGATGTCTCCTGGGACTTAAAGGGGCATTTAAATGGGGATTGCAGGAAGCAAGACACAGAGTACTCTGCACCAAGCCAGCTTTCAATAGCTGGTGGCTATGACTAGTATAGAGCTGGGGCCTGTCGGCTCCTAGAGAGCCCATGAACAAGGTCCCTGAGCTTCAGGGAACCCCGCAGGCAGCTCCACCCCCCACAAGTGGCTCAGCAGTCACCCCACAAACGTGCACCCAGGCCGGGTGCTTAGAAGGGAAGCCAAAGTCTCCGCACACAGGCTCTGCCACTGGAAAGAGGGCTGGGGTAAATTGGTAGTTGGGTTGACCGGCTGCAGGTGAGTAGCGCAGCGGTTTATTGACTCCTAGCTCAGTGCTCACCCACTCCGGAGGGATCAGGTTGTTCACCAGCTCCTGTCTCCTCACTAGTGCTTTCCAGGGGTCTGTACCTCGTCCCTCCTCCAGCACGGGATCAGGAGTTGGGTTATGATTCTGAATTCTCTGTTTAGGGGTGCTTGCTCAGATACGTGCTTGGTGGTCGTCTCGAGAGAGAGGGGAGTCTTGGCCTGTGGCCGAGAGAGTAAGTCACGAGCTTGTTTCTTTGGGAATGTGAGCCTCGCAGACGAGGCTCTTGGTTATTCAGCACCTGATACTCGGCATGGCACACAGTGGGCACTCCATAAGTGCTTGCTGAATAATTCAACCCAACTGGCTATCAGGTGAGTTGGAGGCTTCCTGTCCTGGAAAATCGGGTCAGACGGGACTTAGAGGCAGAGGCTGGGTCTCACTTTGGGCTCTGACATTAGACTCTTAGCCTCAAAGCAATTTCCTTAGCCACACTGAGCCTCAGTCTCCTTGCCTGTAAAGTGTGTATGATGCTAGGGCCTCCCACATGGAGATATTACAGAGATTACATGAAAATAAAATATGTAAAGAGCTTAGCAGAGTTCCTGCCTGGCACACAGTAAGCACTTAAATATCAGGGGTAATTGTTTTTATTATTACTATCATTATTATTTCCATCATAATTTGAATGACTGTAATACTATCATTTTTTAAATGTGTATTTTTGAGAGAGAGAGAAAGGGAGAGCAAGCGTGCTGTGGGGGAGGGGCAGAGAAAGAGGGAGACAGAGAATCCCAAGCAGGCTCTAGGCTCTGAGCTGTCAGTGCAGAGCCTGACGCGGGACTGGAAGCCGCGAACCCATGAGATCAGGACCTGAGCCGAAGTCGGACACTTAAGTGACTAAGCCACCCAGTGCCCGGTGATAACACTATTATTAAGGCAGGTTACTTGGCAACACGGGTTCATTGACACATGGAGTAGCAGAGATGTGCTCCAGTTCATTTGCATCTGCCTTGGATTCTTTAGACCACGGCCGTCACTACGCTCTAAAGATCCTTCTCCTCCCTCAGCCACCAGCCTCCCCACCGGGGTGGCTTCAATGTTGCAACATTACATTTGACGCAAGGTCAGGCCATCCAGCTCACGTGCGGAATGCATTCTTTTCCTTGGGGAACTGGGGCTTTGGGGCTAACCTCTTGCCAAGAGTGGCTGTAAAGTAGCTGAAACCTAACATTTGCGGGAGGGAGGGAGCGCCTGTGTGGGTGAGCCCGGCTGGGGCTACACCAGCAGAACGCATCTCCGAGCGCAGCGCATCTTATGGGACAGATTGCCCCGACTATTCTGGCCCATCCCAAACCTCCTAGAGGAAGGGGCGGGGCTGAAAGTTGTCTGTCCTTGCCTAACTGCCAGACATCATAGCACAACGGCTGCAGGAGGAGACCCTTCCTGGCAAGTGACCGAGCACCTGGTGTTTGAACATGCATGGCCAGAGTTGGCGGAAAACGAGACTTTGGGGGCGGGGTGGGAGGGCGGGGAGTACCAAGCCTGGGCGCGAGGTCTCAGCTCTAGGCCAGACGGCCTTTCCGGGCCACCTGGGAAGCCAGCTCCTCTGGGTAGCAGGGATTCTCAGCCTTTGAGACGGGCGCCGCCTCACGCCTGGCTCAGAGATTCATAGTCACGAAATATCACAACTGGAAGGACTGCCAGGCCTTCAGCTGCCTCATTTTACAGTCGAGACGCTTAAGACCCAGAGAAGGTGTGTGACTTCCCTAAGGGCACACAGCTTGTCAGGGGGCCACTGGTCCGACTTGTTTTGAATACGGTTCTTCTGGCCTCAAGACCATGCTCTTTGCAACCCCTGGCACTGGAGTGAGCAAGCGTTGACTCTGCCAAGTGCAGCAAGCCACCCAGGCGAGCCTGGTACCAACGGATGTTCCAGATTGTTTTCTGCAGAGGGGTGGAAGTGGTGGGAAGTGATCTTGTCCTTGGATCACGTCTGAGAAAACCACATATGCCAGCTTACTTTAGCCTTTACTTGCAAAAACGAGTTACGTCGCGGCCTCTGTGTCCTGCTGGCTCTGGCTTTTCCTTCGCTTGTGGCCGGTGGCATTTGCAGGCAGATTGCAGAAAACCCGCTGCGCAACGCGAGCTGGAGGAACGCTCACGGATTCTCTAATTGGCCACGACTTGGGGAGCGTGCGGATGCTGATGGGGAGGGCAGTCTCGGGCGAGAGTTCTAGAGGAAGCTCTGTCGAAACTTGAGCTCCGTCTCCTTCTCGCTGACTGTGTCTGTGTGAGCAGTTTACTAGAAAACCCTCAGAGTGGTTTCTCTACAAGTTTTCTTTACAAACAGTTGGGCCGTGAGGTCTTGGGAGGTAAAACCCTCTTAACGATCATTGCAGGGTTTAGTTTTGTTTTTGCACGAAGATGGGAAGCTTGTCTGGTAGAAACCACCAGGCTCCGTGTTGAGTTGATGTTTATACCTCTTATTTGGTTCCTATTTTATCTTCGGCGGAGAGTAATTATTGGGTCCAGATGGCCCCCCATGGGGGGCACGTTTTGCTTTTCAGGAGCTCCCCTCACGTTCTGGGGTTGGGAGCTCTAACTGACCCGACGGGGGGAGGCGGTGACACTTTTCGGCTCCTTCCCCCAGTTCTGAAAAGCCATCGGCTCTACAAGTCCAGTGAGGGATATTCTGTGCCTTCCCTTCTAAATCTCTTCTCGTTTGACATAAAAATGTGGAGAAAGGTGTAAATATGTACAGAGGCAGATCCAGACTTTACAGGTTTGAGGCAGGAACTTCAGCGCGGCTGAGAGATGCTGAGCAGAATCACAAGCCCTCGTCCCCAGGGTGACCCTCTGCCTCCCCCTCCCCCTCCTCATCAGCCCTCTCGGGACCACTTTCCTGTTCAAGACCAAACGTGGGGCTTGTGAAGCTCTCTCAACCCTCCAGCTCTGCAGGAGTCCCTCCTTCCTACCCCCTACCCAAGCATCAACAGTCTTTTCTGTAACCTGACCACGATTTTAAGACCGGGACAAATAGATTACAGTTTCTCATGTAGGAGTTCATCCTTTACGGAAGAGCATGGGTGTCTGAGCCAGACAGACCTGGGTTCAAATCTGGCACTTATTTGGGACGGGGACTCAGGGACTCAGTCGGGTTGCTGAATCACTTGAAACCTCAGTTTCCTCATCTATAAAATGGTTATAAAGTTAGTCCCTACCTCTCAAGGATTCAGCAGGATAGTGAGTGGGAAGTGCTTGCTCGGGGCTGGCCCTTTTAAGAGCAAGTGACAAGGTGTGGGCCTGGTCTTATTTTTTTAGCACAATAGGCTGCGCATAGTAGGCCCTCAACGGATGTTTGTAGATCGATTGTATCCTGTCCAGCGGGTAGATGGTGTGTCTACATCCCTCGAAAGCTATCTGTTGACAAGGTTAGTTCCACTAAACAACAAAATCACGGTGGCGATAAGCCATTCGCTCGTGCCTTTATTCCCTCCCTCCAGCCGAGGGCCTCCTACATAGAGGTCCTGTGCTAGGAGATGGGGGGCAGGGACTCTTATCCTCGGCACCATCGACGTCGGGGCCTGGGTAGTTGTTGCGGAGGGCCGTCCTGCACCCGGTAGGATATTTAAGCAGTACTAGATGCCAGAAACATCTTCCAAGTCAGACGATCGAAAATGTCCCCAGCTAACTGCCAAATGTCCCCCAGTGGGCAAGGCCGGTCCCAGAGAGCCACTGCTCTAGGGCTGTGCTCTTCCCAATGTGGCTCCCCAAACTCACAGCCTCAGTATCACCCAGGAGCCTGTTGGACAGGCAGAAACTCTCAGGTCCTACCCCAGGCCTGCTGAGTCAGAATCAGCATCATACACGGTGTTGGGTGACTTATTCACACATCAGAGTTCAAGACGCTGCTATGTTCACGGGCCACCCTGTGAGTGGCAAGGATCTAGGGCACTGGCTTCAACCTTGGCTGCGCACAGTAATCTCCTAGAGAGCTGTAAAAAATATTGATGCTTGGGTGGGACTCCCAGAGTTTCTGATTTAATCGATATAGGGGTGTGGCTGGGGCACAGGGCACTTTGAGAGTTCCCCAGGTGATCGATTGTGTGGCAAAGTTTGAGAACCTTTGAGCTGGTCTAAGGAGTTTAGAGACCAATCAAAGACTCGGGCTGCAGATGCTGATGTTGTCTGGGGGGGAAATGAGACATCTGTGTAGACTGAACCGCACCCTGTAACCACCCCTCACTCCCAGCCCTCCGGGCCCTCACAACACCACAGCTGTTCATCAAATGTCTTATTTTTTAACCATTATGCTGATATCACACCGATAGTGGACTCTGACTCCTGAAGAAGATTACTTTTCTGCCCAGGAAGACAGTCCAGCAGGCAAAGCTTTCCTTCCCATTTGGTCAGTGACTCACACAAAATTAGGACAAGACCAAGTTCAAATGCAGGCCGAGCTGAGCACAGGTTCTGGCAACGTGGGTTTTGTGTGTACTCAAGGAAAATTCCAAGGCCCTGTCTAGAAATTCTCGACGAGGTCAAGGAGTCCTGTGGAAAGCTGCCCCATACATTTCCTGCACGTCTTTTGAGTTCAGGCTGACATTTCATTTTAGCATGGGCGGAGGTAATGGCTGAATTTTTTGAAGGCCTGAATTCCGCCTTACAAATATTTCTCTCCGCCCATACAGCTAAGTTTTGATGGGTTGCAGTTCAGGAATGTACCTCGCCGCTTGGACAGCCCTTTGTGGAATGCGAGGACTTCTCTGAGAAGCCCAGAGCTGTGATTCCGTCTAGAAAAAACTGACAAATAACAACGACAGAACTTCCTCAGAGTTCACTATGAAGTACATCTTATTCTATTAGCATGATGGCTGAACTCACATGACAGAGCCGGGCACTGGTCCTGGGTTCCTCATGGCATATTTTCAGCTGACAGGTTCAGAGCATATACAAGTAACTCAGGGATGCCTGGCTGGGTGGCTCAGTTGGTTGAGCCTCCGACTTCGGCTCAGGTCATGATCTCACGGTTCGTGGGTTCAAGCCCCACATCGGGCTCTGTGCTGACAGCTCAGAGCCTGGAACCTGCTTCAGATTCTGTGTCTTCCTCTCTCTCTCTCTGCCCCTCCCCTGGTCGCACTCTGTCTCTGTCTCAAAAATAAATTAAAAAAAATTTTTTTAAATAACTTGAAGCTTAGCTCTTGGTCAGTGTGGACTGGTTAGGGGTTTGGGTTCACAAACACACAGCCTGTGTGTGAACGTAGTTCTGCTGGATGCCAGATGGGATAGAGACCCCCAGGTCCGTTTTCTCCTTTGTCAGCTACGGACAATAGCCACAAAGCCTCATAGGAGCATTAAACGAGAGAAGAGACAAAAGCCACTTAGCAGAGTGCCAGCTGGGTGGCAAAATGCTCGCAAATGTTAACGAGTACTATAGTTTTAAAAAAGTTTTTCAGCTGCCTTTTTGGTTTCCTCTATCTGATTGTTGAGTGGGGAAGGCGGAGAGCAAGCCGTCATGTGGGGGGTAGCTTTGCCACCTTTGCCAGCTGGCAGCTGAGGGGATCACCTGTTAGGTGAGCTTGCTTTTTTGGGTTGGGTCTCTGGTGGCTGGGGGAAGCCTTGAGATCTGTCTTGCCGCAGAAGAAGGACGTTAAGGTGCCGTGAGGTCCTAGCTGGAAAGGCTGAGGGAGGCTGGTCCTGGGGGAGGGGACCCTTCTGCCAGGAGAGGGGAAAGGTGGCAGGGATGAGCCCTGGGCCGACAGTCAGCACAGCAGGGACAAAGCCCGTGCAGGGGCAGCACTGGGGGAGACTAGGTTTTCTGCCCGCAAGCCGACCACACTCTGGTTCAAGAGAGAGCACACAGGCATTAGAAGACAAAAACAGCTCAAGGCCCTAATCATCTTTGCCTCTCGTTTGGCAATTGATGTAGGTGGCCACCAGCCCGGATCCCGAAGGTATTCTCCACGAGGCAGGGGGTTTGTCACTTCTGTCCACGCCTGTCTGCCAGCACCTAGGAGGACCTAACCCATTGAAGGTGCTCAAGAAATCTTTGTTGAATGAGCTAATCATAGACTTCGTTATCACAAAATGTTCCTCGGTAGATTCAAGAATAGGTTTCATGCTCACTACCTGGAGCATTCTATGTTTCTTCTCCTGCCCCCTTTCCTTCTTTTCTTAGCTCAACATTTCAGCAATGTCATTTAGTGATGTACCACCTTGAAGACTTACCTTATCTATAGACCGCTTGTATCACTATCTACTTACTGTTTGTCTTTCTACTGCTCCATTTGTATTTCCTTGTATTATTTTGTTCTGTCCCGGGGAATCTCTGGGAAGTTAGAGGTTTGGTGTGCTAATTACGTTTCTTTCGTAATATGCTTTAAGTGCATAACTATTAAAAATATCCCCAGAGGAGTAATCTTAATACGGTAACACCTTTTTTATACTCTACAACTCACCTTAAGTATTCCCTCTTCTGGAAAATCTCCCCGTACCTCTTGCAGGGCTGATGAAATAATCCCTTTTTGCCCCTATCGTGTAGTAGCCATTCCCTCGTCTGACCTTAGGAGTGAGCACAGAGACCTTGCACAGGGCTCCAACATAGCAGGTACTCAATAAGTGATTTTGATGGGCTGAGCGAAACTCCTTGAGTGTATCCAAGTTTACAACGTCTGGCTACACGTAGGTGCCCCGACCAGAGGCCCTGTTATTCCATGAGGACAACATTCAGGGGCTCAGTGTTCCTGAGCTCCTATTCAGGTGCCCGCCAACAAGTCAGATACATGAACTTCCATTTAGACCCACACCCCCAGCAAAGAGCAAGTGTGTTCTTTGTCCAGGGAGATATCACGTACTCCCCATTGGTTAACCAGCCAGCTCTGTGTATTTCTAGTGTCTGGCCTTATTTCCCAGATTTCTCCGTGTATCTGATCGTGGCATTGGCAGTCCAGGGGGAGGGGCCCTTGGTCCAGTGGGGCAGAAGCAAGTCTTGGGATAGAATGGAAGTTCCTTTCAACCTACTGAAATAAGTTCAGTTGTATTTACTGACGTAACCTCTACACCCCACGGGGGGCTGGAACTCACAACCCCAACCGAGCTCAAGAGTTGTATGCTCTCCCCACTGAACCAGCCAGGTGCCCATAAAAAGTGACTTCTAGTATACGCACTGTACCCTCTCCTTCTTCAGCCACAAATGCCAGCTACCCCTGGCGTCGGTTGGTGTTCCTGGTTCCACGCTCCTGCTTCTTGCCTCTCCAGCTTGAGCCTATCTTTCCAGGAAGGGTCCTGCCTTATACGGTTTTATCCCCGCCGTGGGCACCCGGGACAGTGATTGCAGATGCTCAGGGAATATTTTATTAGTTCGCAGGTATTTTTGTGTCGGGCAAGTTTGGGCACAGGTTTCTAGCCTGGCTCCCCATGTTCGTGTGGCTTGTCACTTCTCAGCCACAGCAAAATACCGTTGCCACAACAGAATATTAAAGGAAACTGCAAACAGGTAGCCAAACCTTCTTTAGTGGACAGGGCAGGGGTGTTTCCTAGGCACCAATTTGCCTTTTGTAGTCCAGAAGGCTCCCTTGGCAAATGTCTTTCATTTGCTTTATTGTGGCTTGCCATCCCTTTCTGCAGCCTTAGGTTTGGTATCTACCAAATGAGCACTTCTCAACATCACTGAAGTTGATCGTTCCATCAGGATGCTTTTTAGGATGCAAGTAACAGATGGCCCGATACAAGAAAACCTCGCCATAATAGGTCCATCCCCTCACCTGCAGGGAGTCCAGAGGCAGGGCACTGTTAAGGTCGAGTAATTCATTAGCTCATTTCATCTCCCCTTCTACCCACATGTGGTCTGTTGGCTGATGTCCTCCTGGTCATCGTTTCAAGCTGGCTGCGGCAACACCAAGCATGAGCCCTCGAGACCACGTCAAGAGGCAGGGGGACATCTGGGCGGGAGATACGCCATCTTGTGTCTTCTCTGAAGACTCAGGACAGTGTCTCCATAAGCCCAGCTGACTTCCCTGTCTGTCTCACTGGCCGAGGGTCACATGTCACATGTGTCACGATTATTGGAACATAAGCAAGTCCGTAAATAGGGAGAGGGAACCTCACTTTTGGAGACCACCAGTGACCCGCGCCGCCAAACTTTGCTTCAGAGTTTCTCGCAGTGTGGTTTGGAAAGCGTCTCGGCCCAGAACATGCTTGCTAACATGCACATTCTTGAGCCCCACCCCCCCTTCCCTGACCTGCTGAACCAGAATCTCTGGGAGCATTTTAACAACAGTCCAGTGAGTCTCACGGGCACTGAGTTTCAGACGATAGGTCTGGTGTTTGTGGTGGTCTCATTGACAGACCGTAGGCAATCCTTCGGCAATGCTGATCCCTTTGCAGGGAGGCCGAGAGAGCAAAAGGAAGGAAGAGTTAGGCTTCAAAATTTCCCTTCCCAGTCCTTGCCTTTTGGAGATTCAAACAGAAATATTAACTGATGCAGGGGCCCGTGGGTGGCTCAGTCGGTTGAGCATCCGACTTCAGCTCAGGTCATGATCTCGCAGTTCGTGAGTTCAAGCCCCGCGTCGGGCTCTGTGCTGACAGCTCGGAGCCTGGAGCCTGCTTTGGATTCTGCGTCTCCTTCTCTCTCTGCCCCTTCCTCACTCATGCTCTGTCTCTCTCTGTCTCTCAAAAATGAATAAATGTTAAAAAAAATTTTTAAAAAGGAAATATTAACAGATGCAATGTTGATATCTAGGATTTGCTTCAAAAATAATCTGGGTAGCAACGGGGAAGTGAGCATGGGAACAAAACAGAAATGGCCGTGAGTTGATAATACTGAAATAGGGTAAGATACATATCATTATACCGTTCTGTCTACTTCATTTCAAAAAAAAAAATCTCCTTCCGGGAAACCTGCCCGGTCCCGGTGCAGCCTTTGACCTTGGGTGCCACTCTCCTTCTTGAGACTCAGGTGGGATGCCAGGATTCCAAAAGCAGTGGTTCTTTTCTTTAAAGCAGTGTTGGCACATTTTATCCCCCCCACCCCCGCCCCCCAGCTTCTCTCCAAACGAACCTTCTCTCCAAACAAAATCTTGTGTGGAACCCAAAGATAATGACAAATAACAGCGGGAGAGCTCTGGTCATAGGTACTATGGGTGCCTCCCGGGCAGCCTTTAAGGTAACCCCGGAAACCCTAGAAGAGAGATTAGCAGCGGCTGCACTGCAGCAGCTGAAACAGTGCTGAAAACACTCATACAGACAGCATTTCTGCGGAGGCCTTGGCCCTGTACTTAGACCCAAGAAATCCTTCAGATGTGAAGATTCAGTCCTGGATGCAGTTACTAAGGCACGTGCTTCCTGCCTGTGATTCCATCTTTTTCTATAGTCTCTGGGTATCCCAAGTCCCAAGGCACGAGCACACATCTTTCCTCCTCTGTACCAGCAGGAGGAGACAGGGAGTGCACGTTCACCATAGCTTCAGCTTTGCGGGCTGGGCAGCATGTCTGGCTGTGGCTGGGACCAGAACCGTGTGGGCCGGCTGAGAATTTCTGGTGTGGGTCAACTCCATCGGGTGGTGGGATTTGAATCTCAATTTCCTGTGATATAGGGAGCTCTTGACTTCATCTTTTTTTTTTAATGTTTATTTATTTTAAGAGAGAGAGAGAGTGGGGGAGGGGCAGAGACAAGGAGAGAGAGAGAGAGAGAGAGAGAGAGAGAGAGAGAGAGAGAATCCCAAGCAGGCTCCACACTGTCAGCACCAAGCCTGATGTGGGGCTCGATCTCATGACTGTGAGGTCATAACCTGAGCTGAAATCAAGAGCCTGAAATCAAGTTGGCTCAACCGACTAAGCCACCCAGGCTCCCCTTGACTTCATCTTCTTTTTTAAAAAAATTTTTTAACGTTTGTTTTTGAGAGAGAGCGCAAGCAGGGGAGGGGAAGAAAGAGAGGGAGACACACGACCCAAAGCAGGCTCCAGGCTCTGAGCTGTCAGCACAGAGCCCGATGCAGGGCTCGAACCCACAAACTGCGAGATCATGACCTGAGCCAAAGTCGGACGCTTAAGTGACTGAGCCACCCAGGTGCCCTTTTGACTTCATCTTCTAATGAGTATATCCTACACTGGACCATGGCTCCGTCTGGCCGCCGGCTGCCTAACACCACAGCACTGTTTGAGCGTGGAGATGCCTTGGAGGAGTGCTAGGGACAAGCCTAGCTCAGCCAGAGTGATCTCCTGCAGTGAGTAATGTTAGATGCTAGAAACATTCCTAGAATTCAAGATGCTTTCATAAAATCCTTCAACAAAGAGTAAATCACAATAATAACCAGATACCTACCGCCTTGGTTTCCTATTGCTGTTGTAATAAATTACCACAAAATTAGTGGCTTAAGACAATATAAATTTATTTTCTTATAGTTCTGCAGGTAAGACGTCTGACACGGGTCTTAACTGGATTCAAATTACGGTGTCTGTAGGCGTGTGTTCCTTTCTGGAAGCCTCGGGAAAAATCTACTTCCTTGCTTTTCTGCAACCACATTCATTGGCTCACGGTGCCCTTCAAAGCTAGCATAGCATCTTCACGTGTCTGTCTTTCTGTGCTTCCATTGTCACCCTTCTTTCCCTGACCTCTCTTCTTCCCCCCTCCTTCACTTCCAAGGACCCTTGTGATTACTTGGGGCTCACCTGGATAATCTAGGATAATCTGCCTATTTTAAGGTCTGGTGATTAGCGACCTTAATTCCATCTACAATCTTAATTCCCCTTTGCCATGTAAATTCACGTATTCATAGAGCGTGGGGCTTAAGATGTGGACATTCTCAGTGCAGGGACATCACTTGGCTGACCACACCAGTGGGTTTTCAAAGCCCAGCGGTATCTTCCTCTGTCATGAAAGAGATGCATCCAACAAGTTCCACCTGGAAGGGACAGCTCCTCAAATTCATCTTAGCTCTTTGCCTAATTGGAGTGCTTGAGCTTAACAAGGTAGAGAGTGGGGTTTTTTGTTTGTTTTACCATAAATGGGTATGACCTGGAATTAGGGCACAAGGACACAGAAGACTGGGCATTACAATTCCCGCTTTTCCAATAGTGGATGGTATACACTGAAACAAATTAGAAGATTTTGGTCTCGGTTACCACATTTGTGAAATGGGTACATTAATACCCATTGTGAACAAGGAGTCTATTTAAAATTTTGTTTGTTGACTTATTTATTTTGAAAGCGAGAGTGTGAGCAGGGAAGGAGCAGAGAGAGAGGGAGACAGAGAATCCCAAGCAGGCTCCGCGCTGTCAGCCTAGAGCCCCACAAGGGGCTCCATCCCACAAACCGTGAGATCATAACCTGAGCCAAAAACAAGAGTCAGACACTTAACGGACTGAGACACCTGGGTGCCACCTAGGTGTCTGTAACAAGGAATCGATTTAAATTTCCATCAGAAATGTGGCTCTTAGAAGCATGGTGTTAAAATTTTTTTTTTGTTTTTATTTTATTTTTTTTTTTTTTAGTGGAAGGTGATAAAAGTCTATTTCTTTATTCTACATGGAATTCTCATTCAGGGCCATCAAGCCTTGGGCATCTGTTTCTTTCTTTCTTTCTTTCTTTCTTTCTTTCTTTCTTTCTTTCTTTCTTTTCTTTCTTTCTTAATATATGATATTTATTGTCCAATTGGTTTCCATACAACCCCAGTGCTCATCCCAAAGGGCATCTGTTTCTTTAAGAGGAGGAAAGGAAGCGTTGAGTCATTTGTGAGTCTCTTGCCCTTTGGTCCCTGCATATAAAATATAGCAATGCCTTCTTGAAACCGAACTTAAAATAGGAAGCCTGGCATCCACATATAGCCACAGACTCTTAATTCTTTTCCTTCTTTCTGCCTCGCTGCAGAAATAGCCAGAGGAAGGGTGAGCCTTCAGGGCGGTACAGGCAGGTAAGCGCCACTTCTGGGTATGAGGTCGATGTTAGCGCAGGAGTTGCTCTGGGGCCCTATAAGGGAAAAAATTACAACCAAGTCGCAAATGGAAACACAGGCTCCCTGGAAATACCGGGAAGCGGCTTGGCTTTAGTCTCTGCCTACTTCCGAGGGCAACCGCCCAGGAGAAGGCAATCAAGTTTGGCAAACTGTAGAGCACAGTGCACTCTAAAGCATCTGTGGTCGGGCAGGGTTATTCGGTCTCCGCAGATGAAAAAAGAAGAGCCGGAATTTGGCTCCAAGGAACAAGCGAGGCACCATTTCATCCCCACCTTCTTTTTCCGGGGCCTGCTCCCGGCTCCCCAGCTGTGTGCCGATCGCAGGGTTGGGACCCAGGGCCCGCCCTTGGCCTCAGGCATTTCGCACGGTGCCTTCCCCGCCTTTGCCAGGCGTAGTGGAAAGCGCCGTGGAAAAACTCAGACCCGTAACAAGTGGTCATGACTCAAAGGCTCCTGGAAGTAGGCTGCGGTGCGTTCGGGAGCCGCGTCCGGGCCGCGCCGCGTCCGTCCGGCTGCGCCCGTCCCCCGCTCGCTCTGCGGCCGCCGGGGCCCCGGGGCTCCCGGGCGCGCCGCCGCCGGCCCCGCGCATTCCTGGCCCGGGAGGAGAGCGCGGCGGGCGCCCTGCGCGAGCAGCTGGCCGCGCGCGGGCCGCTCGGAGCGCCGAGAGCTGGGGGAGGAGCCTGGCCCGGCCGCCGCCGCGCTCCCAGTCATTGGCCTTTTGTGCTGCAACTTTGCCCGACCCTCGGGGGGCCGCGCCGCCCCCGCGCCCGCCCCGCGCCGTTGCCCCGGGAAAGTTTGCGTCGCCGGGCCGGGCCGTGGGGACTCCGCGCGCCGCCGCTCGGCTCGGGAAAGTCAGCCGCGTCCCCGAAGGAAGGCGACTCCGCGCGAGTCATCCGCGATCGCCCCGGGCGGGTAAGTGCGCCGCGGCCACGGGCGGGAGGGTGGGCGGGCGCCCGGGGTCAGGGAGGAGACGGGCGTCCCCAGGACCTTGGCCGCCAGACAAAGGCGTGCTGGAAGTGGTAGCCGAAGCTCGCCCCGCTTTCCCCAGGAGGCACTGGCTGCGGGCAGGAAAGAGGCGAAGCACGCATTTGTGGCCCCTGCTGGCAGAGGAGTGTTCTGCGGGGCGGCCGGCGGGTCCCGGGAGTGTGCCCGGGAGGCTCGCTCCGGCGCTGAGACCGCTCGGGGTGCGCGCCCGCGGCCGGGGTCCCCGCCCAGGGTCGAGGTCTCCGCCCGCGGTCGGAGTGCGCGCGCGTGGCCGGGTCCCCGCCCGCGGTTGGGGTGCGTGCCCGGGGCCGCGGTCCCCGCCCATAGGTGGAGTCCCCGCTTGCAGTTGGAGTCCGGGACCGGGGTCAGCGCCCGCAGTGGGGTCCCCGCCGGTGACCCGGCTGTGCGCCACCCCCGCGGGGGCTCCTCCCGAGTTCGAGCGTTGCCACCCGGTCGCGCGGGGTCACCCCCGGCGGGCCACGGCGGCGCGTGGATTAGCCATAAAACTGCACTGCATTTCCTCCGAGTTGGGGACTTTTAAATTCTCGAATAGTTACGTCAGCGGGGCCGAGCGCACTTCAGGGCTCCGGCGAGCACATGACCCGCGGAGCTTCCCTCGGGCGTCCTTGACTCCCGGGCCCCCGCGGCGTGAGTCTTCCTTGGCCTCTGGACGTCCTCGAAAGGCGACTTCGAGAGTCCTGATTCCCCGCACTGGCCGAGGGCGCTTTCTGCAGCACGCTGTTGCCTTGGAGCTCAGGCCGTGTTCGTTGTCCTTCTCAGTGGTGGTCTTTCCTTAAAATGGCATCATCATCGTCATCGTCAGAGGGTTGTCCTTGTTGTTCTTATCTGCTAGCTCTGCCAGATGCTGGGACAGGACCTTGTGGCCATGGGTTAAATACAACCGAGATAGTGCGAGAAAGGGTGACTCCAGGCAAGGGTGGACTGGGGAGGTGGAAATAGGAGCTCAGTGTCAGGAAGGGCCCCCCAGGGGGCTCGGTTGCCGCTGAGACAGTGTGCAGGGGTGGGGGGTGGGGTTTACCGCCGTCCCAAGCCTCTTACCAGCCCGGTACTGGAGCTTCAAGGGTCCTGGTGCTGTTTTCTGTCTTATGCCAGAAGAGGGCGGAGATTTGTTAGAAGGCAAAGAACTCTGTGTTCTTCTTTCTCTGGGATTCTCTATGAGGCCACATTTCAAAAGCTGTTTTCATTGTAGTATTTGGAAGTGACTTTGGAAATGTCTGGGGCCATGTCCCGAGGCTGGGTTTCATCTGTGGTTTCGCCCATTCCTAATCACTTAACATGTTTCAGAGTCGAGTCTTCACGATTGTTTTCAGGGGCCCTGTTGAAGTTGGTGTAGCTGGAACTGGAAGGAAGGGTTTGCTGGGGATTGGGGAGTGGACTACGACAGCCGTGGACTTTGATCAGGAGCTCAGGCTGTGAGGTCTTGGAGAGAACAGGACCGGTTGTGCTGGGCAGGTGAGTCCCCTGGGGCTCCTGCTCACAGGCTCTGCCCTGGGCTCAGGCATTCTCTTCGGAGGAGAGCAGGAGCAGGAAATAGGTCAGGAGCTGCCCTCCTTGTGTAGATGCCACGGCCGGACTCTCGGGTGCCCGGTGCGTCCTCTTCGTCTCGTGCATTGTTGCTAGTCCCTCATTGCAAGTTACTTGCCGAGCTTCAGGTAGGCCAGGCACCCTAGAGCCCGACCCACCACAGGCTTCACCCGCTTACGGAGATCCACTGAGCAAATGCACCCCGTCTGGGAAACCTGGACAGAAGCTGCTCCCGGTCCCTCTGTTCACCTCCTTCCTCTTTGTCTCTAAGTTTGAGCCCTTAACATTGATTATAGCTGGAGGGAAACTGGAAGATCCAAGTTGCATTTTACAGGTGCCCAAAGGGAAAGTCGGACAAGTCCAGAGTCACATGCGAAGGTGGGACTCAAACCCAGGATCCCAGACACCTGGCGCAGTGTGCCTTCAGCCAAGTCCTGCGGCCTCTTTGGTCTCATCCTGCTTTGTACTGTGGTTATTTATGTTTGTCATTTCTGTGGAGACAGACACTGCTCGAGGGAGGACCTGCCTAGTTTGTAGTACACCCTGCAGGAGTGACACGGGCCTGGAAAGGGGGGGGGGCGGTCAGTGGTGGTTGAAGTAAGACACAGCCCCTGCTTTCAAGGAGCAGTGTGTGTGTGAGAGAGAGATACTCCTGAACATACACCCGCTGGTCAGGCTTTACGAGGAGGCTCATGCCCAGTAGGGGATGTCTGGAAATGTACGAGGGTGTTTTGCTTGTCACTGTGACCAGAGAGGCCACCGCTGATATCTCTCTGGTGAGGGTCTGGGATGCTGTGCATGGGATATTCCTGTACAACCAAAAACTGTCTCGTCCACAATGCCAATAGCACCCCCTAGAGAGGACCCTGCAAGGGTCAAGGGTTTGGGGAATTGGGAGAGACCAATTCTACTAGAAGATGCATGATGGGGGTCTATGGGCTTTTGAGGCCCCAGGCTGCAGGTGTAGATGAGGCTGGGAGAGACCGAGGGCTGAGTTTAGAGCACGTGTGTGTGTGTGTGTGTGTGTGTGTGTGTGTGTGTGGTGTGTGTTCTTTGGAGGTTCGGTTCCACAGCCAAAAGCAAATGGTTCGTGGATGAACTGTGGTTTGGGTTTACAGGCCCTGGTACCTTTTGCACAATCAGGAGAAGGTCTAGGAGGCTGGTGGTTGAGTCTCTGACTCTCCCCGCGCAGAGGAGCAAAGCGAAGAAGGAGAAGGCTGCAGAACTGGGTGCCCTGGTCTCGCCCACTGTGACGCATGTGAAATCTGGCTCGGTGGCTGGGTTTTGTCTCCCTGTCCCTCACCGAGGTCACAGTCCTTTGTCTATAACCTCGATAATCATTTCCACAGCAACTCACTGGGATGACAGAGTGGCCCAAGGGTTACGGAACCGTTCAGGACAAAGGAAAAGGCATGAAAAAAAGAAGACCCGGGGAAACAAAGCTCCCAATTTAGAGACTGAGCTCCTATTTTTGAGTCTCTGCCCCACTCTCGCCAACTGTGTGCCCTTGGGCAGGTCACTAACCATTTCTGAGTCCCCATTTCTGTCTCCTCGTGGTGGGGACACATACCCCTGCCCGCCTGGCTCCATGGAACTGTGGGGGCAAGTGCCATCATGTGCCCGCAAATACCTGGCAAACTGTGACGTGCTGTGCAAACAGGAATTCCTGGTTCTGTTTCTCACCTGGTTATGATTCAGCCCCTAATACCTCCAAGAGCTGATTTTTATTGTTATTATTTTTATTCTATTTATTTTTTAAAGATTTATTTATTTATTTGAGAGGGAGGAGAGAGAGAGGGAGCGGGCGAGCACAAGCGGTGGAGGGGCAGAGGGAGGGAGAGAGAATATCAAGCAGGCTGTGCGATGTCAGCACGGAGCCCGTGGTGAGGCTTGAGCCCACGAATTGTGAGATCGCGACCTAAGCCACAATCAAGAGCCGACGCTCAACCGACTGAGCCATGCAGGCGGCCCTCCGAGAGCTTAGTTTTAGGATTTTTAGGTGGGAATGAGACGGTGTGCTAGTCAACAGCGTTCTCTTATTTGGAAGCCGCTCCGCTAGCCTCCGGTTTTGTCTGTCCTCCCGTTTCATTGGTCATTTCTATTTTGCCCAGAAAACAAGTAAAAATAACAGAATAGGAAACTCACTTCAGCTCTGCCCACAGAGAGCAAATCTGGGGAGAAAAATGGAAAGAAAAAGCAGCTGCTGCATGGGCTCATGTGCAGGTGTGGCTGTTTCCAGCCGCCCTCATCCCTCTCCCTGTGCACCTGTGGCCACATGGGCCCCCTCCCCCCCCCCCCCCCCCGCCATCTGTGTCATTTACAGCCATGGCTTCTGGCCAGCAGTCCCAGCTTCCAGCTCCCGAGGGCAGGGGCTTGGTTCACATCATGATGGTTCCTCCAACGGGAGCCCCGTTCCAAAGAGAAGAGGCTGTAAGAGGTTGGCTCGTGTCGGCATCAGGAACATCTTCTCCTTCCATCTTTTATCCTTCTGACTCTCGGCTTCCCATGGCTGCCTGCCCTCCAGCTGCCTCCTTCCTGCTAAAAAAAGAAGGTTCGGTATCTTGCGTGTGCCTTCAATGCAGCTCGCCCAGGAACCTGCATTTGACAGCTCCCTGCGTCGAGCTCCCAGGGTATCTGGCGGTCAGCCATGTGCCAGGGTCTCCCTCATCGAGGGCTGACCAGACCCCGCCTCATGTCTCCCGCCCTCCCCTCTGGAACTGCGGGTAGATGCCTTTGTTCCTTGCAGAGGGTCTAGGCTTCACTGCATTCTGTGTGCGTAGGGAGAGCTGTCCCGGGTATTTGTGCTACTTGTGTGGTTTTGGAACCAGGGGGAAAGCAATCCGTGACCGTCAGAAGAAACTGAGGATTCAGCAAGGTTTACAAACACCAACAGGTAAACTTTGGCCTTGTCTGTGTAAAAACACTCAAGGCATTCGTTCAAACTCCGGCGTGCGAGCTGAGATGCCCGCTCTTACGCTCGAAGAAATTAGAGAGGAAGCCGGCCCTGGTCTGAATTAAGTGGCAGCGAGGGCACTCTGGTGGCAGCAGCTGATAACATCTCTCTGCTCTTGCTACTTGCCATGCAAACATATCGTCAGCAAATATCTATTGAGCCCCTGTGATGTGATTGACACCATGCTTTACACACGCTTCGTGCTCTTATCTCTTTCAACAGTCTTTTCAAGTTATACAATTTGTCCCCATTTCACAGGGTCAGAGACTGAGGCTCCAAGAGGTTAACAAACTTGCCCAGGGCCAACATGGCTAGTAAATGGCAGAGCTGGACTCAGGCTCAGATCTACCCTCTCCAGAGCCTGGGCCGTCTGGTATTTAGACTCGCTACCCACCTCCCCGCCCTGTGGACGAGTCCGTTTGATTTCTGTGCCAGTGTTTTGGTGGAAATGAGTTCGGTTCCATGCACTGGCTTTCGGGAGAAGTAGGCACCCTGGGCCAGGATCTTGACCCCAGAAGCGCTGGCCCGTTTGGCAGGTGTCTTGTCTCGGCCTTGTCCCTTTGATTCGGGGGACAACTGCATCATCGCTCCCCTGAGCGTGTGGCTTTTCCCGGCACCTGGGTGGGATAAGTTCATTGTCTCTTGAAAAGAACAGTGGGCACCGCCTCCTTGCCTCGTCCTCCTGGAATGACTTCCTCCCCTTTGGCTTGTCATCAACCCCCGTTCTTGCGCCCATTAACCCCAAGGGGTGTGGGAATGGCAGCCCGATTTTAAGGCATGATTAAGTTGTAGACGAGAAAAACGTCTCCTTCCGCGCCTCCTCCCTACCACCAGGCCTCCTGGGAGCTGGAGCCTTGAGTCACCAGGTCACCCCCTCCCTCCCATCCTTAAGTCCTAACCAGGAACCTGGCCCCTGGCCAACGGGGCACTGTCCAGGCCTTCTCCCAAGCCAGGCCAGGGGCTGAACCTCTGGAGCCTCAGGGTTTGCAGGTCAGAAAATCACTGGGCTGGAAGGGAGCAGAGACGACGAACTGTCCAAGCCTCCTCTTCTGGAGGGGGCGCCCACAGCCCGGGGGGGGAAAGGGTTCGCCCAGCTCGCCTGTGCCGGCTGCTCACCTGTTTTCCTGGGGGAGGCAGACCCCGCCCGGCAGCTTTCCTGTCACTGTTCACGGCTCATCCTGGAGAGAGATGCTGCTTGGGGCCGCGCGACCCGTCTGCCCGCGAGGCCTGGGGTCAGAGCAACCAGGATGGTGCTCGGCTCAGCGTGGCTTTGGGTAGAGTGACTTCCCTGCCCAGAGGCTCCGTTTGCTTTTGGAGAAATGGGCTGTCGCGTTGCTTCAAGTGACAAATGGCCTGCATAGTGCCTGGCACACAGTGGATGTTCATGAACATTGATTCCCTTTGCTGCCACCTGGATTCCTTCCCATCCCATGACGTGTGCTGGCCTTCACACGGAGCCAGGGGTTTGTGCGGTGTGCCCACACCTGGGGGCACACACCTGGGCAGGGGAGGGGGGGGGCGTGCAGACTGGGACTGCGACAAAGCGCTTCCTTCCGGGGTGTTCTGTGGGGAAGGCCGTGCCCCCTGTTGTGTTTGTATTCATGATGCGGAGCGCATCCCAGGTGCCGGGTCCTTTGCCAGAGAAAAGTTCTGTGACTGGGCTCCACCCTCGCCACTCCCTGTTCAGACAGGGGCCGGCCATTGCCTGCTTTGGCAGATGGGGAAACTGAGGCTCTGAGGAGTCTTTCTGCAAGGTCACGCAGCTCTTTATTGCTGGAGTGGGTCCAGCTCCTGCCTTCTGGCCCCACTCTGGCCTCCTGCCACCTGCCCCGGGGAAGTGGGGGAGGGGCCTTACTCATCAGCAGAGACCCAGAGCCTTCCTTTCAGGGAGCGCGCCACAAATGTTCGACACCTTAAAAATTTGGCCCCCAAATATGAAAAGCACAGCTCATAACTGAAACGGACAAATGTTCAATTTTGAGTGTCTATAAAGTGTCGCGTAGTATGACCCACGTTGTTGGAGCTCATTTACCTCTTCCATGCCGCTGGCTTGCCTCCCTGTGGCTCTGTCTCTAGTGGCTCATTCACCCCCAGAAGCGTTTTCCTTGCTGACTCTGGGCCGGGAAGCTAGCAGGGAACACGGTAGATTGTCCTTTCCCTGTTGCTGGAGCCGTGATCCCCCTGCTGGCCTGTCCCCTCTTCCTGCCCCACAGTGCCCCTCCCCACCTCAGCCCCACCCCGTTGACCCTGCCACCCCAGGGGCCTCCACGCGCAGCTGAACTGTGACATGCCCGCTGGAGGAAGGACCTGGGACACAGCGTGGGCTCCTGTCATGGGGACAGGCTCAGCGGCAGAAGGCCTGCGCTCTCGCCACTGTGTCTCTTTGCCAAGTTACTTCGTTCCTTGAGCCTCAGTCTCCTTTTGTAGAAAAGAAGTTTTCTGCCAGCTGCATAGGGGTGATGGAGAATCACAAAACACAGCCTTTGGGGAAAGTCTCAGGCGCCGTACAAATATAAGTAGCTGTGTATTGTCTCAAGTTGTTTTTGAAGATGTTTAGTATTTTTTTTCTTTTTTAAGCGAAGGCTAAATCTTTAGATTGCTGGACTTTCGTATCGGGGAGTAGAAAATCTCTCTTCTCCCTGACGTGGGCTCTAGGATCTCACAGGCAAGTTGCTTTGCTTGGAGTCGTGTGGGAGCTTCTGCCTGTTCCTAGCTCGAGCCAGGCCCCCCACGCTGTGGGGTTGCCCAGATCCTGTGCTTTGGGACTTGGGCTCAAATTCTGACCGCTCCTCACCCCTTCTAAGGACTGGATGAGCAAGCGTGTGCATAGTTCTTCCCTCCGTGGCAGATAAAAGCACTTAACAGTGCTCTCTTATGACTATTGTCATTATCAAGCCTTTGATTGTAATTACTTAAATTTGTTACAACATTTAGTACATGCTAAAATACTGTCGTCGACAGTAGGAACAGTGCCCTTGAGACCTTGGGCAGGCCCCTCATCTGTCAGGGTCGGCTTCCTCCTCTGCTCCCGGGCACGGTGGGACTCTGGTTTTAGGAATCCTATTATCTATTCAGCCCCACTCCTGTACCTGGCCTTCAGGATTGCCAGGTCATATCCTTCTCACCTCATCGTTTCCCAGATCAGAAAAAGGACAAGTCGTTCTCCATAGGGGCTGAAAAAAGAAAGCAAAGCATTGCTTGTCCTGAGCAGGTGCCAGGACCACAGAGCTGGATACCTGTGAGCACAATTTCTCAGGCTAAAGCCGAAGCAGAGCACAGGTGCATCCTGCCCCTCAGGCCAGAGGACGAAGGTTTCGTCTCCAAATGCCAACGGGGAGATCCGCAAAGGATGCGCGTGTGTGCTCCATATGTTACGTGCCGTGGCTGTGGCGCCTGGCCTTCGCCAGCTGGGTCGTGCCCGGCGCGCAACGGGCCAACAGCTCGTGGAGATGTGAGATTTCAGAAGATTCCATTTTGCTGATTGACGACCGGCTTTGCTTCTCTTTCTGAAACAGGAGTGAGCAGATGTGAGCCGCAGGGGGCTCTGTTTCAGCTGTGTTGGTGAGAGCTGCGCCGACGTTTTCCGGAGCGCAGCGCACGGCGTCGAGGGGGCCTTGCCCCGAGCTTGGGTGCTGCCTGGTCCTGTTACGACCTATCTGTTACTCTCTCTGTATTAGAAAAAAGGAAAGGTAGCGCATCAAAACCACATTTGTTTTCTTTCAAGGCTTTCTTTCGATGCTTATTTATTTATTTGGAGAGATTGAGAGACAGACCGGGGAGGGGCAGGGAGAGAGACTCCGAAGCAGATTCCGCACTGTCGGTTCAAAGCCCGACGCGGGGCTTGATCTCGGGAACCGCCAGATCATGACCTGAGCAGAAATCAAGAGTCGGACGCTTAACTGACTGAGCCACCCAGGTGCCCCAGAATATTCTTTTAAACTGAACAGCTGACTTCACTGAAAGATAAGTCTTAAGTAGATAATAGTACAGTAGGTCTAAGGTATTAAGTGCAAGGTGTGAAGTTACTAACGTGGTTTCCAGCCAATCAGATATTCAGAATGCAAATCACTTTTGATTCCTCCCTGTGGCACCCGCACATGCCTGGTGCTGGGCAGACGTCACGAAGCCTGTGGCACGGCGGGCCCCAGCTCCTCTGCAGGTGCCAGGGTTCCATCCAACGTTGACCGGGCACCTGAACTGCTCTGCGGCCTTGCTTGCATTTCTTCTCCCTTCGACGCATTCCCCACGCTGGTACATAGCGCCACCTCCCGAATATTCTGCTGCGGGGCACCTGGGTGGCTCAGTCGGTTGGGCCGAATATTCTGCTGCTCCCCTGCTCGTAAATCTCGGATGCTCCCCATCGCCCCCCAGCCAGCAGATTCTTGGCCCGACTTTTGAGGCCTTCTCCAAGCTGGCCTGGGCCCCGGCTGCCCAGATGAGCGTCCACGGCTCCCCTCCTGGGCGGCCCCATCACTTGCCACGGTGTGTCCTCTAGGACCCAAACTGAGTCCCGGGACACTGGCGTGTGGCCGTTTGCCCGCGTGCCTTTGCCCAAGTAGTTGTCGTTACTGAACTGATTTTCAACTTACAGAAAAGCCACAAGAAGAGTAGAAAACTCCCATATTCCCTTTGCCCGGATGCCTCCGTTGTTGACACTTCACCACATGTGCTTGGTCACTCCCCTGTATTAGCCTGTCTCTTTTTCTGGATCATTCGAGAGCCAGGTGCAGACACGACTCTGCCACCCTCCAAAATACAAACCAAAATAGACGCTCCAGTGTTCGCCTCCCCCGGAACAAGGACACTCCAGCATCACGCCAATGCAGCCATCCAACTGGGAAATAGATGTGCTGTGTGACCGTATCACCCAGGCGTCAGGACCCATTCAGACTCACCAGCTCGTCCCCTTTTCCATCTGATCCCGAATGCAGTCCAAAAGCATGTGTCCTACTCGACGTAAGCTTGCGGACTCTCTTCAGTCTGGTAGAATTCCTCAGTCTCCCCTTGTCTTTCATGACCTTGAAGAGTACAGATCTTTCATTCTGGAAAAATCCAACCTGTGTCTATCCATAGTTTTCTCATGACCAGACTCTGGCTGGCCGTTCTGGTCAGTCATCCCACGGAAGTGATGCTGTGCTCTTCCCAGGGGGGGTCATGTCCCAGAGCACAGCGTGATGACCGTCCCTCCGCCAGGGATGGTGATCCTGGTTGATGCCTGGCCAAGTTGGTGCCCACCAGGTTTCTCCACCAGTAAGTGGATCCAAGAGCACACGATATCCTTTCCTTCTTTAAACCACCCGCCTGCCTCAGCGACCTTTGACGGCTGCCCGAATTGACCACCGCCCAGATGGTTCTGCAATGGTGACTTCGCTTCCATCATTCCTCCTACGCTTTTGACAAGTTGCCCTTGAACTGGAGAGAGGAACTTTCCCTTCTCCCCTTTTTGTGCATTGGTTTGTGTCTTTGTATCTGTGTGAACTCATGGATTATTACTTTACTGGATGGGTTAGAACCCATTAGTATTTGTATTTTTTTATGCCTGAATACTCCCAGATTTGGCCAGCGGCAGCCCCTTGGAGGTGATTCTTAACGTCCTTTTGACCTCTCTGGGCAGAGGGAGGTGGGAAGTAGAGGTATGTGTATGTGAGTGCACACATGCACGCACACACACACACACACACACACACACACACACACACACACACACTCACACGCTGCTACACCCAGTTCTGTGTTTATCTCATGCCTCTGATTGCAACACTGCTCGAGAGTGCTTTAGAGCCTAATCACCTTTTGTATACGCAAATGCTCTGTGAGAACCTGGCTCCCATTACCCTTGATGTGGTTCTTTTTCTGCTGCTCTCCCTGTCCCTTCTCCTGTGACCTTCCTTGCCCTGTCCGAGGGAAGGGAAGGGAAGCTTAGTGGCTTTCCTTCCAAACCATCCGAGAGAGAGAGAGAGAGAAGAGGGAGAAGATTCTCTTTTTAATCCAGAAACCCTTTTGCACTCGTCTGTCTGCTAAACACTTTGCTTGCCCCGTTCCAGATCGCCCCACCTGAGAGAACCCTGGTTTTCAACCACAGTTTGTTCTGTTACCACCCTTCCCGGCTCTCTTTATTTTAGACTTTGAACTCCCCGTGCTCTTGATCGGCCTGTCAACTCCGGAGTGTGCGATCCCCATTTCCTTTTGACGCTGCTCTGCTGAGGCATGAATGACCCATAAAAAGCTGTGCATTTTGAATGTCCGCGACTCGCTGAGTTTGGGGATGAGAACACACCTGTGAGAGCTTCATCACCATCAAGACGTAAACGTGTCCATCATCTCCCAAAGTTTCCTTCCACTCCCGCTATTAGTATTAATTATTGTTATTATCTAGTGATCCCCATTGGATTCAGCCCGGGGCCCTTCTCAGGGCACAGGTCCCTCGTGTGTGCGTAGAGCTGAGGTGCAGGCTTTTTAGACCAGAATGTGACTGTCTTCCTTTCTGAAGCAGAGTCCTCTCTGCCTCAGTGTCTAAAGGGCGGGTGACTCATGGCCCTCTGGAGGAGCACTTGTTGAGGCCAGGGCCCCTCCCTGACATTCCAGCGGGAAATCAACCCTTTGCTGGCCTGACTAAATTTATAGTGGGCTGGTCCTGGCAGCTGGGGACAGCAGCTGGTGGTTAAAATCTCTGACAGATTTTTTTTTTTTCCCTCCGAAAAATGTTTCGGTCGCTCTAGTCCGAGCACCACCACGGGGAGAACTTAGAAGCCATTTATAGCCTCTTGCAGTTGGCCCAAGAAAAGCTGCTTCATGAGAATCCCTCCACTTCCCCAGAAGCCAGCTCTCCCCCATTCTCAGCCATCCGGAACATGACTGGGTCACTAGGAAGACACAAAGGCCTCGGAGCTGCTGGTACAATGTGAATTTGACAAATGTTTTTTTTCTTTTTTTTTTTTTAGTAATTTCTTGTGGTTCAAGCTAATGTATGTATGTGTATACACACATACACTTTTATTTTAAAATTATTATAATTGTGTTGTACGGGAGGTTTATAAACCTGTATCAGTGCCTATTCACTCTTGATCTACACACTATTCTAACACCCCGAGCTTTGTGTCTTAGTCTGCACATGAGAAGCAGAGAACTGAAGGCGTAAAGTAGAGGAGAGTCAGGTGGGTTAGCAGAGGTGCTGGCTGACGGCCTGCGAGTGAGGGGTGAGGCCGAGTTGGGAGAGTCCTTGGTGACGGTGCAGCCCAGGGCCTTTGCTTTTACAGATGGAGCAGTCACCTGGCTGAGATCCCAAGGTGGGGCCGGTCTAGAATCCAGCCCTCTTGACTTCATGTACAATTGTGCTTTTAGTGCCCCGGCATACTTCCTCACTGACATCATAGTGACTCAAGATGCTGATTGTGTGTCATCGAGAAAACATTTCATTATGTTCGAGATTCTCTGTTCAGAAAAATCGGAGAAGTGTCCGATAGGCTTTGAAACATAATTCCTCCCAAAGAGTTAAAGTAACAATGCCATCCCACAGAATATGCAGACAGATATCTCTTCCTCACCAGATCCTCCACTGGAACCTTCATTTTCCCCAGTGGTGCCTGACGAGCGAGGCGTGGCTGCATTTGTGCCTTGGGACGAGGCCGACAAGCCCGTGGAAAATGTCAGCACAGAAGTGGGGACTTGACTCTGATTGTCCCATCGCTTCAAACTTTCGCTGAGTTAGTACAAACTGAAGTTGCCCCCTGGCACTTGAAACTGTCCTTAAATATGTTTTCTTATTTATTTTGCTTGTAAAAGCAGTGCATAGTCAGCACAGAACTAGAAAACAGAGACAAGTTCAACGGGAAAAAATACTCATGGGGCACCTGGCTGGCACAGTCCATGGAGCAGGGGATTCTTGATCTCAGGGTTGTGAGTTCAAGCCTCACATTGGGCACAGAGATGACTTAAAACCGTAAAAAAAAAAAAAAAAAAAAAAACCCACTCATAATTGTACTACTGAAAGAAAATTACTATTAACACTTTGGCACGCATCTTGCTTGGTGCTTGTTCACTCTGCTGCACGTTTCCTGCGTGTGTGTTTGTACATACGTGTACATATCTACATGTATACACACGGATATATAAACACTGATATACACGTGCACATGAGACCTGGATCGTGCTACTGGCATATTTATTTATTTATTTACTTACTTACTTACTTATTTTGAGAGGCAGAAAGAGAGAGGGAGAGAGAGAATCTTAAGCTGGCTCTGCGCTGTCAAGACTGAGCCCCGATGCAGGGCTCAGTCCCACGAAGCATGAGTTCATGACCTGAGCCAAAATCAAGACTCAGATGCTCAACCAACTGAGCCTCCCAGGCGCCCCCATGCTACTGACAGTTTTAAAAACATTTCTTTAGTTAATGATGGACGTAATTACCTCTAGGGATGTGGAGATCTACCTCATTTTTTTAAATAGCTGCCAATAAGTCTGTTCTACAGCTTTGCCTTAATATGATTAACTGTCTCCTACTGTGGGACGTTTTGGTTGTTTCCCGTTGTTTTGTTTTGTTTTTGGGGGGGGTTGCTATTATGGTCACAGATGTGATCAGCATCTTTGTTCAAACCCTTAATCATCGTATCATCGTAAAATAAATTCTTGGAAGTACAGTGGCTGTGTTGAAGGGAACAAAGTCTTTTCTGGCCTTCCGTGTGTATTGCCAAAGCTCCTGGGTGATGTTTTTCCATTCAGGTTTTTTTAAATTTTTATTATTTTTATTATTTTTTTTTTATGACTTTGGAAAGTCGCTAATGCCTGTATTTTAGGATTCTCTGAATTGTGATCCAGAATCCCTGCCATCGTCCCGCCTCCAAGCTGGTTCCTTCCTTTTCCCCTTGTACCCATTTCTCTCTGACTCCTTGGGCCTGGTCGCAGGGCTCCGAGATCGAGTTCTGGGGGATTTGGAACGGTGGGTGGGAACCGTGGAGGAAGAAGGGAATGTCACAAGGTCCATGGGAATAAATAGTAAGGTGTGGTCATGGGCATGTGCTGGTCTCATCACATTTAAAACATAGTTTCCGGAAATTCACCCTGGGCCCCCCCTGCCTCTCATTCATTTCAATGCCAAAGGCAGCACTTTGTGGCAGAGCCTTGGATAGAAGTTTGGGGCTGATTCCTTGGCTTAGGATCTAGTTCCAGTCCCTTGACCTGGCCTTGGGACCTGGCTCCCGTCCACCCCTCCCCTTCCCAGGCTCCGCCATCCACACTCCCGCCACACTGACCTTGTGTGTTCATTGCTCTAGAATGCCCGACTCCTTCCTGGTTCGGCGCTTTCAGATATGTGGCTACAGACCCTCTGTCTTTCTCTGACTCTTCAACCTTTGGGACACGGCCTAGAGTGGTGGTTAAAAACCTTGCCCCTCGAGTCAGGCTTGGGTTTATATCCTGCTTCTGCCCCTTACCAGCTGTGCAACCAGGGACAAGTTATTCAGCCTCTCTGCGCCTTAGTTCCCATATCTGTAAAAACCCCATTACCATGAGGTTAATGACGGTACCCACCTCACAGGGTTGTCGTGAAGATCATATGTGGTGATATCTATGAGGACTTAGACTGGCAGTTCCTGGCACACAGTACACGTTAGTGAACATTCATTATCGCCGAGCTGACCGGGTGGCCTCACCCTACCCCCTAAACAAGGAAGTGTTCCCGGTCTCCCGGCTGGGACCTCCTGGCTTTATCTCACACAGCCTTCTGTATCTTTCCTTCTTGGTGGTGACTGCGATTGGTACTAAACAAGCATTTCAAGAAATGTCTGACTCTTGCCTAAGACTGTAAACTCCATGAGGACCGGGCCCGCCTCTTCCTCGTTTACGACGCAAGAGTCAGGCTGCAATCCGTGCCTGCTCACGGAACAAAAGTGAGGGCCCTGCTCCTCACTGCCCAGAGCCAAGTTCATCAGAAAGAAACACTCATGGACCTCCGTGATGAACTAGTAAGATGTACCCGATTATGGAAGGGGGTTCCCAGCAGAGTGAGCTGTTGTGTTGACCAGACTGTGATGGTGACCTGTGTCCCTCTGCACTTTCAAAGCCCGCTGCTCTTGGAGGCTGTCTGGTATCCACCTTCTCAGTGGATGAAGGGCCAGTGCGGTTTTTAAAAGTTTCTAAGGCATATAGTTCAAAACTTAAAAAAACAAACAAAAAAAAAACGATTAAATGAATTACTAGGAAATGGAAACGATACCCGGCCAGGATTTCTCCTTCCTGAGCACTATTGACACTCTGGGCCAGATAATTCTTTGTGGTGGGGCTGTCCTGGGCATTGTAGGATGTTTAGCAGCGTCCTGACTTTTATTATTAGATTCACAGACAAAATTACTCTATCAAGTCGCCCTGCAGGCTTCTAAAGACTCAGTTTCTGTGTTTTCTCCTCCTGGGCCAGCGCCACCTGTGGGCCACACTTGGAGTAGCAGCAGATCCTTCCTGAAAGGGCCTGCTGGGGGTCCAGATAAACTGTGCTGTTCAAACACATTGAAAACTTCAAGGAACATTTCTGAGCCTGGGCTTTTTTCCTCTCCTCTCCCTAGGTCACCTGTAGCGGATGATGTCATCCAGCCAGCTGCCCTCGAGGACCTTGAAAACCCACTGTTAGCCGCCTCTCCCCACCAGGGTGAAGCCATCAGCCAGGTCTCCGGGGACCTGACAGCCCAGAGGTACCGTGGGGGCTGGGCCTGCGTCTGGTGGTGGGACCCCGGGGCCCAGTCTCTGAGGCTGCCTCCCTCCACTCCCCTCCCCTCCCCTGAACGCCACCCCTACGTAGGTTTGCACGCCTCTGCTGCACAGGGCTGGGGACTCTTCTTGGGGCTTTAGGGACCTAAGGGGACACCAAGAAGACCCCGCCCCAATGAGCGATTTAGAGATCTGTTCCCTTGTGATCTTCAGGGGCCCCTATTTAAAATAGAAGTCCTCTGGGAGAGAGGACGTGCTATTTATACCTCTCCAAGGAATGACTCAGTTGACTGCCTCTGACCTCCCAGGACACGAGCTGGGTTAGCAGAGAGCTGTGGTCAGAGCAGAGGGGAGCCAGCAGCACCATGGGGAAAGGGACCGGGTCCTTGTGCCTTTGCTTGGCAGACAGGTTTTGCCGGGGGGCGGGGGCGGGGGTTCTTCCCTCACCTGCACTACGTGCCTCGGCAACCCCACAGCAATTGCAGATGTCCAGGTGCACTGTGCATAACCCCACTGGCACTTGATTTCCAACAGGCTTGCCCAGCATCAGCCTCAGGACTGGCTCGGATGCCAGTACACACACACACACACACACACACACACACACACACACACACCCCTATCTCTCTCTATACACATGCTCCTCCCCACCCCCCCCCGTATATATACATATAGGTTTATTTAATACACACACACACACACGCTTCCATTTTTGAGATTTAATTCACATATGACGTTGCATAAGTTTAAGGTGTTATACACAGATGTTTTAATTTATGTTTATATCAGTAAAGCAGCCCCAGTGAGTGACCCCGCATGGCAGCAGGGAGAGCGTGCTGAACAGGCGCTCCCGTGGACCCCGAGCTGGGAAGCTGGTGGGGCACACCCATCCATCCAACCCTCCCCCACCCCCCCCCCCCGGCCATTTTACAGGAGGGACCCAGAGGGGCAAGCGGAAGCTCTCTGAGCGCTGGATGCAGGGCGACTTGGCTGTGTGGTTCTGTGGCTCCCAGAAGAGCTCACGTGTCTTTGGGTCTTGTCCGTGTTTCTGAAGTTCCCTCCCAGCCCTGAGACCGTATTTTATTTTTTTTCATTTTTATTTGTTTTTTAACATTTTTTAATGTTTATTTAGACAGAGGAGAGAGGCAGAGTGCAAGCAGAGGAGGGGCAGAGAGAGACAGAGACAGAATCGGAAGCAGGCCCCAGGCTCTGAGCTGTCAGCACAGAGCCCAATGTGGGGCTCGAACTCACAGACCGCGAGATCATGACCTGAGCCGAAGTCAGACGCTTAACCGACGGAGCCACCCAGACGCCCCCCCTGAGACTGTATTTTAAATGATTTGTCCCAGACCGCACAGTAGGCAGTGATAACTGCTCTTAAAGCTTGCTCTGAAGGCCCCTTCTGTGCTGCAGGCACCGCACTTGAGTATGTCACATTGAGTGTCTCTGTAAATCCTCCAAATACCCCTAGGAGGTGAGGGGTTCTCTTGGGAACCCCTTAGCCATTTTACGTATGAGCAGACTGAGGCTCGGTTCCGTTAACGTGTTCAAGGACATGTAGCTGGAGAGTGGTGGAACTGGGATTCCAAGCAGGTCCTGCTGGCCTGCCAGCCTGTGTTCGGCTGCGGGGAGAGCCAGTTTCCGCCTCCCACAGTGCACGGGGTTCCGCCTACATCACTGGCCCCTTTCAAGTCCAAGGAAGATGACGCACTGTAGGGCTGTGTCACCTCTGACCGTGACCAAGAGTGATCACAGGATGCAGGAAGGAACCAGTGGTCAAGCACAGATTTTATCTGTGCTGAGAACTTGGCCAGCTTTCTGGCTTTATTTCCCAGTAGAACGGTGCAGGTAGAGTTCAATGAGCAACTTTGGTGCCTGGCCAGCGTTATTGAACATTTGTCTGGGGTCTCATTTTCTTGGTTTTACTGGAAATCAGTAGAAAAGAGGCAGTGCTGATAGGAGCAAGGGTTGTCTGGCTTTGGTCACCAGCTGCTTCCACAGAATACTCATTATTCACTGATTCCATATTTGTGAATTTGCCCCTTCCTAAGATTTATTTGTAACCCCAAGATCAACGCTCATGGCTTGTGGTCATTTGTGAACATGTGCAGAGCAGCAAAAATCTGAGCTGCCTGGGGCCCTTGTTCCCAGTGGGGGTGGAGGAAGACGCCCTGTCTTCTTAATGTAGCTCTCTTACTGGAAACAGGTTTCTACCTGGTATATTTAGGGCCATGGCTTTTGTAATTTTGTGCTTTTTCGTTCATGATCTTGCTGCTTAAAATGGCCCCCAAGGGGGGCGCCTGGGTGGTTCAGTCGGTTAAGCGTCCGACTTCGGCTCAGGTCATGATCTCACGGTCTATGAGTTTGAGCCCACATCGGGCTCTGTGCTGATGGCTCAGAGCCTGGAGCCTGCTTCAGATTCCCTGCCCCTCCCCTGCTCATGCTATGTCTGTCTCTCTCTCAAAAATAAAAAAGATTAAAAAAAATTTTTTTAATGGCCCCCAAGGTAGTGCTGAAGTGCTGTGAAGCGTATTTAAGCGCAAGAAGGCTGTGGTGTGCCTTCCGTAGAAAATATTCATGTTAGATAAGCTTCATTCATGTTAGATGAGCTTCATTCAGGTGTGAGTTATAATGCTGTTGGGTATAAATTCAATGTTAATGAATCCATGATATCTAATAAATAAGATGTTTTCACACAGAAATGCACAGAAAACAAGGTTACGTAGTGATGGGTTGACAAAAATGTTGTGACCAGGGGCTTAGAGGAACCTAACCCAGCTTACCTGCTGGGAACGGTGGTTCACAGTTCAGCTCCCGGAACAACTTGATAGAATGTAACTACTGTGAGTAACAGGAATCAACTGCACCTGACCTTGCGGATCCCAGAGAATAACCACGAAGGGCATTCTAGGTGGGCACTGGTTGCTTTTTAACCTCAGAAATGGCCCTGCCGCCCCACCCCACCTGTCTTACCTGCTGGGGCTGCTGTGACAAAGGACCACAGACCGAGGGCCTTACAAACAGCAGAAATGTATTGTTCACAGTTCTGGAATCTGGACGTCTGTCAGGGTGGTCAGGTGAGGATCCCCTTCCCTGCTGCAGACTTCTTGCTGCAGACTTCAAATTAATTAATTAATTTGAGAGAGAGAGAGCACAAGAGGAGCGGAGTGGGGGGTCGGGGTGGGGAGACAGAGAGAGAGAGAGAGAGAGGGAGAATCTCAAGCAGGCTCCGCACCACCAGTGAGGAGCTAGTCTTGGGGCCTGAGCTTAGGACCTGGGAGATTATGGCTTGAGCTGAAATCAAGAGCCAGATGCTCAACCAACTGAGCCACTCAGGCACCCCCTGTGGGGTCTCTTATAAGGGCACTAATCCCGTTTGTGGGGGCTCTCAGGACATACTCATATCCCCAAGGCGCCATCTCCTATTTCCAGCACATTGGGAGTTAGGATTCCGACATGTGAACTGAGGGAGGACACACATATTCAAACCACAGCACCACCCTCGGATCCCCTCGCGGGTCGTGTCCCGCGCAGGGTAGGGACAGGGGAGGCAGAGGGGAAGAAAACAGGGCAGAGAAGGCTGAGACGGTGCACTCTAGAGGTTTGCTCCCCCTAGGAGTAGGTTGGTACTTTAAGTTTCAAAATTAAATTTAAATTAAAATTAAAAAATTTTTTTTTTTTTTGCATGGAACTGGAGGGTTTGCTTTAAGCCACCTTTCTGCCTCTCTCTCGATTACCTATTGGTTCTTTGGTGCCACATCTTGCCCTTACAAGACGTCTTCTTTCTGAATTGGAAAAAAAGGCACCCCCATCTCTGAGGCAGTTCTCAAATACAATGAAAGGCATTCGCATGCCCCCCTTCTTCTCTGTTAAAGCCGTCCGAGGACATCAAACTTTGCTTCTTCCCCAGGGAAGAGCCTCCGAACCTGCTCTAAACCGGTCGAGCTTCCCTTTTTGCCGTTGGCATCCCTGGGCCCAGACCTTCGAGAACGTTCTGCAAATGACTACACTGTCCATGGCCCATCTGTTTAGTATTTTCAAGACCGTTTTTAAAGCAGCAGAACTTGTTTTTTAAATAAAACCGCACTTATTAAACAGAGTAAAACGGGGCACTCTGGTTACATCCTGGAAGTTCCTTTAGCCAGGAATCCAAACAGAGGGGTCTCTTTGACCTTGAGGGCTCTCCCTTGGACACAGCTGGAAAGCCACTCACCTGACTCCTGTCCAGGGAGGCCAGACTCTAGTGTGCATCCAGATAACCCAGTTACAGCACACATTGCTGCCCCGCCCCTGGAATTTCTGACTCAGGAGGCCTGGGGAGCAGCCCAGGACTCTGCATTCCTAAAAGATCCCAGGTGACGGTGCTGCTGGTCTGGGGTCCACAGCTGGAGACCCACGAGGTAAGGCAGTGCCGTTCTCAACCTGTCTGGCTATCTGCAGCTCTTCAGGATTGGAGACATCTGCCCCTAGCAGCTGGTGGCTCGAGTTTCAGATTCCCACTGTCAGACGAGAGAGCCAGGAGTGGGCATAGCTCCAGCCAGTGTCATAGCCTCGCTATGGAGTTACCACAGTCGGAAACTTCAGAATTTTCTGAAGTTGAAAGACAGGGAACTCATGCTGATTTACAGCTTCTGTTTTTCCTCTTGCTCCCGAGCCATGTGTTTATTTTGGGGGCAGCCGTTTGCACCAAAAGATTTTCAGCTGTGGGTATGCATGAGTGGGTTCAACTGCCTCGCCGAGTTTAACCGGACTTTTATTTAAGCAAGCACCGTATCGTAAAAACTGCATGACAGAGTGAACGTATTATTGTTGCTGTTGTTGTTTTTAATTTAGAATAGGGATCATGCAAAAATCTTCTCTCAATTTCAAAAACAATTGATATAAAATAAATAAGTGACAGAATTCCTTTATGCCATTTAAAAGGTATGTGTTGGGGTGCCTGGTGGCTTAGTCAGTTAAGCATCCCAGTTCTTGATCTTGGCTCAGGTCATGATCCCAGGGTTGTGGGATCAGACCCTGTGTTGAGCTCCATGCTGAACGTGAAGCCTGCTTAAGATTCTCTCTCTCTCCTTCTGCCCCCTCCCCTGCTCGCACACTCACATTCTCCCTCTCTCTCTGTCTCTCTCTTAAATAAATAGATAAATGGTACGTTAAAGGTACATGTTTAATGTTTATTTATTTTTTGAGACAGAGAGAGACAGAGCATGAACGGGGGAGGGTCAGAGAGAGAGGGAGACACAGAATCGGAAGCAGGCTCCAGGCTCTGAGCCGTCAGCACAGAGCCTGACGCGGGGCTCGAACTCATGGACCGCGAGATCGTGACCTGGCTGAAGTCGGACGCTTAACCGACTGCGCCACCCAGGCGCCCCAAAGGTCCATGTTTACGAATCCAGTTGATGTAGCCAGTACCCAGTTGGCTGAGTAAATTGGGGTGCGTCTGAATGCTCGGACAGGGCCTTTGAGTTTCCAAGTAGCTGGCTACTATTATGTGGAAGCTTATAACTTGCCATGTTGGCAGGGTTCAAACATTGCCAATTTCATAGCTCAGACGAACACGTGACCTTGTCCTTGTTTTGGTTTTTCACGGATCTTGAGCAAGTTTGTCTGTGTAGGTAGACTTTTCCCTTCTGAATAAATCGCTACATCTTGGCCACCTGAGACCAGTTTCCTCCGTCCCCTGCATGCCCCTCTCTGCAGTCTCTGTAACTCCAGAGCCATTGGCCACTGGGGGGGATTCATGACCCAGATCGAAGGCCCTCGGATGGCGTTGGGGTGGTGTTTATGGCCTTTCCTCTAGTTTATTAACTAGCCTGAGTTCTGCTCGGGTCAAGCTCAAAAGCAGTTTCCGTTCTCTGAACATAGGTTTGCTTTGTGGAGGGACATAGGGTAAGAATGTTCTGGGAAGGAACTGATAAGCCAGTTCAGGGTTAACTGTGTGGAGCCAGCCCCCCTTGCTGAACGTGTGAAGGTCAGGATGTTTAGGGCCTGTTCACACTCTCATATGGGCTGAGTTTCACATGCTGGTTTATCTCGAGAGAGACTAGAAATAGCTCGAGGGGCCTGCCTTGGAGCTTCCAGCCAATTTGCAAGCCTGTCTGGGCACCTTGGGACTCAGGCTTTGCAGCAGCTGCATCTCCGAGGAGTGTATCTCCCATTGCTGAGACTGTCTTATGGAGGGAAGCACAGGCCTCTGCTGGCCTGCTGTCCGGGGCCCCGACCGGCCGAGCTTAGCTCTCCAGAGCAACAGTGTCAAAGTGCTTTCTCCCCTCTAGCTTGTATCTGGCTTTCCATCTGAATCGAGTCTTTGGCCGTAGCCTTTGCCCTATTACGTGATTGTGTGCACTTGGGAATTCAAGAAGGAAGAAAATCAAGAGCCTGTGAGGAAAGCCTGTTGTGCTAATACCTTCCAGATGGCGATACGAAATGGGAGATAAGGTGGTGTCGCCCATCTGGCCCGACAGGACGTGCTGTGTTCTGCCCGGGCTTGGGGGATATTATCGCCCTCCGTGACAGCCAGGTCACTCTGGTGTCTGTCTTTGGGCAGGGGCTTAGCTTGGCACCTCCGGCCGATCTCCGAAATGCAGTTCGCTATCAGGTCAGTGGGGGATCTGCCGGGAAGGACTCAAAAGCCCGGAACAGGCAATCAAAAGGTAACAGTTACCTGGCAGCATCTCGCCATGGCTGAACTCACAGGCCTGTCCGGCTGAACGCAAGCCCTGGATGGACATCGTCCGTGTTTCTCTGGTTCCTGTGTGGGGCGGAAACTGCATCCGAATGGTTAGGAGACCAGTTGTTGTTTGTGGGGACCTGGGTGAGGCACCGAATCGGAGATGGCGAAGTCTGGCCATTAGCCATGGCTCGCCGTCTGCGTTAGGAAGGATTCTAAGGTCTTGTCCACCTGGGCCTAGCAGGAAAGAGTGCCATGATCAGTAAGTCATGTCTGTCTGCTGGAAGGAGGTGTGGTGGCTCATGTGGCCTCTTCTTGTTAACTCTTCTCTTGAACAAAAAAGGCTTAAATTAAGTCAACATTTCCTTCATCTTCCGAAAAGATAAACATGCTGTGAATGTGAATTCAGCTTCTTTGTTATTCCACTAAGCCTTGGAAAACATTAATTCCTTAAATGAGAAAAGGGAGCTCAGAGTTTTATTAAAAAGGCCTTCAGACACCCTACCCCAGCCCATTTTATAGAAGAAATCGAGGCAAGAGAAAGTTAGTACCACGCAGAAATGAAATGAGAATTCAAGTGTGAGGCCTGCATCGGGGTGCCCTGGCCTCCTCTGTGCCGGCTCGGTGGCCGTCCGGGAGTTCCCGCTGAGGGCTGGCAGGGGTGCTGGCCATTGCCAAGGGCCCGGCTCCCTGACCGCGATGTCTGAGGACGAGCCCCTGCTGGTCAGGGAGGCTTGGGTACAGACAGAAGCTGGCACAGAGGGGCTGAACTGTCCCCACCTTGTCTAGCAACGCTGTCCCCCGGGGCAGCTCAGGCTCGGGGCGGGGTGGGGGGCAGTACAGGGACCCTGTGTAAGTTCCTGCTTGGCGTCTAGAACCAGGGCTGGCCCTGTGGGCAGGCCACCCAGACAGTCGCCCAGGGCCCTGTGCTTATTTCAATGGTGTGCTGTCACCATCCTGAGATTCTTGATCCTTCTGGAATGCGGCGCTCTGCATTTTCACTTTGCATTCCATTTTGCCCTCGAGTCAGGTTACTGGTCCTGCCTCAGACTGGGATTCCAAGAAGATTGCACAGGTGTCCTGCTGTCGGTGGCCTATGTGTTGGGGACGCAGGGAAGGAGCTGTCCTGTGTTGAGCACTGTTCATGTGCCAGGCTCTGTGCTGGGGGCTGGAGAGGCCACAGTGGCTGAGACTTTAGTAGGGGAGCAGGACACCTTAGCTGAAAACGAGGTGCTCAGAGGTGGGGCCGGGCCCAGCCTGGCCATGCAGGATGGGCACATTACCCCCACCTGGGGAAGGGGTAGTTTGGTGGCCCCTCAGGATGATTATGGGGTGGGCTGGGAGGGGGCGAGAGACGTAGGCATTCAGGGGCACAGTCCGCTTGAGCCAAGGCACAGAAGCAGCCTGGAGCGTCAGGGGGCCAGCTTGGTGGGGTTGGAGCAGAGAGGACAAACCTGGGAGGGGACAGGGACAGAGATGGGGTGTGGGAGGCCAGGGAGTTTTTTTCACCTGGGTTCCTAAGGCTGCAGAAAGTTGGGGAGGCTTTCAGGCAGGGCAAGGAAGGACCTTATCAGAACTCGAGCTGGGTTATCCTGGTGACCGTGGGGGTAGGTGTGAGGGGACAGAGGAGGCAGGCAGAGGGGGACGTGCAGGAGCCCTGCTCAGAGAGGTCGTAGCCGCCGTCACCAACAGAGGTGGCCGGGACAGAGAGGTTCCGGAAGGAGAAGGAGGTGACTCAGCAGGAAGGGGTGATGGAGAGATGAGGACAATCCCAGCTTCTGGCGCTGGTCTGAGTCACTGAGCGCTTCCCTGTTGGGGCCTGACCCCCCGACCCCTGGCAATGGGCCAGCAGCCAGCTGGAGGCGGGGAGGGAGGGGGGGCTCTGTTCTTAACAGAGCAGTTGATTCATTTGTTTGGTACCTTTGGCTCAGAGAGCCTGGTGCGGGAAGGGTGTGGCCCTGGTGGTGGGCCAGCAGGAGGGAGGGTGAAGGGCGCAGGCTCCATGGCCTCCAGGCTAGATCCGAGGGGACCCCCAGTGTTCCCAGGGCAGGGAAGTACCTGTCACCTGTGGGCACGCTCCTCAGCGGAGTGTGACTGTCAGTGCTCTTCGCCCATGGATTTGGCTTTGCTCTGGGGCCACAGATCCCAGGCCGCGTCTCCCACTCTCTCCGCCAGCGTTTTCAAAGACGGAAACCTTCCCCTGCCCTTCCCCTGCCCAGAGTTTTCTGGAAACAGCAGAACCACGGTCTGTATCGCCTTCCTCCAGCTCACATTAAATCAAACCAGATCTTTACGGGGCTTGCCGAGCAGGGAGCACTGTCACTCCCGTAGGAACCGAAATCGGGGACTAGTAAATTTCTGTCCACTTGTGCACTGGCCTTGCTCCAGGCTTACCCATGGTCGTTACGCTCTGGTCTCTGTTTTTCTCCTCATTACACGGGGGAAGAAGGTATCCTGGGCTCCCGCTCTGCCTCTGTTCCTGACACCCGGCCTGGTCGTGCCCAGTTGGGACACTCCATCTCTCCCTGTCCCTCTGCCTGTTAATCCAGTGCTCACTGTGGGCGGCCTGGCTACATGTTGCGACTATATGACTTCAGCTGAGTGACCTCAACTCTCTGCGCCTCAGTTTCCTTCCTTCTTTGTAAAGTGGGGGGTGGTGACATTTGCCTCAGAGGGTTGTTGTGAAGGTTATTCGAGGTCCAATGTGTAAAGTGTTTGGCACAGGACCAGGTACCCGGCGCCGGGCATGCTGGACCGGCCGCCTACCATAAGGTACCAGGGACAGGGCGCACGGGACCAGGCACACCAGACCGAGCTCCCAGTGGGGTTGAGCTTCTGCTGTTTTTGCGGCTGTCGATTAGTAATGCCCAAGCCGGGGCGCGGAGGCTGAGGGATTGCTGGCTTGGGGAAGGGCTGCAAGTCTAGGAGCAGCCCAGGCGGCGCATGTTGTAGGCGCTGAGGGAGGCCGGCCTGGTGGGAGCAGAGCACATGAGGGCCAGGGCGGTGGAACCGGGGGTTGAGGCCGAGGCGGACCCCGTCGTACCTGCTAAGCAGCGACGGGGAATTGGAGCGAGAGTTCGAGGGGTGTGAGGGCGCCCCTGGCAGCTGTGCTCCACACCAGGAGGCCAACCACGTAGGTGGAGCTGGTGGAGATGGATGGAAATTAGCAGAACATTCTTGACACTGAGACCCAGGGGTCCTGTATTTCTGCCATCCGGGGGGCTTCCTGCAGGGGTTCCCACCCAGAGGGAAGAAATGAGCCCTCTACCAGAGGCCCGGAAACCTCAGATCCTGGCTCCAACCTCAGGCCTGGTTTCAGGCCCTTGGTGCTGACTCACATAATTGTAACTGGGCCGCCTTCGGCCCTGCCAGCTTCCCTGTGGGCAGCAGAGTGGACGGCTGGAGGGAGGCTGGGAGGGCCGACCACCCCCCCCCGAAAACTGTTCCCAAGCTTTAGTCTGTGGACGGCACCGCGAGCCTTGCTTTTTGCCAGAGTTGAACATCAAACCTGTTTTGAGCTCTTTGCTTGAGGGTGTGTTTGCAGGTGGGTACCCAGGGGCCCTCTCTGCACTCCGGGTGTTTCCCTGGATGTCCAGCAGGGGGCGCTCACCCACTGAATGTGGGATGCCGCTCTGCTATAGATCTCTGAGCACCCGCCCCCCCCACCTCCAACCTCTCAAAGGGTCCCCACAGGTCCCTGGTGCAAGTTCCTTGGTTACCTTTCAGCCTTTTGGCCTTGACTTTTATCAGCCTCGGATTTTAGGGGGTGTATCCCAGGGCGTTTGCAAAGCTGTATCGTAGTCCTCGATTCACAGAATTCACTGCCTATAAAAAATGATTCGAAATGATCATACAAAAGTCCCCTCCCCAGAAGAAAAATCACACAAGACAACTCACAGAGTGTCCTGAGCACCCGCACTGCCTCCATCAAGGAAACACCAGGTTCTGCTGAAACCTCACACACGAGGCATCCACGCCTGACCAGGGGGCTGTGGCACCGGAGGGTGCCTCCACTGTGTCTAAGCAAAGGCCCTGGGGAACCGGGCCCGGGATTGAGGGAAGCCATGTGCTGGGTCTTTAAACAGCCCATCCCACATGTGTGGGGTGAATTGGGTGGGGTGAGGGGGCCTGATGAATGTGCCATTAATGAGCCAAGTTCCACTGGGAATAATTCTCCCTTTGTGTCCCCAGCACCTCCCCAGCTGCTGCCTGTGCGGATCTCACTCCCCGAGCCTCAGAACATGTGTCTTTGCCTTCTGCCCCAGCTGGTGATGGAGTAGAAGCTTCCGCTCTCTCCTGCCAGGGTCTGGCCAAGGACTTAAGCAGGTATTGTACTCCACTTTCCCTCCACGGTTGCTGGAGAGGAGGGGCCTGGTGGTCTCTTCCCCCAGGCCTTGGACTCAGCTGCCATCGGGGATGGCGCCAGCAAGATGTTGACAATCTGGATCTGTGATGCCATGAATTTGGGCTGTAGCCGATGTGGAGTTTACCCCTGCAGGCAGGTGTCTGTGTCACCATGGGGATGTCCTTCGTGAGTGAGTGTATTATCAGGGGTCTCCAGAGAAACAGATCCAATAGGAGGTATATATACATACAGACAGAGAAACGTATGTTAAGGACTTGGCTCATGTGAATCTGGGGAACTGACAAGTCTAAAATCTTCAGGGGGCGGGGGGTGGTAGGGGCAGCAGGCTGGAGAGCCAGGGAAGGGCCAAAGCTGTAGCTCAAGTCTGAAGGCCATCTGCTGGCAGAATCCCTCTTCCTTGGGGGACCTCAGTTCCCATTTACTGATGTATTGACTCATCTATTTCTATCAATGTGGACTTGGGGTTATCTATTTTATACTTTGGGTTATAATAAAATAACACTTTATTCTTTTTATTGGCCCAAAGTATCTTCGCTTTGGCCATTGGGCCATTCATTCATTGGCTCCCAGGGCTTTATGTTGAGGGGGTCCAGCAGCCCTGAGGCAGGATAGAGATACAATCAGATGTGCATTTTTGTTTTTATTTTAATGTTTATTTATTTTTAAGAGGTAGAACATGAGCAGGGGAGGGGCAGAGAGAGAGGGAGACACAGAATCGGAAGCAGGCTCCAGGCTCCGAGCTGTCAGCACAGAGCCTGACGCGGGGCTCGAACTCACAGACCGTGAGATCATGATCTGAGCTGAAATCGGACACTCAAACTGACTGAACCACCCGGGCGCCCCAAATTTGCATTTTTAAAGGCTCTCTCTCTAGCTGCCTGGCAGGGCAGGACTGGATTCTGCACTGACCAAGACTGTCCTGAGGCTCTGTGTCCTGCCCAGGGCCAAGACGAGACCAGGCGTGGCTGCGGTTAAAAACACCCTCCACTGCACCTGCAGACTTTGCTAAGTCCTCTCTCTCCCTGGCTGCTTTTAGCCACGGGGCTGTGGCCTAGATCCAGGGATCCAAATAAAACTTGTCTTTTCTCCTCTGGTGTGGGTCCCGGAGGTTCTCAACTTAAGTTTCAAAAACGCACAGATGAAAATTTCATTTTGCTGAAATGGAAGTTGTTTACGAGCCTGGGCCGGAGAGTCTGAGGTCCTCGTTGGTCTCATGGTTTGGAGCTACATCGTGCATCTGTTCCCATTTGCAGCCAGGCTTCTCTTGCTGGAGCTGGCGCGCCTTCTTTGTGTTTTCGCCGTGCACACGCGTGGTGCAGTCTCTCCCCGCTCCCCCCACCTCTGTGGTTTTGTCTTTTCCTCTTTGGGCTTGGAGGGGAGTGGCGGGGCAGTGAGGCCTGGTGTCTTGACAAAGAAGGCCCGGGGCACATCTTATTACCGAACGGACAGATGTTCTGTTCTTGCAAGCATGCTGGGCGGCTTCCTGCTGCCTCGTCCTGCTTCTAATGGCTGCTGTGGAAATGATGACACAACCCCACGTTTCCAGCGCAAATGGCTTTTCTCTGGGAATTTTCACACCCCCTCCCTTCCCCCATCCCCGTTGGTAATCATTAGGGCACAAGCCTTTGGGAGAACAGATGTGACTTTGAGAGAGGCCACGGGGAGGAGAGAGAGCTCCGTGTGCAACCCTGCCTGAAGCAAAGGGCTTGTCCTGGGAGGGACGCTGTCCACTGCGGTGGCTGGGCTTCTGGCCTTCCCTTCGCCTCCGGCCCTGCCCTCTGCAGCCTCCACACTCAGCAGACCCCCTGACCCATAAGAGCATTCTAGACAGCATCCTGTAATGGTGAGCTCTAAGAGGCTGCAGCCAGGCAGAGAGTCAATGATAAAGAATTTCTAGCAATACAAGTCCAAAGCCCTCACTCATGCCAAGGCAGCTACAGCTGACCACGGGTTTTTGGAGCCTCTGGAGGCTTGTGGCAAAGAGCCTGGTATGTTGGTACCTGGGCCGGTGGGGGAAGAGGGGTGAACCTGAGCAAACAACATCCCTGTTCAGAACTGACTGACCTGCCTGTCGGCCTGCTGGGGACAGCTGTCCCACGGGAACTGGTAACTTGGAAGCCTGGCCAAGGGCTGCCTGGAAAGACCTGGAAGAAATGAGATTAAGAAGCAGTTTCCTGCAAGGAGGAAGTGATCCCATGCTGATGCGAGGCCCAGGGCATAACACCCCTGAGAAATGCCACCCCAAACTGCAGCCTGGGATTGGGGGGGGGGGGACAGGCAGGTGGCCTTGGTGAGATGTCCCCCGGGCCCTGCCTGCATCGGGCAGCCCCAGATTTGTCCACACTTCTCCCGGACTTGAGGGATTTTCCTGGCAGGAGCTGGACTGCGTGTCTCCCTCACCCCACCCGGGGTGGCACCCTCTTCCCCCAGGTTAGAGACGTGAACCCCTTCAGAAGTGGTCCACGCCCTCGTCCTCGGAGCCAGCACATGTGCGAGCTCCCAGCTGAGTAGTTAATTCTGCAGGTGGGGTCGGGACCATCCTCTGTGTTTTAAAGATGTCGGGTTGCTGAGGCTGAGGCTCTCTGGCAACAGGAGCTTCCCCGAGCGGACTCGGGTCTGACCCAGCTCGTTCCTTATTTACATATGCCACCTGCCATTACAGTCATTCTCCTGCCTGAAAGACCCACTTCTTACAGGGCAGACCGGGCACGGGTATGCTGTAGAGCGTCACCCTCCTGGCGGGACCAGCACAGGCCATCCGAGTGGGGCTTCGGGCCGCTGGCCCATCTCAGGAATGGGAACCGGTGTGGGGGCAGCTGGGCGGGCTTGTCCGGAAGCTGTACCCTGCTGGCTTCGGCCGAGGAGCACAGTGGAGGGAGGCCGCTCCTTCCCCAGGGTAGTAGGTAGAAGTTGGCCGCCTCCGTCTGGGCAGAGCAGGTGTGGAGGGGTGGGGCCGGAGACCCTAGCCCCATAGTTCTTTTTCCCTCTTCTGGAAAGGAGGGGTGGGCAGCCAGGCGGGGCTTCTCTGGGGGGCCCCGGAGGAAGTACAGAGCATCAGCTTTGTGACCTCAGCCGGACTGGAGTCCCGGGACCCCTAGGGTAGCCTGGAAGGGAGTCCGACCTGACGTGGGGTTCGGTGAGGAGCCAGTGAGGGCGTGGCCGGGGGTGCCCAGCGCAGCTCCCAGAAGGTGGAGGGTTTCAGGGCCGCGGGGTCTGGGAGCTCCCCCTCCATTCCTGGTAACCCCCTTGGTCCCATGTTATGTTGGCTGCTGTGTGCTAGTTTTCGAGTTTGGCTTTTCTTCCAAGCCAAGCGTATGCCTTGGAGCCTCCAGCCCCAGCTGGAGGTGGGAAGAGAGGGGTTGCCAGCAGCAGGCCGGTCATGGACTGCCTGAGGGGAGGTGGAGAAATAGACCCGAAATCCAAGACAGGGCCCCAGGGAGGTGGGGTGGAGGAAGGGCTTCTCACCAGCACAGGCCTGGCTCAGGGCCCTTCCCCGCCTAGCATGGCTCCTGCCAGTGTCAGTTAGTCAGCTTCTCTTATTCTTTAGCTCGTGAGATGCAGTCACAGGCCTGCTACAGCAGCTGCAGGAAGTGATGAGTGCTCTCTGGTCCGTTAATGAGCTGTGTGACCTTCGACAAGTTACTTGACCTCTCTGAGCCGTCGTTTGCCCATCTTTAAAACAAGGCTAGTAGTACCCACATCTTGGAGGTAATTGTGAGGAGAAAATGAGGTATGTGAAGAATGTAGCTCAGGGCTTGACAAATGGGAGGCATTTAATTAACGTGGGCTCTCCCCTGACATCCATCAGTGCTGGGAGTGCCGGGGGAGAGGAGACGACACAGCAGTGATCCAGCATGTAAACTCTCCAACTGGCTGAGAACAGAAGAGCCAGAAGAGAGTCTCCTCTGCCTGGAGGAGTCGGGGAGGCTTCCAAAGGGGAGAGCCGTGACTTCATGGGTTTTCCAGGTGTTTGCTGAGGGTGAAGAAGGAAAAGGTACTTCAGGGAGGGGGAGCTCTGTGTACCGCAGCCTCGGGGGGAGGTGGTGATGCCCAGCAGATTTAGGCGGCGGGTCAGGAGAGGCCTGGATGGACTGGAGGGGGCAACACAGGTGGTTGTGGGCCGAGTAGTGAGGTTAGCGGGAAGGGACGCAGGCATGGCGGGCGGTGGTCAGGTTTGGGGGTGAGCCTGTAGCCAGACTGAGGAGTCTGCTGGGACCCACAGTGTGAAAGAAAGATTGTTTCCCTGGTATTTTTTTAAATTTTTTAACGTTTATTAATTTTTGAGAGACAGAGTGCAAGCGGGGGAGGGGCAGTGAGAAAGAGAGAGACACACACAGAATCCGAAGCGGGCTCCAGGCTCTGAGCTGTCAGCCCAGAGCCTGACATGGGGCCTGAACCCACGGACTGTGAGATCATGACATGAGCTGAAGTTGGATACCCACCGACTGAGCCACCCAGTAGCCCCAGATTGTTTCCCCTTTAAAGCAGGGGAGAGTCAGGACTGAGTTTGGGGGTGGGGAAAATCTCTGATGGCCAAGGGGAACCTGGATGGTGAGAAGAGGCTGGAGGTCATGGGGCCAGTGGAGGTTGGTACTGTGGCCGAGGTGGGAGGTGATGGTGGACTGAACTAGGGCAGTGGCTGTGGGGCCTGAGAGGCTCTGAATCTGTCTTTGCGGCTTTCGTTCCCCCCTTCCTTCCTTCCTTTTATCCTTCCTTCCTCCTTCCCTCCCTCCTTCCCTCCCTTTCTTCCTTCTTTCTTTCCTCCCTCCCTCCCTCACGTTTATTGAGCTTCTGTTCTATGCAGGCCTCACAAGCTGTTGCTGGGGATACAGTATTGACCCTGCAGACATGGGCCATACTTCTGAGGGGACTCTGCAGGGACAGCGATTCCTGGGCTGGGCTATGGTTCCAGGCGGGGGCTCCCAGGACCTTGGGCTTAGCACCGGCATTTCCTCCCTGTGCAGCCCAAGGCTGGGGCTCAGGAGGGCAGGGGTGTAATTCCCCATGGGGCTCAGGACGGCAGGGGTGTAATTCCCCATGCAGTTCCACCCAGCATGCAGTCCCAGCTTTTCATGTCCTGGCTACAAGGCAGAGGAGGCCGGCTCTTTGGGGATGGCTTGCCCACTTTGTGCCCCGAATAAGTGCCCCTTCTTCTGACTTTAAAAATCCATCTCATTGAGCATCCTTGCCTGGTGGCTTTGCAAACCATAGGATCCTGTGACCTTTCTCAGGTTTAGAAAGATGGGGGCTTCCCTCCCTCCCCCTTTTTACTGTCCCCATTTTAAAGATGGGAAAAGTGAGGCCCAGTGAGGTCAGGACCTTGCCTGAGGTTACAAGCTCTGAGAGCAAAGTTGTGGTGGGAACCATTTGGGTCGGGTGTCTCAGCAGACTCCTCCTCCAGGGAGCCTGCCCAATTTCTAACTCCTCCTCCTGAATGAGGAGCTCTGGGCTTGGTATCCCTGCATGCTGTGAGAGTCGGTGAGGCTGGGACACTGAGTGCTCCCCGGGACAGAATGACTTCTTGCTGTTCCGTGAAACAGCACAGCAGCAGCCGCAGCTGACGTGTATTGAGCGCTTGCTGTATGCCTGGCATTGCTATACTAAGAACATTTTGTATGTTATTTCACTTACACCTTGCAATATCCACGTTGGTGGGAAGGTCCTATTGATTTTTACTGCACAAATGAGGAAACTGAGGATCAGAGGGGTTCAGTAACTTCTCTGAGTCAGTTTAAGGATTCAGGTAAATGAGAAATTTCCCCTATTATCCATTAATCTTTCTGAATTAGGTGAATGAGGAAGTGAGTTTAATTCAAACCTCATTCCTGGGCACCCCACCCTCCCCTCCCCACCAAAATCACACACGGGCAAAGCAAGACTTGTCGATGGGGGGATGGGGGGGTGGAGCTGAGGTCGGGAAGCTGGGGGGCGTGGCTCTGGGCTTTGCATGTGACAGCAGTGGGAAGACCTAGGATCATTTCCGTGATTCTCCGTAAGCTCTGGCCTCAGTTGGAGAGAGTTTCAGTTTTGGCCTCTCTCCTCTGTGCCCCTGATTACGGGTCTGTCCACCCGGATATCCACCCATCCCTGTGTCCGCATAGTGGCCAAGAGCCTCCCATGTGCCCAGCTGTGGGCTAAGCACTGGGCATTCCGTGGGGCATATGGGAGTTGTGGCCTCAGCCCTCCAGGAGCCCACCTTGCCCAAACTTGTTTCCTAAGGAGAAACCGGATGCCAAGGACACTGGAGGGCGGGGGGGGGGGTTGCTACCCTGGGATGAAGGGGTGAGAGCAGGCCCCTCTGGTCAGCTGCTGACCTCCCAGAAACAAAGGAGCCACGCCGTGTTGGAGAGCAGAGGCATGTTCCCAGGCTGGGCAGTCGCTGCACCGTGGAAATGCTCATGCGAAGGAGAAACCCTTCATCTCTTTGTGGATTAATAACTTCAAGAGATGCAAAACCATGTAAATATAGCGGGCGCTTTATTCTGCGTCAAAACTGAATACGTACCCGGCCTCTGAAAGCTGGCTAGGAAACCCGGTGGTACCTCTCACACGTGCTTCCTTAAAGTCAGCGGATGAGGCAGGAATTGGGTCGGTCTGTTGTCAGGGAAAGATTGTCTTCACGTGGACAAATCAGTTCCTGAAAATCTGAGTATTTCGGGAAAATAATCCCTTATCTTCAGACACAGTTACAGGCTAATTGCATCCAGCGACGACTAGACAGGGTGTGGATGGAATTACACAGACAGGCCCGCTGGGAAGGTTATGAAAAGAGGGTATTATTTTTAGGGCATGGTAACGCACACACGCGTGCGTGCACACACACACGTCTGTGCACACACACACACACACACACACAGCGCACAGCACACGCCTCAGACGCTATGCTAATTATGCTATCAGTAGGTGCTCGCGATGCTATTTCTGGCCCAGCCGTTCTGGATTCTGTTCTGTCACGGAGCCTTGAGTCAGCAGTTCTGGTCCTCGGCGCCTGGCTTTGGCTGCACCGCTCACAACGAGGGCAGCCCCATGGCAGGCTCCGTGTCACTGCTCCTCAGGCACGGAGAGTCGTGCCCCCTCGGACCAGCCGCCCTGTGCCCTGCCTAGCGAGGACAGTGAGAGAAGAAGCGAGGCACTTGGAGCCTCTGGCTGCACCCGTTTGTGTTTTCATCTTGGGAGCATTTCCACCCCGACCGGCCTCTTTGGAGCCCCGGGCAGGACCCCTCTCCTGCTGCAGGTGGCGGGGCCTGAAGTTCGCAACCTCTTTCACCAGTCTGGCTTCAGAAACCAGCCTGCTGCTGATTTGGGCAGCTGGGAGATCCCCGCTCTGCTTGCAACTGAATGTTTCTCTTCAAAGGCCTCTCTTCCCTGGTACCAAGTAACCTCTAAAACCTTAAGCCTAAGCTCTAGAGGAACTCAGTGGATTAACACATCAACATTCAAACCAAGTACAGTATTTAATCTCTCTTAACAGGCACTGAAAAGTGCTTATGGAATTTTCTGTTCTTGGAAAGATTTCCCCGAGAAGAAAGAGGGGTAACACCGGTGATGTTCTTGATCTGGAGCAGAGGCAGTCGCCTCTGGCCCAGGCAAGTCCACCGTTTCTCTCTTCCCGGGTCTGAGCGCAACTTGACGTGGTGTCTAAGGGCGGGCTTGAACTTTGGAGGTCAGAGTTCTATTTGGCCCGATGGCCACCTTGGGCCACCCTGTTTGTTTTTGCCTGTGATCTTAAACCTAGCGTATACCGGCAGTTGTAGGAACAACCTGGATTATCTAAAGACAACTGTTACCTGAGAAAGGCCACATAAAATGCATCCGCTTAAGTCAAAGTTGTATGAGAATAGCAGGGGAAAGGTTTAATTGCGACTTTACCTTGAAAAAAAAAAAACACATGAAAAATTACGAAAATGGCTTATTTTATATTTAACAAGATGTAGGCTTTCGTTTTTTGTTTTTTTTTTTAAAGATGTAGGCTTTCATGATAGCCATATGTTAATATTTAGAATGAACAAAGAGTTCTGCCCCTATTATTCTGACAGGTTTTCGGGGCTGTGTTCTCACCTCACATTTGACTGTTGCTGCTGAAGCCGAGACCCTTCTCTGTAAATACGCAGGGGCTTAAACAGTTTTCTGAAGGGCTCCTCTCAGCTCCTTGATCTTGACATTGCCTCTCTGAAGCCGCCTTCTTCACCTTCCTGAGTGTCTCTTCTTCAGTCGTTCACAGAATGCCGTTTGTCACGGCTTCGGGTGGCTTTTGAGCACTTCCGCGGAATCGGGTTCAGTGACTTCACGGTGTCCTGCATGTTTTGCTAAATTTACGGCTTCCTCTGCACTTGGTGGCATCGTGCTCGCACCGACAGTCACTGAGAGACAAGCCAGACAGGCTCCCTTCCCTCTTTGAGGGGGGATTTAGGCTCCAAGGCATTGTTTCATTGGCAGAACCCTCGTAACGCTGACCTTTGCTTTCTCTTCTAGAACCGTGTTGCCGTGACAACATGGATGGTGGGGACCCTCTCCGAGGGATGGGGCCACTTGAAACATATCCTCTTCGAACCTCTTCGCTTTCTGATTTTCCGGATTGCTGGGGGGAAGCCGAGTAGCTGCTGCTTTGCTCGTGGAAGCAGGCTTTGAAATTGGAGGGGTGTTGTTGAAGGCGTGGGCCACCATATTCATGGGCTCTTGGCAGAGGACCCACAGGAAAGAATATGTTGAGAGTGTCAGTCATAGAAACACCTGCTCATCCGCGGAGTGACTTTTGTTTTTTTAAACTTACTGGGTGTTGTGAATTATGTAACGGATCGCGATCGTTTCCCTTTTTGCTTTGGCTGTTGGGAGACTGCAACTTATTCCAACAAGAGCTTCTGGAATAACCTTACCCCCTCTGGCTTTTCTATACCTTTTCTCCCTGAGTTTCTTCTTCCTCCCTCCTTTCCTTTTCTTTCTTTCTTGAGTGGGGGGGAGCAGGGGAGGGGCAGAGAGAGAAGGAGAGAGAATCCCAAGCAGGTCTTACACTGCCAGCACGGAGTACTATGTGGGGCTCAAACCCACGAACTGTGAGATCATGCCCTGAGCTGAAACCAAGAGTTGGACGCTTAACCAGCTGAGCCACCCAGGTGCCCCTCTTTTTTGCTCCCTTGAATTGGAAGCTTAAATCCTTTTTGAAATTAGGTAGAGTGGGCACCAGGGTGGCTCGGTCGGTTAAGCATCTGACTCTTGATTTCAGCTCAGGTCACGATCGCACGGTTTGTGAGTTTGAGTTCTGCATCCTGCTGGCTCTGTGCTAACAGTGCTGAGCCTGCTCGGGATCTTCTCTCTGTCCCTCTCTGTTCCCCCCTGCTTGTGTTCTCTCTCTCTTTCAAAATAAATAAACTTAAAAAAAATTGTTTTTAAATTACGTAGGGTATATTTTCCAGAAAGTTTATCTCAGGAGCGTCTCCTACAACTTCCATCTCAAAAGAGTTGAATGGATTTGGTAAAGGAAGAAAGGTGTTTGAGGCTCTTATTTCGTCGTCTTGGATGTGCATTGTTTGCCACTAATTCCTTTCTCATGTGATGAGACTTCTTGGCACTAACTTAAGTTTTTCATAGCCCCCGAGGTTTCCCCCATCAGCCTGCCTTCCTTCTTGTAGGAATCAAAGATTAAAATTGCAACCTGCATTCTTCATTTAGAAACAAAAGTGAGTCCCCTCTCGACTGATTTCTAGCTCATTTTGGGTTGCCTCTTTGGGCATAACAGTAAAACCCACAGCCTCTATTTTCTGTCGTGACAGAATTGAAAGAATGTTCCCCATGAAGAGTAGTCTTTGGAACTTCTTTGTTTGGAAGGAACTCTGGAAGGTCTCATGCGGATATGGTGAAGATGGTGAGGAAGACATATAGTAGAGCAGCCCTTTCCAAGAAGAACGCGAGAGAACTTTCTGGAAGGGATGGGATTTTTACCTGAGCTTGCGCTTCAGCCCAAGAAAACCACTCAGGCTCCCGAGGGTGAGCATGTGAGGTTGAATGTTGGAGTCTAGAAGATTGATAGAACCCATCAGTCTTCTCCCCCTTCTCTAGACCCATCAGTCTTCTCCCCCTTCTCTATTCATCAAACGATTGAAGACGTTTGCCAGGACCTTTGCCCATGCCCTCTGAGGCTTCACACCGCATGTGTTTATGGAGCCCTGGCTGTACGTAGGGCACACCGTGTGGCTGGAGAGCAGAGTGCAGGTGCAGATACACGGATAAAGTGGGATGGGACAAGGATGCACCAAGGCTCCCACCTGCCAGCGGTCGAGAGAAGTCTGAGGGCCAGCTGGGACTGACCCTTCCAGGAGCTGGCCCAGGGCTGCGGCTTGATACCTGGGAGGCATTGAGAGAGCTGGGGAAGGTGGGGAGGGCGCCTGCTCGGCAGCGAGGTCACAGGGAGGACCCTGGCCCTGCTCAAGTACAGGGTGGAGCGTGTCACAGGATCAAGGCCAGGATATGGAATTGGGACTTCTTCCCGAAGGCAGTGGTCAGCTTTTGGAGCAAGGTCGTGTGACATCCAAGCTGTGTCTCCCACGCCCGGGGACGAGGATCCCGGATCTGTCGGACCTGGTGGGGAATGTGCCAGCAGGGTGCCATTCGTGCCCGCACCTGGTCCTGTTTGCTGGCCGGATCTGCTGGTCTCGGGCTCACGTTCCCGTGTGGTCGCTGAACTTGGGCCACACGCAAGGGCTGAAATGGAACAGCTCCCAGCAACTGGAACCTTAGGGAGACGTCAGCGAGCACAGAGTGGTGTGACGTGGGTTGGACTTTGGGGGCCTCAGATGGAGGAGCAAGACGCAAGCAGGCGGTGGTAGTACGGTCAGAGCCGGCTCCCTAAAGAGAAGGTTCACGCGGTTTTGGGCAGCGGCCCGCAGCCCCCACCACGGTGTACTGGATGGCGGTGAAGGCCAGCAACTTGAAGAAACAGGACCTGGGCCTTCTCCATCTGTGTTTACATTCTTAGCGTTCCCCGGATGGAATTTTCTGTGATCTGACCTACTTTTCTTTAGCATGTGTGCTTGGGCTAATTAGCAGTGCAGGGGTCCATCGGTCCTGTTTGGAGAGCATGGCTGCTATGGCAACTGGAGACATCTCCGAGGCCGCAGGCGAAGGGAGAGCGGCCCAAGTTTGTGTCTCTTGCAGTCTCAGAGGTGTTTCAACTTGCTCCCCCACCTTGACCGTGGCCCAGTGGGATTTAAAAGTCTCTAGCACATAGTTTATCTCAGGTACAGAGATTTGGCAGGTCGGCCGATCTTTCTGGTATGTGTCAGTAAGTAACTTGAGGACAGACTTGTCTTACTCAACGTTTATAGGCCAGGTACATGGCAATGGTGTTAATATGTGTTGAATTGCTCATTGTTTTAGAAATCATGGGTGCATCCCTCGATTTATCCAGGTTTCGAGGGTGTCTTGGGGACATGAGTAGGAGGGTCGGCAGTGGGGCCGGTCGAAGGGGACTTAGCTTGCCAGCAGGGTCCTGGAATACGTGTGTGGTGATCCAGAGGCCCCAAGAGGGGCTGAGTTCACGGTTTCATTGCAGCCACTGCTAGAAGCTTCAGGGATCACTGGTTTGCTGTAGAGGGGACACGCTGTGCCTGGGGCAGGGAAAAGTCTGGAGAACCAGCTGGGAATGAAGAGATGGGAAGGAAGGCAGCACCTCCAGAAGAAAGGTCAGGAGTAAGCAGAGGGGAACCGTGCATGGCGTCTGTAGGCTGAGCTGCAGACAATAGCGTGGCCGGGTGGGTGCTCACTGCAGGTGTGGATAGCTGAGGGAGTGAGTGCTTGGAGTGCTAACCGCTGGCATTTTAGTAATTTCAGATGGAATCTGTGCTTTCTCGCTGTGCAAACCTACGATTTAACCTTTGCGGAACGATTTGGGGTGGGACGGGGTGAGGGAGGGAGGGGGGTGAGGCAGGAGTGGGGTGTAGGGGGTGGTGTCTGTGTTATATGCAGTTCTTGTGATAAACCACGACCCGGGGCTGGGTCTACAGAGCATTGACGCTGGGTCGGATGATGGCTCTGGACTGCTGTTGTTTTGAGTTTCCTTGGTCTGGCTTGAATGGTTTGTGTATCTTTTCGCTTTTTTCTTTTAAGTTTATTTATTTTTGAGAGAGAGAGAGAGAGAGCGAGCGAGCAGGAGGGGCAGAGAGAGAGGGAGAGAGAGAATCCCAAGCAGGTTCTGCATTGCCTGCACGGAGCCTGACGTGGGGCTCAAACTCACGAACCGTGAGATCATGACCCAAACTGAAATAAGGAGAGGGAGAGAGAGAGAGAGAGGTAGAGAGGGGAGCATGAGCGCCTGAACAGCAGCAGGCCCTTGCGGCCCTTGTCCTCTGGAGTCGCTCTCCCTCCCCTGCATTTTTTTGGTTTGACGTTTTCTGTCCGCTGAATTACTAGGTAACCAAATTTGTTTGAAGATGTCAGAAGTTCTTCTGTAAGCACACAACACAGACTCGCGACGTTTGGACTTCCGTGGCATCCACCTCACCGGTGCCCACATCGTATTTGTTTTTCCCCGCGTTCTTGGTGGCGTTTTTGGCATCACTAAGTCGGTGGCAGCCTGCTAAGTGAAGTGTCACTGTGTCATGACATTTGAGTAGTTGGGATTCCACATAAGAGGATCTCATTTTATCGCCTCCTTATTTCCTTAAGGGCACTCGTTTAGGGGAAGATGCTTCTCGTCAAGAAGGAAAGTTAACACTGCCCGGCACCAGTCAGGGGCCTGGTCCTGGGACCCTATATATATATATACACACATACATAAAATTTTCTTTAATTTCCCAATACCTTGCAAAGTCCACACTTTCCCTCTTCTGCCAGCTGAGAAAGCAGGGCTCAGGATGGTTAAGGGGTTGGCTGCAGCCTATACCGCAAATGAAGAAGATGCCCGGCTTTGAATTCTGGTCTCATTTCAAAGGCCTCTCCTGTTATTGTGGCAAACCCTCACCTGCTGAGGGTGAGGACCTTTGGATGGTTCTCTGCTTTCTCGCGTCCTGAACCAAAAAGCTGATGAGTTCTGACTGTGGTTCTTCATTTTTGTTTTTTTTGGGTTTTTTTTTTCAATTTTTTTTAACGTTTATTTATTTTTGAGACAGAGAGAGACAGAGCATGAACGGGGGAGGGTCAGAGAGAGGGAGACACAGAATCTGAACCAGGTTCCGGGCTCTGAGCTGTCAGCACAGAGCCCGATGCAGGGCTCGAACTCACTGACCGTGAGGTCATGACCTGAGTCGAAGTCAGCCGCTTAACCGACTGAGCCACCCAGGCGCCCCTGGTTCTTCATTTTTGTAGCGCTGAGTTTGGCTAAAGCCCATACCCTTGGTGCCCAGGGAAGGGGTCGCTTTCCTCAAAATCTTGTCTAGGTTAGTGCTTATGAAATTTTTCAGCTCCAAGCAGTAAGGTTGCTTGGACTCCCAAGTGTACATGGGGCCCAAGAGATCTGTTTTCTGGCGGGAAACAAACCCTCAGGGTACCGGAGGCAAACAAATTGCGGGATCTTTGCCCCTAGATGACACCCTGCACCGACAGGGAGTGACGGCTGCCCAGGACGTGCTTTCCAGAGCAAGCCTCATCGGGCCACCCAGACAGTTACCCTGCCTGCGAGATTGACATTAGCTGCCTTCATCGAAACGCAAAAGTAAACCTTCTCCGGGTTTCCTGCAAATTTCATGTTGTTCTGGGAAACAGTTTTGATTCTCTGGCGTTTTGTTTGACAATAATCTTAAGCAGGCACAGGAGAAAGCCAGTCGGCCACGAAGTCTGGAACTATCCTGACGTTATGAGCGGCAACCTCAAAAGTCCCTGGCCAAACATCCTTGCCACAGCTTCAGAAAACACTCAGGGTATTGGAGAAAATTTCTAAATGCTTTGAGCAGTTCTGTGTTCATTTTATTTTTCTTTTGGCCACAGTTTAGATGCATTTTAAGCTTACTGTGCCATGGGGTGAAGACATGCCGGGAAAGTGTAGAAGGGTTTTCAGCTTATCATCAGGGGCTCGCTTTAATTCGGTTGCCAGCCTGTGTTTGGAGCGCACAGTGCAGTTGCATTGAAAGTAGAGCCGGGGCAAATGGTCAGGCTCCCAGGAGTGCCCCAAACTTTCGAACCTGTGAGAGATGGAACCCTTCTCTAGTAGCTTTTGGTGAGAAGGTCCCGGAGCCCAAGCCTTGAGCCTTTCTGAGCTAGCTGGAGCCAGGCGGGGGACCTGGCAAGCTGGGCATTGTTGCCCTAGCCAGGGCGGGGGCCGCGGTGATGGGGTGTGTTTGGAATCACAGAGTTGGGCCCTTTGGTTGTAGGTCACGGCAGGCTGTCTTTCCCTGGTCACCCTGTGGCTTTCAGGGCTTGACACGGGCCTGTCAGCTTGCCTGGCCTCTGGTTAGGGGGAGCACCTGCTCAGCGCTTCTCCGTGGAGAACTCACCTGGTGGCCAAAGGTGGGGTTGCAGACCTTGTGGCAGACCGTGGGCTTCTTTCTCTCCACCTTGCCCACCCCCTACCAATTGTGTGAGCGAATCGGAGGCCGGACCGGGTTGGCTGTGAGCAGGGAGCCAGGCCCTGGGATCTGCCTGGTACAAGCCTCATCGGGCTCCGGGCCTGGCCACCGGCCTGAAGGAGGCAGAAGGGGACAGTTGGAAAACCGCACACATCTTGCACATTTCCCGCCGCAGCCTGTTTACCTGCCCTCTCTCCCTCCACACACACGCTGGTGCCAGAAAAGTCTATTCCCCTCCTTCTGGAGGGATGAGCCAGCCGGGGGGGCGGGGTGGGGGGGGGCGGTGGAGAATACCCCTACTTCTCCCTGCGGTCAGCTCGGCGGAGACCACCACGCCCCTCCCTCCTTGGGGCCCCGGGCTCCCCAGCCCGCAGTGTATTTGCATTTCAAAGCCACACAATGCGGTCGGTCGGGGCGAGGCAGGGGAGGCTGGGGGAGGCGGCGCGCACGCAGAGGGAGGGTCTTCGCGCTCCCTCCCCCGGCCCCGTTTCCGGAGCCTGCGCCGGAGCTTTGTGAAGATGCAGGCGTCGGGGCCGCTCGGCGATGATGACATCACCGTGTCACACACCGAAGCCGGGCTGCCGGGGGGTTTAGGAGCAGCTCCACTCGGACCACACCGGCGCTCACGCTCACACTCGCGCGCCCCGGGCAGAGCCGCGCGCGCCGGCCACACTCGCGCACACTCTTAGGCGCGCGCCGGCCACACTCGCGCGCACACTTCCGCGGCGCTCGCTCCCCGGGCTCCGGCTTCGGCCCTAAGCCGCAGCTCCCCGCCGCCGCCGCCGCCGCCACCGCCACGGATGCCAGCAGCTGCTCCCATCTGCAGTGCAGCAGCCCCGGCCGCCGGCCGGTCCGTCCCGGCTCCCGGCTGGAGGAATCGCGCCAGGACGCTGGCCCCGCTCGCGGCTAGTCTGCTCGCCAGGGCGCAGCGAGGATGGGAGGGTCGCAGTCCCTGCAGCCAGTCCCAACCAGCGACCCGAACCTGGAGGCTTCCGAGGCAATGTAAGTGCTCCGCGGGGCCGCCCGGAGGGCCCCCCTCCCCCGACCCCGGGAGGAGGAGAGGCTGCCTGGGCTTTGTTAGTGTCGCCTCTCCAGATCCCCGTGCAGCCTGGAGCCCGGGCTGGCCCAGGGTTCTCGGCAGCCTTACATGGCTTTGCCTGGTGGCTGCTCCTTTTAGCATTCAGTCCTCCCTCTGGAATGAGCGTCTGGCAGCCCTAGGACTGCCCCCGCCTGCCCCCCACCCGGCAGAAATGACCCTCTGGCATTCGATTTCAGTTGTTCAGCGGCCCAGTGCATGTTCCGGGGCTCCTGCCATGAGCATCTTAACTCTGCACCCCCAGCACAGTGGTATTTCCTGCAACGGAACAGCCGGGCATCAACAAGGGCCTCTTGGGAAGAACCCTTGAGTGTGGCAGCTTGGTGCCCATGGAGACAGACCAGTTTAGGGGCAGCCAGTCGCCTGGCCAGGCAGATGGTGTGGATCATGGCTGGTAGATGTTCAGTCCTGTTAGCTTAAGCATCCGTATACTCACTCTGGTGAGCATTGTGGAGGACAAGGCTGCTTGCTATTATTAGTCAAGCCAGAGGAAGTCTTGTCACTGGTCCATTGGTCAAGGCAGGGTTTGACTGCATTGATTCAGGAATCCAATCTTTTCTCCAAACCACAGAGCTGATGTGCTCAGAAGAGGCCTTTATCCTGGAATCCTTAGTATTGCCATTTCTGTATGGTCGTATCCATTTCCTTCCCAGGCATGTCTGGAGGATGGGGCTTATTGGGTAGATCTGGCTGCCGGGCACATTTCAGCAGGTCAGGCCGGCATCCGAGGTGGACCTCCACATCCCAGGCTTACCTGCTCTACTTTCCCGAAAAGAAGAATGTGTTTCAGAAAAGAGTATTTTCTGGGCATCTGGGGGTGGGGCGGTAGGTAAAGTGATTGCTTCCTGAGAGCCACTGATGTGTAGATTAAAAGATTAGCAGGGATTGGTCTGGGTGTTGTAGTAGGGACAGGGTGCCATGTGGGGCTTCCTCACTGGTCCCCACGCCTGGGCTTCAATGAGGAGCTAGCTCAGCGCGGTGATGTAATGCTAGGCTGAGTCTCATGGTTTTCTAAGGCCCCGTCTCTTTAGCAGTGAACCATACTTAGGAGCAGGTGTGCACTGATCATTTGTCTTCCTCCTTGTAGCTTGGGAAAGCGTCATCTTACAACGGGAGGCACATCAAGCTGGAGACTTTTTTTTTTTTTTTTAATGCTGTGAGCCTTGTACTACGCCTACCCTGTTTTTTGTCCCTGTGTCGTATTGTTAGATGCTTGGAAATACGTATCACCAGAAAAGACTGCAGCCTAGGCAGAAGAGAACAACTTCAACCTATTTTTTAAAAGTCTGTGAACTGGAAATCAGTTCATCAGTGCTAATCACTAACTAATTGGTATCAGGACTCACGCCTGTCAAAGAGCGTAAGAGGCTTGGAAAAGACAATGTGACCGCATGCTTGGGAAAATATGCGCCTCAGCCATTGGAAATTCAGCTCACCGGTCCCCAACATCCCCGCCCTCTTTCCCCGTTGAGTTAATAAATGACCAGTATTCTGTTGGCTGAGGGCTGAGTTTGGGGAGATTCAATTAGGCAGAAGCTGCCTTTTGGATAAGGCCCCTACAGGTTGGTTCTGCCCTGTGGGGATAGTGGCGTTTGGGTAAAACTCCAGGCTGATCGGCCACATTGTGCTGAAGTCTGCTTATCAATATTGCATGGTTGAGTTCGTTCCTATGCGCCAGCCTGAGGCATCTCTCCCCGGAACTGCTACTTCTGCAGCCTCTAAATGGAAATCTTGAGGATAGTACGGATGCTCATTCACAGATCCCACCCTCCACCCCCTACTCTTTTTTTGTTTTTAAAAATGAAGAGAGGGGACATAGTTGGGGCTGGTACCATTCCCAACAGTTATTTTTCTCTAAAACCCCATCTCTGCTGTCTGAATAACGAGGGGCTATTTTGCTACTGTCGAGTTGCTCGTTTCCAGTCTAGAGGTTTTAAGAAGTGTGTTAAGGGAGCGCCCCTCTTCCGTACAGGCACAAGCCTTGCACGATGGTGTGTATTTCCCTGCGCCTCAAAACGCACGCACAAGACAGTGCGGCACATGGTCCGTGGCGAAGAAGCTGCTGCTGCTGCTGTCGGGGTTGCTGGGGTGGAGGTGAACTTGGGGTGGACTTCTGTGTAAGACCGTCCATGACAACCGGAATCTAGAGTAACCCTTTGTTTTTCTCTGCTGAAAGATGGGCCGGAGTTGGGCACCCCCGCGGAAGAGTGAAACCAAAAGACAGAGGGAGGCAGGATGAGGTGGAAATGCATGCAGGAATTTTTTTAGCGTCAGGATTTCTTTCTTGCCTTCTGCTTTCAGGTGCGGGGTGCCTTTGGGCAGTTTTTGTAGCCCTGCCTGGTAGCTTCACGCTGTACAGAGTGTGGTAGGGTACGCAGGTGGGGGGTTGGGGAGGGGGTAAGATCCAGAGTCCTGGGTCTCCCTCTTGGCTGGTAGAAACTTAAATCCTGGAGGGGCAGGAGGGCATGTGGGGTTGGGAGCCGGGGCGGGCGGGTGGAGGTTCAAGCATCGACCCTTCCCTTGCTCCTCCTAGGGTGGTCCCCAAACTGCTGCATCGCCTTCTCCGAGGGGCTTGTTAACAAATGCACAGCCCCAGGCCCCTCCCCAGACTGGCCGAATCAGACTCTCCATTTGAGCCAGATATCTGTCGAGATGCCCGCTGAGCTGTCGACGAGAAAGTTTGAGAAGCCCTGAGCTAGCTCAGTGTCTCCATCCTGGTCGGTGAGGAAGTCTGGCCACTTCTCTGGCTGCTTCTTTCCTGTGTGGGAAAGAAGTTCCGGTAGCAACAGCGGCCACTGTTTCCAAACAGAACAGGGGAAGCTGGGAGAGGAGAAATCTGCCGCAGAAAACACTCGCTAACCAGCGCAGCCACGCTGGGAAGTGCAGGGAAAGGACAGGAAGTGCTACAGTTAAGTGTGGTCTCGGCTATTGATCAGACTTGCTTGTTCCTGCCTGTGCCTTCCTCCCGCGGCGGCGGCGGCCCCTTGTGGCCCTGCTGCTGCTGAACGAAGCGGCACGAAGTCCTTTATCTTATGTTTAATTGGAGCTCCCACCCCCACCCCGTTCCGGGGGCTCCCGATCAGCTAGGGGGACCCATGCCCCCGTAGAGCAAAGTAGAAAGGCCAGGCTGGGTGGAGAGGGGCAGGATGATGGCATATTCACCATGGAGGTTTTCTGCTCCCACCAAGAGAAGGACGTGGCATCTGCCGGGAGGAGAGAACTGGATTGGGAGCACCCTGGGGGAAAGCTGATGGGCTTGGGCCGGGATTTGACAAGCAGGTGGGACAAGACTGATAGTTGAGAGAGTGGCCGAGGCCAGAGACTCTGGTTCTGCCCCGCCTGCCTCGAGGATTTCTCCAGGTGAGGTACCCTGTCTGTAAAGACTCAGAAGACGAAAGCACCCGCCCGTGGCCAAAGTGGGTACACTGTGTGCCTGAAGTTTGCCGGCGTTTCAGTAGCTCAGAAGGCCAGAAAGGGCTGCTGGGGCTGCTGGTAGGCATCTATCTGACTGGAGGCCTCACCGGATCTCTTTCAAAGCCTTGTTTCTCGAGGTGACCCTTGGCTAAGTCATTGCCTCACGCGACCGCATCCCTGATGTGGGCTGCAGACAGCTTCTCGGTTCCAGGAAGCTGATTGCACTTTGGATGTTATCGTTGGACAGAATCAGTTGAGTTTTGTGCCCCCTAAAATGGAATGAGCTCCAAAGTTAGCTGTACAGTGGGAGTTGCCTGAGTCCCGAGGGAACCTCTTGGGTGCTGTCTTGATTCAGGTTGCTATGACAAAATACCACAGATCGGGGAGCTTAAGCAACAGACATTTGTCTCCAGACAGTTCTGGAGGCTGCAAGTCCCACATCAGGGTGCTGGCAGATTTGGGGTCTGGTGAGGACCCACTTCCAGGTTTAGAGATGGTTGTCTTCTCCATGCATCCCTGGCCATAGAAGAGAAAGCAGAGATTTGATCCTTTTTTTTGGGGGGGGGGGGGAAGAGAGAGAGAGAGAGAGAGAGAGGGAGGAGGACGGAGAAGGGAGTATGGGGGTGGGAAGGAGGAAAGAGAGAGAGATGTGTCTTCATTTTTTTTAAAACGTTTATTTATGTTAGAGAGAGAGAGAGAGAGAGAGAGAGCGAGAGAAAGCACACACGAGCAGGGGCAGCGTAGAGAGAGAGGGAGAGAGAGAAGCCCAAGCAGGCTCCACTCTGTCAGTGCAGAGCCTGATGCGGGGCTCGAACTCATGAACCACGAGATCACGACCTGAGCCAAAATCAAGAGTCAAACGCTTAACCGACTAAGCCACCCAGTTGCCCTTGTGTCTTCTTTTAAGGGCACTGATGCCATTCACGAGGGCTCCACCCTCATGGCCTAATTACTTCCCAAAGGCCCTACCTCCAGATATCACCGCCCCGGGGGTTAGAGTTTCAACATACAGATTTTGGGGGGACACAAACATTGAGGGCGAAAGCAAGCGCTTTTCCTCCGCCATCATTCCTCGGTATCTCCAGCATGGCCCCTGCGGTCCTTTACTGCTTTCTCTGTGGGACTTACTTGCAGGCTTTCGCTAAGGTGAGCTGAAGGCAGGAACCTTCCAGGGCCCTCCAGGGAGCTGCCAGTTGTCCAGGGACTCATGCCATCCCTTTCTGCTGGGGCAGTGGGATGGAGCGCCCAGTCGTTACAGGGTGAGCAGACATGGCTGGCTTACTTATTGGGTGAGTATGGGTACGTGTTACATCTGGGTCGGTGGAGTCCGGGCCACTCTCTCCCCATAGGCCCTCTGCCCCCATCCCCCTGTTTCTTTCCACCATCTGTGGCCTGTATTTTCTGTGGCTGTATCTTTGGTTGCCTAGGACCTACTTTAGCCTGACATGATTGGCTGTTCTTGCCAGATGGATTGCCCAGCGTTCCTGGGTGACCAAAGGATATTGAATAATTCCATCCTTTCCCCCTTAAGATTGATGACGAGGACTTAGGCATTGGAAACAGTGGCTCCGTGAAAACCAATTGTTCATGGACTAATGCTTGTGTTTCAGATTGGACAGGAAGGAGTCTGGGGAGGACCGGTTGGCCACAAAAAGCTGGCATAGTCAGAACTGCTCATACACACCCATCCCGCGTTGGAAGCAGTGGCTCAGATGAACCCTGGTTCCGTTTATATTTACAGATTCCCTTTAGCCGTTGTTTCTGGAGAGCAGTTGTGTGCTGTTTGTGTCGCCAGACATGGAAACGTATCTGGATTTTGCAGCGTGAAAGCCAAGAGTGCAAAGTTCTGCGGCCCTGAGTAGACTCGATTTAGCAGAAACTTCTGTGTTCTGGATGTTTTCCATTGTGGAAATATGGCATCCATTAATCCTATGAGGCAGGCACTTCCAGCCCCGTTTTAGAGGTGAGGAAACTGAGGCCTCTGGATGGCTTACAGCAAGGGCTCAGCAAACATTTTCCATAAAGGGCTGGGTAGTAAGTATTTTAGACTTTGCAGACCATATGGTCTTTGTTGCAAGAACTCAGCTCTGCTGTTCAAGTGTGAAAGCAGTCCTAGACAATTAGGAAAACCGGTGTTCCAGTAAAGCTTTACTTACAAAAACAGGCGGTGGGTTGTAGCGGGCCGACCCCCTGGTCACACAGCTGGCCAGGACAGCGCTGGGATCCGTGCCCCCTACCTTCACGACTGTTTATGAGCACAGGGGTCCTCAGGTCTTTGGCCTGGGCCGCATGCTTTGTCTCTCTGTGCTCTCTGCAAGCTGTCGCATGGGCTTAAATACTGTCACGTACTGAGAACCCCCTGGCTGATGCCCTTCTCCTTTCTCTGAGCACCCTGCTTGCCCAGCTGCTCACTTCGTATCTCTCAGGTTTCTGATGGAGGACCCAGGCTTAATGTGTCCCAAACTGAACCGATGGCCTTCCTCCTCTCAAACACAAAAAAATCTATATACAAACCAACCCAGTCCCAGCCCAGCTCCCCATATCAGCACGTGGCACCCCATCCAGCCAGCTGCTGTACCCAGAAAGTCTGGTTTCCTCCTCTTCCCGCTCCTTCCTTCTTCCTTAAACAGACTGATCAGGGCCCTTCCCCCTGTCTGCTTCCCACTGGTTTCCGCCTGAAGTCCCACCTTCCCTGTGGGGGCCTGCGGGTCTGGCCTCCCGCCTCCCCTTGCCAGCTGTTCTCCGGCCACACTGGTCACCTGTCAGCTCTTTGAACGTGCAGTGCTCAAGTGCCTCAGAGCCTTTGCACGTGCTATGGGTCGTCCAGAAGGCATTCCGCACCGTGCCAGCCTGGCGGACACCATCTCCAGCTTCAAATCTTGACAGCTTTTCCTGCCGTTACTCTCCAGTGCTGTCCGATAGAACCTTCTGGGATGGTGGAAAGTTCTGTCATCTGCACTTCCCAGTATGATAGCCACCTAGCCCCTGTGGCTGTTGAGCACTTGAAGTGTGGATAGTGCATGCAAGCAATTGCATTTTATTTTATTTTGAATCTATTGTTGTTTAAGCTTATTTATTTATTTTGGGGAGGAGGGGCAGAGAGAGGGAGAGAGAGAGAGAAACCCAAGCAGGCTCCGTGCTGTCAGCACAGAGCTCGACGTGCGGCCTGATCTCACGAACTGTGAGATCATAACCCGAGCTGAAATCAGAAGTCAGATAATTAACCGACTGCCCCACCCAGGCACCCCCAAGAAATTGAATGTTATCTATCTATCTATCTATCTATCTATCTATCTATTTTTAATGTTTATTTATTTATTTTTATTTTTTTTTTTCAACGTGTATTTATTTTTGGGACAGAGAGAGACAGAGCATGAATGGGGGAGGGGCAGAGAGAGGGAGACACAGAATCGGAAACAGGCTCCAGGCTCTGAGCCATCAGCCCAGAGCCCGACGCGGGGCTCGAACTCACGGACCGCGAGATCGTGACCTGGCTGAAGGCGGACGCTTAACCGACTGCGCCACCCAGGCGCCCCTTTATTTATTTTTGAGACAGAAAATGCCCTGGGCTGTGCAGAGAGGAAGGCTATGTTCCCACTGCCACACTTTTTCCAAAGTCCTTGCTGGCTCCTTTCCTTATACCGCGTCTCCCTGGACATAGTCCAGCTAATCGGGCCCCCACTGCGTTCCGTTCTCTGCATCTTGGACCTAGATAGGCTTGGAGAGGGCGTGCTTAATGGATCTGGGAAGGCCCCTGGTGTCCCCAGCAGCGAGGTTGGGCTCTGCTCTTCAGGCTTCAAAGAGAGAGACAGAGCACCAGTGGGGTAGGGTAGAGAGACAGGGAGACACAGAATCCGAAGCAGGCTCTATGAGCTGTCAGCACAGAGCCCGACGCGGGGCTCGAACTCACAAGCTGTGAGATCACGACGTGAGCCGAAGTCGGACATTCAACCGCCTGAGCCACCCAGGGGCCCCAAGAAATTGAATTTTGGATTTCAATTAAAATAGTCACGCATGGCAAGAGGCGATTGATTGTATTGAACACCGCAGCTCTATATCATTCTGTTGTATGAGTTCTTCATAATGCTCTGCAAAATATATAATTATTGATTTGTCTCTTGTTTTTATTTAAAAACTTTTTTTTAACGTTTATTTTTGAAAGAGAGGCAGGGTGTGAGTGGGGGAGGGGCAGAGAGAGAGGGAGACACAGAATCTGAAGCAGGTTCTAGGCTCCGAGCTGTCAGCACAGAGCCCGATGGAGGGCTTGTGGAAGCAACCTGAGGGCGTTGTATTTATTGTGCTTGTCCCCAGTATCTAGCACAGTGCTGAGCACGTAGTACGCACTCAGTAAACAGCTTGTTGAATGAATAAATGCATGAAGAAATGGATAGTCTTACTGGCAGAAACAATCCTAGGCACATCTGCTCCACACTGAGCTGTGCTGAGGGGCCCTGCAGCCGGGGACTTGGAGGGGCAGGAGAGGCTTGGCTCGACCTCGGGTGTTAAGGTTCTGCGGGCCCCACGTGAGGACGGGACCCACTGCCACGAGGATGTCGCCCCTACATGACTCTGCCTCGATGCCCTTGCCCAGAGCATCCCAAGCAAGTGCACTGCAGGCTGTAGCGGATGGCAGGTCACCCAGTGACAGGTCATGGCCCTGCTGTCTCCCCCTCTCTCCTCCTGGATGGTTTGCTCTTCTTAGAGGACTGTGCACTCAGCCCTCTCCGTTCTGCCGTGTCTTTTGGCTGTCGCTTAGCTGGTGTCTCTTGCCTGCCTTCCTCTCCATCCACCTGAGGACGCTGCTCCTCCTGGAGGGGGGAGGGGGACAGGGCGGCTGCCGCCCGAGCTGCAAAGGCTTACAAGGAGACTGGGGGGACAGCAGCGCATTACCTTTGCTTCTGCCTTCTTCGCCCTTGCAAAGGAGAGCAGCTGCTGGGGCCAGGAAGGTGCATGCCCCCACCCCCGGCCCCGCCACTGTGAAGTAAAGAACCCTTTGGGGCGGTGGGCTTCTCAGAGCTCTTTTTGCACCTGCCAGCGCTCCTTACTTAGAACGGTTGTTTCTGGGTTGGCCGCTTCCATGGTTTACTCTGCTTTGTCCTTAAATGGAAGCAGCAGGAGCCTCTGGCTCTGGGCAGAGCATTGGGAGCTGGAGGTGGGGGCAGGGGTGGGGGGTAGGGGTAGGGGTGGGAGCTGGGGGTGGGGGCAGGGGTGGGGGCAGGGGTAGGGGTGGGAGCTGGGGGTGGGGGCAGGGGTGGGGGGTAGGGGTAGGGGTGGGAGCTGGGGGTGGGGGCTGGGGGTAAGGAGGTAGAGGTGGGAGCTGGGGATGGGGGCAGGGGTGGGGGCAGGGTAGGGGTGGGAGCTGGGGGTGGGGGCAGGGGTGGGGGTAGGGGTAGGGGTGGGAGCTGGGGGTAGGGGCTGGGGGTAGGGAGGTAGAGGTGGGAGCTGGGGGCAGGAGTAGGGGGGGCAGGAGTAGGGGCAGAGGTGCGGAGGCCCCATCCTCAGTTTGCTCTGTGTCCCTGTGCAGCTGACGCTGACGACTCAGGCCAACTGTTGGGTCCAGTTTGCCGTGGGCATCTGGGCTTCACTTACTCCAGGGTGTTTGTGGAGACTCGGAGTCTGAGAACTTTATAGCTGAGCCATCAGGGCCTGTGAAGTCACAGGGGGCTTATTCTTAATGCAACCTTGTTTCAAATTCCACAAGCACATCATTGGTGAAACACCACTCAGGCCTTTCTTGCTGGTCTTTTTTTTTTTTTTTTTCTTTTTGATAGAGAGCTTGAGTGCCAGTGTGTGCACCTGCCGGGGAGGGGCAGAGAGAGAGAGAGATGGTGCCTGACTCGGGGCTCAATCTCCCCAACTGTGAGATCATGACCTGAGCTGAAATTAAGAGTCGGACGCTTACCTGACTGAGCCATCCAGGGCCTGCTGGTCTTTATTGAGCATGACTCAGGTAGTCAAAATTTTTAATCTCTTCCCATTAACTTCCAATTTGCTAAAAAAAATATACATTTATTTTTATTATTATTATTTTTAATGTTTGTTTATTTTTGAGAGGGAGAGAGAGCGTGAGGGAGGGAGGGGCACAGAGAGGGGGAGACACAGAATCTGAAGCAGGCTCCAGGCTCAGAGCTGTCAGCACAGAGCCCACAGTTAGCGTGCGTCTTTGCTCTAAACTGTCATTTTTCTTTTTTTGGTTTTCTGATTCCTCCCCTCTCCTCAGGGAGGTTCTAAAGATAAGTTTCCAAGAAAGGTGGCTGTTTATTTACTCTGCTCATCCTGAGTGAGCAGTGGCTGCAGATACAGCATTTGTCGAGGTTGAAGCTTGACACTTGTTAAAGCTAGGGCTGCTCTCTGGGCTGGGGGAGAAAGTCCAGTGGAAGAGAGTGTCACAGTGAGCCTTGCCACCCTGTGTGTGGCGGCTCGCCCTGTCTCCTGGAGCTCTCCCGTGTAAGCACCATCTTTAATGGGGATCAGATCTGGGTCTCTGGACCTTCAGGAACAGTCTGATCAAAGGGGCTCCAGCTTCTGAGAGTTACTCCTCTTTGCCATTCACCAGGGCCCTGGTGGAAGTTGCTGGTGGCTAATTGTTCTACTTTGGAGGGACATGCCTGGCGTGCCCTGTGAGTATTTTCCAGGAAGAAGGCGGAGAGGCTGGCCTGGCTTTAGGGAAAACATCTGTAGACTTGTAGGTCGTGCGTGGGATTTCCTGGCCCAGCCTCGTTCGGAAGTGGGTCCTGTGACTGTGTTCATTTCCCTTAATGCTCGAGGGGAGAAAGAGTGGCCCCAAGACACTGAAGGGCAGGGCTGGGGGGAAGAGGCCATCACAGCATCAGTGTCCGAGGGACTCTGCTCTTGGGGAAGGAGGAGGAGGGGCTGGAGGGCAGAGTGTGTGTGAGGCAGCGGGGCGGGAGCGTAATGCCAGCCCGGCCCCCGGGGCACTACCGCCCGAGTCTAGTCGGCATCGAGTTTCGCTTCCTCCTAAACCAGTGACTGGCAAAGTCTCTAAGTCTAAGCGGAAAGTCTTATGACCAGGAACACAGGGTCTGAGGGGCTGTCCCTGGGCGGAGGTGCACCCAGAACGTTCCTTCCTCAGAAGGGCTCTGCCTGTGGACTTAGCCGGGTACCTTGGGTAGAAGGCACAAAAACCATGTGCAGTAACTTAAAGACGAGAGAATGTATGTGTCCTATGACTGACAGGTAGGGTTCTTCCAGCAGTGATTATCAAGATGGCTTTGGAAAAAAGGACCCCTCTCCCCCACAAAAACAAACAAACAAACAAAACTGAGAAAAACCCCAGAACAACCTAGAGCAATAGAGTTGGTGGCCTTTAGAATCACTTTCTTTGAGGGGCACCTGGGTGGCTCAGTCGTTGAGCGTCCGACTTCGGCTCAGGTCATGATCTCGCGGTCTGTGAGTTCAAGCCCCACGTCGGGCTCTGTGCTGCCAGCTCCGAGCCTGGAGCCTACTTTGGATTCTGTGTCCCCCTCTCTCTTTGCCCCTCCCCCGCTTGTGCGCGCGCTCTCTCTCTCTCTGTCAAAAATAAAATAAACATTAAAAAAAAATGAAAAAAAAAAGAATCACTTTCTTTGATGTACAGCAGGGGACCTACACCTGGGGCTGCCTCGGGCTCCCTCTCTGACCCGGGGCTGCAGCTGCTGGGGGAGCTGAGTGCCACGGCCTCTGGGACTGTCTGCACGGACCTAGAGCCACATCGGGGAGGCGAGGAACCTGGGGAGCACTGGGGTGCTTGGCTGGCCTCTGGACTGGTCTTGAACAGCTCAGCTCGTGTCTCCTGCCCTCACTGGGGTGTCGTGGGAGGCGAGCCTGCTCCTGGGACAGCTCTTAGGTGTTTTGATACCTATAGGGAATATCTTTAGTCACCAGACTGGAGATACGTGACCTGAAGCAGAGGGAAGGGGAAGGGGAAGGGGCAGGAGGAGGGCCGTCAGACCTGGCTGGAAGCTTCCGGCAGTGTTCCCCCAGGATTTTTGCTGTTGATGGTATCTGATGCTAGACAGAAGTGGAGTCAGTGGGAAAGGGCTCCAGGTAAGAAAGGACAAGGCGTACCTTGGTGGCAGATGGTACCTGGAGGTGCTGTCTATGAGGATGAGGGAAAGCAGGGCTTGAGAAGTGGAGAGGTGTTTGTTCCTGATGTCCGTCACGTCCAGTTGATCTAGTGACAGATGAGACAAGGGTGTATTGGCGCCCACCCCTCTCTGGGGGGTAGCTCTTAGCACCCAGTCTAACTGCACGGTCCTGGGGCTGCCCCCAGACTCCAGAGTCACGGCGAGGTCGAGCCAGGGCCCTGTGGTCACCAGCCACCTGCTCCCATGCACAGGGCAGCGGGCAGGGGGCTGAGCGGAGGCTGTAGCCAGCAGTGTTCTTCTGGCCACTTTCTCCCTCCCTCATGTAGGCCCTGAGCCCTGGCCCTTCACGTGACCTCGGTGGACCAGAGGAGCGTTCTTTCTCCTTACTGGAAGACCGTGTGACTGTGGGTCCCTGTCTGTGACCAGCATATCGTACATGGACCAGAGAGCTGGGTGGCATTGGACTGAGGGGGTGCCTGATGAACTGACCTACTGCTCCCAAGAAAAAGCGGGGAGAACCTGCGCGGGTCATCGCCAGCCAGCCCAGCTCCGCTGTTGGGAACAGTACCAAGTTCGACAAATTCCACCTTTAGAAAGCTAGTGGACCACAGCACTGGCTCAGTGCAAAGCTGTCCTGGGTTCCTGGGCGTGTGGCATTGCGGGTCCACGCGGTGCCCTTGGAGGCTCAGTTACGACATCCGTGAAATGGGGCCGATACCCCATCCCCCTCTCTGTTGCTGACAGAGTCTACGGATAAAAAAGAATGCAAGCTCACGTTGGGGGCTCTGGAGAAGAAATGACAAATAAAATGTTTGAGTACTGTGCCTGTGGCTTTTAGTTTTAGTTTTAGTTTTTTAAATATAGCATCATTCCTAGCGAAGTCTGCTGAAGAAACCCTGAAATGTTGCCGCTTTGTGCCAAAGGATGCGTTACTGTCACTCTTCAAGGAAACCCCTTAGTGCCTGTGAAGTGGAAAAGGTGCTGAACCTCAGAAACCAGTCTGCTCAGATGGGCTTTCTCGAATAACACACTTTCCGCCCTGTGTTCACTCTCCTGGCTTTATGCTGTGCATTTCCCAATCTGTGCTTGAAATATATATTGTAGGGGCGCCTGGGTGGCGCAGTCGGTTAAGCGTCCGCCTTCAGCCAGGTCACGATCTCGCGGTCCGTGAGTTCGAGCCCCGCGTCAGGCTCTGGGCTGATGGCTCAGAGCCTGGAGCCTGTTTCCGATTCTGTGTCTCCCTCTCTCTCTGCCCCTCCCCCGTTCATGCTCTGTCTCTCTCTGTCCCAAAAATAAATAAAAACGTTGAAAAAAAAATTAAAAAAATAAAAATAAAAAAAAGAAATATATATTGTATTATATTACACCATATTACATCATATTTATTATATTACATTATATTATTTATATTATATCGTATCATATCATACAATGCTATACTATGTTGTGTTATATTCATAATCTCCTGAAAACTGGTTTTCTCCAACCTCTCCAAATGTAACCATCTCTTCTAAAGCTCAGGGCTTGGGGCGCCTGGGCGGCTCAGTCGGTTAAGCGGCCGACTTCAGCCAGGTCACGATCTCGCGGTCCGGGAGTTCGAGCCCCGCGTCAGGCTCTGGGCTGATGGCTCAGAGCCTGGAGCCTGTTTCCGATTCTGTGTCTCCCTCTCTCTCTGCCCCTCCCCAGTTCATGCTCTGTCTCTCTCTGTCCCAAAATAAATAAACGTTGAAAAAAAAAAATTTTTTTAAAAAAAGAATTCCCAAGTCTTATGCCCCCACGTGGGTGGTTTGGTGCCTGAGAGGCTGCCCACCAGGGGGGTTGTTTGCAAGAAGCGGGGCCGTTCTTGAGGGGACAAGAGGACATGTGCCCAGTGCTTGTAATTCTAAGTGGAATATACAGTGTCATTTGAGTTGCATCTCCTTGTACGTGTAGACAGACACAATCTTTTTGTTTTTTGGGTTTTTCACCTCTTTCCTGGATAATGTACGGCCTCGTAGCTTGCCCTGCAGATTAGGGCCGCAAGTCTGACCCTAGGAAGCCAAAATGCGTGTGCAGGTAGGCGGAGCCGGTTAGCTAACAAGGAAGGCAGTAGGAACCTAAGGATTTTGTTTTTTAAATTTTATTATTCTAGTTTTCATATTTATTTTTGAGAGAAAGAGACAGAGCACGAGTAGAGGAGGGGCAGTGGACTGAGCCACCCAGGCACCCCAGGAACCTAAGGATTTTGGAAAGAGCAGCGTGTCGGGAGGCTGAAAGGGAGAGAAAGGCAACCCCGAGAGGAAGATGCAGCTGTAGGAGGTGATGAGGGGTCTGTGCCCGGGACCCTCTGAAACTAGAAAGGGACGGGAAGCTCCCCACTGAGGTTTTCTAAGCAGAGAGGACAATGAAATGGGGAAAGGCTAAGGCCCAGGCCTGGTGAGCTGTGACCAAGCCAGTGGGATTCTTCTGCAGCAGGAAGAAGGGATTTGAGGGGTGGTGTGGACCCAAGGGTGTCCAGGCTCCAGGCTCCTGTGGGAGCTCCAGACCCGGACTGCGCACTCAGAATTCTCCGGGTAGACGAAGGAGCAGCATCTCAGTCTTTGAGAGGCCCCCCAAGCCCTGAGTTTACCTGGGGCACACGCATCAGGAAGCAGTCTGCATTTCCTCTTGTCTGGGACCTGGAAAGAGCTAAGCTGGAAAACTTGATGCACGGGGGTAGGAGGGGTCGGCTCACCTCTGGACGTCCGCAGAAGAGCACCCTCTACCTGCTGAGAATCCCTTGCTCTGAGTGACGCGGGTTCTCTCTTCATCTCTCTCCTTCCTTCTCTTTCTGAGGCATTGCTTCCACGTCCCGGGGTGAAAATTGGTGTCTAGGTGAAAAAAACGAGGATTTGTGGGGCTTCCGTCTTGAAATGGCGCCTGGGGAATGAGTGGCTGGTTATTTTTCTGTATCTCAGTATTTTTGTATTGGCAGAAATGCTGGTTTTCCATCACTGATGTCTTTGCTGTGGGTTTTCTAATGACTTAAGTTTAGAGGCTGTGGAATGATGATTTGGTCGATGGATTTCCATCATCGGGTCTGATCTTGAGCTGGCCAATCCTTTCAGTGGTTGTGTTGAACTTTACCACCTGAACCAAGCAGATGAACCCCCACCCCCAGGGTTGGCTTTTGAAGGAAGCGTGATGTGGAAATGTCAAGAGTCAGACCTTTTCCATGTTCGTTTTGGGCAAAAATTGTCAGCTTCTCATTTGCGTCGAGCACATGCGCTCACCACCTCCTCCCAGCCGTGGGAGCCCAAACCGAGGTGAGCTCCTTGATTCCTTCCTTTTCTTCTATGGCTTGATCTGTCAACGTGGCCTGCGACAAATAAAGGAAGAGATAAACCCCTAATTATCTAAGTCAGCTTTCATTAAGATACCAACTGGAGCCAGAAGCATGACTCTTAAAAATCGTAGGAACCTTGAGATAAGGGAAAACTTTGAGCCTTTGATGCAAGAGATGTGAGAAAACAAAGCACAAAGCGGCCCTTGTCCTAAAAAGAAGAGAGAGAGAGAAGTCTGGTGCTGGTTTAGAAGTCAGAGGGCTTGAAAGGCCTGAGGAATAGAAATAGGCAGGTGCCATTGTCCGATTTCTACCTCATTCTGTTCCTTTTATCAAATTGAGTAGTATAGTGGCAGGAAGGTCAGCTCTGAGGGTCTGTTTTAAGTCAATTGGGTTATTGTCACCAAACCCTTAACCTTGAGGCAGTTTGCCTGTTTCATGTGGGAAATTGGATCCATTCGATGGAGCGTCGTCATATGTAATTGGAATCTGAGGTTCCTTATCAGCCTTGTCATATTTAAACCACTGATTAGGGCTCTGATACTTTCGTTATTGAATCGGCCAGTGTAAGAGATGACTCTTGGAGTCCAGAAAAACAATCTTCTTGCTTGCATCCATAGTACTGACAGTAAAAAAGTAAATGCTTATTATTTTAGCCAAAACTTTTTGAAAGCACACTTGGGATCTCAGCTTTCTCCTTAACCTTCCACGTGTGTCTCGAGTCTGACCGCTCCTCACCTTGACTGCCGCTGCTGGTCTAGTGCACGGCCCCGCCTTCTGTCTCTGGACTCCTGTCCCCTCGATGATCGGATGGGCTCTGCCCCAGTCCCCCACTGCTGCCCTAATGCTGTTGTCACAGCAGTCATGGTGGCCTTTGAAGACCATACATCTGGGGGAGTCCTTCCCCCTTTGAAGCCCTCTGCTGGCTTTCCAGCTCCTCGTGGCAGGCTTCCTCCTCCTGGGTCTCTCCTCCTCCTGGGGGCCATAACTAAGGCTGCCTCTTGCACCTGGTAAGCTCCTTCCCACCTCAGGGCCCTTCATCCTGTGGTTCCCTCTGCCTGGAACCTTCTTTCTCCAGCTCTGTGATTACCGGCTCCTCCTTCCTTCTTCATGTCCGTCTTCCTTTGACGGAATGCAAGAGAGAGAAACTCTAGGTGCACCCCGGAGCCCAGAACAAACTAAGTCAGCACACCATCTACTTTGCTGATTAGAATTTCTGCCAAAGTGGCTGTGAATTAATTCGGTAAATACTCGAGTGAAATGTATTGCTTGATTTTACAATTCCTCGCCCACAGCCTTTTTAGCAGCGTGTGTGTGTGTGTGTGTGTGTGTGTGTGTGTGTGTGTGTGTGAAAGAGAGCCGGGGGAGGGGGGTGTTGGGTGTGTAGGAGGAGCAAGAAAATCATAATCTTTTCTCCTTGCTCATGAATCATTGGTATAGCTGTCCCCTGACTACAGGGGGCTTTAAAGAAAGTAGGGCTATGCTTTATGTTTCTCTGGTTCTGTTCGGGTGAAAGGTACACTAATCTTGGTTATAGTATTTTAACACATTAAGGACCGGAGAGAGTGAACGCTTTCTAGATGCCTGGCATTGTGTGAGTACAGAGTCACTTCTCATAGCAACCTTGTGTGGCCAGTGGTACTCCCACTGGATAGAGGAGGAGCTGGGCCCATGGTCAAGGTTGTGTGAAGGAACCTGTCCGAAGTTGCCCCCTCACAAGTGGCAGAGCATGAGGTTTTGGAGCCAGATCTGTAAATGCTCATTTTTATATTTTGTAAATATTGTGCTGTCTTCTACAAAATTAACGGATTCAGATAATTTAGATATTATATATGAAGACCATACTCTACTTCAGACTTTATCTGTTCAGAATTTCTTTAATAGCATGTCAAAGACTGAGCATTGTTGCTGCATTACATATGAGAGAATGGCGTGAAAAATATCCTGATGCAGGCAATGCCTCAGGAATGCATGTTTGCAAGGCGTTGAACAATACTTCTCTGCAACTGGCATGCTATTTACAAGCCATTATTTTCCTTTTGGTTCTGTAAAGCGTTTGGAAGGAAGGGACAAAAGATTTAAGTGCTCCTTCTTTATTGTACAAAAGCACTGTTTGCAGACATTGATAGAAAAAGGGTTTTTAAAACTTTCTAAACGTTGGGCTTTACTAAAGTACTACAGCCATCCCAAGGCCAGGTTCATACATTTTGTTTCTAGTTGCAACATCGTGGTTGAGACTCAGGGTGGACTGCACATTGCCATTTATTTAGCAGAGCCGGGGAAGAATTTTTAGGGAGAGTTTGTCTTTGTGATTCATGGAGAGAGGCTGTGGGGGGTATTGGTTGAATATCACCTCCAGGCAGGGCCCAGAGAATTACTGATTTTTAGGTAAATGAAATCTAACAATAACTAAACCCTCTCTGGGTTTAGTTCTCTTAGTTAGCAAAGCTTCAGGGTCTCCGGAGGCTGGCTCAAAGTCAGCGGTCTCAGCAGGAGGGTGTGATGCTGTGATTTATAATCCCAGCTGCTTGGATCTCACAAGGAGCTCACAAGGCTTTCTGGGCTGTTCAGGGCTTAACAAAGTGGTTGAAATCTACCCGTATGGTGCGTAGAGCTGATCCTAGAACAACACGGGTTTGTGCTGTGTGGCCCCATACACATGTGGTTGTTGTTGTTGTTGTTGTTGTTGTTTGATGCAGTTTGGTGCTAGAAACATATCTTCTCTTCTTTATGATTTACTTAATATTTTCTTTCCTCTGGTTTACTTTCCTGTAAGAATATGGCATGTAATACATACAACATACAAAACATGTGATAACCAGCTGTTTATGTTGCCAGTAAACCTCCTGGTCAACAGTAGGCTATTAGTGGTCAAGTTTTTGGAGAGTCAAAAGTTATACTTGGATTTTGATTGCATGTGGGGGTCAGTGCCCCTAACCCCAGCATTGTTCATTGGGTCAACTGTATGTATTTGTTAAAAGCAACCTTGGTGTGACTCAGTAATGAATTTACGCTGAAACATTAGGAAGAGAGGACTCTAGGGATGTTAATGTCCAATGCAGCAAAAGCCCTCAAATCCTTTGTCCATTGCTATTATTTTATTTTATTTATTTTTTTTCAACGTTTATTTATTTTTGGGACAGAGAGAGACAGAGCATGAATGGGGGAGGGGCAGAGAGAGAGGGAGACACAGAATCGGAAACAGGCTCCAGGCTCTGAGCCATCAGCCCAGAGCCTGACGCGGGGCTCGAACTCACGCACCGCGAGATCGTGACCTGGCTGAAGTCGGACGCTTAACCGACTGCGCCACCCAGGCGCCCCTATTTTATTTTTTTTAAAGAAGCATCATGCTTTTTTTTTTCTAAGTTTTTTTTTTTGTTTGTTTGTTTGTTTGTTTTTTTGCAGGGGGTGGGTGGGGAGAAGTGGGAGAGAGGCAGGGAGAGAAGGCGAGAGGGAATCCCAAGCAGGCTCTGCACTGTCCGCTCAGAGCCTGATGTGGGGCTGAAACCCATGAACTGCAAGATCATGAGCTGAGCCAAAAACAACAGATACTTAACCAACTGAGCCACCCAGGCACCCCTCCATTGGTATCGTTAATAATAGCTTGCAAGGCTTTAAAAGACCACTCTAAAGGCAAAATTTTAAATGATGAATTACAAAGTCAAAACACATAAGCTTTAATTATTGATAGAAAGGGCACGATTCAGATAAGCAGGACAGCCTCCAAATATGCTTTTCCATGGGGCGCCTGGGTGGCGCAGTCGGTTAAGCGTCCGACTTCAGCCAGGTCACGATCTCGCGGTCCGTGAGTTCGAGCCCCGCGTCAGGCTCTGGGCTGATGGCTCAGAGCCTGGAGCCTGTTTCCGATTCTGTGTCTCCCTCTCTCTCTGCCCCTCCCCCGTTCATGCTCTGTCTCTCTGTCCCAAAAATAAATAAACGTTGAAAAAAAAAAAATTAAAAAAAAAAAAAAACAAATATGCTTTTCCTCCTTTTGACTAGAAACGGGGAGGTAAGAGGTGGGGGCGTGTGCATGCGTGCTCACACACACACACACACACACACACACACACACACTCACACAGGGGGAGGGGAGGGCAGAGGAGAGAGAGGCAACTCCTGAGACAGAGACTCCAGAGCAGATGGAGGCCCAGCTGGATTCAGAGTCTGAGACAGAGGCACACAGAGATAGACACGGAGACAGACAGACAGAGACTTAGGTGAGGCCGCTTTAGACGTGAAGAACTGAGGAGCCGGGAATGCTGAGGCCGGAGCCACCCTTGCTCTGCTGAGTGGAAATCAAATCGTGGCCCCTTTGAAAGACTCTGCTTTGAGCTTAGTCAGCACTTGAGTCTCCCTTGACCCCATGATGCTATGGCCTTTGGTCCAAGATGTGAATCAGTACGGGCAGCAGAATTCAGGGCCTGACCCAACCGCCCTGCAGAGGGCATGTGGCCAACCCCAGGGGTCTGGGTGGCCCACAACGTCCCCTGTTACCCAAAGTAGATTGTAGGAACTGGGGCCTCTTGGATGCACGCTCGATGGCCAAATGAGGGGACAGGTTAAGGTGTGGCTGAGGAACAGGGGGGCGGGAGTGAGGAGGGCAGAGGGCAGGAGACCCAGGCTGGCCTGGCTGGCTGCCCCCATGGGGCGGTTGTGGATCTAGATGCCAAAACCCTGTTTGATCCATCACCCTGGAGCGGAGGATGCCCTGGAAACCGACGGCACCCAAATGTACTGGAGACTGAGTTGCAGACCAGCCTGCCATCCTACAGGAGCCACTGGGATGCAGAGGAAGCTGCTTCGCTTGGGACAAGGGGCACAAGACACGTGCTCTCGTCTCAGCTCTGCCCCTGCCGGGCTCTGAGCACCTCCTTGAGTCACCGGGCCCTTTGGCTCCGGATTCTCTTCCCCGGGACCCAGAAGGATGTGAGCATCTTGTGAGCGGGTAGCTGCTGTGTCTGACGCGGCTGCCCAGGTGCTCGGCTCGGGATAGGTGACAGACAAGTCCTGCTGAAATTGTCGTAGAATGGTGTCCACATGCCTCACCTGTTGTGAGGGTCAGATGGGAGGAGGGGTGAGGAAGCTGAGGAACAAAGTGTAAAATTGGCTGGGGTGGGCAGTCCCTGGTTGAGGCGCCCCCATCCTGGTGCCCGGGTACTGCCTGGGAAACCACCCTGAAATCAGAAGGATGCTTGTGGTGTGTGGAAGGTGAGCCAGGGAGGCAGAATGGGTGCTTCTTGGGGCGCCCGGGTGGCTCAGTCGGTTAAGCGTCCGACTTCGGCTCAGGTCACGATCTCGCAGTTTGTGGGTTCGAACCCCGGGTCAGGCTCTGTGCTGGCGGCTCTGAGCCTGGAGCCTGCTTCAGGTTCTGTCTCCGTCTCTCTGCCCCTCCTCCACTTGTGCTCGCTCGCCGCGCTCGCTCGCTCTCTCTCTCTCAAAAATAAATTAAAAAAAAAAAACAAACCAGAATGGATGCTTCTCACTGGGTGTGGGAGCACGTGAAGGGGCAGGTCCCTGGTGGGTGCGTCTGCCCTGGGCTGTGCAGAGAGGAAGGCTACGTTCCCACTGCCACGCTTTTTCCAAAGTCCTTGCTGGCTCCTTTCCTTATACCGCGTCTCCCTGGACATAGTCCAGCTAATCGGGCCCCCACTGCGTTCCGTTCTCTGCATCTTGGACCTAGATAGGCTTGGGAGGGCGTGCTTAACGGATCTGGGAAGGCCCCTGGTGTCCCCAGCAGCGAGGTTGGGCTCTGCCCTCTTCAGGCCAGCATCCGCCCTTTTACCAAGGCAAACACATACTTGTGCTGAGATACCTTTTTCTGAATCCAAAAACAACATACGTGTTGCCTATATGTGCATATATTTCTGTCTCTACGTAGGTATATATGTGTTATGTAAATGGACCTATGTGTTTATGTATATTTCTTTGTGTTTATACATAATGATGATGTCCCAGATCAGCTCCTACTATATGCAATTCCTTAATTTGCTGTTTTTCCTACTTAGTACTTGGAGCTCTCCTGACGGTACATGTGAACCCACCATGCCCGCGTCATCAGTATGCGGTGCTGAGGGAGGGGCTGTTACCTGCCAGGTGCTGGGGAAACCCTAGGGGCTGACCAGACATTACAGTTCCTTCTGAGTACTTGCATCCTGTTTCATGGTTTTTCTATGTCATGGATCACTCAGTCTTGATAGATGCTCTCTGTGCACCTATCTTCTCTGCCCCTCTGACTTGCTTTGGTTTCAGAAACTAGGTACCAAACTGTCTTCGTCAGTTAAGGCTGATATAACAAAAGTGCCACATGGGGCATCTGGGTGGCTCAGTCGGTGAAGCACCCGACTTCGGCTCAGGTCGTGATCTCGCGGTTCGTGGGTTCGAGCCCCGTGTCGGGCTCTGTGCTGACAGCTCAGAGCCCAGAGCCTGCTTCGGATTGTGTGTCTCCCTCTCTCTCTTCACCTCCCTTGCTCGTTCTCTGCCTCTCAAAAATAAATAAAAAGGTAAAAAAAAATTTCAAAAGTGCCAGAGATGAGATGGCTTTAACAGTACCCATTTATTCCCCACAGTTCTGGAGGCTGGGAAATTCAAAATCAAGGCTCCAACAGATTTGGTGACTGGCAAGAGCCTGATTCCTTGTTCATAGATGGTCGTGTTCTTACGGTGAAGTCACATGGCCGAAGGGGACAAGGCAGTTCTCTGGGGTTTCTTTTTCTAAGAGGGCCCTACTCCTGTTCTAATCCCATTGGAAATTAGGTTTCAACGTGAATTTTGGGGACATTTACACACGCACATTGAATCATAGTGCAAACCCGTTAGGATAGTATATAAAAGAAGGAAAAGTATGTTTTTGGACAAGACCAGAAGAGGTTTCCACTGAGTACCATACGGGATTTTCAGCGCGCTTGGTTGAACAGAGATATTTATGTGTTTACTTGGGTGCTGGTTGTGTCTCACCTGGGTGAGATACTGTTTGCTTGTTAACGGTCTGACTAGGAAGGATGGTCTGCAGTTGTTCCTAGAGAAAAGAGAAGGCCTCTTGGTGATGATCTATTGGAAGCTCCTTTTTTTTAAGTTTATTATTTTTTGAGAGAGAGAGAGAGAGAGCAAACAGAGGAAGGGCAGAGAGAGAAGGCAAGAGAGGATCCCAAGCAGACCCTGCACGGTCCACACAGAGCCTGATGTGGGGTTCAAACCCACGAACCATGAGATCATGACCTGAGCCAAAATCAAAAGTCAGATGCTTAACTGACTAAGCCACCCAGGCGCCTCTCAGAGGCTCTCTCAATTCTGTGTGTTCTATTTTTTTTCTAGCTAGCCTCCATAAATATCTTATTTCCAGTTAGGTTTTTCAGAATCTGAGTTTAAAGATTCCAACTAAAGTCACCCAAGCAAAGAGTTCAGCTACAAAGATGAGATGTCAGGGATATCATTGCAGAAGGCAAGGGAATTAAAGGGTAGCGGAGTCTCCCTTCTTTCTTTATTTCTCCTGAGACTCGATTGGCATTCTGGCATCTATCTCTCCAGGATCCGCTTACAAACAGGTGGAATCCGCAGCCTGGGGCTGCTGACTCAGCCTGTATTCACACCGCCTGCAGGAAGGCGCTCAGCCACTGGAGAGCCTCTCTTGCTCAGCGCCTGGTATCGTTGCACCTAAGTCCGTTTTAAAACTAAGTGTGTGGGGATGGGATGTTCCATTGGGCACCTGTGTGTGCACCCACACACGCACAATGCCGCACCGAGCCTCCCCCATTCTGGAAACACTCCCCTGACCCTGGAGTTTATGGGTTGTGTACACCTCGAAGGAAGGATAGAGTCCAGATCGGCGTGACTTTCAGAGTCCCTGCGCCCTCCGGGACCCACTTCTGTCCACAGACGGTCTGGCAGGACGGCCCTCCCACGTCGTGTGTAAGCTCCAGCTTCCCCTCCATGCCCAAATCGGTAGCTGTGATGAAATAAAAGAGAAGACTTAGTTTGCTAGCAAATTACACTTCCCCGAGTTTCTTTCTTTCTTTTTTTTTAATGCGGGGCTCGAACCGTGGGATCGTGACCTGAGCCAAAACCAAGAATTGGACGCTTAACCGACTGAGCCACCCGGGCACCCCCATTTCCCCAAATTTCTAATGGCACGTGACATAGCTGGAAGGAATTCCGTGGTAGACGTTCATTGCTTGTGGGTCTCCTGACCGCCTTTCGGGGGATTCTGTCTGCCTCCCCCATCTATTCCATGGGATCTGGGTGGGTTGTTTATTTATGTGTGCTTTTATGCCTTCACCATGCCACTTCCCTCGCCGGGGATGCTATCTGACCTTGAAACGGCCAGTGTGTTGATTGCCAATATCCCTTGAGCCCTGATGGTATCCCTAAGTAGCCAAGTGACAGCTACTTGTATCCGAAGATGGGAGCTGTCTCATAAACCCCACAGACGCTACGTGCTGGGAATCTTGGGAGAAGTGTGCTGTCACCTGCTTTGATTTTCCCTGAAGTGTGAGCCTGGAAGGCTCTAGCATCAGCCCGGCTTGCCAGACCCAGCGCTGTGTTCATGGAAGACGGCACCTGACTCAGTCACCCGACAGTCCAGGAAGGGTGTTAGCTCTTGGTTGTGTTGAAATAATGTTCTCCCTTGACTTAAATGTTAAGGAGTGATATTGCAGAGCAAATCCCTTTTCTTTTCTTTTCTTTTTTTTAATGTTTATTTTTTTATTTTATTTTTTTTTATTTATTTTTGGGACAGAGAGAGACAGAGCATGAGCGGGGGAGGGGCAGAGAGAGAGGGAGACACAGAATCGGAAACAGGCTCCAGGCTCCGAGCCATCAGCCCAGAGCCTGACGCGGGGCTCGAACTCACGGACCGCGAGATCGTGACCTGGCTGAAGTCGGACGCTTAACCGACTGCGCCACCCAGGCGCCCCTAATGTTTATTTTTGAGAGAGAGAGAGAGAGAGAGAGAGAGAGAGAGAGAGACATCCAGTGCAAGTGGGGGAGGGGCAGAGAGAGAGGGAGACACAGAATCTGAAGCAGGCTCCAGACTGAGCTGTCAGAACAGAGCCCGACGCGGCTTGAACTCAAGAAATACGAGTTCGTGACCCGAGCCGAAGCTAGATGCTTAACCAACTGAGCCACCCAGGCGCCCCACAAAATTCTTTTCTATACGCATGATAGGCACATTAAAGTGAAAGACCTTGTTCAGTCAGCCCAAAAAAATTACCAGTCACGTTGTTTTAGGCAGGAGGGAAGTGTGTGTGTGTGTGTGTGTGTGTGTGTGTGTGTGTGTGTGTGTGAGAGAGAGAGAGAGAGAGAGAGAGAGAGAGAGAAAGAGAGAGAGTATGCACACGTGCTCCTGCAAGGACCGCATTTCTTGACAAGCCTGTCTAAAGTGGAATATTTTGATGAATAGAATTTAGTGGAGAGCAGTCTCACAAACATCCTGTCACTCACAAATCCATCAGACTCTTAGATGCAGAGATGAAGGAGGTGATCTGATCTGCCGAGAGCTCCGTTTTTGTTTCTGGAAGATCTCCCCCACTTCAGGGGTGGCCGGTGGTCTTTGGGGCTGGAGGACGTGAGCCTCCTATGGATGCAGGGCTTTGGGCCAGCACTGTTGCCTCTCCCTGGGTTTGGTCAGGGGGAGGGAGGCCGGGGGGCACTTGCACCGCTCGCTCAGGTGGGCCCCCCCCCCCCCCCGCCTCCAGAACCTGAGAGGGTGGGGCTTATGTCACAGGAAGCCCCCCCCTCTAGAGTGCTGGTGCTGGGACTGTTCACTCTTGTTGGGTGGTCACAAAATCCTCTATCCCCAGACTCACTTTCACAAGAATTCTGAGAAATTGCTATAGAGATTGGTAACTTTCTAGAAGGAGAACTTTCCTTTAGCAATGTTTAAGAATGAACTGTTTCTTGGACGCCTGGGTGGCTCAGTCGGTTAAGCTTCTGACTCTGGGTCAGGTCATGATCTGGTGGTTCATGGGTTTGAGCCCCACGTCGGGCTCTGTGCTGACAGCTCGGAGCCTGGAGCCTGCTTCGGATTCTGTGTCTCTGTCTCTCTTTTTGCCCCAACCCCACTCACTCTCTGTGTCTCCCAAAAATAAATAAACATTTGGGGTGCCTGGGTGGCGCAGTCGGTTAAGCGTCCGACTTCAGCCAGGTCACGATCTCGCGGTCCATGAGTTCGAGCCCCGCGTCGGGCTCTGGGCTGATGGCTCAGAGCCTGGAGCCTGTTTCCGATTCTGTGTCTCCCTCTCTCTCTGCCCCTCCCCCGTTCATGCTCTGTCTCTCGCTGTCCCAAAAATAAATAAACGTTGAAAAAAAAAATAATAATTAAAAAAAAAATAAATAAACATTAAAAAAAATTTTTTTTTAGAAAGAACAAACTGTTTCTTGATAATCAGATAACATGTAAGTATAGGTAACTTTAGATTTCCAGGTGGGGGGCGGGCACTGAGGTTAGGAGGGAGGCTCTTATTGACGAAAAGCAAGCTGGTTCTAATGAATGTCGTGTCGTGTCCTTGCTGGAAAGGGCTGGTTACTTTGGGAAGTCACTGCAGCTCTCCTGGCCTCAGTTTCCTTGCCTGTTTATTTTATTTTATTTTTTGAAGTTTATTTATTTATTTTTCAGAGAGCACGCATGCAAGTAGGGGAGGGGCAGAGAGAGACAGAGAATCCCAAGCAGGCTCTGTGCTGTCGGCACAGACCCTGACGTGGGGCTGCAACTCACAAACCATGAGATCATGACCTGAGCTGAAATCAAGAGTCAGACACCACACCCATGCGTCCCTCCTTGCCTGTTTCAAAGGATGTGATAAGCATGTTGGAATGGGAAATTTTCTTCCATCTTCAGGGTTGGAAGATTCAGTCTGTGGTGTGTGAGATTTATTTCCCCAAACCCTTGAATTACCTCCAGTACAACTTGAGCAAAACATAATCATTTAATAAGCTGAAAAACTACATTCGTAGCACCTCTTTATTAAGAGAGACCCGTGTTTTGTTTATACACATAGACATTCACACATACTTTTGTGTATATGTGTACGTATGTGTTATTATACTAGCTTCATTTTATATCGTGCTAACCTGTATTGCATTAACTAATTGGTGTGTGGGTGCTGATCTTTTACTATTTTGTTGTTATAGTTCATGGAAGTAAAACATGAAAATATTTAAAGTAAAAACAGAGGCCAACAGGCCCTGGGGTTCTACACTTTGCCAGCTGTCCTGCTTTGGGGACAGTTTGCATAAGTCTCTGTTTTAACACAGCGTGTTATCTGTGGAGGGACTGATTCCTTCATTGCGTGGAGCAGAGATTTTCGAACTGTGCTCAGTGGAACTTCAGAACTATAGAGAGATTCTCTGGAATCTGAGAAAATGTTTGAAAAAATACTTTAAAACTCTACGAACACACACCGGGGCACTTGACAGGTTTAGTTTCGGTGGCTAGCACGGTCTCTCTGTACTTGGGATTATACGTTTCTATCTTTCCTTCCCTTCTGTGCACACCACACTGGGTGGCATTGGAGACCACCAGCATATTGCCTTGTGCTGATGGATTAATTGAGTTTTGTTCTTCGGTAGCTCTTCTGCCCTGTCTGCCTTATTAAAGAATACAGGGCAAGCTGTTAAAAAACAGGTGCTGTTTGGGGCGCCTGGGTGGCGCAGTCGGTTAAGCATCCGACTTCAGCCAGGTCACGATCTCGTGGTCCGGGAGTTCGAGCCCCGCGTCGGGCTCTGGGCTGATGGCTCAGAGCCTGGAGCCTGTTTCCGATTCTGTGTCTCCCTCTCTCTCTGCCCCTCTCCCGTTCATGCTCTGTCTCTCTCTGTCCCAAAAATAAATAAACGTTGAAAAAAAAAAATTAAAAAAAAAAAAAAAACAGGTGCTGTTTGTAATCACTCATCAGGTTGCATCAGGACTTTTCCTGATAATGTGCAACCAGGGGAGAAATCAGCAGACAGAGCTCATGCTGCAATTAGCATCCCCAACCCCTAGTGTCAAATTTTCAGGTTTGTCAAATAGCTTTATTGTTCCCAACGATAGACTGTGTAGTAAGAATATAGTATAAATTGAGCTTATAAAATAAACGCAACTTTTATCTATGCATAGGATTCATTTGGAAGAATAGTTCTGCTGTTGAAAATACTTGGGAGCCACTGAGACAGGGAAAAGAACACAGATTTTATAGGCAGACGGTTCTAGATTTGAGCCCAACTTCCGTAGCTTACTAACTAGATGGCCAAGGGCAAAGTACTTTGCTTCCCATAGTAATGCCATCTGTAAATTGGGCTTGCTCACCACCAGGCAGGATATTTTTGAAGATTACAGAGAAATGCGCAAATGGACCTAACCCGTGACCTGACACATAACGAAAAGTTCAGCATGTGATAACTATTACCAAGGTTTTCGTGCTGGGCCATATTTCATGCCTGGCCATTAAGAGCTACCTTTTACACTATGGAAAGACGTTCTCTCGGTTTATTTGCATGTATTTGCATATTGACTTATATGTGAACATAGCATATGCATATCCTGGTAAATACATTTTCGTATAATTTAGAGACGGTTTGGCAGACTGGAGTGGCGCGTTCTCTCTGATGCATCTTTGCAGCATTAAGTTAATTTCCTTTTCTTTCATTTTGAAAGTCTGTGGAGCCTTAACCGAAGAATTTATTGTACTTTAGTTTTTTCTAGTAGAAAAAAAAAATCAAACAGCCGATGGGAACTGCTTTTATGCATTGGGGCTCCAAAGTGCTGCTTTATTTTTGTGTACAGGCTCTTTGTGGGTGGACTGCAGAAATCCCTGCTCTTGGAAATGTTTCTGAGCCCTCTGGGAAACTGAACAGGGAAAAAAGAGCTAATTAAAAAAGCTGCCATCCGCCTCCTCTAATTAACTTGCTCTCTGCTCCTGGGAGAGGGTACGGAAATGTGAAAATAACACAGGCATCACCGGAAGTGAATGCCATTCTTGTGGTGCTCCGGTCGGTCGCCCCGTGGTGTTGTGATGCAGAAATGGTTCATGGTAAACAGGCAGGGAATCACAAAGGGGCTCCATGTGCCCTCTGCCTCCCTCACTGGGCAGTGGTGAATGGGGGTTCCTTCTGAGCAGGTGTTCCGGCCATCCGGGCAGCTGCAGCAGGAGAGACCTCATTGGAATTCAGCAGCTTGAGCCCAAGAGTATCCGGCCCTCCCTGTTGCTTGCCTGTGCTGTTAGGGAAGAGCAGGGGCCCTCTGCGCTCTAAAGCCGCACATCGCCGGGGCCCACGGTTGCAGAAGCCAGGGGAAGAGCTCTCAGCCTCTCGCCCCCTGTCTCTGCTGCACTTTGGAGAAGCTCGCAGCATCCGTGACTGGCGGTGCTGCTAACTTCTTCCTGACATCTTGGGCAGATTAAGATCCCAGAGATAACGGCAAGGGAATCAGGGGTGGGCATTTAGGGGACGGAGGCCGTCCTTCAGCAGAGATGGCTTTGGCCTCCTGGCGGATGTGGCCCCTGGTGGAATGGGCCCAGTGGATGTGGACAGCAGTGACTAGCCGTGGAGACTCCAGTCTGATGGCCCTCCAAGGAAGTTCTGGAAAGAGGCAAGTTGGCTTTGTGTGTCTTGTCAGTGTTGCCCCTGCCACATTCCGTGCTGGGGGGCAGGGTGACTTCCGGGACCCCCCAGGGTGATCCAGACTCTTATTCCTCTTTGATATTCCATTGTGTAACTTCCTTGTGTTTTTCATGCAGAGTCAGCAGACTCTGCAAAGCTCAGGTACCTCGATCTGTCGTTGTCCAAGCGTGTATCTTCACTTCCCTACACAAAAGCGAAGGCCTTTAAATATTAATGTGTGTTTGTAAAAGGTCCGCATGGCCCCCATCCTGTTTGTGTGGAGTAAGTCTTTACTCAGGAAATTTGATAGTGTGCAGGCTTCAGCTCGTTGGATCTCATCAAAAGCAGATCCGATGTTTCTGTTCATCTCTTTGGGTCCCCTGAGGGCTTTGTGGCTTTGCTGGAGGAGCCAGGGTTCTTGGGGATGGGGGAGGGGGGTCTTTGGCACTGACAAAATGAGCCACTAACGAGTTGTAAAAACATCAATGTAGATTTTTCTGAAGGAGAACTCACCAAATGGCTCTTTTTCCCTGTGCCGGCAGACGGTGGAGGGATTGGCTTGGTTCCTGGCTCTCTCTGCCCGCTGGCAAGACAGTCGTTGAAAGAGGCTGCCCTCTGCCGAGGTCACTAGTCCTCTGACCCTTGCAGAGCTCAGCAGTGTGAGCACCTCGTGCTCCGATGCTCACCTGGTCCGTCACCCTCTGATTCCACGTCTTCACCCAGATTGGCCCGCTGGGCCACTGTGTCTGCCCGGAACTTAAGTAGCTGCCCTCTTGATAATTACCTTTCTTGTTGCAAATGAGTAAGCGGCCTTTTGGTGTATTTAAAAGATCTTGAGATGGGCATCAGCCCAGGTGATGCTCTGCTTCTTGGGCGCTGGCATCCTCAGAGCAAGCTTGGGCCAGGACCGTGGACTGCTGGGCATCTTGAGCAAGGGCCTCAGGGCACGTGCCTGGCTCCACCGTCTGGGGAGGCCTCATTCTTTCTGGCTTAAAATGGAGCCCCTGGGAGAAGGGGCGTGATGAAGAAGGGCCATCTACTCTGGGTTTTCTGGAGCCCAGGACAAGGCTTTAGTTTGTTGAGCAGCTCCCCACCCTTCCCCCCCCCTCCCATTACTGGGAGGGGCATCCTCTGGGCGGAATTTTGGGCCAGTTCTCTGGGTGAGACCATCCTGCTGAGCAGTGAGGGTCATTATCATATCATTGGGGTCAGCAGGCTGTGTTTTCTGTCTCCCGCTGGCACATCCTCCAGTGAGCTAGCTAGCTTGCTTTCCTTCTTTCTTTTCTTTTCTTTTCTTTTCTTTTCTTTTCTTTTCTTTCTTTCTTTCTTTCTTTCCCTTTACCTCTTTCCCTCCTTTCTTTTTCTTTCTTCCTTCCTCCCTTCCTCCCTCCCTCCTTTCTTTCTTTCTTCCTTCCTTCCTTCCTTCCTTCCTTCCTCCCTCCCTCCCTCCTTCCTTTTTCTTTCTTTCTTCCTTCCTTCCTTCCTCCCCCTCCTCCCTCCCTCCTTTCTTTCTTTCTCTTTCTTTCTTCCTTCCTCCCTCCTTTCTTTTTCTTTCTTTCTTTTCCTTCCTTCCTTCCTTCCTTACTCCCTCCCTCCCTCCTTTCTTTCTCCCTTCCTCCTTTTTCTTTCTTTCTTTCTTTCTTTTTTCTTTCTTTGCTTCCTTCCTTCCTCCCTCCCTCCCTCCTTTTTTTCTCTTTCTTTCTTTCTCCCTTCCTCCCTCCTTTCTTTTTCTTTCTTTCTTTCTTTCTTTCTTTCTTTCTTTCTTTCCCTTTCTTTCTATTCTTCCTTCCTTCCTCCCTCCCTCCCTCCTTTCTTTTTTCTTTCTCTTTCTTTCTTTCTTTCTTTCTTTCTTTTCTTCATTCCTCCCTCCCTCCTTTCTTTTCTCTTTCTTTCTCCCTCCCTCCCTCTCTTTCTTTTTTTCTTTCTTTTCTTCCTTCCTTCCTCCCTCTCTCCCTCCCTCCTTTTTTTCTTTTTCTTTCTTTCTCCCTTCCTCCCTCCTTTCTCTTTCTTTCTTTCTTTCTTTCTTTCTTTCTCTCTTTCTTTCAGTCAACAGATGTTTATTCACTGCCTTTTGGCTTCCGCTCAGAAATGCTGTGAGAAACCAGATTGGCTGCCATCATGGCCTTGAAGCTCAGTAGATGAGAGAGACAATTAACACAATTAGAAGGTGAATAAATCCATAATAAGTTGTGAGAAGCTCTGGGAAGGAAGGGCGGCAGGAGAGAATGACAGGGTGGAGAAAGGCCATATGAGATTTGGTTTCGTGGAGTGGGGATCCTACAGCGTGTTGGAATCATGGCATCGAAATGCGTTCCTGGGAATATCAGTTTGAGTGAATTGGTGTCAGGGTTGACCAAAAGATTCCCCTGTGTTTGTATTTGCCACTAAGGCCAGAAATAGGAATTTTTCTTAGAGCTAAGTTTCAAAGCATATATCATTTGGGCACAAAGCTGGTGATAATGAGATTCCCTCTTGGGAATCATGAGGGGAAATGATTTTGCTCACGTCTGTCCTGGAACAGTCGAATTGGGTGAGCCTGATTCTAGCAGTCCCGGGTGGGGGGTCAAAGTGCCGCACATCCTCAGCAGCACTGACCCCTGGCCCCTCGGAGCACACTCAGCCCTGGCCCCCACCTAACCTTGCGTTTCTCCTCTCTTCTCTCCATCAGGAGTTCTGACTCTGAAGAAGCATTCGAGACCCCTGAGTCGACGACTCCTGTGAAAGCCCCACCAGCCCCACCTCCGCCGCCCCCTGAAGTCACTCCAGAACCTGAGATCAGCACACAGCCTCCTGTGGAAGAACCAGGTAACCAAGGTCAGGTGCTCCCCGGGGGAGTTTGGGGGCAGCCCTGGGCTGGGGCAGCTGGAGGAGGGCACCCACTCCAGGGGGCCGTCACTGGGGCTCTTTAGACACTCCCAGCCTCTGGGGCCTCTGCTCTGGGCTGTGTTTTGTGAATGAAAACTAAGAGTGAGCAGATATAGTGGATTATACGTATGGGGGAGGCCTGTGGAGAAACCACCTGGCATCCAGAATTGGATTTGATGGGCCAAGCGGGTCTGGGAGGTTTCTGTTTGGGATTCTATCTTGGGTTCTAGTGTGTGGCCCTTGGGCTCTGTAAGAACACTGGGTCTGTCTGGACAGCCCACATGAACCTGCATTTTTATTAAAGACCATAGCCCCCATGGGCTTGGGAATAGAGATAAGCGGTAAAGGGGAAAGAAGAGAAAGCCATAGATAGCCAAACCCGCTCGTGGATGGTTCATTATTCCTCGTTAATCACAAGTTACCTGATTTCATATCACTTTCTTCCCTAGTGTGACTTCAAACATAGACCTTTCCGTGCCTTTCAGATGTGGTTCCTAGAGGTGGTAGGGGCGGGGGGGACGACAGAGCTCATTCCCCAGCCTGCCCACCTAGCTGGTGCTCTCTGCATACATCCTCCAGTTATACTGCAGGGGTGGGACCACCTCCAGCCTGAAGGTTTAACACGAGACCTGGAAGGAGATGGGGACTGCCAGAAATGGCCCCACAGGCTGGTCAGGGGCCAAGTGGTCCCAGAAGTATGGCCCCCTAGCCTGGTCAGTGGGCCAAGTGGTCCCAGAACCGATTCTACAGGCTGGTCAGGAGTCAGGTGGTTCCAGAAATGGCCCAGCAGGCTGGTCAGGGGGCCAGGTGATACCGTCCCCAAACCTGGACTACCTATCTGCTTTGGGCCCTGTATTTTAGACGGCCTCACTCTGGCTTTCCTCCAGCCACAGCCCTTGCTATGTGGTGGGGCTGCATGGCCAACCTCCCCTTACACCACATTGTGGATACCTGGGGGCAGCCACTTCCTGGGCCCGCCTAGTCCCCTTCTCATGGCCCATCTTCCCAGGGCTGACTGTACCCATGTTTGTACCTCTCCGCCAAGGAGGAACCAAGGATGGGCCTGGGGCCTGCAGGTGGGGTGTCCACATACCTGTGCTCAAGGCCACCCCAGGTGAGGGATGGGGCTTGGGTGAGTGGAGAAGGAACAGGCTGATGGCCGGGCCTCCGTTCATACTCTTTCCCTGGCCAGGAACCAGGTGAACTGTAAAATAAAATGACACTTTGATCTTGATGTTGGTTTTACAAAGAAATGGGTAGAGTTCTTTATACCTGCCTGGGTTCAAACAGACCCTTACTTTCGAAAGGGTTGACACTCCAGGGCTGATCCGCAAGCAAATACACTCCCTTGCCCTGGGGGGGAAAGGGTTAGGACCATTTTTAGGGAGGGCAGATGTCTTTGCTGCTGTCTGGCAAGTGCAGTTTTCAGATTCTCCCGTCTCGGACAGCTCATCAGTTAGTAGCGTCTGATTCTGTATGGCCAGTTCTAGGTGCTGGACCCGAAGAGGGGAATTCTTGTAACTTATTTGATTTTGAGGTGATTTTGAGGAGAAGGAGCCAGGCCTGCTGAGTCTTAAGCATTACCATTTTTTCTTCCATACCGGAAAGCATATAAAAATTCTCTTCCTATAATATTGTAAAAACTAATCATGGATGACAAATAGATTATAATTCCTAGGTCAAACGTGTGCATAGGAATAAACTATTCTTTTTTTGTGTGGGTACAAGTCATGCCCATAATGTGTGGGGCACTTTAGGAAAGAATTTGGCAGAAAATGATGGTGTATTGCAGTGCACAGACCATCCCCACGCACCAGGGAGTGACCAGGGAAGGCCCTTGCTGTGAGCAACCGTGCACCTTCCAGAATTTCCAGCCACGTATCCTCGCTGCGTCTGGGGATGGTTTGCTGCTTCTTTTCTTTCTGCGGCCTGCCCTTGTTCCTGCTGCCTGGCTTGCTTTTCAACAAAGCAAAGAACAGTCTGCATCCTTAAAAACAAACTCACACACACAGCACCCGCCTCTTTCTGAGACGCCAGTTTCTGAAAGAATGAGCATTGTAGGGGATTAAGAGATAACCCCCACCCGGAAGGGGTTGGAGCTGGTAATTGCCACGAGTCACAGCCCCACGGAACTTTTGATTCCACCAGTTGGAGTCTTTGAACAGGGACTTTACGCTTCTCCTTCTCAGAAAATTCCAGCGGAGCTAAATATATGTGGATTACACAATACGGACTCTTACGGTTGGGATTGTGACTGCTTAACGCCCCCCCTGGCTTGGGCTGTACAGAGATCCATTTGATTTCCTTCAGTTATTAGAAAAGTCTGCTTGTCCATTCTGCAGACAGCATGGGGCACAGCAGAGGCCTGAGAAGGCGGGAGTGCTTGCTTTCAGAGGTGGCTAGAGGGGGAGAAACGTTCCTTCGGAGAACCACAGGAAAGAAAGGGCAGAGGGGGGATGTCTATTGTTTGGTTTGCCTCTGCAGAGTGCCTGGGATATTGCTAAAGGGGCCGGAAGAGCCACATGAAATAATAGACCAGACCCTCGGCTGTGAATAAAGACATGATTTGCGCTCCTGGAAATCCACATTGTACAAAACAATCAGCTACCTTACCCTGGGTCCTGCCAGCTGTTTGTGCCCCCTGGGACAGAAGATTGGGAGATACCGTGTGCTCACCTGTATCTGGCCCTCTTTGGGGCTGGGCCGGAATGAAGCTTGTCTGAGCCCAGTTTTCTTGTCCGGAAGAACCTCCTTCCCTTTCTGACCTTCCCTGGTTCTGAGATTGCAGCGCGTGGCTGCTGTATGTTGGCCATGTTATTAGAGCTCAAAGCCGGTCAACGAGGGACATAAGTGAATGCCACATGATTAAGTAATAGCACCCACTTAAGCGTCCACTGTGTGCTGGGCCGACGCTGGGTCCTTTGTGCGTTTCATCTCCCACTCAGCCGAGACTCATCCCCTGCGCTCACGGCATCTCTGCGCGTCTGGTAACAACCACCTGCTTCCCCAGTGAGATGCGGGGCTTCCGGACCACGCCTTCCATCTCACAGCACACGAGGGGCTCTGGGATCGGAACCCAGACCTCTTGACTCCCTTCCGTTTGGGGACAGGGCTGCTCTCCGCCGGTGGACTGAGCTGGTGCATTTAAGTACCCTGAGGCAGGAGATGGGCAAGCAGTTGTGAGGTGAGCAGCAGGCAGATGGCCAGTGAAGGAAGCACTTCCACGATACCAGAGGTGGACTCCTCCCGTGGTTGTCCTCCCTTCGGGAACACTGCTCCCCTCCGGGATAAAGCCTGTTTTCTTACCCTCGCTGGGAGACTGCCCAGCGCCGGGAAGGCCCACACTGGGGCCTTGGAGGTGACTGGAGACACTGCCCTGCGTGCCCTGGGTCTTTCCTCTCTGCCCCATGGAAAGTGTGGCCTTTGCCGAGGCAGTGGTTGTGTTCCACACAGTGGTTCGTGGCCACCGTCTTCAGATTGACTCAGAAAGGAGCTCAGCACACCTAGTGGCTTCTGTCCCCACAGGGGACCATGTCTCCATACTCACTGTCACTTGCCTTCTTCTCCCCTGAGGTTGCTCTGCAGGGGTGTCCCCGCAGAGAGATAGGAAGGCATCCGGGAGCCCAGCCTGGGGCAGGGGCACAGGGAGTGGGTGTCACTGTGGCATGTGCAAGAGTTGGGGGCCCCCCGGCTGCCACGTCCCGGTGCTGCTATTCCCTGTGCCAGGTGCTTCTATGGTTCTCCCTTTTCAGCCTCACAGGAAGGCCTGATTTACAGCCGAGGCTCAGAGGAGTCACAAACGGGAGGAGGGCGGGCATACCGAGAACCTGGAGGGGCCCTGAGCCTCCGGACTCACACTGACTTCCCTTAATGACCTCGTCAGGGGATCTGACTGCACTCAGCGTCCAGCACAGTGGCCCCTGACGGCCCAGTGAGTCGCAGGAGTATCTCAAGATGCTCGTGGGCCCCACACACCCGGGCAGGTGGCTCACTCTCTACTGGGATGAGTATAAGCTGGGCTCCATATATGTTTTCCTGTTATAGATGCCTTTTAAAAAATATTTATTTATTTTTGAGGAGTGGGGAGAGGCAGAGAGAGAGGGAGACAGAGGATCACAAAAGAGCTCTATGCTGACAGCGGAGAGCCCGATTCAGGACTCGAACTCACAAACTGTGAGATCATGACCTGAGCAGAAGTCGGACCCTTCCCCAGCTGAGCCACCCCGATGCCCCTGTGACAGATGACTTTTGCTAAGAATAGAACAGGGGCACCGGGGTGGCTCGCTCCTCTGGTTAAGCACTCGACTCTTGATTTCAGCTCAGGTTAGGATTGCAATGTTGGTTGTGAGATCGAGCCTCACGTTGGGCTCTGTGTTGGTCATGGAACCTGCTTAAGATGTTGTCTCTCTCTCTCACTCTCTCCCTCCCTCCCTCCATCCCTTCCCCCCCGCCCCTTGTTTGACCGCTCTCAAAAGAAAAAAAAAAAAAAAGAATAGAACAACAAGTAACAATTGTGAGCATTTTCTTTGCAGCAGCCACTGTCAGAAGCATGAGCTCTAATTTCTGTAGCAGCCGGGAGGTGGTACCGGGGCCAGTGACAATGAGGCACAGTGGGGTTAAGAGACTTTGGCCAGGGCCACCCAGCCGATCAGCAGCAGAGCCCGGGTTTATGTGCCTGTGGACTCGTCAGCCCAGACTCCGCTTGAGTCAGAGCTGGGTTGTGTGGCGTCATCCTAGCGATGTGTCTGGATGCTATCTCCTTTCGCTTGTACAGAAAGCACTTTTCCGGAACTGCTGGTTTCATGCCCACTGTTACGCTTGAGGGATGGTGGGAGGGAAGTCTGGGGACACAGAGGCTGAAAGGAGCAGGAGTGGCCACTGTCGGAGTCACGGCGAGGTTAGTTGGTAGCTGTTAGCCCTGCTGGTACCTCTGTCAGCCTCCTGGGAGTGAGCCTGGCCAGGGGCGGACGGGGGCATGCCTGGCAGGCAGCCCTGTGTGAGGAGAGCCCCGGCGGGGCAGGGGGAGCAAGCAGGGGGGGGGAAGCGGCAGTCAGCGGGGCAGGGGAGAAGTGACATTCGGTGCGTTCTAGGCAGAGCCCGGACCCAGCCCCCAGCTGCACAAATCCCAGCTTTGCACACCGCCCTCCAGGGGGACTGTGCCCCCACAGTGCTCCTGGGTGCCCGTGGGGTGAGGTCACCTTTTGCTCCTCCTAGCAGGGCTCTCCCATCCTAAGAAGGGCCACTTCATCTAGCTGCTCACAAGGCGGGGTCTGGTGGGAATAAGCCGGTTTTCAGAGAGAACTCCCTCTTCAGCCTTTGGCATCTGAAGGGAGGTTGTGTGTGATCAGTGCACGCGTCCAGGAAATAGCGGGCACAGCCCCAACTGGGTTGGTGGGGCCGGGGTGGTGGTCCTCAGGACCCAGCAGGGTCTCCGTGGGAATCTGAAGATCTGCTGGGTTTGGAAGAGAAGCCGACTTCCCACGGGCCTCCTGCCTCTCTTGCTGGCCAGGCACACGCGCTGCCTCTGCGGTCACTCCCGCCCTCCCCGTCGGCTCACGTCTCAGGGGCAGAATCCCCACAGGCGATCAGAGCTGGCCTCAGAGAGATCGATCCAGGCCGATCCAGGCTTCTCCTCCAAACCATTTCTGTGGCCAAATACTCAACTGTGGCCCCTGGAGGTTTTCAGAGCTAGGATAGGTCCTGATAGGGCACAGGTGAGGTGAGCCAGCCCAGCCCCCCGACTTTCCCTCTCACGGCTGCCCGTGGCACCTGTGGAAGTGGGGGTTCGGAGCCCCCACTCCAGCTGTGCCAAGCTGCTGCTTCAGGTTGGAGCCGGGAGGCTGGGGGTTTAACGAGTGTCTTGATGTGTCTTGGGATAGGCAGGTTTGGAAAGTGCTGAATTCTCCTGGACTTGCTCTGGGGGGCCCACGGCTGCCAGTGAAATGCCGCATGAAGACCAATAATGCTCCATTTAGATCTCGTTGGCCTGCTTAAAACGGAGACCTTTGCCAGAATAAACACTGTTAAGTGCAATAGATTATTGTTCGGGTACCCAGAAGATGTGAATCTATGCCTCCTGCGGATGAGACCATTTCCTTTGGTCTGTTGGTTTAAGGTGAGAGTGTGTGAGCGCTGGGGTGCCACGTGTTGACACGTTTGGTCCTCTGGGCCCACGAATCCCTGTCCAGAGTTGGGGGCTGGGGCAGGGGGGGTGGAGAGAGAGGCACCAGCACAGCTGGCAGTAAGTGCTCAGCTAGAAACGGCCCCACGAGGCTGCAGAATGTGGCCTCTGGAGATGGTAGGGTGATACGAGTTGAGTGTCCCTTACTAGCTTTCTCTCTTTCCTTGGAAATCCCTCTCGTTTCCACACACGTTTGTTTTTAACCTTAGCTTGGGGGTTTGACTGCCCCGCACCGGTGTTCATGGATGACATTGTGTTCCCCCAAATCCTTATGTTGAAGCCGTAGCCCCTAGTGTGACAGGACCTTCAACGAGGTGATGGAGGTTAAACAAGGTCATAAGGATGGGGCCTTAATCCAATAGAACTGCGTCCGTGTAAGAAGAGGAAGAGGCCCTTGGGGATGAGCTCGTGCGGAGAAAAGGCCGTGTGAGGCCACAGAGGAGATGGCCATCTGCCACCGAGAGGTTCTGTGGTACTTTGTTATGGTGGCCCGAGCTGAGTGATGCCCTTGGGAACCCCCCTAGCAAGCCTCCATATGATGAACCAGAGATGCTCTTTTTGTTATCAGACTGAACCAAAACCTGGAGCCTGGGCAGGCATTGCCCGGGTCTACACCGATGGGGCGCACAAGGAGGAGGAGGAACCCAGATTATTTGTGGAGCGAATGAATGAATGGTCTTGATGCAGATACAGCGAGTGGAATTTAGAAATCTGGTAGGAGGGGCAGGGAACCCAATCAGACCACACTTGCTTTGGAAAATCAGGGCCCGCGCGTGGCAGTGACCTTTTCTCGGGTCTGCGAAAGCCACCTTGCCCAGGATTCCTCTGAAGAGCACTTAGAAGCCCCCCTCCCCCCCCAGCCCCATAATGGGCCCTGTGGAGCGACCTGCTTGGATACCACGCAGTAGGACAGCAGTTCTCACCCAGGGGCTCTTGTGGCCCTCACGGGGACATTGGGCAATTTCTAGAAACGTTCTTGGTTGTCACAACTGGCGTTGGCATGCCGGTGGCATCTAGTGGGTAGAGGCCAAAGACGCTGCTAAACATCCTGCAGTGAACAGAAGGACCCCTTGCGTCAAAGAACTAACCATCCCCAAACGGCCACGGTGCCAAGGCCAAGAAACCCTGCAGCAAGATTAGGTTTCCTGGCCCGTGAATATCGGTTCTAAAGAGGAAAGAGTGTTACTCAGGCAGGGACGTTTTGGTCTGGGTCAAACAATGAGCAGATGGTTAAGCGGAATATCTGCTGCACGTTGCATGATTCGGGGGGACCCCTGACCTCGGGAAGACCTCGGAAGGCACGAGGCAGCCTGAAGAGAAAAGAGGCTGGTGGTTGTGGATCTTGCTTTGGGAATGATGGGAGGGGCTGGGGTTCTCTCTCCCTCTTTCAAGGCCCACTCGAAAGCACCTGTTCCGCTGGGTCCCCTGGTCCCTCTGTGGCCTCTGTGCCGTGTGTCCGGGCAGGAGGATGGGGTGCTTGAGGGTGCCAGGCCCTGGAGGATGTAGGAGGGAGTTGGTTTAAGAAAGAAGCGGGGGGGGGGGGGGCGCCTGGGTGGCGCGGTCGGTTGAGCGTCCGACTTCAGCCAGGTCACGATCTCGCGGTCCGTGAGTTCGAGCCCCGCGTCGGGCTCTGGGCTGGTGGCTCAGAGCCTGGAGCCTGTTTCCGATTCTGTGTCTCCCTCTCTCTCTGCCCCTCCCCCGCTCATGCTCTGTCTCTCTCTGTCCCAAAAATAAATAAACGTTGAAAAAAAAAAAATTAAAAAAAAAAAAAAAGAAAGAAGCAGGGGGCGCCTGGGTAGCTCAGTTGGTTAAGCATCTGACTCGTGATTTTGGCTCAGGTCAGGATCTCACGGTTCCAGCGCCCGCTTCAGGCCCCATGCTGACAGCACAAGGCCTATTTGGGATCCTCTTTCTCTGCCCTCCCCCACTTCTCAAAATAAATAAACATATAAAAAAAAGAAGCAGGGAGGAATCTTCTTCTTTTGAGACGGAAAGGAAGCAGGAGTGTTTTGAGGTGAGGGAGGCATCTTTCAGTGGAAAGAGCTGTGAAGTTTCAAGGAAGCTCTCCGTCCATCTGCTCCAAGTAGGGCCTGGGTGGTGCTGGGCACCGAAGAGATGAAGAAGTTTTGAACCATGAATAGATGTGCTTCCAGAGGCATTTTGTTTTTTAATGTTTATTTATTTTTGAGAGAGAGAGAGAGAGAGAGACTGAGCACAAGCAGGGGAAGGGCAGAGACAGAGGGAGACACAGAATCGGAAGCAGGCTCCAGGCTGTCAGCACAGAGCCCGATGTGGGGCTCAAACCCATGAACCAGGAAATCGTGACCTGAGCGGAAGTCAGACGCCTAACCCAGTGAACCACCCAGGTGCCCCTAGAGGCGTTTTTGGAGCCTGCAAGAGAAAGTGGGACAAGTCCAAGGAGAGCAAAGATGACCAGACCAGTCCCTGAACTTGGGAGGCTGGACTTTCCTTGTGATGTCATCCCCCGCCCGCACCACCCCCCCCCCCCCCAGTGCTTCCTCTCCCAGGTGCTTCAAGAGAAAGATATGTTTGTGAGCAAAGTTCCGGAAGCACCGTACAAAATACTCACCCCCGGGGCATTTGCAATAGTGAGCATGAATTGCTCTGAGAAAATCTACAGCGAGAGGCCGGTTCAGTGTTAGCTGAGCATTTCCCAAACCTTGTACATTTGCTGGGATGAGGCATAGAGAGGGCTGACAGATTCAGCAAATAAAAATACAGGGCACCCAGTTAAATCCGAATCCCAGATAAACAAGGAATTACTGAGACATATGTATACTAGAAACTACTCAGTTATCTGAAATTCAGCTTTAACTGAACATCCTGTATTTTATCCGGCAGCCATCCCAGCCGGGCACGGGGTGGGCGCTGGGGGCATGAACCCCATCAGTGAAACCCAACTTTAGAGACGCCGTCCCAGGCCATACCTGTGCTGACTCTCCGATCCCTTCTTCTGCAGACCTCTTTGCAACATTTGTCTTCCTTTGTCCAGTGACATAGTGTTTGTTCTCTGGCCACTTTCTGGCCTCCTGACTGCCCAGGAGAGCTGTGAACCCAGAAATGCATGAAAGGCACCACCTGGCACGGGGAGAGCCCAGGGTAGCCAAGCCAAGGCCAGGCTGGCCAAATCCCCATGGGACGGTGGGGTCATCAGGTGATGGAGCATTTCGTGGCCAACATGTAGAGTGTGCGCGGCATGTTTTAAGATAAGGAGCAGCCTCCGTGGACGGCAGTGGCTGTGGCGGTGGGGAAGCCAGCAAGAACAGCAAAACGGGGCGCCTGGGTGGCTCAGTCGGTTGGGTGTCCGACTTCGGCTCAGGTCATGATCTCAGGGTTCATGGGTTCGAGCCCCTCATAGGGCTCTGTGCTGACAGCTCGGAGCCTGGAGCCTGCTTCAGGTTCTGTGTCTCCCTTTCTCTCTGCCCCTCTCCCACTCGTCCTCTGTCTCTCTCTGCCTCTCAGAAATAAAGAAACGTGATAAAAATAAATAAAAATAAATAAACAAAAGTGTTAATTTTTTTTTTTAAAAAGCAGCAAAGAGAGGAGAGGGAATGGACTAGAGGTAAGGCCAAGAAGAGGAGCGTGGCAAGCAGAGTTGGAGGCAGAGATTATAGGGGACACCTGGCATAAGGACAGGTGGCAACAGGGCATCCTCAGTCCTGCTGCGGTGGCCTGGGGGCTCCACAGAAAGGCTCCCAGTTGTTCCTCACAACAAGCTCCAAGTAGTCAAAAACAGGCTTGATGATGCTAATGGCTGTCTCCCTCTCCCTTGCTTTAGTCACAGTGGCCTCTGAGGTTTCTTTAACACGTTAGCGTGCTTCTACCCCAGGACCTTTGCACTTGCTGTTCCTTTTGCTTATGATGCTCCCCTCACACCCCCACCAGATATGCTCCTGGTTCACGCCCTTCCCATGCTTCTGATCTTTGCTTAAGTGTTTCCTCCCTGGAGAGCTTTGCCAACTCCTTTATTTTAAAATTGCAGCACTCCTACCCTGGCTTTATTTTTCTCCATATCACCTATCACCATCTGGCAGTCTGTGCATTTTGCCTGTTTATTTATTTCTTAACTGTCTTCTCCCCGAAGGATGTACCTTCCGGAAGGGCAAGGATTTTTGTCTGTTTTGTTCATTGTTGAATCTCCAACACCCAGAATGGTGCCTAGTCCCGACTGGGAACTTGGTAAACATTTTTGGAATGACTGAATGATTTGAGCTGTCCCCCAAACAGCCCGCGTCACTCCCATTTGACAGATGAGGGACCGGAGGGTAAGCCTACCTGGGGTCTGGAGCCAATAATGGGTGAGAGCAGACTTTGTGCCCACGCACCGCGCCCACCCAGTGGGGGCCCGGGGGTCCTGGGGACTCTGTCTAGAGGGTGGTAGTCTGGCACGAGATGAAAGCAGTCCAGTGTCCTGTGTCCTTCGTCCTTCGGTGACTGCTTTGTCTCCTTTTCCTCAGGATGCGGTTCTGAGACAGCCTGTGTCCCCGATGGCCCACGCAGCAGCTCGGTGGAGGGGAGCCCCTTCCGCCCCCCGTCACACTCCTTCTCTGCCGTCTTCGATGAAGACAAGCCTATAGCCAGCAGCGGGACTTACAACTTAGACTTCGACACCATCGAGCTGGTGGATGATTTCCAGACCTTGGAGCCCCGCTGCTCGGACTCTAAGAGTCAGGAATGCAAAGTGAACACGCGGAGGAAGTCCACGGATTCTGTCCCCGTCTCCAAGTCCACGCTCTCCCGATCTCTCAGCCTGCAAGCTAGTGACTTTGATGGTGCTTCCTGCTCAGGCAACGCCGAGGCCGTGGCCCTGGCCCCAGATGCCTACGGCGCGGGCTCAAGCAGTGCCTCCAGTACCCTTAAGCGAACTAAAAAACCGAGGCCGCCTTCCTTAAAAAAGAAGCAGACCACCAAGAAACCCACGGAAACCCCCCCAGTGAAAGAGACACCACAAGAGCCAGTCGAAGAGAGTCCTGTCCCCAGTGAGGAGAACAGAGCAGTCGAGACCAAGACGGAAGCTTCTGCACCAGCCCTGGCAGAGGAGGTACCCCTGGAGCCTGCTGCTGTGCCCAAGGCCGCCTGCCCTCTGGACCCAGAGGGTGCCGAAGGGGCCGTCCCCCCAGCTTCCGGAAGCGGCAGAGTGCAGAACTCACCCCCCGTTGGAAGGAAGACGTTGCCTCTTGCCACAGCTCCGGAGGCAGTGGAGGTGACCCCGTCGGATAGTGGGGGGCAGGAGGACTCCCCGGTCAAAGGGCTCTCGGTGAGGCTGGAGTTTGACTATTCTGAGGACAAGGGCAGTTGGGACACCCAGCAGGAAAACCCCCCTCCTACCAAAAAGCTAGGCAAAAAGCCGGTTGCCAAAATGCCCCTAAGGAGGCCAAAGATGAAAAAAACACCCGAGAAACTCGACAACGCTCCTGCCTCACCTACCCGGTCCCCCGATGAACCCAATGACATCCCTATTGCTAAGGGTACCTACACCTTTGATATTGACAAGTGGGACGACCCCAATTTTAACCCTTTTTCCTCCACCTCAAAAATGCAAGAGTCCCCCAAACTGCCCCAACAGTCCTACAACTTTGACGCAGACGCCTGCGACGAATCCATTGACCCTTTTAAGACGTCCTCTAAAACCCCAGCCTCACCTTCTAAATCCCCAGCCTCCTTTGAGATCCCAGCCAGTGCCATCGAAGCCAATGGAGTGGACGGGGATGGGCTGAACAAGCCCGCCAAGAAGAAGAAGACGCCCCTCAAGACGTAAGTGCAGGGGTGCAGGTGGTAAGCTCGGGGCTGTGCCTTGGCTGTGAGCCCGGGTCGTGTGCCTGGATGAACGCGGCTGCCCTAACCCTTCCGCCATCTGCCATAATGCCTCCAGGTTTGCAACACGATCCCTGTTTTCCTCCCTCTCTGTGCCCACGGTGGTGGCATTTCCCGTGCACAAATCCCTCTGGGTCTAGCGTCTTTGATCTTTTGCCTCATTATTATGTCAGTGGTTTAAGGCTTTACCCTGAGCTGAAGGCCTGACATTTGACTCCGGGGGAGTGTGGGAGATCCCACAGAGAGGGAACTCATCTGTGCTTGGGTGACTTAACCTTTTCCCTGCTTGGCACAGGAATTACTTTTGGGGGTGGCCTAGAAGCTAGGAGATCCACCCTTCAAATAGTGTTAGAATTGGTCGTATTTGTGTCTGCCCGTTAACGTGTTCGTCAGGAGGCAAACCCAGTAGTCTCTGGGAGGCCCGTGAACGAGAGGCCTGGCCTGGGCCCTTCCTCGCACCCCAGCCAGCCTGTCCTCCCTTTTTCTAGCCATCTTTTGCAGACAAGAGTCCAAGGCCCCATAGGTCCCGAAAGAGATCGAGGCAACTTGAAAGGGAGAAACCATCCCCGAAATCCCTGTGACCCTCAGGGGGCCACCAATAATTGGCTCAGCTGTCCTCAAACACTTGCCAAGTAGGGTGCCTTTAACAACCACGTGTCTGTGCTTCTGGAATTCATCTCCAGACGCGCTCTCACCTGGATGGCTGTGGGTCCGTTTCCAGGACGTGGGTCCCAGCATACTGGGTGGGGAGGGTACTTAGAGCCTTTCTCCTGCCTTCATGCGAAGTAGGGTCAGTAACCGAACAAGGCCACAGCGACCAGGCTTCTGGCACCAACTCAGCAGAGCAGACCGCAGCTGCTGGCCTCTCTGCCTCTGTCCGGTATGAATGGAGACAGGGCAGACCTTCTTACGTCCCATTCTGGGCTCCCCGAGGAGTTACCTTGAGAAGGACTCGGGACTTCCTGCGAAGAGGTTCTCTAAGCAGGCGCGAGTCTTGGGATCCGAGGCTCCCCAACCAGGAACCTTGAGATCAGTTCCCCAACCTGGCCCTTCCTAGAGATTCCATCGAATCTGTGTTGGACGCTTTATTTTAAGCCTCAAACAGATCTCTGAAACGCTCAGACGACAAAGCCACGTTCCCTCGTTTTTGGAACGGAAGCCAGCCTGCAGCCACTGCGCACCTCCTCCTTCCGCACAGATAGTTTGGTTATGGTCCGTCCTGTCATCAGAGCACACAGGTCAGGGAAGCGACCCCATCTCTTGTCCTCACCTCTAGTGCAGATGGCCTGGAACCCACCACGATGTGACAAAGCTCTTTGAACACCGGCACTTTAGGGGGTGATCGGAAGCACGAGAGGAAGGTGTTCTCGGACAGCCCCCTCTCCAAAAAGCCGGGATGTGGCCCCCTCTCCCAAGCAGAACTCACGGTGGATGCCTCTTGGGTCCCAACCCATCAGTAGCCAATTGTGTGCAGATGGATCTTTTTTGTCAGTTCCTTCTGTCCGTCTCTCTTTTTTCTTGTCTTCTTGTCTTAGGATGGTTGAAGATGTGATGTCTGTGTGTTCTCTGTTGTAAGTAAATTTAACGGAACCTGCCTCTTCCACTGAATGTGCTTTTCTTCCCCCTGCTTTTTGTTTTTGCTTTCAAGCTCTTTTCATTTCTTCTCCGTGGCTGCTGCTTGTGTATCTCTCTGTTGGGCCTGGGGACGGGGAGGTGGGGCATGGGGCTCCCCGTAGCAGAGGTTACTTTCCTGTTTCGTAGTGATTAGCATAAGTGAAACTGCTTGGCTGTGAAAATGCGATTACCCAACATCTGCCTGCTTGTCAGGAATGGAACTCTCCTGCTTGCATATTCGATGTCTTCATCTGAAACCCATACATTTTTTTTTTTAAGCTCTCATTCCATTCTTTCATTTCAAATTGAGCTAGTGAGCGATTGCTTTCAAAGTACTGGGTGTGGCTTCACGTTAAAATAAGCATCCGGCCAACCGCAGGCGGCGACTGAGGTCACTTGTTCCTGCTAACGTGCGAAGCAGAAATCTGTGGGCTGTGTCTCCTTGAGACCTGTGGGTTGACTCGGGGAGCACACGGCTGTGAGAGCCACCACCAGCCTGCTCTGGGCCTGCGTCCTTGGCCACCCAGGACCAGGCTGGGTGTCGATCGGCATGCTGTCCGTGCACGGGTCACCCTGCTGGGTGTCGCTGCAGGCAGAGCAAACCGTCTCCGTGCCTGCACGGCTTTGCCCCCACGGCCAGGAGAGATGTCCTGGGCGGCTCCCGGGGGCCCAAGGACAGGTACCTTTCCTGCTTCCCTGTCTTTACAAGGGAAGCTGGCCTGGTCCCAGGGGTCCAGCAGCCCTGGGGTAGAGTGGAGTCTCCCAGGCGTGCTTCTGGCCAAGGGATTTCTTTAGTGTTTTAGAGCCATTTAGCAACTTTGAAATATACAGTTATATATTTATATGCATGAATAAATATATGCTTCAAGCTGTGACTGTATTGCTCATATGGCAAATGCTATAAGTGCTGGAAATAACCATTTCTAGTATTTTCTCATGACTGAATGCCATTGTTGGAGCGTTTTTATTGAAGAGAACACAGGGAAGGAACTTGAATGCCAAATTGCTTTGTCCATCCAGTTATTATCTATTTATTTATGTACGTATGTATGTATTTATTGAGAGAGAGAGAGAGCACGAACAGGGGAGAGGGCAGAGGGAGAGAGAGAGAGAGATTGAGAGCGAGCGCATCCCAAGCAGGCTCAACACTCAGTACGGAGCCTGATGCAGGGCTTGATCTCACAATCCTGAGCCAAAATCAAGAGTCAGGACGCTTCCCTGACTGAGCCACCAGGCGCCCCCATCTGGTTAATATTTAGAGCAGGGAAAGGTAGTGGGATCTAAGGTCAGGGGATGCCTTCCCCCCGCCACAAAGCCGCTGCTTTGGTGGAGGCAGGACCATACCGCAGAGGGGCCTGAGACCAGGGGTCCGTCTGCAGGTGGGAACGCTTCCATTCTGCCTGGGAAATGACCCCCCTGCTACCACCACCTCAGACCACTTAGTGGAGTCAGTGGAACCACGTATGCTAAAAATGCTTTCCTTCTGACCCTTTCATAAGTCTGATCTGATTTTCCTTTGCCTCTAGTGACCTGCGCTTGCCCCCAGTTATTTATAGAAAGGAGAAAGAGGGAAAAGAGTTGTTAACCATGGTTGAGAATAGACATTAGAGAAATCACCTCATCCCTGAAAAGAGTTCTGGAGATTGGTTGTACAATGCGAATGTACTTTACGCTATTGAACGTGAGTGTTTAAGATAGATCCATTGTGTGTTAGGTGTATTCTACTGTAATTTTAAAAAGAATCGTCTCAACCCTGGCTCTGTCTCTGGTCAGAATCTCACCCAGGTCTGAGGTGCAGGAATCCGTTACGCTCAGAGTTCCAGTGAGTGGGAAGGAATTCTCCCTGAAGACCCAGAACATTCCTTCATGTTTCTGCCCAGATCCTTCAGCTGTTTATTATGTGCTGTGTCGGCTGGCCAGTCAGTAAACTGGTTCCCCTTAACTGGTGTCAGGAACCTAGATCCCTGCCCCCCGCCCCGTTTGGTTTCAGACATTCTTGGATGACTCTGAATACATTAATGTCACCCAAATCTGCTTTTTAACACAAGAACATCCGGCTAAATTTAGCTTCATTTTCTGGGCCAGCTCTCCAAAATGGCATCTCTCTAAGGATTTCCAGCTCCAGGACTCTTTCCCTCGGGGGCAGCAACGGTATCTGGTGTTAAGTGGGAATGATCAGCACGGACATCTTTCAGCTGGTGTGGAGTAGCGAGGGCTGGAGGGTGGGTCTGGGCCAGACGCTCCTCAGACACGGTGGCGTGGGTCCACTCTGTGGAACTCTGGACTGTTCTGTGCCCCTGTTTGTTGTGTTGACATTTTCCGTTCTATTTCCAGTGACACATTTAGGGTGAAAAGGTCGCCAAAACGGTCTCCTCTCTCTGACCCACCTTCTCAGGTACGATGGTCCCTCGATAAGTACGATGTTGCCACTCACCCGGGGAAGTTAGAGCCCATGTGTTTTGATTCCCTACTAGTCAACCGAAGTTTCTCTTCTGTTCGTCACGGGCACATTCCAGCATCCTCTCTGGCTCGTATGTGGAGGGTTGGAGGGATGGGGCGTCCCTTGCTGTTTGCAAGACACCGTTTTGATCCCTTCCCTTTGGGAAAGATCAGAGTGCGTCCCGCGAGTAGAAAGATGTTCAGCGAGCGTTAGTGGATTCTGTAGGAATCGCACCAGCCCATTTGTCCATTCTGCCAGTTAATCAGCCGAGAACGTGTATGAATTTCAAATTGAGAAAGTCCGTTGAGACACATGAATGTATGGTGAGAAAGGATGGGCTATGTGTCAAGAGCACTGGATTATGTAACCAAATCCAGGCAGGGGAGATCAAAATCATGCCCTGAGGAGGTAGGCGCTTCCACCCTCCCTTCAGGTGTGCCCATCGCGCTCTAACCATCCCCTGTATGAGATCTGTACCGTTACAGACCCAGGAAGGTTAGCCTCGGGCGTGTATACCAGGCCCCCTTCTGAGCCAGCGAGGCCCCGGCCCCGCAGACCCTAGCCCGGCCCCAGGAGAGGGGGCTGGGGTCCCGGTCCCAGCTCTGCTCTAGCACTCGGGGCTCCCCCACTGCCCTGCTCAGCTGCTCCCCCTCCATGGAAAAAATCCCGCAGCCACAGGCATGCAGAATGTCAGGCGATAATTAAGGATATCGCTGCACAGGCCCTGAAGCCCTGTGTAGACATAACTCGATAGTTGCGGTCATGAAAGTGCCAAGAGTTAAAGTTCCTTATTTTTCTCGGACTGAACGAGCAGGAATGCCCCCACATCACTCCGACACAAAATCCTAATTTGTCTGAAACCCTCCGCCACCCTCTGTAACAAGCCATCAGGAAAGGAAAGGCACAGAGGAAAGAATCTTGTCTCCTCGGGACCATTTTGGGCAGAGTCCGAGGACCCAGAGGATTGTGATGGAGACGTGTCCTGGTTAGGGGGGCCCCCCAGACCTGGCTGGGCAGGTGCAGCTGGGGACACAGAGACGGGTCGGGTGCAGTTGGGGACACAGAGACCGTATGAGAAGACCAACTGCTTTGCTTCTGCCCCCAGGACTCCACTCCAGCGGCTACCCCGGAAACGCCGGTGATCTCCGCCGTGGTCCACGCAACCGACGAGGAGAAGCTGGCGGTCACCAACCAGAAGTGGACGTGTGTGACAGTGGACCTGGAGGCTGACAAACAGGACTACCCACAGCCCTCGGACCTGTCCACCTTCGTAAATGACACCAAATTCAACTCACCCACGGAGGGTAAGCGGCTTGGTGGCCAGCCGGACCCCTACCCTGCCTCGGAGACCACTGTCCCTAGGGGGGAGCAAAAGGCCAGGAAGGAAACTTCCATGCCAGGTAACCATGCCATGGGTGCCCTCCCAGCTAAGTCTGCATTTGAAAACAGCCTGAGGCTCGGGGCGCCCGGGTGGCTCAGTCGGTTAAGCATCCGGCTTCGGCTCGGGTCATGATCTCACGGTCGGTGAGTTCGAGCCCCACGTCGGGCTCTGTGCTGACGGCTCGGAGCCTGGAGCCTGCTTCAGATTCTGTGTCTCCCTCTCTCTGACCCTCCCCCGTTCATGCTCTGTCTTTCTCTGTCTCAAAAATAAATAGCTATTAAAAAAATTTTTTTAAACAGCCTGAGGCTCGAACCCCGCTGCGCCCCCACCCCCGAGACACCACCTGAGAGCCAGTCAGCTTAGTACACCCCCCGTCATTCCCATCCTGAGCTTACCCAAGCTTGGCTCATTGTCTGTGGTTCATGTGCCTGGGTGAATTTGAAGCACACGCCTGGCTGCAGACAGCATCGTCCGAGCCGAATGCTCAGTGTGAGTCAGCCCCTCCCCAGGGGTCCTTTGGTGCCACTGCTGCTCATCAGCCCCACGGGATGGTCCACAGTGTGGTCACACCATCTACCCAAGCCCCAAACCAGAGGGTTCACTCCAGTCTCGCCCACAAAGAGGACAGTTTTCTTGAATAGACCCCAAGGCCTGTTGCTTTTCTCAACAATCGCTCTCTTCCTCTTCCACGTATTAGCTTCCAGCTTTCTTCCTGATTCTTTGGCTTGAGAAATTCACCTATCTGAAGTCAGCGCAGCATCACTGGGTGAAATCAAGAGGTTTTTTTTTTTTGTAAACTGCTTATTCCACTCACACTGTTTAGTGTCCGAATCCATATATTGGCTCCCACACTTCCTTTCCCGTTAGGAAGGCCGTGGAGGCCTGAAACCATCTCCCTGCCTGATCGAGCTCTGCCCCAGGCCCTGCTTGCCTTTCCTGCACCTGCCCCGCTGTGAGCTTCCCTCCAGCACTCCGTGGGGACTGTTGTGATGGTGCTGAGGCTCCCTTTCCAAGGTCGTGATACCCAACAATTCAAAAACATGGAGTAGAAACCAAGTCGAGGACCGTCGCACGTGAAAATGTTATCTCTGCTTCTTTTGCTGCTGATGAGGGGCCATGACTTCCATTAAACACCCTCTTGCTCCCTCCGGGCGGGCACTGGCAGAAGTGGGGAGCAGGTAGTTGGGGGCTGTAGCTTGGATTTCTTCCTCTGCAGGCTGTCCTGTGATCGGCTGCTCGGTGGCTAGCTTGGTGCCCATAAGGTCTCTGAACGATACCAGTGAGGGCCATTTCATTTTGCCGGGGGCGGATTCTGGATGCCTGTCTTCTCACCATGATGAGGTTTTTGGGGGTGATGGTAGGATTCATGGGGTACAGAGCCGACGACCAAGAAAGAATTCTTGAAGATGTCTTTGGTGCAAAAAGGTGATTTTATTAAAGCTTGGGGACAGGACCCTGGACAGGAAGAGCTGCCCCAGGACCATGAGGACCGCCTGGTTATTTACTATGGGGTTGGGGGGTAGGTGAAGTTCCAGGGGAAGTTTCCAGTGAGATTTTCATATGCTAAAGAAGACTCTCAGGATCTTGGAGGCCTAGCTATTGTCATGGTAAGGTTGTTTCTCCCTCTAGCAAAGATTAGCATTAAGACTTCAAGGAGTTCCTGGAGAAAAGTTTTACTCTGCCGGCCTCAAGTATTTGTCAGTGGGCTGCAGGTGATAAGGAAATTCAGTTTTATCTGCCATTTCCTTCGGCCTTTGTTCCCCGCATCGCTGTGGAGGGGTGATGTGGGGCTCCAGAAAACAGAGTCTGTAGGTTTCTGAGATTAGGCTATTGATAAGAGTGCCTTTTTCTTGTGATTTACTAAGATATTTGTAAATAGATGGAGACTCCGGGTCCTGCAGGACTGTGATCTCTATCATTAACCATTTGTTTTTCCCCTTTCCTTTGTTTTTGGGCATCCAGCAGTGCCTGAGGGATATCACACTTGTCCTGCCTGGGGAGTTTTGTGGGCGGGGGGCACGGTTTGCAGCCTGTCAGCTTGCCTTATGCTCCCTCATCAACTACACTGCCTCTTTACAGTTTGGAGATGAACGGACCATCTAAATTATGTGAACTTGGATGTTTTGGCAATGTGAGTTCTGCGGAACAGACCCTTTTGGTTGGCTGTCCGGTTGGCTTTCAGGTTGGGGTTTGGGAGAGTTAACAGTGACTGTCTCCTCCCTGACCCCTGGGACCCTGGGACCTGCCCTTTGCCCCTCTCCAGTCCTCCTTTTCCTCTGCACACACACCTGGTCCACGAGCCACACTGGATGGAACCACTTTTCCCCCACGGATGCCCCCACTCGGCTGTCCCTGCAGTGGCTGCTGCAGGCAGGAATGTTCCCTGCCCTGTCTCCCACCCTCGCCCTGCCCTCCAGCCTTTCCCCGGACATCTCTGTGCTGTCTGCCCTCCTTGCTTGGTCAGGGCCGCTCTGAGGTCACTCGGTTCTGTCACGATGATGCAAATACATGCATTTTTAGTAGAAAATACAAAAGCTCTGGGGCGCCTGGGTGGCTCAGTCGGTTGGGCGGCCGACTTCGGCTCAGGTCATGATCTCGCGGTCCGTGAGTTCGAGCCCCGCGTCGGGCTCTGTGCTGACAGCTCAGAGCCTGGAGCCTGTTTCAGATTCTGTGTCTCCCTCTCGCTGACCCTCCCCTGTTCATGCTCTGTCTCTGTCTCAAAAATAAATAAAACATTAAAAAAAATTAAAAAAAAAGAGAATACAAAATCTCTGAATAGTAGCTGTTAAGCTAACAGGTGCCCCGTTCAATGGTAACGTCTGTTTCTTCATCGTTAACATTGAACCGACACAGACAACTCACTAGCCTGGTGACCTCTTGGATCATTGCTTGTTTTCTGCAAAATTTCAACAAATAGGTAAATCTATATGTTTGAAACAAAACACCTATTACACCTGCCTCCTTAGAAAAAGATCGTGAAGATTCGGGCTGCCCGACCATAATTACAGCTGGCGGGCAATCGGAAATCTGTCATCTATACGAATACAGAACAGTTGCAATTTCAGGAGGTGCTGACCCTGCATTCACTTTTCTAATATAGTCTGCTTCCCTCCAGCAGCTGGATGTAGAAACTGGATACACAGACCCCTATCAGATTGTCCTTCCTGTTAACCTCATGGGGTCAAGTCCAGCCACACCAGACACGCACCTGGGGTGCTGATGTCATCACCACAAAGAACCTGGCCAGAGCCGTAGCTGTGATTGAGACTTTGTTATGCTGAAGTCACAAATCACCGGAAAACGAAATTGGGAGTTAGAAATAATAATTGCCAACGGGAAAGGTATTTACTAAACAGTGCCGATTTCCCAAGGGACAACAGTAAAGCAAATGTGATTTCATTTCATTCTCTCCATCCCAGAGAGCGGATTTCTGCTCTTCTCCACCTAGGGGCGAAGTGAGGAAACAGAGGCTTTGCGCTATCACGACTTGCAGAGTGTTGCGGGGCTCATCTGTGTAGAACCGCGGCTGCCTGACTCCTAACGTCCCCACTATGCCCTTGTATGTGACCACGTACAGGCTTCCTTCCGTTGTCTGTAGAAGGAGGGCGTCGAGCTAATCGGTACTCCCCTACCTAGGTCCACAAGAGCTCCAAGTTGTCTTAATGGTTCAAGAAACCCGGATGGAACTCGTTCAGAGAGATGCCCAGCTAACTGAAACTACCTGTGTGGGCTACAATTACACCAGCTCACTCACTGACAATCTCCCACTGATTAAAAACTCAGATTGGCAATTACACGCGTTTTTCTTTGAACGCTTGCTTAGCAAATGGCCTCTCCCGGAGGACTCTTTGGAAACATAGTGGGAATAAACCTCGTCCGCGTGGTCTCTAGGGATGCGGAGATTAGGAACCGTTTGGAGACAGAACCTCCAAGGCCTCTCCCAGCTCTGACCCAAGAGACCCTAAGAGAGCAGTGTTTTAGATTCACCAGTCTGGATGGGCCTTTGGGGGTCACCCAGCTCTCCCGTCTCCCTTAACACGGGGTGACATCAGCCCCGCCTTCTTGCATTCAACAGAGGGGCAGACACTCTCCTCAAGAGCCTAACTCTTCTTCAGTGTGAGGCACCATTGCTGTCACACCTCAGTCAGAAGAGTGACAGCAAGGATGTTGTCCCCTTCCTAATGGTCCTTTTCCTCTCTCATCACTTATGTTACAAGTCCCAGAAATTTTAGCAGTGAGCAGTAATATACCCTTACATTTATATAGCCCGTGGGAGGGCTTTTCTCTGACCTCATTTCATTTGCCAAACGTAGTCGCTTTGAGCTCCACTGTAAAGCTAAGGCAGTGGGGGCTGGGAGGGAGTCAGCGAGTTGGCTTTGCCCGACCCTGGGAATGACTGCATCCTTCCGGCTTCTGCCCAGGGATCTTGGCACTCGCCGGCCGGGCTCTGGCCATCAGCGAGTCGAAGGAGAACGGCCGTCGGGCCTCCCCCGATGCGTTGTCCTCGATGAAATAATTACCAGAAGGAGCCCTTGGGTGGGACAGGGCCCATTAAAAATAACATCAGGCCTCTGCACCTTGAAGCAGCACACGCGTTAGGGAGCGGCCTCTTCTCTTGGATGTGAAGGTGTCCCATGACCCTTCCTGGCCTGCCAGCTGCGTGTGGCCCAGGCCGAAGCCGGATGGGGCTCCGGCTCCAAGCCTGCCCTTTGAGGCTTTGCACTCTGAGCAGAGGAGTGAGATTTTGAATAAACGACGTTCAGGAAGGGGTTCCCTCAAAATACAGGAGACGATATTGATATTGGTCTTGCTCACATCTTTTCCTGGCCATTTGGTAAATTATAAACAAGAACCCCAAATGGCTATGATTACAAGTTCAGGTCCGAAGGAACACCTCCAGGCCTCACCAGGGACTGAAGCTCCTGTATAGAGTGTGGGCCTCCTGTAACCACACACGTTAAGAAGCAGGCATTTCTCTGGGGGGCCGGACCACCCCCTGCTATTGTACCGTCATCTGCTACCTCTGAAGGGGGGCACGGGGGCACTGGGCACCTGGAAGTGAAGCCCCCTTGGCAGGTAGGAAAGAAGGCAGGCAAGTGAGCTCTGTGACCCGACACTCACCCAGATCAGCTGCCAGGAGACGAGCTAAGATTCCAGGCAGGACGCTTCACTGAGCCGAGCTGGTAACCAGAGCTGGGCACTAAGCCAGGGCCACAGGTCCCTGGAAAGTCTCTCTGTGCCGGCCCTTAGCTCGTTTGGTGCATCCTGGGTGCTCTGTGCCATCGTGGGGTGTGCTGGAGGGTTTCTGTTCAATACTTTAGGGTTAAATAATGCCTTGGCAACAATAATGATACCTTGGAGAAGGGGGCCGTTGATTCACTATTGTCTTCTTAGCTTAAAACAGTCTTTAATAGGACAATAAAATAATAGTCCTGAGGTCCCGTATCTGGAAAGTGATAGATCTGGAGGAGGTCCTAGAAATCGCCTTGTCTTTCACTGTCCCTGGCTTACCCTCTCATTTGTAAGATGAGGAACATAGTAAGTCTTAATAAACAAACATTTCTATGTCCTCAGCTGGGGCAGAGTCCCGGTACAGGTTCCCATTACAGGCACAGATGCTGAATCCAGCCCAGCTGTGTGTGGTTGGCTTTGGGTCTCTGCTCTTCCCGAGTGACGCACAAATCGGGGCGGAGGTCTTTCTGGTCATTAACCCACAAAACCGGCTGCATTCCCCTGAGCAGGCCAAGCCTCCTAGAAGGATGTGTTGGCTTCCCCAGGGAAATTCAAGGACTCCTGAAGAGTTGTCCACATGTTCAAGTGCTTCAGTTCATACGGCCGTGACCCCACACAATTGCAGGTTTGGGGAAGGTCTTCCAGGAAATATCTCCTTTTAAAGCTCCTATTAAGGGATCATTTTTTAAGCGATGACTTCAACAATGCATACATGGGGAAGTGCTTTATAACCAGAACTGCTATTTGTATTTTGTGTTAAAGAAAAAAAAAAATTCAGGGGGTGCCTGGGTGGCTCTGTCCATTGAGCATCCGACTTCAGCTCAGGTCATGATTTCACAGTTCGTGACTTTGAGCCTCGTGTAGGGCTCCGTGCTGACAGCTCAGAGCCTGGAGCCTGCTTCCGATTCTGTGTCTCCCTCTGTCTCTGCCCCTCCTCCGCTCAGGGTCTGTCTGTCTGTATCTCTCTCTCTAAAATAAATAAACATTAAAAAAATTAAAAAACAAATTCAGGCTTTAGGCTTCAGGGATTGCCACTGACACTCTTGTCCAGCTGCTTTCTGAGCAGCTCACCTGTCATCTCTTGGCTTTCTTTAAGAAAGTAGGAAAGAACCATCTGGTAGCTGTAGATGTGGCTTCTGTGAGGAGAGAGTCCTTTCCGGTTTTGTTCACCACTCCATCCACAGTGCCCAGCAGTTGAGGCACGTCGTATGTGCTCAGAATCCAGTCACTGGGCAGGGAATTCAGCTGAGGGTGAACTGGGTGTCCCCGTGGAGCTGCCCGGACACCCGAGGGAGTCAGGGTTTCTAGTCTCCAGTGAAAGCCTCTCGACTTTTCTTTCCAGCCTGAGGTCTCCAGTCAATTTGAAATAGGTCATATCTCCACCTCTTTGGACTTGAATCGTCTTTGCATCTAAAAATCTGATTTGGACCCGCCCTGCAGGCCCTGGCAGGAATTGGGGGACTGTTCCATGTGACTTGCAAAGCTTCTCTTCCAAATAGCAGTGAAGGAACCATGTATGTTCTTCCCTTGCTTCAGAGTATGGCTGGGGCTAAAATCTCAGTTCCAGAATGTCCTCGGGATGTGGGAACTTTCTCCATGTTGCCCGGGAGGCTGACAGAGGAAAACGACGCTCAAAACACACTGTTCTGAAAACTCAGTGCATCGTGCGGAGACCTGTTCGCGGTCAGATCTGTGTCTCTCACGGTTCGTTCTCTCCGGCTCTCTCAGGTTCCCAAATAGCCGAAGCCCCTTTGCAGCCTGAGGTTTACGAGCGGTCTGAAAGTTGCTGAGCTGAGCCCCCCCTGCCAGCCGAATTGGAAACCTCACGTCAGTGGACAGGCTCAGAGTTTAGAGTCTGGTTCCAGACCTCACCCTGCCTGGCCCAAACCTTTCCTTTTTTTTTTTTTTTTTTTTTTTTTTCTTTTTTTTCCTCCCTGATGCTAACTCTCGTTTTGTTTCTTTTGCAGAGTTGGATTACAGAAACTCCTACGAAATTGAGTACATGGAGAAAATTGGTTCCTCCTTACCTGTAAGTTCTGCTTGCTTTCCCTCCCTGTCTTGTGAAAAGGTAGTCACTGGCCTCCTCCTGAGCTCAGGCCCCAAAGCCAGGGTCCTCTGTGTCGGCAGCATCCTTGGCTGCACAGGAAGGGTGAGCTGGGACTGGGGGGGTCTCAAGTTTGTGGTTCGGTCCACTTGAGATGGCATTTTCAGGCAGAAAATGATCGAATACAGTTAGGCCTTCGGGCAGAATGGTTTCCCTTGAGGGGGCGGGGGCAGCGCCTGGGCGCCTCAGTCGGTTAAGCGTCTCTTGGTTTTGGTTCCAGTCATGATCTCACGGTTTGTGAGTTCGAACCCCGAATCGGACTCTGAACTGGCAGACCTTGAGTTTCTCTCTCTCTGTCCATCCCCCACTCGTGCTCTCGCTCTGTCTCTCTCAAAATAAATACACTTAAAAAAAAAGAGTTACTTCCCTGGACTGAGAAAGAACTAGAGCTTTTCCTTGAAAAGGTGGAGGAGTGTTTTGGTTGTTTTTAAGGCACACTGTTATCTGTGGTCTTCAAATTAAGTGCTTTGTGTAACTGAAGACTGCCTTTTCTGGCAACATGTCTCTCCCCACACTGCCATCCCGCTGTCATTTAAGTGGCTGTGATGGGCATCTGTCTTCCCCGGCTCAATGTCTGCTGCCTCCAGGGCACTTGGTTCCGAGCAGGACCTCTCGCTTTGTGCTGTTGTCCAGTGATGCCATCGGAGGCCTGCAGGTGCCACTTCCTGTGACACTGATGGGCCGGACACATTGCTGGGATCTTTATCTTTCTTTACATCATTCGTGGATGCCGGGATTGCTGCGTCCAACCCACCGTTTGCTCTAAGTCAGCAGACCGACCGTGATGGAGGCGCTCACCGCACTGGGCCACTGGGCTTGTCCCCGCCCCCCGCATTCGGCGGTGGGCAGCGCCCAGCCTGGGGGGCTTGCCTACCCCTCCCGTTTCCCTGTCCTCTCTCCTGGCTGGCACCTGCTGGCTCCTCCCTTCTTGGTGGCTCAAGAAGAACGCAGGCTTTTCCCAGATGAGTTATTTGTTCTATTGAAGAGAGCTCTGCTTTTCTCTTTCTTTCTTTCTTTCTTTCTTTCTTTCTTTCTTTCTTTAAGGTTTATTTATTTTTGAGAGAGAGAGAGGGAGAGAGAGAGAGAGAGAGAGAGAGCATGAGCAGGGGAGGAGCAGAGAGAGAGGGAGACACGGGACGCAAAGCAGGCTCCAGGCTCCGAGCTGTCAGCACAGAGCCCGACGTGGGACTCGAACTCAAAAGCCATGAGATCATGAGCTGAAGTCGGACGCTTCACCGACTGAGCCACCCAGCGCCCCAGGAGCTCTGCTTTCCGATCTCTATAGCATGTTCAGGCCACCTGTAGCTGAGCTGACATGTGCCTTTGATCCCTGCAGCAGGACGATGATGCCCCGAAGAAGCAGGCCCTGTACCTTATGTTCGACACTTCTCAGGAGAGCCCGGTCAAGTCTCCCCCAGTCCGGACGTCAGAGTCCCCGACGCCGTGTTCAGGGTATGACTTAAACGAGGGGAGAGTTACGGGTCGGGCCAGCTGTCCCCAAGCCTCTGGGCCCTGTGGCACTGCTATCCTGGCTTGGTTTCATTCACATGTGTTCAGGCGGCCCGCATCTCGGTCTCTGACCGTCCACATGGATGTACGTGTGGGGCTGTGTTTCCAGCTGCCCTTTGTCCTAAGGAGAAATCTGTTAGCAGCTGAATGCGTGAGCCTCTCCGATCGCCCCCCAGTGCACACATGACTTTGTTTTGTGATTTGTCCCGTGGGGAGGCAGCGTGCCTCTGCATTCAGACCCTGAGTTACTGGCTGCATGACCTGATGCGGGTTACGGGACCCTCCTGTGCACAGTGTCCTCATGCTTTGTAAAGTGAGGGTAGTAACAAGACCGGCCCTGTAATTAAATGAGGCTCTCAGTCTTACAGGCACCCCCCAAACTGTGCCATGGGGAAGGGGGCCAACTGTCCTCCATTGCCATCGGGAGCATTAAACCGAGGCGTGGAAAGGAAAGCACGAGTCACAGGGCCGGCCTCTGTGTGGTACCCGGGACAACGTTTATTGCTCGTGTGGGTGTGAGTTCCCATTTGTCGGGCTGCCCCGTTCTGAGCTGTGTAGCGCTGGATGGGGTAAGGGTGGGCACCCCTCTGTGCTTGGGACCCTCCCATCCCCTCTTACCTGCCCATTTCTCCGAGCGGGACTGAAAGCTCTAGCTTTGGTTTCCAGAACCTGCCCACCGTGACGATGGTGATGTTATTGCAGCAAGGATACTGGTGATGGGCACCGTGTCAAAGTGTAGCCAAGTGGCATCTCACTTTGATCTTCCTGTCCTACAGAGAAAGAAACTGAGATACGGTCCCTAGTCAGGCAGGCTGCTTCACTCCAGAGCTTGTGCTCTCAACCAGTGGCATCTGACTCTCCCTCGTAGGCAGGCCCTGGGGTGGGGTGGGACCACCCTCTCCCTCAGGCTGTCCGGCCCACAAGGCTCCGTGGCCACCCGACATCCACCCCATTTCCCTCTGGGAACGTAGCCTTGGAAGTCCAGGATCCTTTGGGATGTTGACTGACGGGGCGCATCCTGGTCGATTTCAGTGGGATGTCCCACGAGAAAAAGTAAAGCTGCTCTTCGCTTCCTCAGGTCAAGTTTTGAGGAAACTGAAGCCCTTGTGAATGCCGGGGCAAAGATCCAGCATCCCGTCACACGAGGGCTGGCCCCCAACCAAGAGCCACACTTGCAGGTGCCGGAGAAATCCTCCCAGAAGGAGCTGGAGGCCATGACCTTGGGCACCGCTTCAGACGCGATTGAAATTGTAAGTGGGGTCGGAGGGGCCCGAGATCGCTTGGGGTGAGGCCTGGGCCGGCTGAGTCCCATCACCAACGGGTCCAGGCCTTCAGAGCAATACTCATCCGGTACCAGGCGCGGGGCCCCACCCAGTCCCTGGACCACAGAAGCCAGCCTAGGAGACCCCCCTCCGTAGCCACGAGAGAGCTGTGACTCTCCATTTTCGCCAATGGGGTTTTGCAAATTCTCACTTCTCTTGAAGTGCTTTATTTGCCTTCAGGGTTGTTGGTTTTCCACGTGAGTCCCTTGGGGCTCGACTGTTGGCTTTGGAGCCATGCTCGGTCTGTACCCTGCTTCTCCATGCTCCGTGGCAGGGGGCAGAGAATGGCAGGTCAGGGGCCACTCCTTTTGGGGAACAGTTGGCTTTCCTGGGCCTTGGTGATGGGAAATCCCTCCTGTGTATGGACCAGGGCTGTACCTCTCCCCTCCCAACCCCTGTGGAGCCTCGCAGAGCCAGCAGACCCCCTGAACATCTAATAGACCATCTTTGTAGGTGAATTTTGTGTGCATCTTTTTTTTAACTCCCTCTTAGCAGTCCCCAAGAGGGTTTGAGGCTGTTGACTTAGTTACCGTGAGTGTCAATTTTGTTGTTCTATATCAGCAGACCGTTCATTTATCTCATGCATCAAACACTTATCGAGCACCTACTGTGTGGCCGTTAGATACCGGGAAAATATTAGGAAGCAGAAAGAGAGTGGATGTGATCCAGCCATCTCTCAACTAGACACTATGGAAGGATTCATGCACGATTCAGTTTCCACACAGTTGGCTCCTGATGTTGAAGTCTTTGTAACCTACCCAGAGACCCGTTTTCATTTGCAATCATCTTCCCGTTATTTAGAAAACGACCTTTCCCAAAACCTTTGATGATATTTATACTTGGAGGTGTTTTCTTGATGACTTATATTATGTTTGGAAAACCCGTCAGCTGGCTTGTCTCACCCTAAGCCCTTGAAGTAAATAAGTAAATGGTAACTTTCCTCCCACCAATTGGTTAGGGGGTGAGGGTGGTGTGGAGTGGGAGGGTACGTACCTAACGCTGTGCTTCTGGGCAGGGCATTGGGCCTGTCAATCTCCAGATGCCCATCATCAGCATGTGGGAATCAGTCCAGATGAAAAGGGAAGTATTAGCACCTAACGAACACTCTCTTTAGTCTCAAGTCAGAAACGTCCAGCAAATAGGTGCATGGTCCTTGCTTGGAATCGATATCACTCTGTCTCCTCTATTTTTCCTCTGTGTCCTCTTCTGCCGGCCTTCAGACAGCTCCTGAGGGCTCCTTTGCCTCTGCTGACGCCCTCCTCAGCAGGCTAGCTCATCCAGCCTCTCTCTGTGGTGCGCTTGACTATCTGGAACCCGACTTAGCAGAAAAGAACCCCCCAGTATTTGCTCAGAAACTTCAGGTTTGTAGCCCACGTGTGACCTTTTGGGGAGTTTGTGAAAACCTCAGTAGAGCATGAACTCCGAACCCCACATGCAATGAGGCGGGATTTAAGGAGGTGTTACTGGAAATGCTCCACATGAAATCTCCCCCCCCCCCAAAAGACTGATGTATGGGTGTTCTTGATCCAAGACGCCAAGATGATATAAATTGTGTGATTACATACGGGACAACCCATTTATATTTCAATTTGGAAATTGGACCCAAACAGCCATTTTTCAGAAATTTTGATAGCCCCAAAAGCAGTTTCTGTGATTTATTCACGGAACCAAGGGTATTAGATCACCATCGCGCCCTGCTCTTTATATATATGGGAGAGCTAGCTCAGACTCCCAATGAGATAACATCTGGACTCGGCCTTACATCTGGAACCAAAACAATCAGCTGCTCTGTGCCTTAAATTTGACAGCTTAATTTGACATCCTCTACACTAAGACCTTCAGGGCAAACCTAGAGAGATCGTGAGCAGTCATTTGAGAATGCAAAACCATTCACGGAAATTGTCGGCCAACTTGACGTTAAACCAACGAAAGGAGAGAAACCGAAGGAAACAGTGCAGTAAAAATTTTGATCCCGTTTTAAAAATCGTGTCATATTTGACCACATGATACTTCCCGACAGACATTCCAAAGGGCAATTAGAAAGAAAGAAAGAAAGAGAAAAGAAATTAAACACTTATTTCATGATCTGCTGAGGTGTTAATTGTGAAAGAAAGCCAGAGCGTGTGTTTTTCCTGAGTACCTGTCATGACATCACGTGGCACATTCATTTCTTGGATGTGGAAAACATTGACATCCTGTCTTGGTGCATTTTCCCCCACGGTTTGCTCACCCCCACCCCCCCACCCTTGGGCAGGAGGAGTTAGAGTTTGCCGTCATGCGGATAGAAGCCCTGAAGCTGGCCAGGCAGATTGCCCTGGCCTCCCGTAGCCGCCAGGATACCAAGGTACGGGTTTGGTGCTGCCGTGCGCTGCCTCTTGAGAATGTGGTGTGGTCCAGAAGTTTGTTTGCTAACCATTGGCCAAGCAGGCAATGTCCGTATTCTACAAAGTGATCTAAAATGTTCTAAAAAGCCAAAAGCATAACTTGTGTAGACGCCGAGCTCACCCCTAAGATCCAGTTAAATCTGTGATGAAGGAAACAGCAGGTTGGTTGGTAAAGCTGGTTGAATGGGGGAAAATATGAGAAGCCGGTGTAGAGTTGGTGGAATAAAGAAGTCTAGAATCTTAATGCAGTCTTATTGTACGGTCCGATATAAAACTGGTTAATATCGGCTAAACAAGACAAATAGAAACTTTGAGGTTTTGTTTTCTGTAAAAATCACTTCTCTACTGAACATAAATAATTCACAACTTTTCTATTTTTATTTTAAGTTTCATTTATTTTTAGAGAGACAGAGAGCGGGTGAAGGACAGAGAGAGAGGGAGAGAGAGGGTCCCAAGCAGGCTCCGCATAGTCAGCTCAGAGAGAGCCCCGTGCGGGGCTTGAACTCCCAAACCGTGAGATCATTTGAGCCAAAATCAAGAGGCAGACAGTTAACGGACTGAGCCACCCAGGCGTCCCACAAGTTTTCTGTTTTTCTACAAGTTAATATCTAACTGTAATGAGACCGGATCCTAATCAATAGTAAATAGTGGAACCAAGACCTTCCTGAGACATTGGATTGACCCATAGGCCAGAGTCGATACAATTACTGAAAAGCAACCCTTTTCTGTAAAGGGCAGATGGTCAGGATTTTAGGCTTTCTGGGCCATCTGGTCTCTGTAACAACCACTCAACTCTGCCACTGTAGCTCAAGAACGACCACAGACAATATGTACATGAATGGGTATGGGGGTGTTCCAGTAAAACCCTTTTTACAGAATAGGACATTGGACCATTTGGCCCGCACACCGTAGTTGGCCACCCCTGCTCTAGAGTAGGGTATGATACTGACCGAGCATGCAGAAATCTTTGTGCCTGGCTTCCAAGTTTGGCGTAACTTTTCTTAACTGTTTGAACGAGTCGCCGAAGATGTGCAAAACTATGGCCCTGTGAGGTTCAGCCCAACCCTCGGGGCTGACGGTGAGCTGTGGTCTCCGAGGACCCGCTTCATGCTCACCCCCCACACTCCGCCCTGAGTTGGGCAGCCCAGTGCACTCTGTGGCCTTGAACGTGTTGGTGAACCTCTCCGAGCCTCCGTTTTTCCAGCTGTGAAAGATGAGGCTACTAACAGCGAGTTTGCAGGTTGCTGTATAGATGATGTGTGTGGGACGGTGCCATGCCTGGCACACAGTAGGTGCGCAATGAATGAAAGCTGCTCTTGTCAGCTCACCTTCGCTTTTGCCTCTGATCTCACAGCTTCTCTGCTGTAGGGAGTCCAGGGCCCGTTTTACAGATGGGGAAGTGGAACCACGGAAACAGTCCAAAGCCTGACAGTGAGTCACTGACCCAGCAGGAACGAGGACTCCAGTCTCCAAATGGGAGCCCCTTGCCTGTCCGTCTCAATTAACAGCTCACTTGATATAGGATCAGAAGTTCATGTGGTGCTCCTGCCCACAGGGCCTCCCACGTGTGATTTCCCTGGAGCGAAGGAGGGGGGCTCCCTCCCAGAGACATCGCTCACAGAGAGAAGGTGGTCATACTGTGTGTGTCCAGACTGGGAACACTGGGACCCAGGGCAGGGACGAGAATGTTAACACACATTGCTGATGTCCTTGTTCTCATGGTCAACCCAGAAGCTTGGATTTAATTTCCACGAGAAAGATTTTTAGAAAGCATTAAGCAGTGATGATTTTTTTCCCCATTAGATTTATTTCTTGATATTCTTGGGTAGTGGCCTGAGGACAGAATGAATTGCTTCAAGTTTGGCCACTGTAAATGTAGTATATTCCTGTCCAGCAGTTTGAGGCAGAATTGAGCATGTTCTAGTAAGAGTTCAGATTGAGTGTGAAATGTTCTGGAAAGTCTCGTACCCCTGCCTCCTTCTTCCAAGGGTGCATCAGACATGACAGTCGGCAAGTAATTGATTGGCTGGCTGTTGACTTCTGTCAATTACAGCCTATTCTCAGACCATGTGTCCCGATTTCCATATAGAAAATACTGTCACCTGACTCTACTGCGTGTGGGTCAAGAGACGGCCCCAGCCACCTCCTTATGTATTTCAGAAGAGTATGCTAAAAGAAACATTCCTGGGGGTAGAACTGTCTTGGAGCGTAAGGAACATTTTTCTCTGCTGTAGTAACTTGTACCGCTTTTTTGGGTTTCTGTGGGTTTCTCGTTCATGTAGACGCTTGATTGCCCCTTTACTGCTTTGGAAATTGCTGATGTATAGAAAGAGAAACAGCAGCTGTGTATCCAATTTGCTCTTTTTTCCTGCCCATAAATTTCAGCTGCAGGTGACATAGCCCAGTCTTTTTGGCAGCATGGTCTTAAACTGTTGCTAACACAAAAATGAAATCACTTGGAATGAAAAGAAATCACTTGGAGGGATGAAAAGCCACATGAAATATGGTGGCGGTGATTTCTGGTTGCTCCTTCAAGCAGCTTCACTTTACATTTCCCTTTAGACCAAAAGCCAGCTGCGCTGACCTTCGAAGGTCTGCAGTGGGGTTTCCTGTCTCATTAGTCAGAAGATGTTAGAAACGGGGAAGACTCCTTGGGGCCGGGGTGTGGGGCTGTAGCTCCTTAGCGTTTTTCTTCCACCCCCTTCTGGCCGAAGTGAATTCGATCGTAACCTCCTGGGGTTATTAATCTGACCAGGGTGGCCAGCTGTGCGGTACAGCCGCCCCGAGTGTAACCAGGATAGATAGAGCGTAAATGGCCTGTCTGTGTGGCTTTTGCAAAGCGATACAAGGCATGCGAGGGGGTGGATTTCATCTCTGTGCGTAACGGATACTGGTTGCGATCCCTGAAGCCGTTGGCCTTTCTGGTTGAGGGGACCCAAATACGAAGACCGAAGGAAGTGTGTGGGTAACGTAGGAATAAGGATCATGTAAATGACAAGCTTCAGGACCGGAGGAAGTCCTAGAAACAGGCCCCTTAGGGAGGCAAAGGGTGCCGATCCCCAGTGCAGCGTTGGATTCCTCCACGAGTCCTGGCTGATAAAGGCAGACGCCTGGGTTTTATGTCGGCAGGAGAAGTTAGTTGGCAGGTCTGGGGCAACCTGTGCGGGCGAATGGCCTGACGTCATAGGCTCCTTCTCTCGTGCTTTGTCCGGAAACCACCCACCACCCCCGACATTAATAACCAGCACGATGCCCGAAAGCTGCAAGAACAGTCTGGAGAGCAGAGACAGAGGGCTGGCCTGGGGGTTCACCTCGTATTTGCCAGTTTGGGGAGTTTGCGGTCACCGCCTGCAGCCTGTGTGGAAAGGGGCTGAGGCCACGTCTTGACTCCGTGGGAAGGAGCGGCCAGTCACTGGCTGGTGGCACCTCTTGTGGGAGCGGGTGAGGGCACACACCGAGTGTCATCCTGAGCTCAAAGCCTGCAAATTTGGATGCAGCAGCTCCAGCGAGGGGCCCCACCTGGCTCTACCCCCAACGTCCCAACCTGTGCCCCCTCTCCATGACCTTGACCCAGCTTGCCCTGGGCTCCCAGCCTGACCTACACTCCTGGCCCCCACCCTGTGCACGCGTCTCCCGCAGCTCTTGGGGACAGCTGGCTCCCAGACAGGGATCCCACCTTGCTTCCCTTGAGGCCTGGAGACAGGGAACCGGCCACAAGGACTGTGAGCCTGGGTGCGTGGCAGGGCCGTGAGGCCAGAAGGGCCCCAGGCATGAGGTCTGCGGGTCTGACTGGTGGCAGTGCCACCAGAGGGTCCCATCAGGAACCAGGATCTGAGTGAGTGGATTGAGGGGCCGCAAGCTGATTCCAAAGGCTCCTGCTTTTTCTGAGTTGGGGCCATTTCACATGTTACCACTCTGTGATTTCTCCTGGCTTTGGGGCTTCTCCAAAGCTGCAGTGAGTGGGGGTCTCTGCAAGAGGAACAAAGCTTAATCTAAGCCCGATGTTAAAATATCAGCGAGACACAAGCCTATTTCAGTTAGCAATAGTTCTTGGTTGTAAGAGAAAACAGGAGTGTGTACCTTGGATTTCATTAACATGCAGATACCGCAGGCAGTAATTCAAATGGATTCTGAAGTCATCTGTTCCTTTATTGAAAACACCAGGTGGCCGGGATGAAAGGTGATAGTGAATCACTGTATGTGGTGCTAACCATTGTGTTTACTTAGCAAGCTCATTAATTGATTTATATTTCATTCCCTTCCTTGTTGTACAAAGGACTCAGGCAGCTTCAAGAGCATCAGTTCCTGCAGCGGTCGGATTTCAATTCTGCCCTGTCCGATGAAGTTAGTTTTAGTCCATTTCCCCTCGCGCTTCACAGAGCTCTCTTACTTGGAGTCAGAACTGGATCTCATTCTGGGAAACCTTTTGGCCAAATCACTTCGACCCTCCCATTTTTTCATCTTCCAGAGGACCAGGATGAGTGGATGCTGTCCAGTGTTCCTTCCACTTTGAAATTTTATTCTAATTATGTTTTCAAAGGGCACTTTACTTAAAAAGTGACAGGAACAGGTTTTTTTTTCATCGTCTTCAGTATCTTGTGTTCATGAATTTTCTCCGTAAATACAAATAGAGTCTTATTGTCTAGGTGTAATTGTGTCTTTACTTCCTGAGAAGTTTCCCATGTGACAAGTAGAGCCTTGAAAACATTTCACACAGCAGAGATTCACCCATGCACGGGAGAGGCTCCGTAGCTCTGATCTGGTGGCATGCTTTCTTCTGCGAGATCAGCCTGCCAGCTCCTGGGTTTTGCTCAAATGTCCTGCACTGGAGGCTTCTTTAGGACCCGAGGAAGGAAAGATCGTGGCATCCCACTAGACACCAGAGTATCACCAGGGTCTGGTAGAACAGGGGGCCGTGTGCTCCCCTCTCTGAGTGATCATTCGGGGCCCACTGCAGAGGGAGCCCAAACGCTCAACACCAGGCAGGGGCAGCGAAACCCAAGCCCGCTTCTGGGACAACCAAAACCATGGCTGTGCATGTATATGACTAACTGGCCCTAACTCTGTCATCTCCAGTCCTATCCATTAAATTTCTGCCTGAGCTTTCTAAGTTATTTCAAGTTCATTTCCTCTGATGCTCTAGCGGGGGGTAAGCAGGCCTGTTCGTGGGATGGAAGAGAGAGAGCCTTCGGGTGTGCCCCCCGCCCCCGCACCGTCGGGTCTTTAACCTTACCTGCTTCCGCTTATAAGACCAGTCCTCCCCGTACTTTCTGCACATCCCTCTTTCGACTCCAGCAGGGTAGAGCTGTGTTCCCTGCCCACGTCTCATGAATTTCCCCAGGAACCTGCAGTCCCACCCTGACCGGCTCCCCACCATGACACTTCACATCGCGTTGGACTCTAGTCCCCAGGGGTGGCGGTTTGCCTGGGCATCCGTGACGGTGTCAGGAGGTTAATGCATAGGACTGAGAGTGTGCTTGCTTGGTTTGGTGTCTCTGACAAAAGGACTAGACTACCAGCCCCGGCTGCACCGTTGACCATGCTCCTAACTCCGCATCTCAAGTGTGTTGGAAATGGCTGAGCTTTTGGGTGCAAAGGGAGGAAGAGTAACGGTGGTCCTCCCCTCCCTCCCAGGAGGCTGGTGACTGCCCTGTCCAGTCAAACCAGTGTCAGTTGTGGGAGAGGGCAGGGAATCCCACCACCTGTTGAGGGTCTTACCAGCCAGTGGGGATATTGTCAGCAATCCGGTTTTCGGTTTTGCCGTCGACACAGCAGACTTCAGGCGATGTAACTGCAAAGGAACCCTTCCCTTGGGGCATCCGCAAACTAGCTTTCGAAGGTGACGTTGGTTGATAGCCACGGTAGGCCCTAAGCTTTGTGTGAACATATCCTTTCAAACGGGGCTGAACGAATGTTCCCCGAATTGAAATGCAGACAGTCTTGCAACACTGATCAGATCTGCAGTTATTCAAAACTAGGCAAATGGAGATTAGAATTCAGCATCGTTCGCCATCAGGCTTTTATTTTGGGAGCGGAGCCCGCCGGAAAACAGCCTTGGTTCTTAAGCGCTGTGCCTAAATGCCTCTGCGTCTGATAAATGGCAGTGATAAGCAGGCACCAGACATGTTTGACTCCGAAAGCTGGGAGTTGGGGAGGCCTCTGCCATTAGCCCCTTTGTCTGCCTGTGCAGGTGCAAAACGATCGATTTCCATAGATTGTATCCGGCCTTTCCCCACTCATCAGTCTGAGCATTTTCTCATACTTTTGATGTTCTTTGTTTCAAAACCATACAACTGACCCACTCACGAGGGGGTGAATGCAAATCCTCTGTCCTATGCGTGATACAACGTGTTTTGTTTTTTTTTCTAATTAAAAACCATCCCACAGAGAGAAGCTGGTCACCCAACAGATGTCTCCATCTCTAAAACAGCCTTGTACTCCCGCATCGGGACGGCCGAGGTGGACAAGCCCGCAGGCCTTTTATTCCAGCAGCCTGACCTGGACTCCGCACTCCGGATCGCCAGAGCAGAGGTACTGTGTGGCATGCGTGAGGCTCGGAGGAGGGCAGCTCTGGTCGCCCCGGGAAAGGCTCCAGTCTCTGCCACGCGTAAATAAAATTATATTTACACCCATGGTCCACAAAGCCAGCATCTTTGGACACAGACTGTATTCTGCAACCATTGCAGACAGAGGCGGGTAGCAGACGGGCTTTGATCTTCCTGGACACCATTGTTTAATGAGCCTCTATGGCCTTGTTTGATTTATAACAAAAAGCATATGCCTTTTAGTTGCTCCCTGGTGGGCATTGTGGAAGTCTGATATCTGGCTTATTTCTGTCTCACGCTCTGGGGAAGTTCTCGGAGTCCAATTATTGTTTGGTGTGGGAAGTTCTAATTCTACATTTATTCAGTGTTTCCTTCTTGGTCTGCGAATCGCTCAGATCGGAATTCACTCCTCTGGAGCTCACTTTCTCTTTCCTCCCTGATGCCAGATCATAACCAAGGAGAGCGAGGTCTCGGAGTGGAAGGCTAAATACGAAGAAAGCAGGCGGGAGGTGATGGAAATGAGGTCAGTTGTGGTGCTTCCTGGCCCCTGGGGCATGGCCCACCTGTGGTCTCATAGCAGCTGGAGCTGCTGTGGCCCATGAACCAGGTCTTCCCAAGAGTCACCTGTTCTTTAAGAGACAAGGTTTATATTTTCGCAAAAGCATTTTTCGTCATGGTACTCTTATGAAAATATCATGCACCTGAGCTAAATATTGCAAACAAATAAATACCTGTGCGATGAAAAACAAATCTCTCTCCCACCCAGTCTCCAATTCCACTCCCCTCAGGTAGCTTCTATCCACCGTTTCTGGTATATCCTTCCAAGAATTTTCCATTTCTTCCTTTTTTTTTTTCTGAAGTTTATTTATGTAGTTTGAGAGAGAGAGAGAGCATGAGCAGGGGAGGAGCAGAGAAGAGGGGGGAGAGAGAATCCCAAGCAGGCTGTCAGTGCAGAGCCCGACATGGGGGCTCGATCTCAGAAATTGTGAGATCATGATCTGAGCTGAAATCAAGAGTCAGATGCTTAACTGACTGAGCCATCCAGGCACCGCTCTTTTTTTTTTTTTTTTTTAATTTATTTTAGAGAGAGAGAGTGGGGGAGAAAGAAGGGCAGAGGGAGAGAGAGAATCCCCCAACGCAGGGCTCCATCCCATGACCCTGGGATCATGATCTGAGCCAAAATCACAAGTCGGACACTCAACCGGCTGAGCCACCCAGGCGCCCCAAGAATTTTCTATTTCTGATTGCAAATGTGTGAATGTGTCTATACAGACTCCATTTTTCTTCCAAAGTGGGGAGTAGAACTGTACATTATCCTGTATTCTCTTTTAACATTGTAAAAAATCTGTTTAATGTTTTTATTTATTTGTGAGACAGAGAGAGACAGAGCATGAGCAGGGGAGGGGCAGAGAGAGAGGGAGACACAGAATCCGAAGCAGGCTCCAGGCTCTGAGCTGTCAGCACAGAGCCCGATGCAGGGCTCAAACTCACAGACTGTGAGATCATCACCTGAGCTGAAGTCATAACCCGCTTAACCGACTGAGCCACCCAGGCGCCCCTCTCTTTTAACATTGTAAATCTTGGACAGATTTTTATACAACTGGACCTTATTGTGTAACAGGTTTAATGGTCCTTGTATGGTTCTAACAAAGTGAACTTCACCAGTCTCCGTGGATAAGCAGTTGGGTTACCTCCGGAATTTTGTCTGAATGATTTATTTCCATTTGCTGCATTGGTATTAGAAGTGTAACAGCCACCACATCTTAAGTGCCTATCACATCACGTGCCATGTGCTGTGTTTCTGGCACACGGTCTCTGTTGCTCCCCAGGCCCCTCAAGAAGTGATCATCAGCCCCATCTGACAGTGGAAGGGCTCAGAGAGGTCAGGTGACTTGTCCAAGGTCCCAGAGCTTCTAGTTAGAAGAATGTGAATTTGAATCCACCTTTCTGGTCATAAAACCCCAACTCTTTCCACTGTACCCAGGGGCCTGCCTCCCTCGTCATGTCTGACGGGCCTTTTTGCCTTTCATTTTCCTTCGTGATTCATCGTCATCTTAGAGACTAAGAAACCATGTCTTGGGCTAGAACTTACCCTTGGGATGTGATCTTAAAAATGGTATGGCCAAGTGGCGTTTTTAAGAAACTTGGACCCAAGCCTTGGCCCGGGCCATCCCAGGTTAGTGAGCACTGCCCGGGGCTCCGGCTGTTGCCGGGTCTGAGAACCGCTCCTGGGAACACAGTTCATCTCTCCACACACCAGCCTTTCTTCAGCACAAGCTGAACTGACACATGGGTTTTCCAGTCTCAAGGGAAGAGATGAGAGATCGTTTTGAACGAGACGAAAGATCTGGTGCTATATTGAAAATCCTCAATAGGCTTGCTTCGTTTTTGAGTCTCAGAGTTTGGGAATAAGGGAAAAATAGATGAGTTTTTAAAAATTGGTTGAATTAGTTCATTTAGAGGGCGCTTGATTGCGATAGTCGCGGCTGGTTGATTATCAGAATCGGCTGCATTCCTGGCTACGGTTTTAAGTAGCAAATTATTTAGGGTAGTCGGATCCCCTGTTTTCTAGGTCAAATATTATCTTCCTGGAAATTCTCCTATTAGTCCCTTCTTCCTACTGATGCTTTCTGTGACCGCTTCTGGAGGTTAATCCGAGCGTGCTGTTTCACACATTCACACTGAGGCCCTGCGGTGGCGTCATTTGAAAATTTCTCTCCTTTATCTCTCTCTCTCTCTCTCTCTCTTTTTTTTTTTTTTTTTTCCAGTAGGGGAGTAGAGGAGGGAACAACATGGCTTTCATTTTTTGCCTGCCCTGAAAATGAAAGCAGGGCATGCTGGGAAGGCTAGAAGCTCCATCCCTGATTCGTTTTGCGTCCTCGGGAGGAGCTGTACCTCTGGGGGCTCCAGGGAGTGCTGTTGACTAACCAGTGTGGCGGGACTCCGGTGTCACCAGCCGACACAGCCGCACTCGTGTTTGAAGGCCCAGCTGTCCACTTTGGAGCCAGACCAGACCAGGTGACAGTCAGGCTCCGCTTCCTAGCTGCTTTGGGGCCTGTTCCTTAACTCTGTAAGCTGACTTCCCGCCTCTGTGGAGAAGGGTGAATCACAGCACCTCGAGGCGTAAGGGGTATGAAAAGGCTCCAGAGTCGGATGTCTGGATGCGGAGCCAAGCTCGGCCGCTTTGTAGCCCTGGGATTCTGAAAAGGTTCCTGCGTCACCCTGTGCCTCAGTATCCCCATCAGCAATCCTGGCGGCAATCAGGCACCACTTCACCGTGAGGAAGAAAGAGCTGCAAATACAGGGCCACCGAAGCGGCTTCGGGCCCCTGGTCTCCCTGCACCTCTGGAAGGACACATCCCGCACCCGCTGTGGTCCAGTGATGGGTTCAGGTGGGGCAGCCTCAGGGGGTCCGTCGCTGTTTTGTGACTCAGGGGTACAAGGAGGTATTGTTTAATTACAGAAAACGCAAAGTGCTTCTGTGTAGGTAGGATTCAGAAAGAACCCATGTGGGCTCATGTCGCGGTCACCTTTTTTGTTGTGGGTTGGCTTTGGTCGAGGCGCTGTCCTTGGGGCCAAGGTCAAGAAGCCAGGGACAGACACCCAGCAGCTGCGACGCCTTTAGACTCTGCAGAATGCCTTCTGCTTTCACTGGTCTGTTAACCTCATTCAGTTCTCCCTGAAAGTCAGGGTCCAGGCTAATCCTCACCCATACCAGGGAGTCAGCTGAGTCCCCAGTGTCTGTGACCAACCTGTCTGAGCCGCTCAGCTGGGAGAGGCAGGGCCAGCTGGAATCAGGGCCGTTCTGGGCTCTCTTGTGGAGATTAACTGTTGGGTAATGTAGGTGAAACTCTCAAGTCTTTTTTGAGAGGTTCCTTCCAGAAGGTTGACTTTCAAGAGAGAGGGGGGCTTCTTCACTCCTGGGTCCTTCCACCTGGGGGCAGCAGTGAGACAGTCTTACAAGCCGGGAATCTTTGTGCTTTTGTGTAGCTGAGGTTTGTTGAGGCTATCCAAGAAGTGCTGCTGTTCCTTCTTCCCCCGTCTGCCCCCATCCCCATCATAGGTGACTAAGTACTGGCCCCTGGGCCATGAGGAGCTTCTGCTCATGTACTGTGATGCCAGACGTGTGAGATGTTTTAGAAGATTCAGATAAAATGTCTTGAAGTTCGGAGGAGAAATCAGGGAAGGCTTCCTGGAGGAGATGGCATTTGAATTGGACCTTGAGAAGCAGACAAGACTATGAGAGGTGGAAGTAGAGAGGTGAAGTGAACAACACGGGCAGGGTCACGGAGGTGGAAAATCCCAGAGCCGGCAAAAACTCATTTGCTCTCATTGAACCACTTTGTTCATGAGATGGCAGGGAAGGAGGTAAGGTTGATGAAAGCGATCAGGCTCAGGTTCTGGAAGGCTTTGATTGTCAGGCTGAAGGGTCGACCTTATGTTTTTTCCTCAGTGAGCAGTAGGGATGCATCGAAGGTTTTGCCCAGGGGCATGTTGTGTTCAGAGTCAGGTACTAGGAAAATTGACTTATTTGGGTATGTAAGAAGAGGGGCGGGGTTGGAGGTGCACCTAGAGGTGTGAACCAACTGTGACAAATAAGACTTGTCCCCTAGGGGCAGCTGGGTGGCTCCATCTGCTAAGCATCCGACTCTCAGTTTCAGCTCAGGTCATGGTCTCACCGTTTGTGAGTTCAAGCCCCCCATCGGGCTCCACACTAAGAGTACAGAGCCTGCTTGGGACTCTCTCTCTCTCTCTCTCTCTCTCTCTCTCTCTCTCTGTGTCTCTCTCTCTCTCTCTCTGCCCCTCCCCCACTTGCATGCTCTCTCTCTCTCTCCTTGCTCTCAAAATAAATAAATAAACTTTAAGAAAAAAAATAAGACTCGGTCAGGCTGCTGTGTCCAGCACGGGGACCCTACTGTCAATTAGAAACCATTCTGTTGTCACAGTTCCAACGTATTTTTACTTCCCTTACAGGAAAATAGTGGCTGAGTATGAGAAGACCATCGCTCAGATGATAGGTAGGTGTCCTGACTGGCGGCCTCGAGCCTCCCCGAGGCTTCTGAACCACGGGGGGGAGGGCTTTGAAGTTAGACGCTCCGAGTGTGTTCATCTTCGGCCCCTCTTAGAACATGAAGTCCTTCAGGGAGGGACCGATGTTAGTGTGTGTGCTGCTAAAGTGACCGCTTTTCACCGAGGGACCAGAGCATCCCAGAATGTGAGCCTGGGGGCCTCCTGGAAACACCTGCTAGAATGTTCCTTAGCACCATTCGTGCCTGTGGGAAGCCATGGCAGTTACCTCAATGGCCACCATCGAGCCAGGACTTGCCCACTTCATGGGGAAAGAGGTTTGGGTTGGTTCCTAGGGTGTTTGGGGGATTTCTTGGCTCATGAGAGGGACGAAGAATCAAATCCCTCAACTCTAACTTAGACTCAAGGGACAAAATACTCAGCCTTCACGCAGGGTTCTAGGGCAAGGACGTTGGAACGCGTGGCAGTCCTGCCTGCCCCACCCCCCGCCCCCCTGCGCGTTACCTGATCTCACGGGGATGGGCATTGACTCAGAATCCGTCTTCGCACCCCTGGCAGCCGGTCCTGACACTGCTTTGGCCTCCAATAAAAAATGGCCTCAAGTGGCAAGTTCTACACCCCCTGGCACTTAAAAAAAAAAAAAAAGAAGAAGAAGAATGGGAAAAGAGCTCACAGAAGTGCTAAGCCCATTTTCACACTAATGATCACTATTCAAAAACGATGCTATGACTTGGCAGGGGCGGGGGAGATTTTTATTTATTTATTTTATTTTATTTGCTTAGGTCCAGGATACCAGTTTAAAAAAAAAAAAATCTTTTACTCCTGAGGACACATGGAGTAAAAGCCCCAGCTCACTGCACACCAGTTTCTGTGTCGAAGCTGGACGCTGGGTTAACAGATGATTCCTCTCTCTCTCAAACATTTGGGTCTGAGTCATGCTACCACACCTCTAGCTTGTCCCAAGATAAATATGAGAGCAGCCTTGGGAATGGTGAAGAGGCTGACAACTGAGGGCTTTCTATTCAGAGGGGCTTTAATTTTGATTTATTACAACAGAGGCCGTTTCTCCCAGATCTCAGGGAGAGTCCATTTGGGTGTTTCTAAGGATCAGCTCGTGGCGTATGGTTTCTATCGAATGAAACCTCTTTATTAAATTGGTATACGAATTTATGAATACATATGGATGAGATATTAAAAAAAAAAAACCTCTTGGAACCAAAGCTGCCTGTAAAAGTGGTCAGGAAGGAGGATTTATGTCTTCCAATATACAGTGTTTGACACACTGAGCACAGTGTGGCCTCCTGGAGTCTTAGGTTGTGAAAACGTCACTCAGACCTACCGTGGCTCATCTGGAAATATCCTTCTGCATCTCAGAGTCCTACATTGTTATTTTTGCCCTTGGTCCAAGGTTGAGATGGGGGTAAAAGGGCAGGAGCCTCTGCCCCTGAGAGAATGCCGTCCGGAGCCACCTGCTAGCACTCGGCTGGCTATTTTTGATACAAGTAGACATTCGTTCCCTCTTAAACACCGAAGAGTAAGAATCTCTCTCCCTGGCGCAAGTGGCCCGTCCCTGCTGGACAGAAAGGTTACTCAGCTCTGACTTCCTTGCAGCCTATTTGCCGGTGGGAGTAGTTCGGAGAACATTTCAATTCTAGGCAGGTTGAGTGGGTGGAGCTCAGACCGCAGGCGTTAAGGCTACGCACCCCCAGCCCCCCACCCCCCTCCCCCGGGGAGACCTGGTATGTTTGGCCGAAGGGTCCCTCTCTTCAAGAGCTGTGATCTCACCCCTGTGAGCATTTTCCTGTTTGGGGGTGTTTGAGCGCTGCCGGAGGCCCTGTGAGCGCCCTCCGGTGTCCCTAGCTGCAGGCAGCACTGTCACCCAGGGTGACGCATGTCCCGTCCTGGTTCCCCGTCCTCGGGCACCTTCACCAGCCCCTTTTCAGACCTTGTTCATCAGCTGGCACGTCTGTGGCTGTCACCTGTCAGTCACTACTGCAGGGCATTGATGAGGGCCACCGCAGATTTCCAGGTCCTTGTGTCCTTGCAGACAATGGCGTGGGGCTGAGGCACAGTCAGGACTCCCTGTCACTGCGGGCGGGACCCGCCTTCTTGCTGGGCAGGCTGTGGGTCCCCATACGTGGAAACATACCAGCCTCCTCTCTCTCTTCTTCTCCTTTGCACCCGCCTACCCAGCATCCCTGGTGGGAGGGAAAAACTCAAGCTCCAGGAGCTTGGCAGTTCAGGCAGAAGGAACATTGGTAGCGTTTTGAAGTCAAAACTTCACCCCACCTGCGCCAGCCCCTCCTGGCTGCAGCCCGGCTCTCTGGCTTCCATGTAACCGTCACAAACGTTCCACGCCAGCGTGACATGTGTCCTGCCATCGTCGTCCGTTCTCGTCACATGTTACTAAACAGAATATGTTCTTGAGTTCGGAGACTGCGTACTTAGGATTCAGAACAAAAAAAGACCTCTGTGCTTTTCTGCATTCCAGGTTGTTGCAGTTGATTTTTTTTCTGCTTTCCTAACAACTGCCCTGATTATCTGTTTTGCTTCCATTTTCTGTTGCTTCTTGCCCTTTGCTTGCAAAACACACAGGCAAGCCTGGTAAGTAAACGCTTCTTCACCTAACGTGACACCTGCCCATTGCAACCCGTGTCTGTCTGTTTGTTTGTTTGTTTCTGTTTTTGTTACTTTTGCTATTGTGTATTTGCCGCATTCCCCCTCCCCCTCCCCCGAAAAACATGGTTTAATAATGTTTTGCCTGCAAAAAGAAAAACAAAACAGAAAAATCTCCAAGGGCATTGTTTTGTTGTTGAGTCTGGAGCATTTTGAGTTTGGGGCTGATTTCCTGATGTGAAGAACCTGACTGCGTGTGTAATTTGCAAGAAGATTTGTGGCGCATTCTCACCTCCTCCGTCTCCTGGGAACCGGGAAATTTCTATTTTTACAAGCCTTTTGGGGGGAGGGCAGGAAACCTGAGGCAAGCTAAGTCTCAGATCCAGGAAATCAGATGGACTCTGTTTGATAAATGGCTTTTTACAAGCCAAGTGAAATGTATACGTGGCCTCAGATCAGCCCCGGAATGTGCATTGTACCATGTGCCGAGGACTAAGGAAGCAGCTAAAACGTAATAAAAACAAGCGTTCGGTTACTGGAGCATCGTTTCTTTTAGGAGTCTGGGCGCAGCAAGATTGCGGGCGGTTCTTTTCTCGCCGTGTGTTAAAAAGCTCCCCCTCCGTGAGTGATTGATGCGACATCACGCCAGTTTGGGGGTGCCCGTGATGCTGTTGATGATGGGTCACTGATCCTGGGTTCTTATTATGTCACAGGCTTCATATACATTTTCACTTAATCTTCCCTGAAATGCCACGAGATAAGTAATGCGAACCCCTCTTTCAGCTCAGGAGGCTGAGACTCCTAGAGGTTAAAAACCCTGCCCGAGGCAGCAGAGCTGGTGAGTGTCAGAGCCAGGACGGAACCTGGGCAGTCGAGAGTCTGGCGCCTGGGTCCTTCCTCTCTGCCCCGGCAGCGGGGGCTCTGGAGGCAGGGGTGGAGGTACATCAGACATCTTCCGGGTCTGTGGCTCTCCAAGCGTGACCTCTGGATCAGCCGCTTCAGCATCATCGGGGAACTAGTCACAGATGCAGATTCTCGGCCCCACCGCAGACCTGCCGAATCAGAACTCACTGGGTGGGGCGCTGCTGTCTGTGTTTAAACAAGCCCCCGCTGATTCAGGTGCACGTTCATGTGTGACAACCCCTTCATTTTGGAAATGAGGCCCTGAGCCCCCGAGAGTCAGGACTCTTGAATGAGTTTGTATCACAGCCGAAGCTAAAACCCAGGATGTGGTTCCCCTGTCCTGAGCCCTTTCCCTCCACAGCGTGCAACAAGAATACACCTAACTTTAGGAGACAGGACAGTGCCGATCCGGCAGGAACACAAGGGAAAGAACCCAGAGCAGCGTCCCTCTGCTTTTTTTTTTTTTTTTTTTAAGTTTTTACTTAAATTCCAGTTAGTTAATATACAGTGCAATATTAGCTTCAGGTGTAAAAATGCTTCGATACAATACCCAGTGCTCATCACAAGTGCACCCCTTTCTTTGAAGGGAGCTTCCTCCTTCCAGGTCTGTTACTAACAGGCTCGCGGAGAGAGATGGTTATGAGCATGGCTTGGGGTTTGGATTGCCAGGTTCTGCTCGTTCATTCACAGCACGGATGTGTTGAGGCACCCTGTGAGTCAGGCGCTGTCCTAGGCTCTGGGATTAAAGATGTGGACAAAGCAAGACTTAAGACCCTGCCCTCACGCAGCGTGCACTCTAGGCAGACAGCTGGCGCACACCTGTGTGCATGCATGTCTGACCGCTGCCGGGAAGAGAATGGACTGGAAAGTAGGGAGGAGGCGTTTCCCGCAGGTGCTCAGGAAGGCGCCTCTGGGGAGGTGGCCTGGTGTCAGGAACCCGAGTGAGTGGGGAGCCGTGGACGTTCACGGTAGAATGGTAGTGGGGGTCAGAGGACAGAGCAGTTCCTTTTACTAGGCTCAGCCACTCCGAACTGGGCCAGAATTCTTAGGTACATAACTGAGAAAGTCACTTTGACGGAAAGAGCTCCATTTTTGTCGGAGTTAAAACATTTGCTGTGTCCAAGGAAATGTCCGTTTCTGTGCAAAGCAGAATTTCAGGGCTGGTGGTTATGTGGGCCTCGGTTCATGGGATGTTTTAAGGGTGAAACCTTTTTTTCCAATAACCGTGTCTTTATGTCGATAATACCTAGAAAGACCTGTTCCTCGGAGCCCAGACCCCTATACCTTTTTATCTTGCTCAACACAAAATTCAGTAGTGATTTTTTTCCCACCTTATGGATCTGTTGGCCACCATCAACCACATAGCATCCCTGGGGCCTCGAATGTCGATTTTGGGGGGTCTGCATTGATCGGGTTGAAGACGGTGGCTGGTTTCCATCCCTTCTAACACTGCAAAGGCCCAGGTCTGCAATGCTGGAGCTGTGGGGGGTTTTGTGCCTTCAGAGACGGTCTGGGTGGGCTCGGGGAGCGGGTCCGTCCCAAGTCTGGGATGCCCGTGCTTAGACTGACTTGCGATCTGAGGCCTCGGCTGCCTCTGAGACCAGGCTGGGATGCACCGGTCCCATCGTCTGTTCTTTGTGTCTCTTGCCAGAGGATGAGCAGAGGGAGAAGTCAGTCTCCCACCAGACTGTCCAGCAGCTGGTCCTGGAGAAGGAGCAAGCCCTGGCCGACCTGAACTCCGTGGAGAAATCTCTGGCCGATCTCTTCAGGAGATACGAGAAGATGAAGGAGGTCCTTGAAGGCTTCCGCAAGGTGTGTGTGTGTGTCGGGGCCGAGCAGGTGGCCGGACGTGCGGGGCGGGAGGAGGAGGCGCAGGTTGAGAGAATGCACAGGGAACTGGACTTGGCTGTCCGGCGTTATACCCGCATCAGGGAGTTCTTGGGGTTCCCAGCGCCTGGGCTGTCTCTTCTGTGGGTACGACCTCTGTCCTCTGTCGTGTCAGAATGAAGAAGTGCTGAAGAAATGTGCCCAGGAGTACCTGTCCCGGGTGAAGAAAGAGGAGCAGAGGTACCAGGCCCTGAAGGTGCATGCAGAGGAAAAGCTGGACAGGTAATGCGGCCTCAGGTCTGCTCCCAAAGACCTCTCGGCACCCCCTGCCGAGGCAGGCTGGGAGCTCCAGTCACCCCACGGACCCTGGCTTAGAAAAAGCAGATGATCCCTCTGTGTTTTTTCAGTGTGACTTGTGATAACAGTGTCCTCGGCATCTTGATAAGTGGAGCGTGCGTGTTGTAATCTCCAGGGCACCCACCCAAAGCATTTTGGCCCCATGGGAATGGGGGTTGGGGGCAGGGTGGGGGTGCTCCTGGGTTCCTAAGCAGGCCCCCGCTGGTACAGGAACTGGATCCAGGCCGTTCCCACCGCCCAGAGCCGAGAGGAGGAAGGCGGGAAGGGTCTCCGGGGAAGGGTGGTCTTTTCTGAGCACCGCCGCCCCCCCCCCCCACCTTGTGTCCGTAGGGCCAACGCCGAGATCGCGCAGGTCCGAGGCAAGGCCCAGCAGGAGCAGGTTGCCTACCAGGCCAGTCTGCGGAAGGAGCAGCTTCGTGTGGACGCTCTGGAGAGGACGCTGGAGCAGAAGGTAACAGCCGACGGCCGGTGGGGCTGGTCAGACCCTCAGATCAGCAGAGGCTGGGGTCTCCTGCGGCCTCCGCGGCTCCCGGGACAGGCGTATGCCTCGTGAGCATACGCTTGTTCTCCATCCGGAAGATCCAGTGTGAGGCCAGCCCTGTTACTGTCCTCTCTGCTCTTCCTGGAATTGCCGTCCGCTTGGGTGTTTGCTGCTGGTTTTCGCTCCCTTTTCAGCATCCATTCATTTGTCACACATCTACTGAAAAATCTCGATGTGCTGGGCGTTGTACTTCGCCCTGCATCTAGACGCTTACCGGTGGGGGAGTCGGGTAGCCACCAGAGGCCAGGGGCAGATGCAGAAAACGGGCCACGTTGGGGTCGAAAGGTCCCCCAGATGTCCGCCTGCTTCCACGGATGGGGGGGACCCTCCTGAGGTCCCTTAGCTTGTCCTGATTTCCGGTCTAGCACTCAGTCCACTGCACACACCCTGTCCCCGGGTGTCCAAATGAGAAGCCCCTTCCGCCCAAGAGCCGAATCTGGGTAAGTGTGGGCCAGGCAGTCTCCCTCCCTGAGTGTGTTTCCAGAACAAACCCATATGGTTGATCCACTGAGCCTTCGGAGTCCCCTGGGTGGTTATCCGAGAACCCAGTGGCCTGGGGTAGCATCACTTCACCTGCATTTGGGCCTTAATGGGTAGTCACGGTTGGGGCGGGGGTGTCCTTTGGGGGCCGATGGCACCAGTGCCATCGCATGGTGCTGGGTCCACAGTCTTCCTGGCTGTCCAGAATTCAGCACTAGAAAACCCACATCCCAGATCATTCTTGTTCTTTGCCTTTTCTTTTTGGGATGAAGACAAGTGGCCGCCAGACAGAATTGTATTTTTAAAAAAGAAAGAAGGAAAAAGTCTGGACGGTGCCAAGTACCCCAGGTCTGTTCAACCGCCTCGATTTTCCAGGCTCTGCTCCGCGTTCCTAGCAGTAAGCACAGAGTCAGGTCCAGCATTTACTCATTCTGTCTGTATTTTTTGAGCGGCACTGCATTGTTAGTGTTAAGTGGGTGTTTACTTTTAAAGATTTAAAGAAAATTTTTTTAATGTTTATTAATTTTTGAGAGTGAGAGACAGCATGAGCAGAGGAGGGGCAGAGAGAGAGAGACACACACACACACACACACACAGAATCCAAAACAGGCTCCAGGCTCTGAGCCATCAGCACAGAGCCCGATGCAGGGCTCGAACTCACGAACCATGAGATCGTGACCTGAGCTGAAGTCGGACACTTACCCGACTGAGCCACCCAGGCGCCCCGAGTGGGTGTTTATTTTTTATTCTTTGAATGTTGATAATCCATGTGTGGCATATTGGGTGACTCCTGAAAAGTGGAATACTCCTTTAAGTTAAAGACCACATTCCCCCCAGCATTTTGGGCACTAAGGCAGTTGGGCGTCAGATGTTTCTAGGTGGAAAATGCAGCAATATGTTTGTTCCCTTCTGTTTGCATCAGGATTCGATGGTGTTTGCACTGTATCCTGGTGTCAGCAAAAACAGTAGAGGTAAAACCCGAGTCAGGATAGATGTTTTCTAGGCAACCTGGCCTGTTGAGACTCTTCCATTGCCAAATGAAGGTAATGATAAACGTTCTGGCAAACTAGAAAACACGGAAGACGGCGAGGTGGGGTGCACCGTTTTGGAGAACAGAAAAGATACAAATAGATCTGCAACCATCTGAGACTAAAACTGAGGAAACACGGATTTATCCCGAGTTCTTCCCTACGGGACTCTGAGATCCAGAAGGGACGGTCTCTGTTTTAAAGAGATTCAGAAGCATTATCCTCTCCCCCCCCCCCACCCCACCTCCCCACCAGGCAGTTCTGAAGTGAGGGCGCTGGGCATTTTGCCCAGTCAGGGTGCTGGAAAGGCTGGTGCCCAGTGAGCTGAGCTGCGGGGTGGCTGTTTGCTAGGCAGTGGGCCGATGCTGCAAAGACGGAGCTTGGAGAACCTCCAGGAGTCCATAGCGGGTCCGCCAGTGCCTCTCAGCCATCAGTCGCTGGACGTTACGCTAAATAAGTGAGATAGCAAAGCCGTCTAGGAGCCAGGCCGGCCTCAGTCTGTGCTCCAGGCTTGGAGCCTGGCCAGCTGTGTGACCTTCCGTTAAGCGCGACGCGTAACCTCTCTGAGCCTCCGTTTCCTCACTGAAACGTGGAAATAACAGTGGCTCCCACGAAGGGACTGTTGTGGGAACCGAGTGGGGCCACTGCCCGGGGTGTGTTCGGCGTGGTGCCTGGCACACAGGAAGCGTGCTGGTAAGATGAAAAGTTATCCTGGGCGGCCCCAGCAGCCGCGGGTTGGCGAGAATAGTAATTTCAGGATGAGCGGCCAGTGCGGCGTTCCTGCAGGGCACCCCTCTTCCCTCAGGCATCTCCGCGCCTCTGAGAACGGAGCTCTCAGGGCTGTGAATTCGAGCAGGGGGTGAGCCGGGGTGACCTTCCGGGTGGGGCTGTCTCCCGGCGGGGGCTGGTGGCTGAACTGCAGTGAGGATTGAATTCCTCTTCCACTAAGAAGGCCCGGCTCTTCCCAAGCAGTGACACTCAGGGGTGGCACCCGGAGCCCATCCCGGAAAGCACGGGACACGCGGCTCCAAGCTGGACCAGGAGGTTCTGAGGTTTCCAAAGAAGGGTCTTGGGTTAGCCCCAGGGGAGAGGCTTGAGGTTGAGGCTCCCCGTCCACGGGGACCTCGAAAAAGTGGCTGTGGTGTGTTCCTGGGATACCGATCCAGCCCCCTTGGCGAGGGCCGTTCGAGATGGGCCACCGAAGCAGGTCGGCATCAGGGCAGAGCCACACTTGCCTTTGAACGGACTCATCCCGTCGGATCCCCGTTCCCCGGACAGTGTTGTCTGCTGGTCGGTGCGGGCTGAGCATGTGGTCGGCTCCCCCCCCCCCCCCACCGGCTTTGGCACACGGGCAGAGCGTGCGTGGCACGAGGGAACCTGGAGCATCTCGCATCTGCCCCTGCCCCTCTCCCCACCTCCCCATATCCGCAGCACCCCCTCGTTTCGCAACCTCTAAATGCTAGAGACCCTATTCACGTAGGATTGCTCAATGCTTCCTGGTGACATTTCTCAAAAAAAGCCACCAAAGAGCTCAGCCTGGACCGTCCTTTCATGTCCGCATCCCTCAGAGGCAAATGAAAGAAAGAGAACCAATGCTTGCTTCAGTCCCTACTGCGTGCCGGTCACTGCTGGGGAGCTTTGCATTCTGACCGCATTCCTTTCTCAGACAGATGTTATCATCCACATTTCAGAGATAAGGACACCAAGGCTCAGAAAGGTTGCGTGAGTTGCTCAGGGTCACAGCTAGCGCTTGGATGTGTGCTTTGATTCATCCCTCGTACCGCTTTGGAGAATTTCAGGGGGACCAAGAAGCCTGGGGCACCCGGGCCCCTGGAAAGCCCAGAGACCATTCTGCTGGGCTTGATTTCAGGCAGCCAGGAGATTTCAGCAGCCTTTTCTTTTCTGTTTTGTCTTCGCTTTCAGAATAAAGAGATAGAGGAACTCACCAAGATTTGTGATGAACTGATTGCCAAAATGGGGAAAAGCTAACTTTGAACCGAATGTTTGGACTTGACCATTGCGTGCAATATGACCGTCGGCACACTGCCGTCCTTCCAGCGACGCGGACAGGTTCTGTTTTCACTTTTTCGTATGCACTACTGTATTTCCTTTCTAAACGACATTGATTTGATTGTATGCAGTACCAAGGAGACTATCAGAATTTCTTGCTATTGGTTTGCATTTTCTTAGTATAAATTCATAGCAAGTTGACCTCAGAGTTCCTGTATCAGGGAGATTGTCTGATTCTCTAATAAAAGACAAACCGCTGACCTTGGCCTTGCCCTCTGTACATGAGTTCCCAGGGTGAGCGGCTTTTGGATTTAATATGAACTTGTACAGCTTGCACAGGGACTCTTGCCTTAAGGAGTGTAAACTTGATCTGCGTTTGCTGATTTGTGTTAAAAAAAAATGCATGTTTCAAATAAAATTCTCTATTGTAAATAAATTTTTTTCTTTGGATCTTGGCAGTAAGCGTGGCTATGATTTCTTTTCTGGGAAGGGTTGGGTCTTTTCTCGCCTTTGTTAGAAATCATATCAGATCTGGCCCTTTCCTCCTCTCTGTCTGGCTCACTTCTTCGTCCATAGATTTAAATAACATTTCCTTCGTTATCGTGGCTGTTTGTAGGTTGGAAGCTAAGGAGAAGTATTGGTTTGCTATTTTTTAAATGCTTATGGGAGTGTATTGAATTAGCTTAGATTTGGTTTTTACAAACGCTTTCTGAGTTTTGGCGGGAAAGTCTATTTTCCTTTACTGGCTCGGGGAAGTTGCACGCTGTCCCTCTTCCTATGCATTCTTTTAGTGTGTGACCATCAACCCTGAAACATGGCCCAGTTCCCTCTAAAGGACCAGCCCCAGGCGAGCGGTTACCCACAGGAGACAGGTAGTGAGGCCAGTTGGGAGATGACGGCCGGATGCACCGGCCGTAGATTCTTTAACGGCTCCTGACTTTCTCCCAGCTTATAGGTTGGGCAGTGAGAGGGTGGGAAGGTATCTTAGTTTCCTAAAATTGCCACCACATCACATATTAGCAGCTTAAAACAGTAGAAATGTATTCTCTCACCGTTCTGGAGGCCAGAAGTCCCAAATCTGAGCATCAGTGGGGGTTTTTTCCCTCCGGGGCTATGAGGTGGAGTCTGTTCCTTGCCTCTCGAAGCAGTCCCTGGTGTCCCTTGGGTGGTGGCTGTGTCACTCTAGTCTCAGCGTCTGTCTTCATGAGCCTTTCTTTTCTGTGTCTCAACTCCCTCTCCTCTCTCTGGTAAGGGCACCACTCATTGGATTTCGGGCCCACCCCAAACCCAGAATGATCTCTCAGGATTCCCGATTACATCTACGAAGACCCTGTGTCCAAATAAGGGCACACTCCCAGCTGTGGTGGGCATTTTTGTGGGGTCCGAGTGTGCCCGTGGGACGGGTGGTGTGCTGTGTGAGCTTGGAAAGCAGCCGCGAGCCCCCGGTGGCCCTCAGCTCAAGCGCCCCTCGTCCTGCCCAGGCGCAGTGACCACGGGCTGTTCCCCTCACATGGGACCACCCGACGCCTCACAGGACAGGCATCACAAGGAAAGAAAGACAGCCCGCCTCTCCAGAAGCGAGTCCCAGCCTCTGGCCCCACCGTCAACCCCCCTAACAGGGCAGGGGTCTGCCTCCTCCCACCGCCCAGCCACCTCTGCCCGGTCCCGTCTCCCAGTCTCCCCTCCTCACGGCTCAGCCGGGCCCCCCCCCCCGGGCCCCCCCAGTCTCACTTGTCCAGGCCAAAGCCCTCCCCCACCCTCACCCCAGATTCTGATCTCATAGTGTTCTCAAAACAGCCCAGCCTCTTGCTCTTGAAAGTTTCTATTTTTCTTATTACCTAAGCAAAACATTTCCATTGCTAAAAAGTCCAGAAATGCAGGTAAGAAAATGAAACAAACAAACAAGCAAGCACCATAATCCCTAAACCAAGAAATGATCACTGTTGATGTTTTTGTATTTATTTTTCTATGCCTTGTTTCCTCAGTGTATGAAATATTTATTAACTTATCTTTTTAAAGGCGGGATTATTTGGAGTTCTGCAGCCCCCTGCGTGCCGTTTTGTAAACCTTTTCTTTTCATGTAATACTATGATGTAACCATCGTGTTATGCAAACTTTTATATCAATAAATACAGCTCTTTCTCATCATTTCGAATGACTGCATGTATTCCGTGGTACCCAAAATGTGTCTAACCAGCCAGCCGCCCACTACTGGACATTCATATTGTGTCCATTGTTTTGCTGTCATTATGCACGCACATTGCATTGAGTTGCCTTATGCATACACGTTTGTGGGCAGGAGTTTTCCTTAGGCTGAATTTTTAAAGTGAATAACCTGGGTGAACATCGTCACTACTCCCACCCAAGTCCAAGTTGGCTTTACGGCTCGTTGCAGTGAGGGAGGACAGCCACCAGGGGGAGCTGTAGGGCACCGCCGGAAGGGCGTCTTGGGAGGCAGGTGGGACAGGATTCGGACTTGGTCCAGCAGCTTCTGGGGAAGACGGCAGGAAGCAGGGCTTTGCTGCGTATTGGATGCTCTCGGGGCAGAGACAGTTCTCAGGTTGGGTATCTCATATCTTCGCTAGACTAAGGCAAAGCTGTAGTTGGTAAAGAAGCAGTAGTTGCTCATATGCATTAGCCAGGATGGAAGGATATTTGGTCCTTTTTGGGGTTTGAATAATGTTCAGGTTCTGTCTGTTCAGACTGATTCTGGGTGGGGCTTGTTTTCTCCTGACCCATCACAGCGCGGCTAGTCTGACACTGATTTTCGGCAAAATTGTTTGCGTTCGACAGGAGAACAGCAAGGCCAGGCCAGCTCCCAGATACCACAAGCCGTTTTTCTCCCTCTTGGACGTTATACACATTTTTAAAGTTTGGGAAACCCATTGCCAAATAGGCTTCCACTGAGGTTGTAGTAAAATTTACCCCCCGGGAGGCGCCTGGGTGGCTCAGTCAGTTGAGTGTCCGACTTCGGCTCAGGTCATGATCTCACGGTTCGTGAGTTCGAGCCCCACATCGGGCTCTGTGCTAATAGCTCGGAGCCTGGAGCTTGCTTCAGATTCTGTGTCCCCCTGTCTCTGACCTTCCCCCACTCGCACTCTGTCTCTCTCTTAAAAATAAACATTAAAAAAATTTTTTTTTACTATATCCCCCCACGACACACACACCCAACACGCACACATATTCAGTATATACCTTTTGAGGCATACATCTACCGCTAGGCTACTCTGTCTGCCTGTCAGCCTGGTCTAGCATGGAAAGGCCTGGCCCTACCTTGGCCTCAGGCACCTGCATGCTGGGCTGCTTCACCAGACCTACCCACAGGGCCACCGTGCAGAGGGCCTGGCCTTGGGAACCCCTATGGGTTGAGATCAGCTGCTTTGCGTCCTTTGCTCACTTGATATAACGCACACGTGCTTGCACATGTTCACCCACGTGATGGCTGCTAGGGACTTCAATTATTTTGCTGTGCTGAGTGAGTGGGACAACCACGAGAAGCCAGCACCTGACCTGCCGTCCAGTGCTCCCCCGGCAGCCAGCATTACCACCTTGGAGATGCTCAGCGCCTCTCAGAATTTCGGTTTGCCAAGTCCGTTGAAATCTCGAGCTCTGAACATCCTTTTCGTTTTGTTTCTGGGTCAGCATTTCCTTAGGGCTCTCAAGTTGAAGGCGGTGTGACGGGGATACTAAGATCACCCATGAAGACAGAGTGGGGGGGGGCGGATAGAAACGAGGCAGGTGGTCACTGATGACTGGGATGGGGGCTGCCATCAGACGGGGAGAAGGTTCTTTTTCTCTCAGGTTTGGCGCTCAGCCCCTTAGGTGTGAGATCTGAGGGGCCCAAGGCCACGCCAGGAGCATGACACAGATGGCAGAGGTGATGGGCCCGAGTGGGGGCTCAGGCTCTCTAGCTGCTTCTTTCACTTAATTGTCGGCGTTGGGAGGATGCTCAGGTTTTTTAGCCAACCTCTCTGCTTTCCAGGACATTCCACTTGAAAAGTTGAACTAGGCGGGGGCGGGTGTTCCGACGAAGGCAGGGTGGAGGTGTGTGCACAGGCAGGGAAGGGCTGGCAGGAGGAACGCTGTGTACATCTGAGGCCCACAGGGCTCCCTCGGGGTTTGTGCTCTCTAGCCCTGAAACAATCTGGTGAATGGGAACTATTTTTATTTCCATTTTACAGGAAGGAAACAGAGGCTCAGAGGGGTTAGAAACCTGGGGATTTGACTGAGTAGCTCAGGCAGGAGAAGGGCCAGCCAGGATTGGATCTCAGCTCTCCAATGACTGCAAGTTCCTCAGGCTGACAGCATCCTTTGTAAGACGTCCGTCGAAAGTAGTGTGGAGAGGGGCGCCTGGGTGGCTCAGTGGGTTACGTGTCCAACTTCGGCTCGAGGCATGATCTCGCGCGGTACATGAGTTCAAGCCCCACATCAGGCTCTGTGCTGACAGCTTGGAGCCTGGAGCCTGCTTCGGATTCTGTCTCCCTCTCTGTCTGTCCCTCCCCCACTCATGCTGTTTCTCTCTGTGTCTCCCTCAAAAGTGAATAAACATTAAAAATGTATATATTAAAAAAAAAAAAAGAGTGGAGAGAAGGTACCGGAAAGGGGATGTGCCCTCGGGCCGGTAGGGGTGCTCACATCCATCCTGTAATTAGACCGATTGGTGGCCCTGCCTTGAGTCTGGACTGGCTCTGCTGCTATTTCTATGGACCATGAAAGCCCTGCCGTTCGGTAGATGGGAATGGCTGCGGGGCTCCCCCCGTGTGCCCTGTGAGGCTGGCGTGAGTGGCTCTGCTCCACCTCGCCTCCACGTTTCCCTCTGCAGTGGGTGGACCCGTGACATCTCCCCAGGCTGGTGGCACCTGGCTGGGCTTCTGAGGTCCCCGAGGCCAGAACAGCAATGGCAGAACACAGAGAATTCACGTATCTGCCTTTTGGGTTTTTCAAGAACTGGGAAACACAACCTGGAGATCAAAGGGGTAGGACTAAACAAAGCCCCTTCCCCCATTCCCACCCTACAGTGCAATCAGAGCGCGTGGTCATTCCTTCCGTAGCTCCTGACCCCTCTACCGGGGACACCCACCCCTGCCCCATTAAGGCTCATTATTATGATTATTTTTAATGTTTATTTCTGAGAAAGAGAGAGAGACAGAGCATGAGCAGGGGAGGGGCAGAGAGAGAGAGAGAGAGAGAGAGAGACAGAATCTGAAGCAGGCTCCAGGCTCCAAGCTGTCAGCACAGAGCCTGATGCGGGGCTTGAACTCACAAACCATAAGATCATGACCTGAGCCGAAGTCGGATGCTTAGCCAACTGAGCCACCTAGGGGCCCCTTTAAGGCTCACTATTGATGTCACGTCCTCCAAGAAACCCTCTCTGAACCCTCAGGCCTGGGTCAGTGTTTTCAAATGTAAGTTTTATAATTATTCAGGCATAATGAGGCCGTCAGATCGGGAGACAAGTGCCCATTGAAGACATCGTTCCTTACCCACAGTTCCCGAGAGGGCACGCCATGCCGGGTAAGACCACAGAGTGAGGCATCCCAGTTGGTCAGGAGGCAGGGGAGCAAGGGAAGGGTAGGATGTGGACAAGAGCCTTTACTGTGGTTCCAAGGGAAGGAACGGGTGAGGGGGGTAACTAGGCTTAGGATCGGCTAGTTTGGATCATTTCCGTAGGCTCTGGGCCACTGGGGCTCTCTGTAGTTGTTTAATGTCTGGCCCTGGGGTGATTCGCATAGGGGGACAGTGGTCCTAAGGGTGAAAGTCCAATAAAGGGAGTGATGGGATATGGGCTCTGGGTTGGTTGGTTTGCAAGTGAAAAGTCTCGCTCATAGACACCATCCCCAGGAACTGACTAACCCTGAGAGGGACGGTCCCTCCTGGGGTCAGTCAGCAAGACATCAAGATGCAGGAGCATCAGGATAAAAAGACGTGTTTCTGTAGTCGGCTGCCCCTGCCATGAACTCCTGCAGCTCACCGAGCTTGACCCTTGACTTGTCCATCACGCTGTACTGTCGTAAGGGCAGAGGTAAACCTCCCAAAGCAAAGCGTCTGCGCACAAAAGATGATGGGGGGGGGGGGGCAGCTCACAGACAACGTTTTGAAATAGTTATATAGTTAATCTTATGTGCTCATGTGCATTAGAAATAAACCGGCATACCAATGTGTTATTTCATCGATAAAATAAATTTAGAGAAGATGGCTAAATAAAGAACATTCCAGGTTGGGGGAGGATTTGAAAGTGCACAGGTGGTTCTCATCCTCTACTTTGCCCCCCCTTTAGCCCCAACCCCCAGCACAAACCTGATGCTCAAACTTTGTTTAAATGTGTGAATGGGGCAAGCCCTAGGCCACCCAGTTTGTCATCACCCCCACCCTCCCGGAAGTCTGGGAATACTAGGATGGGCCGGGATAGAGCTGAGCGGTTGTTTTGTCTGAGCTTTGTTGAGCAGATGAGCCAGAGAGAAGAAGGCTTCCCCGAGGCCCCACAGCAAGTCAGTGGCCAGGGTCTGACCCAGTCTAGGGCTCCTCGCTTAGCACTGAGACCACCCCACCCCGGCCATACAGGACTCCGTTCAAGGGCAGGACCCACCCTCTGCTTCTTGGTGGAAACCCCTGCCTGTCTTCTGGTTCATACGCCACCTCAGCCAGAGGTCTGGTCTACAGGCTGCACCCCACCTGCGGCAACCTGGACCCTGGTGCACAGAGAGCCCCCCACCCCGGGGAGCCAGGCAGTCCTGATTTGGGCACTCACAGCCTCCCACTGTGCACACACAGACCCACTGGGTCCTGAATCTTCTAGAATGACGTTCCTTAGAGCCAGCATTCAGGCTCTGAGGTCAAGACACTCCAAACGGCCAGGACTCCGGGCCTCTGGGTGTACTTTCCACTTAGGGAGGTTAAGGTCATGTCCAGGGGTCACACACAACTAGTCCCAGAGCCAGAGTCGGAATTGGATGTTCTTTCCTGGGTACCCCACTTCCCCCCACCATGGGTGACTGGATGGAGGGGGCTGAAATGGGCTCCCTGGGAAGCTAGGGAGAAACTTGTCCCTGGGGTGTTCGAGAAAATGGCTAAGCCACCAGAATCCCCCTGTACCGGGCATGGGAGATTTTGGTACGAGGTGGTTCTAGCTGAGAGCTGTGCTCTTTGGGGTTCGATGTCTGAGCCCCCAAAGGCCTTTGCTCTTGGGGTGTCTGGCTTGGCTGGGCCCATGGGGCATATATCCCAGCACACGGGGCACCACCGGGAAGAGGCCTTCAGAGAAACTTGCTGGGAGCTGTTTCCATTTCTTTGTATTAGTTGTCTTTGCCTTTGGCTAATAGCTCAGCTTGACAGAGCTCTATGGGGTTGTATGTGCAGAGGGCTTTGGAGATGAGCTGAAGGCCTGTGGGGGGTGATAGACACAACCAAAGCCAGGTCCTGCTTAGGGGCGCTGGGGAGTATGGCACTCTGGGACACTTCCCTAGAGTGGCCACTAGAGAGCGCCCAAGGGCCAGCTCCCAGCTGTGCCCCAGAAGGGGTGCCTGGAGGGTGTTTCTAGGCTTGCCCATGATGGACAAGATGGTCCAGGACAAGGTATTTCAAACTCTTTCACTGAAACCTTACGTGGGACCTACATTCCAGGGACAGGTAGCTGAGAAAGGTTTGGGGTGAAGGGAGAGAAGCGGCAAAGCAGAAATCTGTCCACTTGTGCACAGATATCTGCTGACATGAGATGGTGACCCACACAGAAACAGATACACACATGCATACGTGAACACGTGTGTATACACACACACACACACACACACACACACACACAGTGCTCACCCATGTGCATAGGCTGAGCAGTGGGTAGGGACTGGTACATCCATTTACCGAGTCAAGAGATGTCTTTTGAGCACTTCCTAAGGGCTGAGTTTGGTTGCTGGGTCCTGTGGGGATACAGGAGTGGGTAAGGCACCGGAGAACACCCCACAGAAACCAACTACTCTCCCGAGCAGAATGTGGGTGTCAGGGGAGGTAGAATCACAGATCTGAGGGTGAGGAGGGAGGGACACTTAGAGGTGCCTCCTATTTGTGGAGAGTTTTATATAGTTCTAGAACTCCGTTACAAGTAGGCAGATCAGTTACTTTCCTGTTTCACTTTATAGTTTGCATGACTCAGGAAAGGCCGCACATGAAGACCCTGGAGGAAACAGGTCTTGGGTCTTACGAAGGGCACTGCCTCCACCGTCATCATCTGTGAGCCCTGGGGTGGAGGTCCAGGACTTTGATGGACCGAGACTCCCAGGCATGACGGATGTGGCCCCGCCACCCCACCTCCTGGCTTCCGGCCTGGGCTTTGCAGACGAGGTCACGGAGTGCACTGCAAGATTCTGCCACGGCCCCCGGAATGAAAGCTCTTGACTTTGTCCCTGACTTTTAGGCAGTTCTTAGTTGTCGGAGAGAGCTGATTAAAAATCATCTATCAAGAGGGTCACCTGGGTGGCTCAGTCAGTTGAGCGTCCAACTTCAGCTCAGGCCATGATCTCATGATTCATGAGGAGTTCAAGCCCTGCATTGGGCTCCCTAGTGTCCGTGTGGAACCCACTTCGGATCCTCTGTCCCCCTCTCTGCCCCTCCTTCTCCCTCTCTCAAAAATAAATAAAACATTAAAAAAAATCATGTATCAACAAAACAAATCATCGGGCATGGTTTTAATAATGTAAAACTCTCCAATTTTTTAAATTTATCTGGAGAGAGAGAGTGTGTGCGCATGCGAGGGCAGGAGGGGCGGAGAGAGAGAGGGAGAGAGAGAATCCCAAGCAGGCTCCATACTGTCAGCGTGGAGCCCGACTTGGGGCTCGAACCCACGAACCGCGAGCTCATGACCTGAGCCGAGACCAGGAGTCAGACGCTCAACTGACTGAGCCCTCCCAGGCACCCCCAGACTCTCCACTTGTTATTTAAATATTTTTGTCAAAACACTCCTGGACACTCGAGCTAGAAAACAGAGCACCCCAGACCTGAGGAGTTGGGGGTGGACTCTTCACAGAGGCCCTCTTAGCGGATCTTCCGGGTTACCCCGGCTGCTGTAAAGAGACGTGGAAACAGGGACAGCTCCGCTCCCCTGAGGAGCATGGCCTGGGACCTGCCACCCTTCCCAGAGCCCCTCGGTGAGCACCACCCCCACAGCCCCCAGCTGTGCTCAACCAGGCCTGGAACAGGAAGTGCTCGGAACCTTCCCTGACGTTGCCATGGCGCCCACGACCCGGAAAAGGGCAAGCTCTCCCCGCCAAAGCACCTTGGCCCCTAAGAAGAGAAGGGTGAGCCCCAGATGTCATGAGCGCTCTCGGGATTCAGAGTCGGAAGGTGAACGGCCCGCAGCAAGCCTGTAGTTCAGAGACCGGTGCAATGAAAGTGTCTCTGTTCCACAAGCTTCTCCGGTAAACACACCCGTGGCGGCGAGGGGGCTTGAGAGCAGTAAGTATGGCTGGTGCTTTTCCATCCCTGTTAGAGAAGGAGGGGGTCCCTAGTGACCGGCACTGCCCGGGCTTGGTAGGGAGGGGCTTCGGGGGTGGGGGGGTCCAGGAAGGCCTGGAAGCCGAGGGACCAGCACAAATAGCAAATTCTGTGACCAGCCTACTTACAGACCTCCTTCGGTTCCGATCCCTTAGTTAAGGGCGAAGAATGGTGGGTTCTCTCCCCTTTGGCCTTATTGGAGCCACGTTGCCAGCACAGCGGCAGAACTTTGTCAGTCTCCTGGTGGCCTTTAAAAAGTCTGAGATTCTTCTCTTGATTTGCTGAATAACCCACTCTCCAAGTTTCCCCGTGATTACTCTTGTGGCAGAATACAGAATCTCCGGGTTAATCTCCTGTTTAGAAGAGACCCTTGGGAAAGTTCTTGAAAATGGAAACCTCACCTCTTTTGTCTCCCAGGTGTTTCTTCCCCCCCACCCCCCGCACCTCCGAGGGTCATTGCCACTACCGCTCATGAAAATGCTGAATCCGGTGAGTAGACGAATTTCCCAAGGGGGCCGGCGGTGGGGAGCAGCGGAGGCATCTGCTCGCGGCTGTGCCGCCAACGTTGCCACAAGGGGATGGGTCGCGCCACCGAGGACCCCCAGCTTTACCGGCTGACCCCGCTGTCAGCAGGCCCGCTGCCCGAGCCGGCCGCTGTTCCCGTCTGACGCTGCACGGGACTACTGCCTGTAGATCCCCACTCCACCCTGTCCCATCGCCCACCATTTCCAGGCACTAGAGCGTACTTCCCAAACTTCATCTGACCGTGTTAACTTCATCACCGTCACCGTCATCATATGAAAACCAAGAGACTCAAAGGTTAAATGACTTGCCTTAAGGCCATACAACCCGCTAGTGGCGATAACAAGATTTGACCTGAAACTCTCCATCCCATGGCCCCTGGTCTCCCCACCCCCCACCCTGCTGGTGACTGGCGTGGCTTAGGAACAACTGTATCCGTTCCTGGGGGGTCCCTCGTGGTCCACTTTTCCTGGCGAGGTTTCTTTGAGCCACCACGTCTAAGGTTATATTCCAAATATTCTACTGCTCCCCTAAGGAAACTGCTGAGAGGGTCGCTCAGTCAGTTAAGCGTCCGACTTCGGTTCCGGTCACGATCTCGCGGTTCGTGAGTTCAAGCCCCACATCGGGCTCTGTGCTGGCAGCTCAGAGCCTGGAGCCTGCTTCGGATTCTGTCTCTCTCTCTCTCACTCTCTCTCTCTCTCTCTCTCAAAAATGAATAAACATTAAAAAAAATTCTTTTAAATAAAGGAAACTGCTGAAGCCCTAGGACCTCAAGGAAATGTCTCAGTAAAAGTCTCTTCCCAGTGGCCCAGCCGTCCATTCCTGAGCACACACCCAAAAGAATTGAAAACAGGTGTTCAAACGGAAACTTGCACACAAATGGTCACAGCAGCATCGTTCACAGTCACCAAAAGGGGGAAACAACTCAAGTGCCCATCAGGTGACGAATGGATAAACACAATGCAGTCTCTACGTCTCTACGTACGACGGAATATTATTCCCATTCAGGGAGTGAAATTCTGACACCTGCTACAGCAGGGATCGACACTGAAAACACTACGAAAGAAGCCAAGCCTAAAAGCCCACATAGTGTATGATTCCACTTATGTAAATATTCAGAATAGCAGATCCACAGAAGCAGAAAGCAGATGAAGGGTTGCCAGCAGCTGGGGGAGGGGAAGTAGGAGTGACGGCTTAATGGGTACGAGATTTCCTTTTGGGGGAATGCACATGTTCTGAACTGGATAGCGGGGGGAGGGGGCCGCGTGGCCTCGTAAACGGACCAACTGCTACCGAGGTGTATGCCGTAAAATGGTGAAGGTTCTGTTTTGTGTATTTTGCCACAATAAAAAGCAGTCCCTACCTAGGATCCCCTCAGTTTGTTAACCTCTCAGAATCCCGCGTGAGGATGGGCATTTAAGGAAGTTTCTGGACACATCATCCTGTCCTTGCTTGCGGGTTCTTCAGAGCTGCCTGCAAAGAAAGCATCTCTCTCCCCGTTGCCTCTGGCACCTTCTGGCCTAGATTCTAAAATTCCAAATTACTTGGTACCTGGAAATCCTCTGTCTCCTGAATGCGATGTTTGCCTGGAGAGGATGGCTCCTGGCCACGTTTGAAAGTTGACCAGTGTCTTCACACGTGTCTTGATTTCCCTTCTGCTGCACAATTTGGAAAACCTGGCGCGTGGGTGAGGTTAAAAAAGGATTTTCTCCCTTCCTTTGCTTCCGACAGCAGCGCAGAGCTCGGCTGGAACGCCGGATGGTTGGCTCAACAAACCGGTGGCGTTTTCCCTCAAAGCCCTTCTCCGGAGACCTGCTGGGGCTTTCGCAGAGGTGCAAGGCTTTGAGCGTGGACCTTGATGAGGCTCTGAAGAACCCAGACAGGTAGGGAGATCGAAGGCGCATGGCCGGGAATGCCCTGTGGGGGAACTGCGTTTCTGAGAAGTGCCCCACAGGTGGGTCGCTGGGTTATCTGGGCTGCCGTTGGGACCATCCTTCAGGACGGACGACTTCCTCGGAGGAGGTCCGTCGGTGTGACAAAAGCATGGAGAGAGACGGGCCTTTTTCTTTTTCTTTTCTAGATTTTTCTTTTATATTGGGAGCTTTGGACCCTAACAGGATTCTGTTGTGTTTATCAACGGGGCTGTTGACAAAGGAAACTTAGCTAGTCTTGGCTGCGGGTCTGACCCGAACTCGTGAATGGGCATTTCCACCCGGTCCTGGCTCCCCATGTGTGAGAAGGAGGCTCCTCCCTCGTTCCCAAGGTGTTCTCACAGCAGGCTGGGAGCATTACTTCTCCATGTGACAAGTTCTTTCCGGCCTGGCCTGGGACATGGAGCTGGACCCTACTGCAGAGGGAATACTTTGCTTCCCTGGTGCTTTGGACATAAGTGTGCCACTACCCTCCCTGGGCTGACAGTACCTGCCTTCTGAGCACACGGTCGAATCTTCCCGAGCGTGGCCTGTACCCCTGGGCGGCACCTGGCACAGACAGAAGAGTTGTTTGTTCCACCTTCGCCGAGCGAGTGGCCAAATCCTCCCTTTCTAGAACCCCCGGCCAGCCCTGCTCCAATACCCCAGCCCCTCACAGGTGACCATACGTTACACACACTTGGATAAATCACAACCATCTGTGTTTGGTGCCTCGCTTCTCTGATGACCCCGGCTTAGAAAAATCGAGTGCTGTGCGTTGCTGTGTTTGGCGTTAGGCTTCAGCTATCTTGAACTTATTTTGTATTTATTTCATACTTTGTTTGGGTAGGCATTTGAAGAAGTCTTAGAGTCACAGGGCCTTGTGTTCCTCAGTGCCAAGGCCAGGCTGGGGAAGCAGGCAGTGGAGCTGGGTCTGGGAATATAAGCAAACTGATCCTGAAAACCGACGAGGGCAGCCGGGCAGCAGGAGCAGAAGCCTCCAGAACTTGGTCTGTGCGATCGCTGAGCTGAGCTTCAGGTGGTGGCCTGAGAGGCAAGGGCACAGAAGCCTGAGGGTGATGGCGGTTGCTGCTGGGTTTTAGGACTACGAGAAACAGCCTATCAGACAGGGTTAGAATTCCTTCTCTTCCATTTACTAAGCTGTGTGACCTTCAGCCAGTGGCTTAACCTCTCTGAGCCTGTTTCCTCCTCTGTGAAATGGTGACCACAGCATCTTCCTTGAAAAGTTATCTTGGGTGTTAAGTCAGACGGTGCACTGAACAGGCCTAGCACGGTTCTAGCACGTGCTAGATGACCCATTAATGCAGTTTTATCTCGATAGCCCGAGCAACCGTTTTGGTTACTGGTCCTGGTGATTTCATTCTGGGTTGTGTCAGCCCTGTGCTCTGCCAGCCAGCAGCCCCATTTTTCATTCTGCCTTGTACCACCTTCCCCAAAGCAAGACACCATGCCTACCTCACACAAGCGACACGGCGGGCCTCTCTCCTGGGTGATGCGAGGAAGCAGTGGGTCCAGAGGCCAGCTGGGGCAAGGAGGCGCTCCGGGAAGGCTCATCACTCATGTACCCGGCGGTCAGCTGACCTAGGCTCAGCTCACATGGGCGGACGGGCTCTTTTCCGTGAGCCTCTCGACCTCCTCCAGAGAGACAGTGGACTCACCTGGGCGTGTTCTCGTGCTGGTGATGACAGAGGACAAGAGGCAAGCCCAGGTGCACAAGTGCTTTCCAGACCTGCAGCTACATCACGTACACTAACACCAAGGCAAGACGCGTGGCCAGACTCAAAGTCAAGGGGAAGGACGTCAGGAGTTTTGCAAGTATTAAGCCAAAAGCCCTTTGAGTGGTTCACCGCAAGAAGTCCTTATGTCCATAAGATATATAGAGAATTTCCCCTTTTTCCTCTCTTATTTCTTCATCACGACTGGGGGAACTGAGTCCCCAGGGTAATGGCGCGTCTCCAGAATTTCCATGTGCCACTTCATCCCGGGCTGTCTAGTCCCAAAGGGTGACGAGGACAACTCATGCCATTTATTCCATTAACTTTCCAATGGTCCTAAAATCAACCTAGCCCTTGAAATTTGCGGAGCCCACAGGGTAAATGGTATACCTTGGCAAGCACCCATGACACCAGGCAAAGGCAATGTGGTTACTTCTGTTGTCTGGCTCAGCCGACGACAGTGATGTCTGTGAGAGTAGGTGAGCTCATGGGCATTGCCCACAGTTTCCAAAGTCCGTTGCCTCACTTTGAGACCACAGTCTGAACCCCTGACCTTGACCAGCGCTTCCCAGACGTGTGACCAAAGCCACCAGAAGGATCGAGCCTGGCTTGGGTCAGGTCCACTACTCCTGTTGGATAAATACCTCAAGCTCTCACTGCCTTCCTGGGGCTGAGTCACCGGAAGCCACCTTCCCCACTTGGAAAGGGCAGCATGTGGTCAATATTATTCTGGACACAGGTTCCCCCACCCATGTGCCCTCCGTGAACCCTGGCCCACGAGGGTTCTTGGAACCATTGGAAAAACAGCATGGCAAAAGTGACACTGACCCTATGCGGTCATCAAGTGCCCTTTGGCTGGTTGGCCTTCTTAGCCATGCTGAGGAGCGTGGGCTTTCCCCGAGAGCCCTGGAGAGACACTGAAGGATTCTCGGTAGGAGACAGGCAAGAGCCGATGTGCGTTTCACGTGGTTCTCAGGCTGCGGCCTCAGCTCTACACCCGAGGGGAGCTCCCTGGAGACTGGAGACTGGCGGGGATTACAGGGTGATAATCGTGGCTTGGGCGAAACTCACAGCAATAAGGGGAAAGAGAGAGGGATGAATTCACAAGATATTTGTCAGATCTAGGCAAGCGATCAGATGTGACAACATTCAGTACGCGGGCCTGGACAGCTGGAGGCTGGTGGTGCCATTTGCCGGAGAAGGAGCAGGGCTGGTTTGGGGTAAAACCTGAGTTTGGTTTTTGGACACATTGAGACTGGGGCATGCATGACCCCTAAACAGAAGTATTGGTAAGTAACTTGGTAAGTTATTGGTAAGTGACTTCCCAGAAATGCCCAGAACCCTCCCTCCCTTTCTCTAGCAGATATTTGTTGAGTACCTACTCTATGCTACTGGACATTATTTTAGACCCTCAGCGAAAGAGGAGTCATGCAGGCAACCAGATATAACCTCAGATACCTTCGTGGTAAAGCCTCCCCGCAAACTGAAAACAGGAATCGAAATTCGGAGCCAGCCATCAGACAAAGCTTATCGTTTGCCAAACCGGCAGTCAAATGGTGACCTAAGGAAACTCTCGAGGGGCAAGATATGATAAGACAGATTAATAGGTGCTTTGAGGACACTCACACTAGAACGATACATGTTGCAGCTGGAGAAAACCATCAGTATTAACTCCAGAATTTTTTGTTTGCCTTTTCCCTTGAGGTTATGCGTTTCACAAATTCAGAAAATTTTCTCTGAGACCTCGAAGAACAAGCCCGTCCAAAGCAGGGAGGCAGGTGAGTGCTTGTCGCCAGTGGACTCCATCAAAATTCTGCTGCGCTCAGGGCCAAGTGGTTTCTACGGAAGGAAACCCGCTCATAGGCCGGGTTCCTGGTCTCTGAGTTTCAGTTTCTGCCCATTGCACACTGTCTAATGTCACATAGGCTCTGTAAATATTTGTCAAATGCACCGTGAAATGATGCGTGAAACCAGGCTTGGCAAACATATTTTCATATGCTAATTGGTCACAGTCGAGACAGACATGCCGGTGTAAATAAATAGGCTTTGGATCGGTAGACTAAACAGAAACTCCATCAAGGATGGACAGTTCTTTCTTCTCTGTCCCTTTCAGCTCCAACCAGTCATGACCTGGACATCACATTTGCACGGGTCCAAGAGGACTTTTTCTGATTTAGAATCAAGAACCAGGCTAGGTCTGTCCAGCTGGGAAAAGGCTCACTGAGCCTCGTCAGGCCTGGACAGGTCAGATCCTTAAAGGAGTTTTTGGTTTTTTTTAGATAAAGCCCACCCCACACGAAAGCTGCCTGAGGTCAGAGCCAGACTCCTGCCCCAGGACAGGCCAATCGATTTCTTCTCACCTCTGGGTTCTGGTTGACTTGAGGCCCTGAGGAGTAGTCTGGGGCCATCTCCTGGCTCAGAGAAAAGAGTTCTGGGGTGAACTGTGACGCCTGCCAGGCGTGGGCCATCGTGAAAGCAAAAGTGGGTGTCCGGTGAGGGCACACGCTTTATCCACAAGTCTGCTCCTGCCTGAAATCACCCAAAACAGAGTAGGATTCTTTCTAGCCCGGCACCACCAGACCGTTTCCCAAGGTGACCCAAGATTTGAGATGCGAGCCCACGTTCTGAACCGCAGCACAAAACAATACCATAAAGTTGGTGAGTGACAATGTTAGTGACAGGAGAGGAAACAGGTGCCCAAGCTCACACAGTCAAAATAACGGCAAAGTCAAGAAACAAGTCGATGGGGGCTCATGGCCCTCGAGGTCCCGTCTAGACCTGAGCTTTCACCAGCTCTGTGCTAACAGGAGTCCAGCCTGCAGAGGCCTCCTGCCCACAGCCTCTCATGCCTCACCTGGCCGGGTACCCTTGGGTCCCCCATCTGTCCTCCCGTCAAGGTCTCTCTCTTTTTCAATTTTTTAATTTTTTTTAATGTTTTGAAATGTTTATTTATTTTTGAGAGAGAGACAGTGCGAGCAGGAGAGGGGCAGGGAGAGAGGGAGATACAGAACCCGAAGCAGGCGCCAGGCTCCGAGCCGTCAGCACAGAGCCCGACGCGGGGTTCGAACTCACGCGCCGTGAGATCGTGACCTGAGCCGAAGTCGGACGCTCAACCAACTGAGCCACCCAGGCGCCCCAAAGCCTTTCTCTTTTTAATCACCTATACTATAAGCATGAGATAAAGCCCCTTGCATAAAGCCCCCTACAGTTTGCAAAAGCCTCCTTTACCTTATAATCTTGTCCCACCCCTGTAGCGGGGTTTTCCAGTGGTCCCCATTCCAAGGGAGGCTTATGAGGACTCTGCCTCCTGGTGACGGGACTTGGAGCTGCACTTTGCTGTCGCCTTTCAAGTGGGTGAAAATTAAGCACCCATGCCCAGTAGCTTCAACAGGGGACTGGGTAGTGAGATCGCTTCGCAGGGGATATTTGCCAATGTCGGGAGACATTTTGGGTTGTCACAACTTAGGCGGGGGAGGGTGCTACTGGCACCCAGTGGGTAGAAGCCAGGGATGTTAAATAACCTACAGTGAACCGGACAGCCTCCCAGCAGAGAATTATCTGGCCCCAAATATGATCAGTGCCAAGGGTGAGACATACCGTAATGGGAAGTTATGGGGAGGCCCCCAAGAATATCCCAACCAGTGTCCCTTCCCCATGAAGCCTTTCCAATTCCCCAAGTAGAGGAAAGCACATGTCCCTCTGGAGTCCTACAACTGTTGGTCAGCTGCTCTTAGCCACTTATCTATTTGTGTTGCTTTGTAATTCTGCTTATTATATCCCCCTGGAGTGAGGGCCCCGAGGCCCACGCTGCCTTTTTGTTTTCTTCCTGGAGGGCCCAGCAAAGCCGCTGCCCATCTGCTCAGTGACTGTGACTGAATGGAAGGCGGGGGGATTGACACGTCTCTTGGTAGGGACGCCGTGGAAGCATTTACTCAGCACTGTGTTCTCTCCTCAGACGTGATTCTCGAATGTCTGGGCTCCAGATGGGAACTCCATCAGCCCCAGCTTTTCCAGTCCGAGACCTTGAGCAAGCTCTACCTGATGGCGCTGGCCCAGAGCACCAAGAGGCCCACAAAGGAACTGGAGAGTCTTCTGCGAGGTATTTTCTCCCTGGCACCCAGCACTGAGCCCCAAATGCCCTCTGGTCTGAGGCTCCCCAGCTTTGAGTTTGGTCATCTGTTTCGAGACCAAGGCCACTCTGGCAGATAAGAGCAAGGCCCGTGGTGTGACCTCATCACAGGATTTAACCTCAGTCTCTGGCTATAACATGGGAATAATAAATAGTTCTCACTATGTTCCTTTGAAGCCTAGAGAAGAAGGTAATACCTGTGAAATTCTAGAACAATGCCTGGCATATATTGGGCACTCAGTGAATGTCAGTTATTTTTCTCATAACAACCCAGTTCTGGCCAGCTGAGGTGGAGACTCTCCCTGCTTCTTTGAGAAGAACAAACGGTGGTGTGGAGTCTCCTGATGAGTTTTCTGGAAGGAAGGCATAGTTGTCACATCTGGCCCGATATGCTGGTTAGAGGTTTACATGTTGTACGTCGACGTTATGTTTCCTTTGCTTTCTCTTTTCCCAACTTCACGTCATTCCATAACGTGTTCAGGCCATTTCTTTCTTTCTTTTTGTCCTTTTCAACCCTCGTAATCCCCAGGCTCCCCTTCTGTGTCCCCTAAGTCCTTCTCCAGATGCACTGCCTTCTTTGGGCGATAAAGTTTGGCATCGCTTCAGGACGACTCATAAGCAGGGACCATGGAAAAATTCAAGGTTTCCAGAGGCAGCCAGCATGCCAGTCAGGACAGGACTGCACTTCCAGGATGTGGCAGCGAAGTTCTGTTATTCTCCGGCCAGACAGGCTGGCTGAGCCCCCAGCTGCTGCCGCACCCTGAGCCTGGAGAGAGGGCCTGGCCAGGAGGCCTCTGACTCAGTCCTTCCTCGCAGAGCTGGGAGCTGAGAGCAGGCTGGGCATTCCCCCAGGACGGTGACGTCCCTCACGCGCACTCACAATCTTCCCTACTCTTCCCAAGTGTCTGTCCCAGTGTCTTCGAGAAAGGGACTGAGTCCTCCTTCCGCGTCCCCTGTGTCCGAGTCAGAACACTCACGAGGCACCCGGGGAAAGACCACGGAGACCCAGACATGAGCGCATTGAGAAGCAAGAGAACGTGGACGCCTGGGTGGCTCTGTCGGTTAAGTGTCCGACTTTCGCTCAGGTCATGATCTCATGGTCTGGGAGTTCAAACCCCGTGTGGGGCTCTGTGCTGACAGTGTGGAGCCTGCTTGGGATTCTCTCTCTCTCTCTCTCTCTCTCTCTCTCTCTCTCTCTGCCCCTCCCCTGCTTAGGCTCTTTCTCTAAAATAGATAAGCTTTAAAAAAAGAAAGAATTGGAAAGAGAAAATGGAATGACTGTTAATGCTGTGGTCTTTGATACGTCTAGAATGATCTCGCTGACAAGACTGGGCCCTGCGAAGACAAGCCCCCTGCTAGAGGCTGGGCCTGACTGGGGGGCGTCAGGGAAGGTGCAGAGATGAATCCCCACTGCCCGGACTGTCACAACTTTCCGGGGTCTCTTCCCAGGCACCAGCATGTGCACCGGGCCCTGGGGACCATGTTCACATGATGCTCAGTGGACACGGCTACCGGCCTTTGTGCACCTGGGAAAGCAGGACGCATCTCACAGTGCATGGCTGGTCTCATGACCCCTGCTTTGGGTTCCTGAGAACACCCGCACTGCATCCTGGAGTGGTGGCCTGTGTGGAGAGGCAGCTCCCCGCGAGCACCCCTGTACTGGCCACACACAGCTGTCCTAGCTGCTCACTTTAAAAAAAAAAAAATTTTATTTAGAAAGAGAGCATGTGAGTGCAGAGCCTGATGCGGGGCTCAACCTCACGAACCACGAGATCACGACCCGACCCAAAATCAAGAGTCGGACGCTTTAACCGACTGAGCCACCCAGGCGCCCCCAGCTGCCCATTTTTGTCCCACCGAGAGTCCCGGATTAGCTGTGCTTTGGCAGGACGTGCTTCTTCTCTAGGAAGAACCCCAAGGAAGAAACAGTGCTCTTTTCCTGAAAAGGAACCACCTTGGTTTCAGAGAACCTCAGAAGCACACGATTCAGCTATTACTTTCCTATTCGATTTTGAGGTTCTACATAAAACAGAGGGAAAGTTGAAGTTCTATCTTCCACTGACTCTGACCCAGCCAATGATATTCCTTTCTTCCTTCAACAAATGTCAAGTGCTTAACCCCTCCTAAGCATGGTCCTAGGAACTCTGTCAGGAGGTTGGGGGACAGACAAGCCAACCCAAAATGACGATAAAGCCCAATAAATAGCATGACCCATGATGATGCGAACTGCCACTTCCGGAGTGCCTCGTCGGTGCCCAGCACCCGTGCAGCCATCCCAGTCAGTGCCCCCAGTGGAGGTGGGCAGAATGCAGCGTGCAGGCGAGAGGCGGTGCTGAAATCCTGGAGAAAAATGATTCAGAGAAGAGAACAAGGCTCAATAAATATTTGCCAAATGAGAGCCTGAACAGAGCCAGGTGCCGTGAGCGTGGTGAGGGGAGGCTCGACAGGGCCTTGCACGTCTGAGGAAAATGGATCTTTATTCTCCCTTTCTCTCCGCGGTCTTCGTAGTTGAACAGCGTGACATCCTTTTTTGGATCCTGACTCGTGTCATTTTTCATCACCTACAACCTTGAGCTCACTAGGCTTAGGATTCTGGGGATGGAATCCACTCATTTACTGGGGACCCGTGTGGGCAAGACTGTGTCGGGTCCCGGGGAGGGAGTGGCGAGTAAACCGTCCGGTGTGCCGGCCCCGCGGGTGAAAAACCAGCAGGCACATGACGTAATCGCAGGTGGTGGTAACAGTGAGTCTAGGAGGAAAAGTAAAGCCAGTTTGGGGGGAAGGTGAGGGTGGGGTGCTACGTTACATATGGAGGCAGGAGGGTGCCCGATGGGGAAGGGATGGAGCCCCGCGACTCTTCTGTGGAACAAGCCACAAGGAGGCAGGTTTGGGGTCCACTGAGCCGGAGACTGGTCGTCTTGGGGCCACTGGAGGGGCTTCAGCTTGGTACCAAGGGTGTGGGATGCCGCTGGAGAGCTGCGAGCGGCGTGTGTTGTAACTCACGTCTTCGAATAAGTCTGAGCGGCTGGGGGAGGCGGGCAGTGAATCGGGCTGCCCCTCCCCTGCCTCCTGGAAGCCTTAGGTGGCAGGGGTCCTCTCTTTGGACACCCGTGGGGCAAAGCTTCAGCAGCCACTGGGTGGGTGCCTGCTTCCCATGCTCATTCTTTAGCAGGGGGTCACTGTGATCCCATCTTGTGCTAGGTCTGGGCTGGGTGCTTGGGTTCAGAGATGACAGGGGCCCACCCCTTGCCCTCAAACTGCTCCCAGACTAAAGAGAGAAAGGGAGGAGGCAGGGAGAGAGAGTGAGCTCGGGAGGAGCTAGTAAAAAATAACTCGTGCAGTGAGAGCAACGGTCTCCCAGCTTTGACCGTCACAGTGGCTGTTTAAGAGCAGGGGGCAAGGTAGCCGACGAGTGCACGGGAACTCTGAACGATTTTTACAACTTCTTATACTTCTTCCACTATTTCTAAATAAATAATCACTTCAGAAATACATCTTCTAAACCAGCAAACAGGAACAAAACCTGGTGTGCTAAATGCCAAGGTCATGGTTGCAAAAGGGCCGTGGGACCTCCCCCTGTACCCGGCACAATTTGCTGCAGCTCTCAGGTCCCTACATCACTCTTCTTTTTCCTTTACCAGCTCAGCTGCCTGGGAAGATCAAGGAAAGACCCCCCACGAAGAAGATGATCATTTCCTTGAAGATCAATGACCCCGTGGTCACTAAAGTTGGTAATGTACCCCTGTCGTCTTAGGCTAAGAATGCCATTGAACAAACGGCCCTCCCGGCTTTAAAAACAAACAACAGAACCACAGATGAGTGGCAGTGTTCAGTACTTCCTGATTAAAACTAGCTGAGCAGAGCAGAGACGGTGGAGTGCAGCTAAAGAGAGGTGCTCATCCCTGGAAAAGAGGTGTGGAGGGTGCAGAGGAGAAAGGAAGTCGCAGGCTCATTAGACCCAAAGGCAGGGAGGCTCAGGTCTGTCCTCCCTCAGGGAGCACTTTGTGTGCCCCTTCCCACCAACTCCCATCCCTGGCTGGCTGCCAGCAGCAGAGAGCTCACCCTCTCCCACTGCACCCTGGCCACCTGGAAATGGACTTCAGTCTTAGTGAAGCACGTGTGCTGTCACATGCTGTCATGGTCTGCAAATGTGCAGGTCGGGAAGCCATCCGCAGAAGCACCGTGTAGACCAGTTGTCCTCAGAGTGCATTGGCTCCCACACAGTGCTGACTGGGATCAGGGAAAATTTGGAATAGCCCAGTCCCTCTGCTCCCTGGTCCCCGGACCTTAGTTCTTAGATATGAAAATATCCGGGCTCTTTCCAGGCATCCTTTTTTTTTTTTTAATTTTTTTTTTACATTTATTTATTTTTGAGAGACAGAGAAACAGAGGACAAGTGGGGAGGGGCACAGAGAGGGGGAGACAGAGAATCTGAAGCAGGCTCCAGGCTCCAAGCCATCAGCACAGAGCCTGACGCGGGGCTCGAACTCACAGACCGTGAGATGATGACCTGAGCTGAAGTCGAACACTCAACCAACTGAGCCACCCAGGTGCCCCTCCAGGCATCCTTAACTTTTTGGGAGAGCCCAGACTCTGAGGACAAGATTTTCCTGAGGAAGAAAGCACAGCCACGCACACACAGCATTCTGTACGTATTTGGGCAGTCACCTCCCTGCACAGGCCATGGAGCCCAGGTTAGCAGAGAACCCCTGAGGCGCAGACCCCGGGATGGGTTTAGAATAGCATTCTTTCAGTGCAAACTGGTGCAGCCTCTCTGGAAAACAGTATGGAGGTTCCTCACACAATTAAAAATAGATCCACCCTCTGACCCAGCAATAGCACTGCTAGGAATTTCCCCAAGGGATACAGGAGTGCTGATGCATAGGGCACTTGTACCCCAATGTTTATAGCGGCACTTTCAACAATAGCCAAACTATGGAAAGAGCCTAAACGTCCATCAACTGACAAATGGATAAAGAAGATGTGGTTTATATATACAATGGAATACTACTTGGCAATGAGAAAGAATGAAATCTGGCCCTTTGTAGCAATGTGGATGGAACTTATTATGCTAAGTGAAATAAGTCAGGCAGAGAAAGACAGATACCATGTTTTCACTTGTATGTGCATCCTGAGAAACTTAACAGAAGACCATGGGGGAGGGGAAGGGGAAAAAAAAAAGTTACAGAGAGGGAGGGAGGCAAACCATAAGAGACTCTTAAATACTGAGAACAAACTGAGGGTTGAGGGGGGGAGGGGGGGAGGGGAAAGTGGGTGATGGGTGATGGGCATTGAGGAGGGCACCTGTTGGGATGAGCCCTGGGTGTTGTATGGAAGCCAAGTTGACAATAAATTTCATATTAGAAAAAAAAAATCGCATTCTTTCAGCAGGAGCTCACTTTTCTTTGGCTTCATCTTCCTTGGTGGAGGCTGGGAGCCCGGGCTGTAGCTGTGCTCAGGTCCGAGCATGTGCGTTTCCTCTAAGGGCATCTCTGCCGACACAGCCAGGGGACCCTTGAGCATCCAGCCAGGAGGGCACCTGCAAGGGAGGGACGCGGGGTCCAGAGCCCCGGGCTGACGGCTTTCTCTCTTGGATGCTGCCTCCCAGCCTTCGCCATGGCCCTGAAGAGCCTCTACCTGAGCCAGGTGGAGATGAACGTCAACGACGTGCTGGCCGTGCTGGCTTCCGCACACGTTCTCCAGTTCAGCAGCCTGTTTCAAAGGTAAGGAAACATAGCAAGGCTCGGGCCAGGCCCAGCCCTGGGCAAGGTAGAGGGGGGCCCCCCTGGCCCATTCATAGAATGGCCCCTGTCCACGGGCTAGAACATCCGGGTTTCCTGGCACAGAGCTGTGGGTCTGCAGAGGGACCGAGGCACAAATCCACCCGTCTCTTTCAGTATTCTTCAAAAAAAACCAGTCTTTTTCTTAAAGTTTTCTATTTATCTTTTTTTTTTTTTTTAATTTTTTTTTCAACGTTTATTTATTTTTGGGACAGAGAGAGACAGAGCATGAACGGGGGAGGGGCAGAGAGAGAGGGAGACACAGAATCAGAAACAGGCTCCAGGCTCCGAGCCATCAGCCCAGAGCCTGACGCGGGGCTCGAACTCCCGGACCGCGAGATCGTGACCTGGCTGAAGTCGGACGCTTAACCGACGGCGCCACCCAGGCGCCCCATCTATTTATCTTTGAGAGACAGAGTGCTAGCGGGGAGGGGCAGAGAGAGAGGGAGACACAGAATCTGAAGCGGGCTCCAGGCTCTGAGCTGTCCGCACAGAGCCCGATGCGGGTCATGTGAGATCATGACCTGAGCTGAAGTCAGACGCTTAACTGACTGAGCCACCCAAACGCCCCTGGAATAGTTTTATTCTTACAAATGTTACACACGGTCACGGTAGATCTTTCAGAAGAGAGAAAAATGCAACGATCAAAGTCAGCTGCCCACCAGTCCCGCTGCCCACTGGGGGCACAGCCTTTCTCTTGGGGATTCAGACCCCACTGACCCACCTGGGCTGCCTGTCAGGGGGGCCGAGCAGGGGAAACCAGGGGGCGTTCACAGTGGATGGACATCGAATGTGAAAGCCTGCTCATCCTGCCAAGGGTGGCCTGGGTTCATGGGCACCAAGAGAACGTGTGGGTACTGAAAGCAGAAGAGTGCAATGCAGCCTTAGGGGCTGACGTTCAGAGGCTCCCAGTTTTCATTAGACTTTTTCCGCAAAGCCAGAAGCAGCCTAGGGCCTGTGCTGAGCCCTGCCATAAGCCGCTCTTTGGTCTCCCTGGGCCTCAGTGTTCTCAGATGTGAAATGGGGCTCATTACATTCATCCTGAGTACTTCGCGGGACTTTGTTCAGGGTGAGGGGATGTCAGCACGAAGGGCTTGGAGGTGGGGCCTTTGCCCCGGTCAGACATGGTTCTCAGCTTTTGGCGAGGGTGACCTCACTTTATCCTCCCTGCAGGGAGGTGGTATATCATTATGTCCACTTCACAGACAAGCAAACTGAGGCCTCACGAGGTGAGTAACTTGCACAAGACCACAGTAGAGCCGCCAGAACATGCAGGAGGCCAGGGGTCTCGGAACCTGTACCCCTAACACTGTCCTTTTCGGCTTTGCTCTGCTGAGGAGGTAGTGTCGCTTGCTCGTTCAGGGGTTCACTGACTTTCAATGGCATTTGGTGAGGTGAGGTTTGCTTGGGGCCAGTCACCTGCCAGCTCATTCCGTCACCTTCGTTCACTCATCTGCTCCTTTAAGAACGACGTCTTGGGCGTCTCCAGGACACCAGGACCAGAGGGGCAAGGGCCCTGCCCTCTGAAGCTTCTTGCCCTACGGTCTCCAGGGCACAGGAAATGAGTAAAGTGGAATGAAGGACAGGGATTCCCAGATGGAACATTTTGTGTTATGTGTGATTAATTTCAAGTAAACGGGGCCCAGTGATTAACAAGAACAGTTCTTAGAACCTCCCCCTTTTCCGTATCCCGTAATACTGCTCCATTCCAGTAACTTACGAAAGAGTAGGTGAACCGAGTGGAAAATTGCTGATGGGATTCACTCTTCTAGAATATTCTGTCCCTTCCCTTGGGCTTTTTCGGGGATGTGTGCCTCCTGCAGTCATGTCCCGGACATCGAGCTGGTGTCTTATAGTCTTTGATTTCCTAATACCTTCTGGGATTCAACATAGAGAGGGGATTTAGGGCAGGGATGGTCCACCAAGCTTGTTCTGCTCTACGCCTCAGTATCCTCTTTTGAGGAAATGAATGGATGAATGAGCTTCCCATCCAAGACAAGAGAGGACATCAGCTGCTCTGTAGACGGCAGGGGTAGGATCTCTCCCAAGGATCTTGCAGGTTTCAATTCACTTTCGTAGAGTCCACACAGCCAGCTTCAACCCCAAAGACGCTTTTGAGCAGGGGTCTCATTTCTGGGGCACCTGAAATGACTCAGGCCAGATGCTCGATCAAGAGCATCAAGAAGCCTTATGAGGGATGCAGACGTCCCATGAACTGAGGGATGCAGGCTCTCGGAGGCCTGGACGTGACAACCGAGGGCACACTGAGGGGACCAGAGTCTTGAAGAGGTGCTCCAGCGTGCCGGCATGGCCTGACCTGGACGGTGGGTGGCGGGAGGTGGGAGACCAGCAGGTGTAGGTACAGCCAGATTGTGTAGGGTCTGGGGCTGACTAAGGAGTCCAGTCTAGACTGCAGTCCGGGGTTTGCTGAGATTTCCCTCGTATTGTATATACCACCCATCTTCCGTGCCATACAGCCTTCATAAAACTGCTAAGTCCCAGCTTCCTTGCTCAGGACACTTCTGAGCAGCTCTTTCCTGGTGCTCTAATATCTCTGGTCCCAAAGCCGGAAGGCCAGCCTCCCTCATGGAGCAGGGATTCCAGCTGCTGTCTGTCAGCCTTGGCTGCCCTACCTCAGGCCCAGCTTCCTTGGAACCCTAGCCCTGGCTATTGGGGGCCCATCTTACTCTTGGAACCCTAGCCCTGGCTATTGGGGGCTAAGCCAAGAATGACAGCTTCTTCATTTTCCTTCCTCCACCCCAACTGGGTTCAAGGTCAGAGCAGCAAGGGCTTTGGGGATAATGAGCCAGACCCGTCATTGCACGGGGGCATATGGACCTTGCTCAAGATTCTCCAGATAGCCGTGGCCAGGTCTTACAGGTCAGATCCCGGTTGGCCTGGCACACAGCTGGGCTGGCTGTCACCTGCCTTCAAGAGGCTGATGGTACATCTGGCCGCAATGTGGCAGCACAAGCCTCAGTGTGTGTATATGTGTGTGTGTGTGTGGTACGTGGGTGCATGTGGGTGTGTTTGTATAGGGGAACAGAAATGTCGTGTGGGTCACTCTGATAGCATCACAAATCCAGGTGCTGAACAAGACCTCAAAGGTCATCTTGGCTGAGCTCCCAGCCAAGGGAAGAATCACCCAGATGGCTGCCCTGGTCTGAATCACACGTAGCAGAAGCCATTCCCCTTCGGGGGATGCGGAGTGTGCGTGCCGGTTCCATCTGGTACGGTTCCTTGATTTCGTGCATCAGATATGCGCACTGGCCCAGCTGGGCTCAGGGCTGTCACGTGCATGCATGTATGAGCATGTTTCAGGCTTGCTTGGTGTCCCCTGGTCTGGGGAAGCCTGGCCATTCCAGTTCAGCCTGGCCGATGAGTCTGACCGTGAGAAAGGGGGAGCACGAGTGAGGGCGTCAGCCTCTTAGAACACTAACTTCTGTGCCTTAACTCCAAGCCCAGCTAATGCTGTTCCCGTTTGTCGCTGGTAAGAGCCAGCACCTAAAGAACACCATGCCTGGTGGCCGGCAGGACTCGCACCTCTGGCAAACACTCGGTTTCCAGCTCTCCCAGCATCCTGGAGTTGAATGAAACCTCTGGGGCTGCCCCTTCTCTGAAAGCAGCCTCGGGACCCTCCAGGAACAGCATTTCTCTCTCTGCAGGTGTGTGGCCGTGATGATGAAGGGACTCACGCCAAGCACCATCAAGAGCTTTTACCTGGCCGGCTGCAAGGTGAGAACAACCTGGACAGAGCATACGGCACCTGGGGACTTTTGGGAGCACCCCAGCCTCTAGGATTTTACCCGCCGGGCCCAGCTCCAAACAATTATGAAAAAGAATTTTAGGGGCGCGCCTGGGTGGCGCGGTCAGTTGAGCGTCCGACTTCAGCCAGGTCACGATCTCGCGGTCCGTGAGTTCGAGCCCCGCGTCGGGCTCTGGGCTGATGGCTCGGAGCCTGGAGCCTGTTTCCGATTCTGTGTCTCCCTCTCTCTCTGCCCCTCCCCCGTTCACGCTCTGTCTCTCTCTGTCCCAAAAATAAATAAACGTTGAAAAAAAAAATTAAAAAAAAAAAAAAGAATTTTATTTTGAAGGGACATCTTAGGGGTGCCTGGGTGGCTCAGTCGGTTAAGCATCCGACTTTGGCTCGGGTCACGAACTCCTGGTACGTGAGTTCGAGCCCTACTTCAGGTGAGCTCGAGCCCTGCTTCGGGCTCCGCATTCTCTCTGCCCCGTGTGGGATTCTTTCTGCGCCTTGCTCACTCTCTCAAAATATAAATAAATAAATAAATAAATAAATAAATAAATAAAGTGTTAAAAAATTAAAAAACAAAAGGACATTTTAAAGCCAAAAATCAAATAATAATAATAATAATAATAATAATAATAACAACAATAAATGTAAACAAAAACTTAAAAACTAAGGGGGAAAAAATACGAGCACAGTCTTTCTCACCAGAATAGCAGACAGTCAGTATCAGGAATAAATGATGTAATCTAACGGTCTCATTCTCAGAGGAGAACGCCACCTGATCCATCCTGATCAGGGTGACAGCTTCTAAGTGGCAGTGCTGGGCTCGAACCCCAGGCCATCTGACCCCTGCCTTCCTCTGTGAGGCTACCGTTGACCTGGATGGGCACTCACCCCGTGAAACAGGCCCGTCTGACCGTGACGTCTGGTTCACTCACGATCGGCTGGTCCCAGTGCTCTCGTAACGGCAGCTAAGAACGTGCTAAGTGCCTATTTTGTCAAAGACAATAAGTGTCCCCACCGTCCATCAGTAACTAGAAAGTCACTCTGTGGGCAGTGTCTTTGCATTCTGGTCAACATTTTCTTTTCCGGCCACTCTTGGCCTGGGAAGGACTGTAGCCCCCAGGACGTGCAAAGCGTACTGAGACCCTGCCAAGGTCCCTGGCCCTGGGAGAACCTTCCCACTTCCTTTGGACTTTGATGTCAGGGTATGTGCCCCCCACCAGCCTCAGCACTCCATCTGGGGTACACCCTGCAGGCCCTTCCATGATCCGTGACTGACTTCAGCCCAGAGATTTCAGTGTGCAAGTCCTGTGGTCAGACCACCAGGCAGCATCGTCACAGGCCAGCAGAGGGCGCCAAGAGTTCAGGGATCGCTTTATCTATCCTTGGCTTTTCTTGCCTTCGCAGTACAAGGAAGAGCAGCTCACCACTGCCTGCGAGAAGTGGCTGGAAATGAACTTGGTCCCTCTGGTAGGGACACAGATCCACCTCCGGAAAATCCCGCAGGAGCTGCTTCACAGAGTGCTGCGGTCCCCCAGGTCAGAGCTGGTGCCCAGGGGTGCTGTGTTGGGGGTGGGGGGTACCAGGAGCCCCCACCACCCTGCCTGGGGCAGCAGGGCCGGTCCTGGGAAGGGGGTGCTCCAGCGGGGTGCATCCACACCCCTGCTGGCCAGGCCAGGTGTCCTACACGTCCTCCATCCCAAACTCCCCACCATCCTGAACAGCTGGCCCGGGTGGGGGCTGAAACGCGGGGCACTGTGGGTAGGGATGGGGACAAGACCCCTTCACGCTCCTTCACTGGGGTGAGGACCTTCTGGGTGCCCGCTGTCCCGTGACCCACATGGTGGTTCATTCAGTAATTGCCTACATAATGTTAAAAAATCCTGACAACATTAATATACACCCACTGTGGAAAATGGAAAACAGGGAAACACAGAAAACAGAAAATAAGCACTCTCGTCCTAAATTGATTCCTGCCTTTAGCCCTGAGCCCTCTCCTGAACAGATGTGACCCAGACACCGGACTCTCTGTTTGACGCTCGAGCTAAAACCCAACCCTGGGGGCCCCCACCCTGTGTTCCTTTAGCGGCTGATCAAACCGGAATCTTGGGGGGCCTTCTGAACATCACGTGACCCTCCGCCCCGACTGCGTCAGTAGCACTTTCAGACCCAGCCCATCTCTAAGGGCTTCTCTCCACAGGCACCAGCCAGAGATCTCCGTCATCTGTTGTCTGGACCACTGCAGGGACCTCTGACTCAGGGTGTTGTGTCAGCTCTTGACCCCCTCCAAGAACATCTCTAGCCAAAGAGCTGTTGGCATGCCCACATCTCACCAGCCACGAGGCACCCACGGGGGCTACCTTGGATCTCAGCCCTGCCCAGCTCCTTGGTACCCACCAGTCTGCTCCCCTCCAGCCCAGTTCCTAGAAACGTCCCCAGTTCTTGGCCTTTTAGGTTTATTTCCAGTGTTTTATCAATATGAAAGTAGCGTCTTGGTGACCTCCTTCAATGTACCTCCTTCTATCTTCATCCCAGATTATCTTCCCACATGAAATTTCTAGAAGTGACATTATTAAGTCAACAGGGCTTTCTGGTTTTGTCACAGGTAAAAAGCATTCTAAAAAATATTCTATTTGAAAATAATTTCTAACAAATCAAGATGGCAAGAACAGTATAAAGAATATTTCTATACCCTTTACCCTATTTTGTTCAGTTTCTGCTGTTTGTTTGATCATCTGCATCTGTAGGTATAACTGTGTACCCACATAGTTTTTCCTGAACGCTCTGAAAGCAAGTTGCACACATCATGTACCCTGTCTCCTAAATGCTTCAGTGTTTATTTCCTAACAGAAAGAACCTTTTAATGTAATCACAATGCAGTTATCAACTTCAGGGAACTTAGCATTGATGTTAATGCCTTGACATGATTAGCCCAGTGCCGTCCTTTATAACATTTCTTCCCCCAGTGCGGGATCTGGTTTAGGATCACATATCGTATTTACTTGCCATGACTCTTTGGGACTCTTGAAAAGGTTCTCGATACCCACTGCCAAGGTACCGAGATTGTATTCCCTTTGGGTAGGTTTCAAAAGTGAGAAGTAAATTCCACTACACATTTTAGCCGTATGTTAGAAATGGAATGTTTACTCGTGGTCGTGTGGCGGAAAGCGTTCTGATATCAGAAATTAGATCTGCAAAGATTCATTCCACTGTTGGTTTGAATTTACTAAGTGGCTTGTGATGCCCTCGCACTTACAGAGAAATGTGGTTGGTGGAACAGAGTTCTGGTGTGGAAGGAGACCATATTAGCAGGAAGACCTCAGGAACCCAGTCCAGGAACACTTCTGGGGCCCTGGGCGGGGAGGCACTCCTGGTGTCATCCTGCCCTACTCCCTGATGCTTTTCCCCAACCTCCGGCAGAGGAGAGGTTACACAACCGTGGAGGAAAAGGTAAACAAGGCATCCCTTAGACTTTTCGTAACACCGTCCCTCCCTTGGAAAGACTGAGCTGTCGCACCCTGGTAGTATTTGACCAAGAAAAGGGAAAAGTTGTGTGACCACAGCCAGAACCTTGGTGATGGAACAGGCCTTACAAAATGTCCACTAGGCAGGAAAAGAGGTCAAGCACCTTCCACATCAAGCGTCTAGACTCACAAGCTTGGAGAGACATGACGGAGCTGGGAACTGGGTCCTGCTCCTCGGGCCCCTCCCCCAGGAGCTGTGTCCACACAACCCAGAGCCATCCCGGCAGCTGGAGGAGACCCTGTGTGGCCTTGAGCATGTCATGGGCCCATGTGCCTTGGAGAGACCGGGCTAACGGCTCCCAGACTCGTGCTCGTGTTCCCCGGGGCACATTCTCCTCACCCGCCCTGTTGATGTCCAGTGACCGCCTGCTCTAAAGCTGGAGGGAGGTGGGGAACAGAGGGTGCTGGAAGACAGGGCCTGGCCGCACCCCGTGCCCGGCGGGATTGTTAGACATTCACCCAGGCTCAGGTTCCTCATCTGGGCGAACTTGTTGGCTGGTGGATCTGGCACTTTGGACCGCAGCTAATGAAGAACAAACCTTTGGACGAGTTCGCTGTTACCGAGCACACTGGGGTATGTGCGCAGCCCTGTGCGCTGTGCCTTTCAACCACCACAACCCTATGCGATAGGTAGTTATTGCCCCTAAGATAAGAGGGACAGTAAAAGGCAGGGCTGGGCTCCAACCTGGGACTCAGGCTCCAAGGTCCAGGCTCACACCCTCCATGCTGCAACGTCTCTTCATTCGTCACAGAGACCAGGCTTCCCGGCAACCAGAACTCCACCAGATCTGGGTCGTCCTGGCAAGTCACGTGACGCCAGAGGAGCCATGTGGCCACGCCAACCCTTGAGGTCGGGAATGGCGCATCCCCGGGGCCCAGGAAGGTACACTGTGGCCCACCCCCTGGTGTTTGGGTTTCTAAGCATCATCGGGACAACATCCTTCTCAGCAGGTGCTTCAACTTCTGGGCTGTTCACCTTCCCTTTCTGAAGTCCCTTTGACCTCAGCTCCCTTTGGGTTTTGCTCTCCATTTTATAAATGACCTCGCATAAAATACACACCGGTTTACTGGCCTCCAGGGCCTCTGGTTTTAATTTCTTTGCCTGGGCCTTGGGTTTTCAGTTCATTTTGTCTTTAGAGGTCACCACTAGGTTACCCTGTTCCACTAACTCTAATATTATGAAAGCTTCATTCCGAGTTTTCTGGAAGCCAAGCTCCTTGTAGACTCAGGAACATGGAAAACTTGGCAAGCTGTCTGGTTCCTATCAGCAGGAAGGCTGCCTTGCCGCCCCTGCAACGGGGGTGTGCCCGCTTCTCCCCGGCTTCCTGTCGAGGACACCACATGTCTTGAGGGCTCAAGAATTCCCAAGAGAAGCCCCCGCTGTCCTCCACATCAGGCCTGTCCAACAGCTTTCCCACTAACATGTGGAACACCACGGGGCATGGCTCTCAAACGTGATAGTTCCTGGGGCGCCTGGGGGGCTGAGTCTTAGGTTAAGTGTCTGACTTCGGCTCAGGTCATGATCTCGCAGTTTGTGAGTTCGAGCCCCGCGTCAAACTCTGTGCGGACAGCTCAGAGCCTGGAGCCTGCTTCGGATTCTGTGTCTCCCTCTCTCTCTGCCCCTTCATCACTTGCACTCTGTCTCTCTCTCTCTCTCTCTCAAAAAAGTAAAACATTAAAAAAAAAAAAAGTAGGGGTGCCTGGGTGGCTCAGTCGGTTAAGCGTCTGACTTCAGCTCAGGTCACGATCTCGCGGTCCGTGAGTTCGAGCCCTGCGTCGGGCTCTGGGCTGATGGCTCAGAGCCTGGAGCCTGCTTCCGATTCTGTGTCTCCCTCTCTCTCTGCCCCTCCCCCGTTCATGCTCTGTCTCTCTCTGTCTCAAAAATAAATTAAACGTTAAAAAAAAAAAATTAAAAAAAAAGAAAAAAGTATAGTTCCTGAAGCTGGTGGTTCTCTGGCTAATCGCAATACCTACTAACGATTGAGCACTTGTTGCATACAGAACACTCTGAGTGGGTTATCAGCCTAATTCCTGTAGCCACCCAGTGAGGTGGGTACTGTTACCTGCTTTCTTACCTGTGGAATGGAGATTACGGGAAATGCAAAGATTGACCCAGGCTCTCTCCATGCAGCGTGAGAAATGGGATTTGAATGCAGGTCCGGGCGGCCTCAAAACCCCAGGTCATTACCAGCCTAGCCCATTTCTCCTTATTGATAATCAAGATCAATAAGGATATTGATGGATCTATTTTTCATTGTAGAAAAAAACTTTTAAATGTAGGAAGATCACAGTTGGGCCCACTTCCCAAAATGAACAGTGACATTTTGTCATAAGAAAGAAAACATTACCAATAAAGCAGGACTCAACTGTGCACCCTCTCCAGCCTTATTCTCCTTCCATTCTCTCTGCCTCCCTCCCTCCCTCCCTAAAGACAATCAGACCATTGTCACGGGCTCCCGTGAATTCATCCGTGTGATTATATTCTTACTACATATATGTGTGTCCATAAATAACATTTTGCAAAGGCTTAAACTTCAAATAAATGTTCTCATAGTGACTTTAATGTTCTGCCCCTTACTTTACTCACTAACATGATGCGATGTGTTCTCTCCGTATTGGTACTTACATATCTGATTAGCATTTTAAATTTGATGGTGTACAGGGTTCCATAGAATGAATAGATAGCAATTTTTCTTTCCCTTCTTAATGGCCTTTTGATTTATTTTGCTTCATTTTTTTGTTGTGGCAATCGATGCTGCCGTGGGTACCCTTGTTCGTGGTTTCTTGTTTGCGTTGAGACGGTGTTCTCTATACTCAAAGGGGGCCTTTATTATTTACATACAATTTTCTCAAAAAAAAAAAGACAAACAGTGCCTTGTTAGAAGCATTCTTCTCTTAAAGAACAAATGCCAGTTGCCTCCCAATGGCTATTAGTGAGCCCCAGTAAACACAGGGAGAACAGCCCAGATGTTCCCCGAGGGAAGTTTAAGAACTCTGTAAGTTCTGTTTTGATTGAGGCCATCAGGGCTCTTATGTAAATGAAAATATGTTTGAGTGTCCTGAGCAGGAGCCAATACTTTACTGGTACTTGGCCTAAAGACAGGGCTTTATTTGAACAATTACCATTCACAATGAAAGTAAAACCAGAATCCTGATTCACGGAGCCCCAGTTACTCCTCCTGTGTTGCTGCCTATTCCTCTTTGGAGAGGTCCCAAAGAACCTTCTGGGCTTGGGAACCTTGGGCTTGGATTCTGCACCGGGAGTCATGTAGCTCCCCAGCCCAGAGGTGGTTGGTGTCCCTGTGGAGTTCTATGTGGGCACATCATCATATCAAGTGGCTGTGACATCCCCCCTCCTGCCTCACTGTCATTGCCCAGACAGTGACAAATTTTGTCCTGTCTGGCCAGAGTCAAAGCCCATGCATCTGTAGGTAACCTGAAAACAGAGCAAAGAGACATTCTGTGATCAGAAATAGTGTCAAAGGTGGGTGGGTGACATTTCCATTGTTCTTTAGAGTCCCTACTTAGCTTGGGTCCCACCCACCAAGACCACTCAAAGTTGCGGGTGCAGAGGCCGTGACAGGTTTCGAAGCCAGTGTGCCGTTCCTGTGGTCAAGACCGGAAATATCGAGGGGTTTAAGAAACACCGAAATGACTTCTCGGATAATCAAGTTGTTGGAGGCTGTTTAGAGAACCTCTTTGGGAAACACCCTTCCTTTACAGAGTTGACACCGTGGGGAGCGACACTCGCTCCTTCTCACCACTTGTTTCTTGATAAGAAGTCTCATGCCGCTGCAGGCCAAGCGTGGGTTCTGCAGCCAGGACCTGGCCCTGCCACTTACGAGTCCCAGCGGCCACTCACTAGCACGCTCCTAGGTGCCAGGCGCTGCACTCAGCGAGCTGTACGTGTGTGGTCAGCTCGATGATGTCGACATCCCAACGCCCAGAGCCTGTGAATCTGTCAGGTTGCATGGCAAAGAGGAAAAACATTGCGGATGGATGACCTTGAGCTGGGGAGGGCGTCCTGGGTTACCCAGGTGGGCCCAGGATAATCACAAGGCTCCTTCCACATGGAAGAGGGAGGCAGGAGGATCAGAACCAGAAGGAGATTGATTGGAAGGCACTGTGCTGTTGGCTTGAGGGTGGAGGAAGGAGCCACAGGCCATGGGATGTGGGTGGCCTCTGGAAGCTGGAAAAGGCAAGGAAATGACTTTCCATAGAGCCTCCAGAAAGAAGGCGGCCCACCCCTGGATCTTAGCTCAGTGAGATCGATTTTTATTCTTCTGACCTCCACAACCGTAAGATAATACATGTGTGTTGTTTTAAGCCACTTGGTTCATAGCTTGTTACCGCAGCGACAGGAAAACTCAGCATTGTCACTCACGTAGACTTTGAGCGTTGGCTGTCACCACTATCTGCAGATGAGGGCGAAGTGGCTGGGGGATCCCCCAGCAGCCTGCAGGAGGCCCCACAGCCAGCGTGGGGCCAAACGGAGCCACGCCAGGTCTGACCCCAGGATCCTGTGACCTTGGATAAGCTATTTAGCCCTCAGTCGGGGCTGGGACTAGAAGGTGATGAGTGAGGCGCTAACCTCGGGTGCAAAATTTAAGGGGACACAAAACAACCCTCAGTCTTCAGGTAAAGTATATTGTAGTGCGATACTTCAAAATCGACAGTAATGCAAAAGAACACAATGAATGAATGGGGCGCCTGGGTGGCTCGGTCGGCTAAGCATCTGACTGTTTATTTCAGCTCAGGTTATGATCTCATGGTTCCGGGATGGAGCCTTGAGTCGGGCTCCATGCTGGGCATGCAGCCTGCTTGAGATGCTCTCTCTCTCCCTTTCCCTTTGCCCCTCCCCACTCAAAACCCACGCTGAACAAAATATTAAAATTTTAAGTAAACATAGGGCCAGTCTGAATTCACATATCCATATAAGGAATGTATCGCAACTTTGCAGGATTGCCATGTGGAATTAAACGAAAGAAACATCCAAACACGTCTCACACACACCTGTCTGTGGTAAGGGCTCATTAAATGCTGCCCGTGGCTTTGGTGGCACAGCGGGTGGGCGTCAGGCTGCTGAGGGTCACATCCCAGCGCTGCCATTCACTGTCCCAGTGACCCAGAGAAGGTCACTTCATCTCTCTCTGGCTGAAGTGACCGACAGACTCGGGGGTGGTATTGCCTCAGACCTCAACTCACTTTTAACTTTCCGTTTTCTTACAAATCGTGTGAGATTTTGCTATTCCTGAAATGTCTTCTCTTATTTCGGCCAGGTTGTTCACTTTTAATGAGTTTCATCTTCTGAAAACGCTACTTTTGTGGGTCTTCTTGCAACTGAACCCCAAAGTGCAGACAGTTCCTGCGCAGGAAACGGTGCTGGCATTTTTTACCAGGTAACACGACTTCGTGTTGATTGATGAAACGCACATACGCTGGGTTTCTGTACTCATAATATCATGGAGGAAAAGCATCAATGACATGATTTTTGATAGCATCATCTAGAGTGCACAGAATGCAATTTTCTTTATGGGGCCTAAGATTCTGGGGTATCTTCAAGCCGCTGGAAATGGCTCACGTACTTGAAAACGTGAATAACATGTAGGTGCGATCATAAGAGATACTCATGTGCTTCTGAACACGTTCTGTCCAGCAAAAGACATGCTATACGAGGTACTCCTTTTATTTAGAAAAATGTATTACCAAACCACACTGACCTTAAAAACATCGTATTTTTTTTTTTCAACGTTTATTTATTTTTGGGACAGAGAGAGACAGAGCATGAACGGGGGAGGGGCAGAGAGAGAGGGAGACACAGAATCGGAAACAGGCTCCAGGCTCCGAGCCATCAGCCCAGAGCCCGACGCGGGGCTCGAACTCACGGACCGCGAGATCGTGACCTGGCTGAAGTCGGACGCTTAACCGACTGCGCCACCCAGGCGCCCCAAAAACATCGTATTTTAAATGTACCTAGGGGCGCCTGGTGGATCAGTTGGTTAAGGGTCTGACTCTTGATTTCCACTCAGGTCATGATCTCACGATTTTTGGGTTTGAGTCCTGCATCGGGCTCTGCGCTGACAGTGTAGAGCCTGCTTGGGATCCTCTCTCTCTTCCTCTCTGCCCCTCCCCCACTCACTTGCACTCTCTCTCTCTCTCTCTCTCTCTAAGTAAATAAATAAATAAACTTTAAAAAAGGTACCTAAATTAGACCAGGTTATCCTCACTTATATTTCACAACAGCATATAAAATTCTGAATTTTCTGAACAAATGAAAAAGCATTTGAATGTACAAAAGTTTCATAGAATTAACTCAAGTTTCTTATCCTCTCTAAACTTGTAAGTTCTAAAAATTGCGTATCTCAAAATTTCAGTAAAAAATAACTACAGTTTAATGGACACCATTTAATTATGCTTACTAATTCCGATACGCGCTTTCTTTTTTTAAATGTTTATTTTTGTGAGCGAGAGAGAGAGCATGAGCAGGGGAGGGGCAGAGAGAAAGGGAGACACAGAATCAATTCAAAGCAGGCTCCGGGCTCCGAGCTGTCAGCGCAGAGCCCGATGTGGGGCTTGAACCCATGAACCGGGAGATCGTGACCTGAGCGAAAGTCAGGCACTTAACCGACTGAGCCACCCAGGCGCCCCGACGAAAGCACTTTCTATTCATAATCTCATTTCATCTGTAAAAGACTCCGGGGCTTGCTTTGTCATTCCCATTTTACAGATGACTAAACTGAGGTGGAAATGAACTATCCCGTCAGAGATCACACACGTGGTAAGGGACGGGGTCTGACTTGAACCCGGCCTGCGGAAATCCCAAGACACTTTGCTGCCCATTCCTAGAATGGCCGATTGGATATCCTCTCTTGTGTCCACTCAGCTGGTTCAGTAATAGCTCCCTGGGCACTGTGTTCAGAAAGATCCTAGGCTGCCTGTAGGTTCAGTGTTGTTGTTAGCAGGGGACTTGGAGTGCGCCTTCCCCTCCCCGTGCTGCCCTCTGCTGTGAGTGTTTTCTATCTGTCCTATCAAGAGTGCCCCCATTAGCAGTGGCAGCCTGGGCGCAGGGGAGCGGGGTGGGGGGCAGGGCGAAACTGGTAGTTTATGGGCTCCCTTTCATGCCTCTTTATAAAGCTTCGATTAAAACTTTGTATGTATGCTCACATCACGCAAGCTGGCTGTGGAGTGTGGTGGCCCTGTAGCTACAGACAGTCCCAGGCGGGCCGCAGGGGGTCTGCCTGGAGGAAGTGACAGCCGGCATCACTTTCATTGTCGGGTTTAGGCATCGGCTCCCCACCTCAGCAGGAATGGGGTTTCCAGGCACCATAAGGCGTGTTCAAGGGAGCGAAGAGGCCCCATTCCTTTTGCACGTGTGAGTTTAGCAGATAAACACATCTTCCACCTATCGGTCAGTGGCTTGACCTGATCAAGCCAAGCTCCGTTTGCATTGTTCTGAAGCAGTGAATCCTTTTCTGGAACATCTGTGCACCATGTTAACTAAAGAGCTCATTTTTCCTGTCTCGTTATTTGGGGAAAGCGGTATTCAGTGCCAGGATGATATGCACTTTGCTTAGTTTCTATATAATTTGCTTTGAGCGCAAATGTTTTACTAACCACCCCCCACTCTTTTAATAGCCCAAGAGACACTTTTTCCAGTGAGTCATGCACAACCAGGAAAACTTGCTCTTTGGCTCCAGGTTAGCTTTCATACTGGGAATGTCTTAGAACCGGGAGGTAGGAAATGAGCTGGAATGTGGAAACTGTTTTTAATGCGGTAGAAACAGAGGGAATGAGGCTCTCAGGGGGGTGGCCCCCCGCTGAGAGTAGGGTGCGCTTGGTTTTCCTGAGCTGGAGTCCCAGGGCTCCTCCTCACTATCATTAGCTTTTCCATTCCTCTTGAACCTACAATGGTTGCCTCTTGACCTCACACCTCCCACGCCTGGCTACGTTTCCCAAGCCCCCGATGCTACATTGTTCCTTGTTGGAAACCATTTGTGAGTTTCCCTTTGGTCCCAGTATCTTCTACTGGGGGGCCCCGTGTTCTCTGACTGCAGCACAGCGGGGGACTCCCAGCAGCCTGTGCGCCTGCCTTCCCTCCCGCTTCCCCGCCAGCAAGCTTGGTGCCCCAGGGAGAACAGACAGATGGTCTGGGCCTCGGGGCTCTTCCCCTGCAGCTGTCCAGGCGCACCCCCGACTCTGAGGACCACGTGCCCATTTTTAGGATTGTGGGCGACTCTCCTCTCATCCCAGCTCGCTCTTCTGCCCTAGAACAGTGGCACCTTTAAGGTGTTCCCTCATCCATGGCCTCCACCTCCCAAATGTGTGTCCCCTGAGTCTCCAGACTCAGCCTAGGGATTAGCACTTGCCTCTCCTGCTAATGTAACTCCCACCCGTTCTGCCCCCGCTGCCAGTCTGCCCACGGTGGGGCCTCCCCTGAGAGCCTCTCTGACCCCTGAGAGCCTGACGACCACTGATGTCCCCTGGGGACATCATGAGCAGCTTCAAGGAAGGGTCTGTGGGCCTTTATCACACCCCTAGCTTGTCTGGCACCGTGCTGTGCATGGAAGAGCTTCTGAAGGATGAGTTTCCAGCAATCGCTTTTTTTTTTTTAACACTTATTTATTATTCAGAGACAGAGCATGAGCATGGGAGGGGCAGAGAGAGAGGGGGACACAGAATCCGAAGCAGGCTCCAGGCTCCGAGCTGTCGGCACAGAGCCCGACCCGGGGCTCGAACTCACAGACCGCGAGATCATGACCTGAGCCGAAGTCAGACGCTCAACCGACTGAGCCACCCAGGCGCCCCCAGCACATCATTTTTGTGTGGCTTGGTTCCCCTCACGGAAGTGGGTTGTAATATGCTGATGCAAAATTCAGAGAACACCTTGTCTGTAACAGGGTCTGTAGACAGATGACTGATGGCGGGTGCCTGCTTGGTGTTCTAGACAAGGAAGGGTTCCAAGGCTTTCTGTAGGCTCGGGGAGAAATAACGTCTCGGTTGGTCAGTGATGTCTACCCCGGACATGGCAGTGGGTACTAGGTGCCTTGTTCCGTGTTTACTGTCCCTTCCTGTAGATCCCCGGGGCTGCCCCGCAGCAGGGCAGGGCCTTGGGGCTGCTGGCCCAGAGGAGGTGGTGGCCTGAAGGCTGGAGCTTCGAGAAGGCACTTCTGCTCTTAGGGGAGGAGGGAGGCTGCCGGGAGTCACAGCCAGCGTGGGCCAGAGTCGGGTCACCAGGGGAGCTGACCTTCACGGCTCAATGAGGCACCAAGGGGAACAGCTGGTCAGGCCTCTGTGGCCACGGGACATGCCAGGGACGCTAAAAGATGAGGCAGAGGAGTAGACCCCCTGGGAGACAGTACATAGGCTTCAGAATGAGGATCAAGGAAGCTGAGTCTCTGGCCCAGTTTTTAAATTTTTTTTTCAACGTTTTTATTTATTTTTGGGACAGAGAGAGACAGAGCATGAACGGGGGAGGGGCAGAGAGAGAGGGAGACACAGAATCGGAAACAGGCTCCAGGCTCCGAGCCATCCGCCCAGAGCCTGACGCGGGGCTCGAACTCACGGACCGCGAGATCGTGACCTGGCTGAAGTCGGCCGCTTAACCGACTGCGCCACCCAGGCGCCCCGTGGCCCAGTTTTTAAAGTTACGTGTATTGATGAAAGAATGTAAATGACAGAGTGATCTATGAGGGATCTCCCAGTGGTCAGAGTGGACATCTTGAGGCCACCACAATATGGGGACTTCCCAAATGGGACCGTACTTTTGTAACGTGCAGCAGCGGGACAAGTGGCCCGAACACAAGCTAGTGGGGATCTGTGAGCCACTGGAAACAAGGCCACGCTGCAGCCGTGCCTGTGGCCCTGGCCGGCCTGGCGCCCGCATCGGAGGGTTTGGAACGGTAATTGAGTAAAAGTAGGGGCGCCTGGGTGGCTCAGTCGGCTAAGCATCCACCTCTTGATTTCAGCTCAGGTCATGAACTCACGATTTGGAAAACTTGAGCCCTGCATCAGGCTCTGCGCTCACAGCATGGAGCTGGCTCGGGATTCTCCCTCTGTCTCTGCCCCTCCCTTGCTCGAGCTCTCTATCTCTCTCAAGATAAATAAACTTAAAAAAAAATTTTTTTTAAATAGATCAGATGCCCCTTTTCTTATCTGTCTTAGCAAGGTCTGGAAGGCACGCTAGGAGTGGAGGTATTTGAACAGTCGACCCCAGTACCAGCAATGCCTGCAAATAAAGACATAGGTCCAAGCCTTGTTTATTCTCCCAGGTTCTTTCATTCTTTGATTTTTTTTTTCAAGTTTTTATTCATTCTACCGGTAGTTCTAGAACATGCGTTCTATGCCAGAGACCCTGACAGAAAGCTGAAGGGGAAGTTTCTCTACCTAGCCAGACACGTACAAACACTTTGCAACTTCTTTTCATGGCTGAGTATAACGGCATAGGAGGGGAGCATTCACACACACACACACACACACGCACACACACACACGCACACGCCCCTTGGCCCCCACAGTCTGTTTTCTGGCAGTGGTTAATTTAGAAAAACAAATAGACCGGCCAGAATTAAATTTAACATTTCCTTGTAGGAAAAACAAAAAATGTAAGCAAAGCTCACACAGACTCCATCCACAGAGGAGAAGTCATCATTTCTTTCCAGTTAGCAGTCTGGGAAGTCCAGGAAAACTGTAAAAACTCATCAATTGGAGTAGGGCCAGAGGCAGGCAAGTTTTTCACTTTTTTAAAACTGCATTTTTTTTTTAAGTTTATGTATTTATTTTGAGCGAGAAGGTGGGGAGCAGAGAGAGGGAGACAGCAGGTTCCCAGCTGTTAGCACATAGCCGGAGGGGGCGCTCAATCCCGCGACCCGTGAGATCATGACCTGCGCGGAAATCAAGAGTCAGACACTTAACCGACTGAACCACCCAGGCGCCCCAAAGGTACATTTTTAACCAAAGTATAAAATACATACAGAAAAGTGCACAGACCTTAAGTGGATTTCCGCAAAGCTCACACATCTGTGTCAGCAGGGCCCAGACTGAGGGACCGACTCGACCAGGCACCTAAAGTGTCTTATCTCAGTCCCCACCTTTCCCAGAAAAAGGAAAACAACATCCAGGCTTCCTTTACTTTCAAGATGTCTTGGCTGCTTTTGAACTTTGCGTAAACAGAATCTTACAATATACACTTCTTAATGTCTGCCTTCCCTTTCACTCAATAGCGCATCTATAAAATCCGTCCAGGGAGGGACAACCAGGGAAGGCCAGGGACTTGCTCGGGGTCCTTCTGCAATGAATTGGTGGAGGGTCTTCTAGATCTTTGGACACGTCCTTTTATTCTATTTTTTTAAGTCCATTTATTTATTTTGAGAGAGAGAGAGACAACACGAGTGGGGAAGGGGCAGAAGAGAGGGAGAGAGAGAGAATCTCAAACAGGCTCCACGCTGCCAGCACAGAGCTCAATGTGGGGCTCGAACCCATGAAACTGTGAGATCATGACCTGAGCTGAAACCAAGAAATGGACACTTAACCGACTGAGCTACCCAGGCACCCCCACATCCCTTTATTTTAAGATTCTCCAGATTGTAATTCTGGCCCTTAACTGATTTGTTAATCACTAAGTGGGTCCTTCTTAGACACAAGGATGGGTCCCAGCAATGGGCTTACAACCTTTCCTGAAGGAGGTCACTGAAAGCAGTCAGTGAAGCCAGTTTCCGCACGATCCCAACGCCTGGATTTCCCTGGCCGCTGCTGCTGAGTCTCCCCTCCTTCCTGGGGCCTATCCAAATCTGATCCAACCTTGACAGCACTAGCTGAGGACTCCTCTGGGAAGCCTTCCCAGATCTCACTTGCACACAGGACGGATTCCTCCTCTGAGCTCCTCTGTGCAGAGGGAACAAGAGCATGTGCTGACTGGGTGGGTGGGCACTGACCTGACAAACCCAGCACCATGTTCCCCCCAGACCCTGTGAGGGGAGCCCTGGAGGAGAGCCACCATGCCACGGCCTGCGCCCGTGACCCCTGAGCCTGCTGATGTCTCCAGGGAGACGCTTTGTGATCCTATGTGCTGGGGCGGCCAGAAGCCATGCATCTACTGTGATTAATTAGTGGCATTTGAAATGTGGCAACAGAGTCATCATCTCACACCCCTGGTGTGAGAACTCTCATCTCTTAACCGGAACATTCATTTTGAAATATCCCATGAGTCACGGACATGAGCGCCATTAAATTGTTTGGTCTCAGATTAGCCAAGCCCTATAGAGGGGGGTAGGTATATTTGGGGACAACGGGGTTTCCCATCGCTGGACTTTGGTGTTTCTTGCCTTTTTTAAATTTCTTCTTTCGCTCTGACCACATTGCCTCTGCTCCGCTAGAGTCTGGCTTTCTGGAAACTGAATCTCCTTTCTTTTCAAGGTCCCTAAATATTACCCCCATTCCTTACTAACTTTTCACTTCGGTCACATGGCTTCTTGGCTTGCCACCCAAACGGGGCGGACCCAGTGTGTCATCTTCAATGAGAGTAGAGACGTGGAAGGAGCCCAAGAAGTGTAGAGCGTCCAATGCAAGAGGTCCCTCCAGAGGGCAGCTAAGGTTATCGTTACACAGGATTTCTAGACCCAGTTCTGCCGTTGGGCAAAGGTTAGGACGGACTTTCTGGTCAAGATGACATCGAACTGGGTCTCAATGAATGTCTAGTAGGACTTGACCCGGCAAATAAGCGTGGCAACAGCAGGGGGGCCCATAGCACAGGAGACCCAGCCTGGAGCAGCCTGGTCTGTGTGCACACGTGTGTGTGTGTGTGTGCGTGTGTGCATGCGTGTGTGCACGTGTGCGTGCATGCGCTGGGGCGGGACAGCTGGCGTTCCTTGAACAGACACATGGGCGCATGGAGGGAGGGGATGGCAGGACGGAATCGATTCCTCATCCAATTCATTCACTCAACAAATTGCAAGCCGGCTGAGCGCCAGGCCCTGCGAGAGGCGCCGAGAGGACAAGAGCAAACAACACAGATGCCAAGCCCCAGCTTCGCGGCGTTTATGACCTCGGAAGCAGAGACAGACAATACGTCCAGCGAATGAGATGCATGTTAGCAGATGGTGGCCCTGAGCCTGGGTCCTGCTCCTGCCACAAGCCGGCTGGAAGTCTTTGGACGAGAACCTAACCTTTCTGCAGGGACATTAGCAAGACCCATGCATCAGGTGCAAGTTCGTTGGGACTCGAAGGAAAGGCCCTTGGCGGGAGGCGCTGAAAGGCAGTGACATCTGATAGGTGACAGTGGGAGCAGCCATCAGAAGTGTTTCATTTACCGCACCGTGGGGTTAAGAGGCTAGAGGATGGGCTCGTGGTTGCTGGCTTTCTGAAGGCACCCAGGTCTATACTGAGGGACGGCCGGAAAAAAGCCGTGTGCCCTTCTCATCACGAGGTATTGCCTCAAAGAGTGCAGTTTTTTTTTCACGCTTCACCTTAAAATTTAAAACTACTATTTCAAATATTTTTTCACAGAAATGAAGTAATGTTTTAATCCTAATTCTTCTTTGTGATAGTAAAGTATTAAGATACAATTGGCCTTGTTAGGGGCGCCGGGTGGCTCCGTCCGTCGGCTAAGCCGCCGACTTTGGCTCAGGTCATGATCTCGCAGTTCATGAGTTCGAGCCCCACGTCGGGCTCTGTGCTGACAACTCAGAGGCTGGAGCCCGCTTCGGATTCTGTGTCTCCCTCTCTCTCTGCCCCTCCCCCACTGGCACTCTCTCTCTCTCAAAAAAAAATAAATAAACATTAAAAATTTTTTAATTAAAAAAAAAGATCAAATTTGCCATTTTAACTACTTCTATGTGTGTCATTGAGTGGCAATTAAGTACATTCACACTGTGGTGCAACCATCCCTGCCTTCCATCTCCAGAATGTTTTTATCTTTCCAAACTGAAACTTTATCCGTTGATCTCCATTCCCCTGTCCCCCTGCCCCTGGCAAGCACAGTACTCCTTCTGCTTCTGTAAATTCAACTCCTCTAGGAACCTCATGTAAGTGCAATCACATAGAATTTGTTCTTCCGTGTTGGGCTTATTTCCCTGAGCGTAAAGTCTCCAAGGCTCATCCGTGGAATATCATGTGTCGGAATTCCAAAGTGGATATTTTAAGGCTAAAATTTGAGGTGCTGGGGTCATGGGGCCCTGAGTCAGACACACAGGAAGGATAAATGACTCCGACGGATGACAGGATGGGGGAAGTGAGAAGGTTGTGGCTAAAAGCAGCTCTAACATTACGACCGGTGCCAGTCAGAGGGACACTTGTCCTGGGCATTGCCTTTCAGGAAGTCTGGGGGGGGGGTTGTCCCCGGGGCCCTTGAAAGCAGGACCCAGAGCCAACCTGGGCTTGTCTTTCAGTCTCAGGGACCTATGAACTGTCCTCCCCAAAGGGGTCATGCCCCAAGGGTTTCTTGAAGACCTGTAGGAGGCAGACACCATGGCCTGACGTTCGTTCCAGAAAAGTCAGTGCTAAACCCAAAGGGATCTTTGCCCGGATGGCATCGAGTGCCAGGGGAAGCCAGGCCAACAGAGCCGGGCAAAGAGGCCCCCCAGCTTTGTGTTAGCTTCCTGTCACATTGGGTTGGGGTAATGAGCCCATCACCAGGCCAGAGAGTAGAGGATGCCTCTGCCTTCAGACGGTGGAGAGGAGCCGGGTTCGATGGAAAACGCACTGAGCTGTTCTCAGGAGGCCTAGGTAGAGTCCTGGCTCTGCAACAGTCGGCCTCACCCGTCTCCAAGGGCAGGGCTGTGTGCATTGGTTCAAGGTGCTGGACCACATCCCTCCGATGCTTTCAGATTTTAGAAAATCAACAGCTGAAGTCACCATCTTCTTCCTCTGAGATGGCCCAAGGCTTGGGCAATTCAGAGGCTGGCAGTGACAATGAATGCCACCAAAAACAACTCCAGGCCCTTGGACAGCTTGAGTCCAGGTCACTTTCCCAGGGACGAGAGGACAGTGGTGGTAATCATGAGGTACAGAGTGCTTGTGGGGCATCGGAAGCTGTGCCCAGCACCATCACCTTTACTCTTCCTTGACACCCATGGAGGCACACGTGGCCGTTGTCCCCACTTGACAGAGAAGGAGATTGGAGCTCAGGGAGGCTCAGTCACGTGACTGATGGCCAGCTGGTCCGGGACCGGAAGCTAGTCCAAGCTCACGGAAGCATGATTAGACAACGGATGAGCAGACTCATGACCTCGTAAGTCAGCCACCATCGGTGCCACTTTCCTGTGACCCAGAGGGATCTTAAAGTCCAATCACCTGTCTCCACAAAGCTCTTTCCCGAACCCTCTGGGAAGGGAGGTCTGTCGGGAGAGTTCTTGGCTGATGGGCTGTCGGGTCCGAGCACCTCTTCCATGGAGACTCTGCGGCTTGGCTTCCTGTACCCTCCCAGCAGCCGTCCCACAAAGCTGCAGAGTTGGTTCTTGGGGGCTTCTGAGTCGCAGGGGACGTGCTGTCCTCAACCGTTCAGCTTTCTGGGCTGAAAGTGTCTCTAACCGGCAGCTCCAGCAAGTGCTCCCTTCTTAGGGCAGTACCAGAACGTAGGTGCCCTTGCCGGGGACGCAGGCTCATTCCCTAGAGCACTCGGCTGGAGGGGACCGTGCCAGCTCGGCCCCTTCTTCCCTCCGTGACACCTACACCCAGTATGATGTCACCTAGCTTGTTCCTCCGTTAAATGGTGAGAGAGAGGCAGGAAAGGGAACAAGCGAGTGTTATCCGTCCAGCTAAGACATCACGTTCTCTGGGTACCGGCCTGGCCTACACTAGCCCAGCTACATGTGCGCAGGCTGATGGAGGGCGGGTTCCGGGATCAGTAGAACTGTACTGTGCCTGAAAGCATCAGCATTCCTTTATTTACGCCTGATCTGTCTACCACCAGAGACTGGCACCCAGTGGCATCTAACAAATAATCACTGAATTGAATCAACTCGTTTGTCTTGTTGCCCCTCTCCCACCCCACGCGCCTCAGCATCCCTAAACTAGCTCCTGGGACCGCGGACGCGGAGGATCCCAGAAATTCCTAGGACTTCTGAAAGCAAATGGTCCTTAGCAGGCTGGCGGGCACCTCCAGCGGGACACGGGGCCAATGGTGCATTCAGTCTGGCTGAGACAGGGTGTGAATTGAACATCACTCTTGATTCATGGAAAAATAATCTGCGGGCGCCCTTGGCTGGTCTCATACAGATCTGCCTTGAGGGAATGACTTTGCGTTTCCAAAGGGACTCGGAAAAATTACTCCCGTTGTCCCCATTGATGAAACGTGACCCTTTTACGAAACAAGTTGTTGCAAAACAAGAATGGTGGATGTGTGTCTGCGTGTATGCGTGTTCGCAAAGGGAATCTGATCTCAACCCAGCCCTGACCTTCAGCATGGATGGAAATTAACTGGAGCTTAGTACCGACGGTAACTGCAGATCAGCTACTGAAATTCGTCGCCCGCTTTCCTTCTTTTTAACCCTACCAGAAGGCACTTTTGAAGGACCTAAGTTGGCCACTATTGAAAGGATAGCTTGTGTAGAGGAGGAGTACAAAGTCCTGCGTTCAAGTCCTAATTGAGCCTTTATTTTTTCATCTGTAAAATGGAGCCCATGACACCTGCCCTGTCTGGCCCGCAAGAAGTTTGTGAGACTCAAGTGAGAAAATGTATCTTGAAACCCTCCATAAAGTAACATATGTTACCGCCAGTCACTTACTTCATCAGTATGTGCTGGGCACCTGCTCTGTACGTAGCGTGGCAACGGATGGCAAGGGACTAGGACCAGTGTCTCGTTATCACCTGTGGGGTCAGCCTTCACCCAGGCTGTCCCAGCTGCCCTCTGCTTCCGCACGCCTCACCCATCCAGAGAGAACCAAGCACATCTACCCCTGACTGGTGAAACCACTAGTCTCTTTGACATGACTCTCGTTAGCCCTCGCCAATTCCAGAAAGGAGGTTTAATGACAGTCTCTTGTTCCTCTTTGCACCTCTGCTCAGCTTCTCCAGGAAGTATTCCTTTCTGGATCAGGACACGGGACAGAGCTTGGTGCCACTTTTCCTTTGCCTGCGCCTGCACGGCATCATCAAAGGTAAGCCCTGCCTGAGTGCATCTGGGAAGGCTCTTGGGGACCCGCCCCACCCTCAGCAACTCCCAGGAAAGACCCCGCAGGCCTTTCCAAAGGAATCAGCTGGGATATGGCATGGTCACCTCCAAGTTGTGTGACTTTGGGAAAGTCACATAACTGCCTGGTCTCAGTGTCCCTGTCTGTAAAATGGGGGATAGTCAGAGCTTCCGTGAAATAGGATATTGGATGAAGGGACTTATGGATTGTGAAAGTATGTGCAGCCTCCAAGGGCTGTGTTATTGTCATCTAGCCACGTGCCCTGCCTCTTAGAGCGGCGTCCCCTCCAGGTCACTTGCTCCGTGGTTGGGGAGGAGACTCCGGGTCTGTGCGCCAGACCTGGCTTTCTCAGCCTCCTGCGCTGGGCCTGGGGGAAGGCATCTGTGACTTGGAAAGAGGAGGAAGCCCCCTGGGGAGTGTGTTTTGGGGCTGCCCGGGTGCCCCCCCTCCCAGACCTTTGTGAATGAAAGCACATTTGGGAAAGTTTTCAAAGCCATTTCCAATTATCCAGATAAAACGCATAGCTTTAAAACCCAGGAATGGTTGATGGACCCCAGGTAGTTTTGTCCAAGTTGCTTCTAGACGCTCCCAAAGACACTGATGATCCGAACTCAGCCCTCCCTTCCTGGGCAGGATTTCGGCCAGGGGGCCGTGAACACTCTGGGGGGAAGTGCTCTGTGCCGGTCCATTTGGGCCCCACGCACCTTGTGACCCCCGGGGGACCCTGGCCAGGCCCTCTAATCCTCAACCCTGGACTTCCTCCTTTTTGTCTCTGCAAATCAGACTTCTGCGGCTCTGTTATGAATAAATCTATAAAAATGTTCTCTTTGTGTTTCTTCCAAGGCAAAAATCTGGAGGAGTTAAGGCACATTAACTTCTTCCCGGAGTCCTGGTTGATCCGGGTTACAGCCAACCATTACCACGCAGTGAGTTGCCAGCTCAGCAAGGAAACAATTATTGAAATTTATTGCTTTTCTGACCTGGCTTTCTCTGGAGACGTGTTTTGCATTTGAAACCTCTGAGCCTTTGAGGTCGGGATGTTTCTGGCTCCTCCTTCAGCGGAGTGGAGAGATTCAAGCCTGGCGGGGCGGAGGGAGGAGGCTTGGGCGGAGCCAGGTGCTTCGGGCATGTGCACTGTTGACCTGGGGAGTGAGGCGGGGTCCGGGACCACTGGCTGCCCCGCCCTCCTGACCCAGCTCCCCCCTCCCCCATGGACACACACGTAACCTGTGCTTGTTACTGAAATTTTTTTTTATTAATTTTATTTTTTTTTAATTTACATCCAAATTAGTTAGCATCCAGTGCAACAATGACTTCAGGAGTAGATTCCTTAGTGCCCCTGACCCATGTAGCCCCTCCCCCCTCTCACCCTCCCTCCAGTAACCCTCAGTTTGTTCTCCATATTTGTGAGTCTCTTATGCTTTGTCCCCCTCCCTGTTTTTATATTCTTTTTGTTTCCCTTCCCTTATGTTCATCTGTCTTGTCTCTTAAAGTCCTCATATGAGTGAAGTCCTATGATTTTTGTCTTTCTCTGACTAATTTCACTTAGCAGAATACCCTCCAGTTCCATCCACGTAGTTGATTGCAGTTCCAATCTTGCAAATGGCAAGATTTCATTCTTTTTGATTGCCGAGTAATACTCCATTGTGTGTATAAATCACATCTTCTTTATCCATTCATCCATCGATGGACATTCGGGCTCTTTCCATACTTTCGCTGTTGTTGATCGTGCTGCTATAAACATGCGGGTGCATGTGTCCCTTCGAAAGAGCACACCTGTATCCCGTGGATAAATGCCTAGTAGTGCTATTGCTGGGTCGTAGGGTAGTTCTATTTTTAGTTTTTTGAGGAACCTCCATACCGTTTTCCAGAGTGGCTTCACCAGCTTGCATTCCCATGACATTTTTTAAATGCAGAGAAACTGAATGAAAGAAAAGACATACCCCTCAGACCCATCACCCAAAGACAACCTACAACCACTACTAAGATCTCGTTGTGTTTTACTGGCCGCAAACTCTTCCACCAAGAACATCTGCTATATAAACAACACTACTTTGCCTCTCTTTTAATGCAGAAAATTTGCCACGCTCCTAATTGTTAACTGTTAGACATGGCTGTAGGCTGAACATATTTGCACGTGATGGTTTATTTTACTATCCTTAGAATTACTTTCTTGCAGGACATTGTCAAGAACAGAAAATACTGGCCCAAAAAAGGAATGTTCATTTTTGCTCTTGATACGTAGTAACAGTTTGGGACCAAAACGCTCTTCCCCCAGTAACGAATGAGCTTGCTTCACTTCGTACATGCTCAGCAAATTGGGCGTTTTTATCTCGGATCCCTTTTGTCAAATGAGAGGCAAACAACGAAATCTCATTTCTCAATATGCATTCCCTTTATTACTAGGAAATACGGATATTTTTCCAAGTGGCATTTCCCCCTTTGTGAATTGTCCTCTGCCAACTGTTGTAGTTCTTGTGTTTCCAATTGTGCATTTTTAGAGATGAAGTAGGGCAGTGTTTGAGTTCCGAAGATTTATGAGTCACTAGTTAAAATTCAATTCAGCCCAACAAATACCTATTGTAATGTGCAAACCACAGCACCCAGTGCCCCTGCACAACAGATAATGACACAACAGAACTATGCTCTAACAGAGCACAGTGGAGGCGGGAAACAGTCCTTGGGGCTGGACTCCTCAGGAAGTTCCTCTCCCCCCCACACGCACACCCTCTTCATGTTCTTCTGACCTGGCCCACCTCCTTCCTTTTGCCCCTTGTGGGATCCCGCCATGTCATGGAGCCCGCCATGTGGGATCACGCTTGTGACTTTATGGGCGTGATCGTTCTCTGCATCACAATCAGGCTATTTATGTGCACATTTTATTTACCCGGGGAAAATTCTCAGGAATTTTTCTTGTTCTCATCTCTCGCTCTCTGAAAGCATCAAGCACAGCGCCTGGCACATAGTCGGCGTCGACAAATACTGCAGACTGGATGCATGGCCAAGTGTGGGATCCAGAGACAGAGCTATCTATCGAGCACGGTGGGGGTTGTGGGATCAATGAACCGACGCAGAGATGGGGAGAGATGCTCGTGTCCCGGGGTCAGATTGCCAGTGAACTGTGTGCACCTGTCTTTCAGCTGGAGAGTGGGGGTGACATGGCCCACGTTAAAGATCTTACCACCCAGGCTGTGAGATTCGGGCTGCTCTTTAACCAGGTACAGACCCCTGGGCCCAAGCAAGGGGAAGGACCGTTTTCTCCCATGCTCGGTTAAGGACATTTGTATAATCGCTTCTTACCTCTGTTAGGAAGGCCAGGGAAGAAAAGAAAATAGTCATGTCTCTTCTGCATGTTCCCACCACGCCCTGGGCTTTCAGTTGTTGAAAGCCACTCCAGTAGTGATCTCAAAAGAAGTTGTGTTTCAGGGACTCGGGGCTCTGAATCTATCATCAGAGACTCCCCTCTGGGTCAGGCCTGGATGGGCTGGGTCTACACCTCGCTTGCCTACACCTGCCTAAGTGGACAGACCACACACCGCAGGGGCCAGGAGGACACCCTGCAATACCATGAATATGGAGTATCTTTTAGGCCCATCCAAATTGGAGCAAATGCTTTGCTTCATAGGTCTGCAGGCCACAGATTACCTAAGAACATGCCTAACTCATCCTTCTCCCCACTAGAGGATGTGCAGAGCAGTTAAGATCATCACTGAGTACAACCCATGGGGTTTGTGAAGTCACTACAGTTTGTTCGGCCCTTCCTGAGCTAAAATTGCTGTTGTGTTTTAATTAGTCACTTTTGTGTGTCAAATTAGTCACTTTTGTTTCAGCTAGAATTTGTTTTTTCTGTGTCCTCTTGCCTTTGAATACAGAAGGTTTCTTTCCCTGTCACTTTGTTGTTTGTTTATCCTTCCCAACTTAGGAGTATACAACTCATTCGGAAGTGATCGCCATATACGGATTCTTCTTTGAGATAAAGGGCGTCAGACATGATACTACCTCTTACAGTTTTTACATGCAGGTAAGAAGGACAGCGCACAGGAAAGTTGTGTCTCTGAAACAGTCTTTTAGATCCAGAGTCAATTCATACGAAATTAATAATAATTGATCAATCATTAGCTAATGATGAATATGAAATGTGTTATAAGCCTACTGCTAATTATGCTCATACCTGTGAGGCCATTTGATTTTTACAACCTTGGGAGGTTTGAGGGTCCACATGGCCCCTATTGGCAAAGTTGGGGTTCCGTTCTAGACTCCGACTCTACGTTTGGGGCCCAGTTCGTCTTCTGTTCCTGCGTGATGGGCGATGCTTTACAGATGATCATTCTTCAGTGGAGGGAAGAGGGAACGGTCTTGTTTAGAGAGGCAAAGCAGGGCGGTGGACAGGACACCGGTGAATTCAGGAGGACAGAGGGATTCGCCTCAGTGCTCCTGCTACAGGCTTTTGGAGGGGTGCTGTGTTTTAGAGCAGAGTCGAAGTCAAGCTGCCTGGTGAGCCGCAGTGATGTTGACAAGCCCGTGAGCCTCCCCATGTCCGGCTTCCTGAGCCTTAAGACGGGGAAGGTAATAGAACCTACCTGACTTGGTTGTGGGCAATATTACTGTGTTCATTTGTGCAAAGCATGTGGAACAGGGCCTGACGCATAAGGCACTATATGATGATGCCGACAATGACAGAGACCACTATGATCAGGGACCGCTATGTTCCCCTTAGGATTTGCCTTGTAAGTCTCTAAGGCATCAAGCTCCTTGAGAAACCGTATCTCATTAGTCTTTTTGTTATCACCACTAATCACAGTACCCGGAACACGGGGAGGTGCGTTTGTATTGTGAGCAGGTAAATGGATACATGCACGCCTGCAGAAACCTGAGCTTCAGCCCCAGCTTCGCCGCTACCTCCTTCCATGCCCTTGAGTGAGTCACATCTCTTCCTTGGGTCAGTTCTTGTCTTCAGTGACTCAGGCATTTCCCTACATGATGGAATTTACTGGATGCAGGAGATGAATTATGTAACAACACCCCTCGAAATACCCGTGTGCACACTCCATTGGTTTTTAAATCCTGGCAAGGCGATAGTGAAGACCTTCCAATTCGGTACAGCCTGACTTAGTGGCATTTTTCTGGGCTCGCCAGACCCCAGTCTGTCCGCCGGTGGTTTTGGGGGGGGGGGGTCAGATGCGAGCTGACTCAGCAGCGGCAGCCGTTCTCAGGAGGTGCTTGCTCTCCGCACACCTTACACGGGAGAGTCGACGGACCACGTTTTGCTAACTCTGGGTCACCCCAGCTTCAGTTCCACCTGAGGTGGGTCACCCTCCTTGCAGAGAGTGAGGCACAGTGACGTGGTCTGCGAGCACGGCCCCGTGAGCCTGCGGGCGGAACGCCTGGTGAAGTACGAGATCAGAGCCCAGACCCTGGTGGACGGCCAGTGGCAGGAGTTCAGGACCAACCAGATCACCCAGAAGTTTGGGTTCTCCAAGCCGTCCTGCAAAAGCCACGTGAGTGTTTGACTTCTTTTTCTCTTTTGTGTCTTTTTTTGCACTTTCTCTCCACCACTCCTTTTTTTGGGCGATCACTGGCTTTCCATCTCCAGTGATCCACAGGGGAAGCTTGCTCGCTTTCTTAAAAGATGGTCACAGCTCCATGTCACGCTCAAGAGAAACCTAGAATAAAAAGCTGAGGATGCGGAAAGCTATCACTATCACGCCAGATCCAGTTTGTAAATGTCAAAGGGTCCTGTTTTGGGAGGAGGAGAGGTTTGGTGGAGTGTGCCTGCCACCATCGCCTCCGCTGTTGCCTGGACATCCCCTGTGACGTGCCCCAAGATCCGTGGCCTGGCCCACCTGCCTCAGTGGCCGGCGCGAGCATCCGGGCGGATTCTGTACCTGGCCTGGCTCCTGACGGGTAAAATCCAAAGTCTGCCAGAGAGCCTGTCTGTAGTCCTAGGAGGAACTCTGAGCGTGAATTTCAGGAGGTCCAGGGGCCGCCCTGGGTGCCCCGCAGGGAGTGGGACTCAGCCTTAAGCCAGGGGGTCCTTCCCCGTCCCGGCTGCGCATCAGAAATCAGCACGCTGGGCTCCTCGCAAGGTCCACGGGCCTGCGCGCCACCCAGCTCCTGAGGCGATGTATTCCGCAGTGGGGCCCGACATCAGTGTTGTTTAAAGCTTCCCAAGTTATTCTCTACGATGTCAGAAATCAGAACCGCGATTTCCCCTTGTGGAGGTGGGGGCGGGGGGGGGGGGGGCGCCAGGATATTGGCCAGGAGGGAACGTGGCGGTTTCGGGGGGTGCCTGAAATGTTCTCTGTGGTGATCGGCGTGGCAGTCACCCAGGTGTACTCACTCGTGAAAATTCACCGAGCCAAACCCTTAAGATGTGTGCACTTTATTGTATCTAAGTCATACTTAAATGTTTTAAAGTTTGCTTTACAGACCTTCCCTAGGCGGTTCTAATGTGCAGCCAGAGTTGGGAATGGCTGCTTACACCACTGTTAAGGCCTTCCCCCCCCCCCCCAAGAGAGCAATCGTGTTCATCCTAAAAGCCCCGTTTGCTTTCTTCCATTTCATCTTCTAGGCCTTGAAAATCCACACCGTGGGCCTTCCAATCTATGCAAGTTTTTCATTCATCTTCCCAATGTCTTGACAGTTTCCAGAAGAACCTGTGGGATTTTTCTTTCTTTCGCCAGTGTCTACATAAAAGAAAATAAAACGGCGTTAAAGGGACTGCTCAAGCATTCAGGTGACTTTCCTAGTGGGCAGCGAGCGATCTCAGCAGAACTTGGGCCCCCTGTCGGGCTGCTGTGACAGAGAACCGCAGGCCCGGGGGGCTCACAAACAGCAGACGTTTACTGCGCACAGTTCTGCGGGGTGTCCAACATCAAGATGCTGGCACATTCAGGGTGGGGGCTGGTGATAACTTGCTTCCTGGTTCACAGACGGCTGCCTCCTCGCTGGGCCCTCACATGGTGGAAGGGGCGAGGGGGCCTCTGGGGCCACGTGTTTGTTTTTTTTTTAATTTATTTCTTTATTTTGAGAGAGAGAGAGAGAGAGAGAGGATAGAGAATCCCAAGCAGGCTCTGCGCTGTCAGCACAGAGCCCCATGTGGGGCTCGAACTCACAAACCATGAGATCGTGACCTGAGCCGGAGCCAAGAGTCACATGCTTAACCGACTGAGCCCCTCAGGAGCCCCGTGGGGTCACTTTATAATGGTTAGAATGGGGCCATCACGACCTAATCACTTTCCAAATACCCATCACCTTTGGGGGTTAAGATTCAACATAGGGGTTCTGGGGAGACCTTCAAACCAGAGCACCATATTTGTATCATTTGTGGATGGAAAGTACCAGACGTGAGGCCATTCACCATCCTTGACCTCAGAGCAGCCGGAGGTCAGCCCTAACTTGCTGCTTGAGCTGGGACACTGCGACGGGCGCATCAGCAGTGACAACGAACTCCAGTTGGGAGCACTGATGCGTCTCTGCCTGCTACACAGCACATACCAGACCACTGTCCCTGCAGCTTTGGTTCAGCCAGAACAGGCAGCAGGAAGGGAAGGGAGCCGTTACAAGGTACAGAGTGACTTATTTCCCATCTGCCTTTTCAAATGGTGCTCACTGGTTTGGAGAAAGTGAGGTAGAGAGCCTTTCTCCCCACTTTGCGGATTCGTTTTCTGTTGCAGTGTAACAAAGGACCACAAATTCAGTGGCTAAAAACAACAGACAGGTATTGTTTGACAACTGCTGTGGGTCAGGAGTCCAGGCAGCTTTGCTGGGTCCCCTGCTCAGGGTCTCACAAGTCTGCAGTCTAGTGGCAGCTGGGCTGTGTTCTCATCTGAAGACATGACCGGGGGAGAGCCCACATCCAAGTTCATGACGGTGTTGGCAGATTCATTTTCTTGTAGCTGCATCACTGAGGGCCTGGCTGTTCACTGGCTGTTGGGAGAAGGTCACCCAGGTCCTGGCGGCCCCCCTGCAGTCCCCTGCTGGGAGTCTTTCTCTATAGACATTTCAAAGCATGGCTGCTTGTCCTTCAAGGCCAACAGGAGAGTGTTGCTTGTGCCAGTCTGTTAAGACAGAGTCTTATACCAAGGTAATCTTGGGAGTGACATCCGACCATCTTACCCATGTTGTCTGGACTAGAAGTGAGTTACATGTTCCACCCACATTCAAGGGAAGGGGGTTATACAAGGAGTCATCTCAAGTGTGCCCACTGCAGCATGTTATCCAGTGTCTTTGGGAAAGTGACAGAGCATCCTTGATGCTGTGCAGATACCAAGGTGGGCAAATTTTGTCTAATGATCACCTCAGTATCAGACATGGGCCGAAGGGACCCCCTTCCCAGCAGAGGACTGATGCCCCGTGCAGAGTGACCTGGGAGGGAGGGAGGGAGGGAGGCTGGTGGGAAGGTGGGAGATTTGGAGCAGAGAACTGGGAGTTGGATCCATTTTCCAGGGGTATCCCTGCCCCCCGTCTGCAAGTCCTGGCCCATCTCCCTCACCAGCTTGCTTCTGGCCAAGTCCCGCCCATGGGAAGTAGTGACAGAGGCTTGAAGGACAAGAGACTAGGAGAAGCCAGGCGTTTTCCAGCAGCAGCTGTGTCTCTTTCGTGGCTTCTGCCTGCCTCCTGCCATGGTCCCAGCGTCCATGAAATGGCCCTGCTTCTGGTTCTGTGTCCCTTCAGGCCAAGAGGCCACAGTGCACGCTTCCTTCTGCTGCGAGTCTCTGGGTTATCTCATCCTCTGTTTGCCTTCTTAGTTCTTCCTTCATCCCCATAATCAGTTCTCTGTATTGTATTCATTCTGTTTGAAATCCCTGGAGTACTGTGTGCTTTCCAGACAAGCCCCTGATAGGAAAGCTTTTGATTAGTTGGTAAGTGTGCCCCAGTGGGGTAGGTGGTTGGAAAACCCCATATGGATAATTCTTCCCATCCCTGCAGGGCTGGGGCAAGGGTGAGGCTCCCCTCGCACCCAAGTACTCAGTAATTCAGATAAATAATATTTTAATGCAATATTTAAAATTTTTAACATTTATTTATTATGGAGAGACAGAGAGAGACAGAGAGGAGCAGGGGAGGGGCAGCGAGAGGGGGAGACAGAGAATCTGAAGCAGGCTCCAGGCTCCGAGCCGTCAGCACAGAGCCCGACGTGGGGCTCGAACTCACAAACTGCGAGATCATGACCTGAGCCGCAGTCAGACGCTCAACCGAATGAGCCACCCAGACGTCCTTCTGATGCGATATTTGAAAAAAAATAAACAATCAATGCTAAAAATCTATGATGCAGTTTGATGAATTACATACGGTGAGCATGCACATGTAACCAGCTCCGAGATCAAAACCCAAAAAAGCATCATCCACACCCCAGACACCCCCACCCCTACTCACTACCCTCCCAGTCACTACGCCTCAAAAGTAAACACTGCCCCAACTGTCACCATTAATTAGTTTGGCCATTTAGTTGCAATATTCAATCAACAGTATCACACAGTGCACTCCCGTTCTTGTGTTCAACATCTTGTTTAAGAGATTCACTTATGTTTTCATAGGGAGGTACGGTTTGTCTTCAAATAAGCATGATAGTTTCAGTTTTCTTTTCTTAGAACAGGAAATGTTATTTCTAATAATATAGGCTTGTCAAAGAAAAAGAAGAAAATACCAAGAAGAAAATCAAGTCCGCTGGGATTTTATTATGTTTATTATAAAGTTATTTATTTATTATAAAATTTTACTTATTGTAAAATTATTATATAACTTATTATTATTGTATTAGATTTTATTTTTTGTTATCTCCATCACTCCCAAGTCTGGCGGGCAACCTTTTGGAATCAGTTGTAGGTGCGCTTACAGTTTTTGTGGGGTTTTTTCTCCCCATTCAAAATGGGACTATGCCGTTCTTCTTCCTTAGAACCTTGATTTTATTCTTAAGGATGAAACAGAATGATTTCCTTAACCAAGGAGCGAGTATTTGGGGAAGAAGACAGCGAGTGGTGTCATCTGCGTCACCTCCAAACTAATTGTGCCGAGTTGTACAAGTTGCCTGTCACTTTAAAAGTCACCTGTCACTTACCCTCAGTGAGCCTTGCCGGTTCCTCTTGGGACCTCGAGCCTGTGCCACTGCTGCGTGTGACAGCCCCTTTACGGCCGGCCCCTGTGCAGCCGTGTGGGGGCGTGATGATACTGGCTCTAGAAAAAGAGCGGCCTCCTGGAGCTTTTCCAGAATCCTGTGGGATAACAGCGAACGTGAGAACTAAAACCTTCTGAAAAGCGAGTGTGAGTCTGCAGATGTCCAAGAGAGAAGAGGCTGTTTGGAAACACTGCTGAGACAGGGATGATCGCCCACCATCTAAACGATGCAACGGTGCCAGCTTAGCCCTGCGGAACGTGCAAACTCGTGATCCCGGACCCCCCAGGAATTCGAGAAACTCGCAAAGCAGCAATGCCAAAACTATCTCCCTGAGGTGCATAGCCAAGCCGCGAGGGTCCAAAGCCCGGGATGTAGGAGGAAGGCAGCCCCCCAAAGAAAGGGTAGGAATCTCCTGCCTCCAGGACCAACAACAGAAGGGCAGGAGGAAGAAGCACTTGACTGGCAACGAGAGGGGCCCTTGGATGTCATTTCTACCTGCTCATTGTACAGTGGGGGAAACCGAGGCCCAGCGAGCTGGAGGGACAGTTCTGGTTGGCAGATGCTTACCAAGCACCTCTGACCCATTAGGCACTTGCCACCCACCTTCTCATGGAATTCTCCTAACCCTTCATGAGTTAGCTGTACCTTCCACATCTGGTAAGAGTGCAAGCTGAGCCCCAGAGAGTAAGGCACTGAGGGGTCCAAGGCTCCTCAGAGTGACAGAGCTGGGGGCCACTCAGGGCTGGCCACAGGGCCGATGTGTTTCCACTTCCCTCCATGACCAATGAGAAGAGGCGAAATGTTTTAGGGTACTTAATTCAAGTATTGAATGAACGCCTACCTTATTCTCAATAAAACTGTGCGCTGAACATCCGGGGCATGCGGGACCATGCCGCGTAGGGCGGTGTCCCATGTGAAAGGCCATGTGATTCTGACCGGGGCTTTGGGACGGGGTGAGGGTGATCGCACTGAGAAGGTAGTGCATACATGGGCCTTGGAGGGCGGGCAGTATCCTTGCAGGTGGAGGACGGGGGGAGGCGGCCCACTGGTGGGAGCAGGCGGGTCTCCCGGTCCAGGGCTCTTGGATGGAAGGCCTCATCTGAATCCCCTGGGAGCTGGTGCAAGAGGAGGTGGCCAGGCCCCAGCTGCAGAGGCTGACGTTGCAGTCCAGTGGACGCCTAGGAACCTGCGCTTTAAGAGGCTTCTTGGGAGGTCCTAACGCAGGACGTCTGCCCCCACCCTCCCGCGCACGCCCCCCCCCTCCTGCGCCCAGAGACTCCACCCTGAGGGTGTCCTTCCCACCACAGGGTTCCCCGCGGCACCACACACACAACCGACTGCCTTCCTTGCCCAGTGGGGAAAATCTGACAGTTCCACCAGACCCGTGAATCTATTTCGCCTCGCTGATTTTAGTTTCACAACCAAATTTCCTGTCCTATGAAAGAAACAACTTTTCAGGAGGCGCCACCCCTTTCCACTAGGGGGCGAGGTCTGCCTCCAAAAGGGGAACCGGGATTTTCGCCGCAGAAATTCGCACCCCAAAACTTCACCTTGCGGAGTCCCCCTTGCTTAGTGGCTGAAAGTGAACTTTTGCACAGCCTACGTCAGGCGCTGGTCCTTTGAACGTCTACAGTGTTCACGTCAGAAAAATCTCTGAACTTGGGGAGCGTGGGTCTTGAGCCAAAAAAAATTTTGGGGATGATCTTACAAGCTCTTCTCTTCATGAGAACTTAGACCAGAATTTTATTATTTATTTATTTATTTATTCTAACATTTATTTATTTTTGAGACAGAGAGAGACAGAGCATGAACGGGGGAGGGTCAGAGAGAGAGGGAGACACAGAATCCAAAACAGGCTCCAGGCTCTGAGCGGTCGGCACAGAGCCCGATGCGGGGCTTGAACAACCGGACCGCGAGATCATGACCTGAGCTGAAGTCGGACGCTTAACCGACTGAGCCACCCAGGCACCCCTAGACCAGAATTTTAAAACTCACAGTCACATGCCCACAGCAGTGACCGTGAGTGCTGGTCAACATAACCTGTTGTGTGCCAGGGCCGTGAACGCCTCTCTGCTTCTGTCATCACCCACCAGCTGGCTCACCTCTCCAGACCTTGCGTCCAAGAGGGATGGACAGAAGCCGCTCTGCGTGCAGCAACACCTTGAAGCCTTAAAGTCAAGAGTTTGGGTCCTGGCCCTGCCCTTTACTTTCAGTGTAGCCTTAGGCAAATCACCTAACCTCCCTGAGCCTCAGACCCTAATCTGAAGTTGGCAAGTAATCCCGTGGTAAGTGTTAAATAAATCGATGTGTGATTTACAAAGCCCCCAACGCATAGCAGGAGCTCAATACGATTTATTCTTGCTTTTCCCTCATCGCTTGAGGTCATTTGGTACCTGTTGAAGGTTAAGACGGACACTGTGTGATCTCCGGCATGTTCCTTTCCTTTCTCTGGGCCTGCTTTCCCTTATACAAAATGACAAGGTGAAACTAGGTGCCCTGGGTGGACCTTTACAGCCGCAATCTTTTGAGTCCTCTGATTCCCCGGGGGGAGGAGAACCGAAGTGGATGGATGAACCTAGGAGCCAGGAGAAGGAGGGCCTGGGGAAGAAATGAACTGCCTTCCCTTTCCACAGGCTCATGGGATGGAGGACCAATCAGAAAGAGTAAGAGCTCTTTTTTTTTTTTTTCCGTGTCTCCTCTTTGGAGGGTTTTGCATCCTGGAGACTGGTGTGTCTATGGGAGCGGACAGGGGAGAGGAAGTTTTTGTTCTTGCGAGCCTAGGCCGGGCAGGGGAAGTGCGGGGGGCTGCTGAGCTGCTGGGAGTGGGTGGGCTTCTGAGGGACTGGGTGGGGGAAGTCCCAAGCTGCATTTGCACACCGGGTGTTGGTGTAGGAGGTGGTGGGGGCTGGTCCACAGACCCTGAGCCCTGGAGAAACCAGGCAGGGACGGCAGATTCTCTTGAAGGAGACGGGGATGGAGAAACCTCTGTGAGGGAATCCTCGGGGCAGTGCTGTCCACTGAACTTTCTGCCATCATGGGAATGCCCTAGACCCACCCTGTCCAGTATGGTAGCCACTAGCCCCGTGTGGCCAGAGAGCACTTGAAATACGGCTAGTGGGACTGAGAACTTGAGTTTTAATTTTAGGTCATTAATGTATTTAAATGGCCACAAGTGCAAGTAGGAGCGAAGTGACAGTTGCACCCACCGAGGAGGGACCCCCAGGTCCTTCCTGCTTCTGGAAACCCTCCAGGGTACTGAGCCTCCTGGCCTCTCCCAGAGGCCCCAGGAGTGTAACTTCAGCCTGGGCACCACCCCCCCCCAAACATTTACAGACCGCTGGGTGATGTCTACCTTCCGGGGGGCAGGGTGGGGGCGGGGGGCAGGAAGAAGCCAAGCTGGGGGGAAAGAAAGGCTCTCATGCCAGGAAAGCAAATTCAGCTCTGTATGGGGGGTACATACAACGATGGTACCCCCCACTTCTTCTACCAACACTGACGGTCATTTAAATTCAGATAAGTTAAAATGAAATAAGATTAACCACTGAATGTCTCCATCCAACGGGCCCCATCCCAAGTGCTCAGTGGCCACATGTGGCTAGGGGCTACCCTGCCGGGCAGGGTGGATACAGGACACAAGGCTCCTACGGGCTCCGCTTGGTGACCTTGAATGAGTCATGTGCTCTTTGTGCTTTCCATCCCTGACTCATTCGTTCATTCCACAGACTGCTAGTGGCTGCTGCCGTGGGTCAGGCTTGGGTTAGGGTTTCAAAGGTGAACAGCGTAGGCCCTACCCTCACGGAGCCTACAGGGTGGGGGGAGACGGTGGGGATGGGTGCCTGAGCGCCCTGAGGAGAGGGAGCCCAGTCCTGTGAATGCAGAAAGCAGAGAAAGCCGACAGAGACCCCAGGAGGGGGAGTGAGGCCCGTGAAGGACCCTCCCCAGGGAAGTGACACTTAGGCTGAGAGCAGAATAGGAGTGGAGTTAGAACAGGTTTGCCAGAGACACCGGAACAGAGACAGAAAGTACATTAGCGGGTGCTTGAGGCTGGGGGGTTGCAGGGAGACTGCTAAGGGGCACAGGATTTCTTTTATCTTTTTATAAAAAAATTGTTTTCATGTGTATTTATTATTGAGAGAGAGAGAGAGTCAGCGGCAGGGAGGGGCAGAGAGAGAGGGAGACACAGAATCTGACGCAGGCTCCAGGCTCTGAGCCCGACGCAGGGCTCCAACTCACAAACCGTGAGATCATGACCTGAGCCGAAGTTGGACGCTGAACCAGCTGAGCCACCCAGGCGCCCCAGGGGCACAGGATTTCTCTTTGGGGTGATGCAGATGTTCTAAAATGGACTGATGGTGTTCATCCACAACTCTGTGAATATGCTATGAATCATTGACCACTGCCTGTACCTGGGTAAATTGTGTGATACACGATATATCTCGATAAGCTGTTAAAAAAGGCAAAGAGGAGGAGTTGGGGGCTCGGGAAAAGTCTCAAGCCCAGACGACAACATGTGCAGGGGAGCCTGGCGCCTCCAGAAGACGCAGAGTCAGCAGAGCAAGCAGAAGTGGCTGGAGCCAGGAGTGAGTCGGACCTGGAAGCCACATGAGGGATTCTGGTCTTTTCTCAGACGCCAGCCAGGAACATTGGAGAGTTTTTAAGCCTGGGCTTGACCTGATGAAATTTGCATTCTGAAAACAGTGTCATTCTGGATCATATATGGCAGAAGGAGTGGGGGTGGGGGCACAGCAGGACCGAGCACACTTAAGAGGCTTTGGTGGTGGGTGACCCGAGGAGAGCGGAGGGGGCGTGGGCAGGGGTGACAGCCGTGGGGATGGTGCCCCAAGGACAGGCTGGGAGAGAGGCTGAGCTCACCCCCGCTCTGTGCAAAGGGAATGACCATCCCTTAACTGCCCTGCATGAATGTCCACCGTGGGCCACGTCCCTGGCACCACCCAGGGGTGTGGCTGTGGCCACTCGGGACAGATATCGTGTGCACCCTTTTAGAAGTGGGTGCACAGGTGCAACAGTTTGTTTAAAAATAACTATTCGCGGGGAGCGAATGGTAGCGGGGAGTCAGTTTAGCCTCCGACCTGGGCTGAGGTCATGATCTCGCAGTTTGTGAGTTCAAGCCCCGCATCAGGCTCTGTGCTGACAGCTCAGAGCCTGGATCCTGCTTCTGATTCTGTGTCTCCCTCTCTCTCTGCCCCTCCCCCACTCATGCTCACGCACGCGCGCTCTCTCTCTCTCTCTCTCTCATAAAATAAACATTAAAAGAAAGAGAGAGAGAGAAAGAAAGGAAGGGAGGGAGGAAGGAAGGAAGGAAGGAAGGAGGGAGGGAAGGAGGGAGGGAGGGAGGAAGGAGGGAGGGAGGGAGGAAGGAAGAGTGAGCCTAGGAGGTAAACTTCTGTGGTAGATCATCATTATAATGGCCCCAGTAAATCCCACCTCCCCATGTTCCTGCCCCTCGGCAGGCTCTATCCATCAAGAGATGATGCCTGTTTCTCCACCCTCTTGGAGCTGGCCTGGCCTCAGGGTTTTCTTTGGCCAACAGAATATGGAAGAAGGAACATCGTGTGTGTTCGGAAGTCTGGACGCGAGGGGCCTTGCGGCTTCCACTCTTGCCTCGTGGGAACCCTGACACCAGGCCGTGCAGCAGCCCAGACCGGCCTGCTGGAGGCCTCTTGAGAGACCAAGTGGAAGGGAATCGAGGGCCCCAGCCCACTGCCAGCACCATCTGCCAGACATGGGAACTTCTGGCCCAGTGGACCCTCCAATCAGTGACCTCAAAGGGGGATCACACTGCAAAGGATTTGTCCAGCCAACCCTCAGAATCACAAGAAATAATTCACTATTATTTGAAGCCACTACATTTTGGGGCACTTTCTAACCTCACAATAGATACTGAAATACCCACCCTTCTGATGAAACAAATCCACTTTAGGTATTTATACCAGTAAAAACAAAATCAGAAAAATAGCCAATGGTTTAGCTACAGAGGTGTTCCTTGAAGCATTGTTTATGATACAAAACTTCGGCATGATCTTAGATTATCCAAAAGCAGGAATTAGATAGAAGGTGGTACATCTGTATGTTATGGAATCATTAAAAAGTTATCGTTGAGGTAGGTGAGTGGCAATAGTTACAGAATCACAGCTAGTTGGAAAACAAGACAAGTAGAATATGCATATTTTTAAAATTTGTTAAATTTAATGTTTATTTATTTTGAAAGAGGGAGAGACAGAGTGCAAGCAGCGGAGGGGCAGAGAGAGAGAGGGAGACACAGAATCCGAAGCAGGTTCCAGGCTCTGAGCTGTCAGCACAGAGCCCGACGAGGGGCTCGAACTCATGAGCCGTGAGATCATGACCTGAGCCGAAGCGAGACGCTCAATGGACTGAGCTACCCAGGTGCCCCAAGAATATGCATATTTTAATTACATTTTAAGGCAAAATTGATGGGTCCAAAGACAAGGGCTATTTCAATTTGATATCGGTGAACTGTTCTCTAAGCTGGACGTCACTATTTATCTTCCCACCAGCAGTGATGAGCGTTTCTGCTTCTCCTCGTCCCAGTCACGTCCCCCCAGCCACCTGCTGACATTTGCGAGGCAGGTCAGTTCACTCTCAGAGCTGATGTGAGTTACAGCAAAGGTAGCTTCAACCTTTATTTCACTGAACAGGATTTCCTGGTTTCTTGGCCACCCAGAGACACCCTCCCCTGACCCATTTCTCACCCAAACAAAGGGGTCTGATTTACTCCTGGACTCCCTTTCAGAAAAGGAACGTTTCAGGTGCATGGTGAAAACCCAGCAGGAAGCCAGGCGTCACGCCAGTGCCAGTCGGATGGGACTGCGGCTGGCAGCAGGGGAATTGTCATGTGTCAACCTGGCCCAGCAGAAGAGGCTCGGTGAGTCTCAAACACAGTGATTAACTTCTCTTTAATCTCTGCATCGCTGAGCAGCACAGCCCTACTGCACGGCTTCCCCAGCAAGCTCTGCATGAGTCACTGATGTCTGACTGCGGATGTCCTACTGTAGCCTGAGCGTGTTTCATTTCAGGGGGGTGTGACTGGTCCTTGATGTGCCCTTGAGATGCCCAGGGAGTGAGTGATGCCTGCTGTCCCCCCCCCCCCGACAGCAACCACAATGCCTTATTTAAAACAAAATAATATTGCTCTCGAGTCTTTTTTCTGCTCCATTTCTTTCCTTTTTTTCCTGGCTGTTGAACCAAGGCTGAAGGTCCCTGGGATATGGGGCATCTCCTTAAGTAATAGGAAGTTTATTGACTCATGGGTTAATTGAGAAAATCATTTACCAAACCATATGTGGGCAGGCTGTGCCAGCAACCCTTGAACTGCCATAAAGACGGAGACCCAGCTGTGGCCTGCTTAGCTCTTTCTTCTAATGTGGGTCACTCCTTGAACTAGGACAGTCTGCAGGTGTCCCTTTGTGCTTAGACAGATACTCAACTCTTAACCCTTGGAAGAAAGAAGTAGGAACAAAGGCCTGCCTGGGCATGTCGGGGCACAGGAATCAGGGAGAGAAAAGCAGAACCTTTTTCACATTGCAGATGCCTTGTACTCCTCTGACTTTATTACATAAACTGTTCAGTTCAACTAGACTCACAGGAACCTCCCCTTGCCTACAACTTTCTTGCTGTGTGACTTTCAGCAAATCACCCCACCTTCCTGAGCCTGTTGCTCAACCTCACGGAGCCATTGTAAAGATGAAATGGAGTGATGGATGGGGACGTGTGGTAGGCAGAATAATGGCCCCAGTCCCCGGAACCTGTGAATGTTGCTTTATATGTCACTAGGGACTTTGCAGGTGTGATTAAGAATTTTGAGTTGGGGGGGGGGATTATCCTGGATTCTCTGAATGGGCCCAGGATAATCACAGGGGTCCTTATAAGAGGGAGGCAGCGGGTCAGAAAGGCAGAGAGATGAGACCATAGAAGCAGAGACTGGAATGATGTGGCCATGAGCCAGGGAATGCCAGCAGTCTCCGGAAGCTATAGGAGGCAAGGGGCAGATTCTCTCCCTGGGCCCCCAGAAGGAACCAGTCTTGCCGATACCTTGAATCTAGCCCAGTGAGACCAGTTTCAGACTCCTGGCTTCCGTAACCGTAAGAGAACAAATGTCTGTTTCAGGCCACTCGGCTCGTGGTAATTGTTACAGCAGCCACAGGAAACTAATATGGGATGATCTGGAAATACAAAATCCTGCACCAGTAGGGAGATTTGCCGTAAGGTAGCCAGACCCAGGTGAGGCCGAGTGTGGTGGGAGTGCTTCATCAGGCCAGCAAGGTGTCAACCTGCAGGCGTCTGTTTTTGCATGAGCTTATTTGCAGGGAGGGTAAGTGCCTCCCCCAGGGTCGTGAGTGGCTGTGTGGCTGGAGTGACGTCTGCTATCTACTCCTACCTGGTCACCCAGATGTAAGCCCCAGTCCAGTGGGGAGACGCTCTGGACAAAGCTGAAGGGACTCTGATAGCCTCATGGGTGGCAGCTGAGTCGCTGTGATGCCCAGTGACAAGGCAGGACACAGCGGGAGCAGGGATCATTTGCCCCATTTCTACATTCAGTAGCATCTCTACACTGCCTGGCCTGTTCTGGCCCCCAATGCCGCATCTCAAGACCATTGGCCCACGTCAGCCTTGACCCGGGACAGTAGGGAAACACCACTCTTGGGACTTTGCAGGTAGCAAGTGGCACCAAGAGATTCGAGCCAAAGACCGAAAGTTTCCCCTGAAATTCCCCAAAGAAATATGCAATAAGTCATTGTGGGGGATAAACACAAGCCACTGGTATGGGGACTAACGTGCGATGGTGCCCACCTGCCGACGAGGCCTTGGGACCCTCAGGCCATCGCAAGGACCACCTGTGGGCATCCATCACCGTTCCTCTCGAGGACAGCTGCTCCCTACATGACCCGCTGAGCTGTTTCACAGCGGCCCCTGCACTCTGTGCAGGGTGTGACCACACCTCACCTATGGGAACGTGACCTGTTCACTGGAACTCAGGTGTGGTTCTCTCGAATTCCTCCTCCCCTGTGTCACATGTATTCTGAGTCCACCGGCCATGCTGGATGTCACAATGCCTCTCACGCTGCAGGTGGCTCTGAGAGTTTAGTTAACCCAGCGGCACTACAGCTCGTGGCAAAGGCGCCTGTGACCTGGGAGCTGGACCAACGGGTGGGATTCCCTCTGCCTGAGGATGGGTGGCCAGATCCTGAGCAGATGGGCCTTGGGCCTCATCCATCGCGAGTGAACACTCACCCGCTTGGCTGGACCCCTCAGCGACCAGCCCGGGCACGCGCCTTTTCTCCCTTCTGATCTGCTGCAATCCCAACTCTCCTGCCACGCCACCGCCCACGATCTACGCGGCAGGCCGACCCACCCAGACAGGGAACAAATCACACCAGGTCACCCCTCCATCGCTTTACAACCCTCCACTGCATCCCAAATAGGACTCGGAAATAGACTCAGCAACAAAAACACTAGGTGCCCGGTTAAATTTGAATTCTGGATAAACCGGGCATAATTCTGTTAGTGTAATGTGTCCCAAAACGATCTGAAATTCAGATTGAACTGGACATCCTGTATTTTACGCAGCAACCCCTAACTGAATACAATGATTGCAGTCTCAACACCTCGCCTTGATGGACAGGAGCCTGGGGAGCCCCACTTTTGCCTGCCTTGTAGACCTCAGATTACACCCTCATTTGCTCCACAGGCTTCACTACATTAGGTTTGTGGTTGCTGCTTGACTACATTAAAGCCTTTCCCCACTCTGAGCCTTTATACGTTGTCTTGAGGCGCCTGGGTGGCTCAGTCGGTTAAGCGTCTGACTTCGCAGTTTGTGAGTTCGAGCCCTGCATCCAGCTCACTGCTGTCGGCGCAGAACCTGCTTTGGATCTTCTGTCCCCTCCCCCCACACCCCGTTCTCTGCCCCTTCCCCACTTGCGCTCTAAATAAATCTTGGTACACTCTCTTCCTCTGCAGAGTCCTCCCCAGATGCTCATGCAGAAGGCCTCTGCGTATCACTCAGGTCTCAGCTCCCGGTCACCCGCTCGGGGTGGCTTCCCCGACCCCGTCCAGGGGCTCTCTTGCCTCCTACTTTCTTCCTGTCGTACACCTAAGTTCACTGCTCACTGGACTGGAAAATCTCAGAAGCTAGCCAAGTGGAAAAGGCATGGGAAGCCCATGAAGTGATTTTCCATCGGGATGGACTGAGGTCCGTGGAAACTCGGGAAGTCCACCTGGTTCCCCTGCTACATTCCCATCTACTCCCCTCTGAGGGTGCTGGAGAGACCGGGGTGGGAGAGGGAGGAAGGAGCCAAAGCTGCTTCACCTCTGGGGCCTGTCTCCTCCCCCCCCCCCCCAGCCCCGCTACTTTCTCCTCCCTGGCCTTGTGTTGTAGCGTCATTAACAGACTGCGTTTTTCTGTCTTCCCCTCTGCCCTGACCGTGTTCTCTTCGCGAGCTTGGTTCCTCCGGCCAAGTGTCAAGGATACTTAGGAAAGTTCCTCCTGGTCACCTGGTGTTCAAGAAAAACCTCACAAAAGGGTCTTAGCATTGCTGTAAGCCTACCCCTGGACATCTTTCTCAGAGCAGGATGTCTCTGGCTCATTCTAGAATTTCAAAATCCGTAGCACCGTGACAGGGGAGGGGAGCCAGAGAAACTCTTTTTTTCAGCAGGGTCCTCTCCTTCTGGAAGTCAACAGACCGTCCTCAAAATCCCAAATGCCCTTGATGTCTGAGTCTCTCCAAGGCCTTCAGAGGCAATGCGTGCCTGTAGTAGAATCCGTTTTCTTTTTATGCCCCAATCCACCTTAGACTGACACTCCTATAAAATACACTAAAAAATGAAGCCCTAGGGGCGCCTGGGTGGCGCAGTCGGTTAAGCGTCCGACTTCAGCCAGGTCACGATCTCGCGGTCCGGGAGTTCGAGCCCCGCGTCGGGCTCTGGGCTGATGGCTCAGAGCCTGGAGCCTGTTTCCCATTCTGTGTCTCCCTCTCTCTCTGCCCCTCCCCCGTTCATGCTCTGTCTCTCTCTGTCCCAAAAATAAATAAAAAACGTTGAAAAAAAAAATTAAAAAAAAAAAAATGAAGCCCTAGAAAAACAGGCTTACAAAATACAACCTCCCTGACTCTGCATTTGTGTATTGCAATGTCAAAATGCTACACGCACTTCTAAACGCTGACTCTTGCTTCGGCACGTAACCCACTGAGGGCAGACAATAAACGTTGGCGCGTTGTACCGGTCCACGGAGCGCGCTCAGAGTTCGCAGTTCTGAGACGGTAAGGATGGGCCCTGTCTACCTCCCTGCCCTGGCAGGGAAGGGAAGCTGGCTGGAAGAAAGGAGTCTCCAAGCGACGTTTGCTCTGAGGCTCAGTCGGGATGATTGCTGTCACCATGACTTCGAAGTCATGACCTCCCTTATAAGAAAAGCCAGTGGGCGTAAACCTTAATTTACAAAATGGTTATTGGTAGTTAGGATGGCTCCTGTGTTTACTCTGTGGCAGGCACCTTGCAGAGAGCTCTCAAGGGCTTAGCCCCGTGACCCTATCAGGTTCTTTCCATTGGCATAACGGTCACTTTACAGAAAAGGATCTGGCTTCAAGGAGCCAGAGTGCCGTGCCCAGGAGGTGCAGCTGGTGAATGGCCCAGCTGGGATTTGAACACAGACCTTCTGGTTCCAAAGCGCCCTTACCCGCCACATCATGACACCTTCCAGATCCATTAAAAGGGCTATTTACGACATTTTGGGAAAGGATTTCCTGGCACAGGGCTCCCCAGAGTCAAAGGTAACTTCCGTGCCTGACACTGGGATGCTAGAAGAACAGAGTTCCACAGATGACCTCATTTTGAGCAGCGGTTCTCAAACTTGAGTGTGCCCGCCTCACCACATTCACCCAGAGGCCCGCCTCTGCCACAGACTGCTGGGGCGGGACTCAGGCAGTGAGTGCCCGGGGAGAATGAGAGAATTTCCGTTTCTAACAAGCTTCAGGTGATGCTGAGGCTGCCGGTTCAGACCACACTCTGAGAACCGCTGGCTGGCGGAGAGGCAGGTAGGACTGAGTGCTGCTGAGATGGTCTCTGAACTGGGGAGTTGCTTCCTGGGTGAGGCAGACCCGAGAGCTGGGAGACTGGTGATACCTCTTGTGTCCACTCCAGGGGGCTCCTCCTCTCTTCTTGAGGACTTGCGGTTTGTTCTAAAGCAAGCACCAGGCGTTCTAATTCAGCACAGTCGTAACAGTGAACTTGGAGGCACCGTGGCTCAAGAACAGGTGGTCCCCTACCTCCTCCGACTATGGTGCCCAGCCCAGGTGTTTGCTAAAGGCCCAAGTAGATTCTCCCCAGTTAACTAATCCTGCGAATTCCAGCTGATTGCCTTGGCGGGGAGGAAGAACCCGTGATATTTTCCCTGCTCCCCATGACCTTGCTTAAGGATCTTCAGGATTGGAGATGTACTGACCCGGCCCAGAAATGACAAGGGAAGGAAATCAGAAAATGGGATTCCAGGGGCGCCTGGGTGGCTCAGTCAGTTAAGCCTCCAACTGCAGCTCAGGTCATGATCTCACGGTGGTTCCGGTTGGTGAGTTTGAGCCCCACGTGGGGCTCTGTGCTGACCGTGGGGAGCCTGCTTTGGATTCTCTGTTCCCCTCTTCTCTCTTCCCCTCCCCCGCTCGCTCATGCACACACACACACACACACCCTCTCTCAAAAACAAATAAAAAAAGAAAAAGAAAATGAGATTCTAAATGGAAATGAAAATTTTGTGCAAGGAAATCGGGAAGCCGACTCGACACCCCTTCAGCTCCAAGAGGCAGTCGCTGTGCTGGAATCAGTTCTGCACAGAGTGGGTGAACACTGTGTTTTGTCCACAGCTAACTGGGGCTAGCCCAAGATGTGACCTGCTTCTGTGGGATGATGTCAACACGCGAGGTGGGTGGGCAGGACTATTTTAAGACCGTCTTGGGCCCAGTCTCATTTTCAGAGGCTCTGCTCCCAGTCACGTCAAACAGAGGAAAACTCAGCCCATTCCTCGTTCAAGAGAATCCATTTTGCTATAAATTTCGAAGGGGCCTTTGTAAGTTCTCCCGGGAAATTACTTGGCTCTACGAAATATTTAATGTCTGATAGTTGTCTATAATTTCTTAGCCATCACGTATATCTGGAGACTTTCCGTGAAATTTCAATGTCATGAAATTCGAACTGTCCATTTCACAGATAAGGGAGTTGACAAAATGTTATATTTCAGGTGGACATTTGATTAAAACATTACTAACAATACGGTCATTTTCTTATTTTAGAGATAATAGTTTTGGGTTTTTTTTTTTTTTTTTTTTTTTTTTTTGCCTGGGTTTAATCATTTTCAAAGACCCTTGGGTCCAGGTGCAGTCTTTTTAGCACCTAAAGGTTCAAAGAGGACATCACGCAGGCGCCTGGGAGGCCCTTCCCCCCAGCAACCCTGCCTGGGCGTCTCTTCCCTACAGCTCATTCATTGACCTGCTCCAAGTGCATGCACTCACACGTGACCTCCGTGAGACCAGCCCTGACCACACCCTCCCCTCCTTGGCATCACTAATCCCCTTTACTTGGTGTGACTTTGTCATCTCTAAATGTACCGTATAATTTACTCAGTTATTACGTCTACTGTTCATTATCTGTCCCTCCCACCCCACCTCGACCTACCCCACCTAGATGGGACATAAACTTTAGGAGAACTAGAACTGGATCTTCGGGGGTTTTTTCGCTGATGTATTCCAGGTATCTAGAAGAGTGCCTGGCACTCAGTAAATACTTGTTGAATAAAAGTATGCCACAAATGTAGCTGGAGGTCAGGATAACGAGTTGGGGCTCTTTGTTTTAGGACTGGAAGCCTGGAAGGGGACAAGACCTCCTTTTGCATTATAATACCTCGGAGATCGGCTCGCCTAAGCTTCGCCTCCAGGGGCCGGAAAGGTCTGAATGGTAAGTTTGCCACCCTGAGTGCAGGTCTTTGTGAGGGCTCCTCCCCCTCATGCCCTGCCCCCCAGAATCCAACAAAACAGAGAGTGACCCAAGCCTGATCCGGAGGCAGGACCCGGGAGAGGGAGGGAGGGTGAGAAGGAGTCCAAGAGACTCCAGAGAGGAGACAGGAAGAGAACGCAGGAGGGAGGAGAGGGCCTCTGCCACTCAGAAGCAGTGACCTGGGCCCAAACCAAGGCCCTGTGCCCAGGACAGAGGCTAAGAGGAGTTGCGGATGCTAGAGAACCCCTCGCAAACCTGGCACCTGCGAATCCTCTGGAACGTGTCCTAGAGCCAGAGGTCAAGGGCAGAGCGGACACCTGCCAGGACTCCCAGGAGTTTGTTTGCCACGGTGACGCTCAGATCCCACGGCTGTGGACTGACCTACCTGCCTCCTCCACCATGAGAAGCTGCCAGAGCTGTGGACACCAGATTGTGACAGGAGCTCTGCCGGGCCCCAGATACTGCCGGGGGTGGCCGGTGGGGGCTGCTTGGACCTACAGGAAGGGAGGGATGGATGGACCTCCCCGACAGGAGAAGGAAGGGTAGTAGCCTCAGCCTCCTCCTTTCTGGGCATGCTCCTCGGTCGACTATTATTTGCCCACCAACATCTACAAAAACGTCCACGAATATGTGCAGCATCTCATTTGCGCAAGGTGGGACCTTGAGGCTCCAACACGCGCCAGTCAGACAAGAGGCCTGCGTCACTTCCCCGGAGTCCCTTGAGGATTACAGAGCAGGGCTTCCCGTTATGCCCTGGCTTCCTGGGCTCGAGGGTTCCAAGGAGAAGGGCAAGGGGGATTGGAAACTCAATCCTGTGCGTCAAAGTTAAAGGGGCAAGGGATTGTCAGTTTTGGGGAAGTGGGCTGAGGGGGCCGGTGCCTGTCAATACTGGATGGTTTTGTTTTGTTTTGTTTTGTTTAGCATGTGAAAGGTGTTAGTTTGGGGAATCAATTATCTTCCATTTCAACTCAGGACCCAGCAGACTTCCTGGAATTTAAAGACCAGTGAAAAAAAGACTCTGAATTCGAGGCAGGAATACACTTCTTTCTGTTGTTGATCAGCAGAGCTTGCTGCTGGAAGTCAGAGCAAAAAGAAAAATTCAAAAACAACTATAGTTGACTCCGTCCCCAAAGGTGCATAGAAAGTCCTTTTCACATGATACATAGCTCACATTTTTAAAACTAGGTTGTCCTTATCAGTAAGGCCCTACAAGCACGTGAGTGTTGGAAGTTGGATCCCATGGGGGTGGGGGATGTTCCCGTTTGGTATTCAGGTACTAAGGCAAAGTATGTGGAGAACCCTCTCATTCTACTTTTTGAGAAGGCCCAGAAATGGGCACTTTCCACATATAGGAAGCCTCTGCACCTGCAGTATTATCTGAAGCCTGCTTGCTTTTTCCTCTGAATGTCTCCATCTCAAGCAATGCAGCTGTGGAGGCCAGCCACCCCTGTGCATTTGGGGTTCAAGGTCGTCCCAGGTGATTCACCACCCCACCCAGCAGGTGTGGACACCTGAACCAGGTTGCCATGAGGAGCAAGGGGGCCTGGAAGAGGAGAAGGGGGCTTTGAAGGGGGAAAGAGGTAACTGCAGGGTTAGTGTAATCTTCAAAGGCAGTGGGAGAAGAAGACCCAGAGCTGGTCCAGGTGGGGGATATGGACCCTTTGGGCCTCGTGTCAATTCAAAATCTTTCTAAAAAAAATCGAAAGCCTTCAGAATTTGCTCACCTTTTGGTTGGTATTCCACCATGTACAATTTATTAATAGGATAAAGCACACACAAAGATATATAAATATGATTTGTCAGCAGAGCATTATTTCTTAGGAAAAGCTGGGAAATAATCAAATTGCCCATTCATGGGGGATCGCACAAGCAAATTACAGGACATCCAGTCAACAGACCCTGATGGGTTGGGTCTGCTCTTGCCATCACGGGAAAAGAGGAACAGGTGCTATTGCTGAGTTGTAAAAGAAAACAAGGGGCGCCTGGGTGGCTCAGTCGATTGAGCTTCTGACTTCGGCTCGAGTCATGATCTCGCAGTCTGTGAGTTCGAGCCCCGCGTCGGGTTCTGTGCTGCCAGCTCAGAGCCTGGAGCCTGTTCTGGATTCTGTGTCTCCCTCTCTGACGCTCCCCATTCATGCTCTGTCTCTCTCTGTCTCAAAAATAAATGAACATTAAAAGAAAAAAATTTAAAAAAAACCAAAAGGATACAGACATGCTTCTCTGTTTCCCTCTCACTAAGCACAGAAAAGAACCCTGAATATTATATACAAAATGAACATGAGAAGACTTTGTATAGTGGAGAGAAGACAAATGGGCTAGAGTAGATCTAGCCCGACACGGGGCTAGATCTCACGAAACATAAGATCGTGACCTGAGCTGAAATGAAGAGTCAGACACTTAACTGGCTGAGAGACCCAGGAGCCCCTATTATTTTTTTTTACGTTTATTTATTTATTTATTTTGAGAGAGAGCGCGCGAGTGAGTGAAGGAAGGGCAGAGAGAGAGAATCCCAAGCAGGCTCCACACTGTCAGCACAGAGCCTGATGTGAGGTTTGAACCCATGAACCATGAGACTGTGACCTGAGCTGTAGTTGCTTAACCAACTGAGCCACCCAGTGCCCCATTATTATTAGTAGTAGTATTACATTATATTTTATTTTTAAATAATCTTTATACCCAACATGGGGCTCAAACTTATAACCCGGAGACAGAGAGTCACATGCTCTACCGACTGAGCCATCCAGGCACCCGGTTTTATTTGTTTGTTTTTGTTTTTTTGCCTCCCATATTCCAGTCGGCATACTGGAAAGGCTGGCAACTCAGAAACACGGATGGGCGCGGACAGAACAAGGCCTATGAGAAGCCTGTGCTGTCCACCCAAAGAACCAGGAGAGGGGGCACAGCCCGGCAAAACAGAAACCTCGTGGACAATGACCGCTCCCACGGCCAGGGTGGCGTCAGCTGAGACCCAGCGGACAGCTAGAGTGTCCAGCCCTGGCAATTACAAGGACGCCTCCCACTCTGGTGTCCGTGAGACTAAGTGGAGAGCCTGGAATTTCATCCCTACCCAGAAGTGACAAGGTGGCATCTTGCCACGTGCCAGAGGGTGTCACAGGAGACCTCCTAAAACACCAGAGTCAAATATACTCCAGAATCTCATCTCGTACCTGCACGTCCAGGTTTTAAATATCACTCATCCTATGGAGAACTAGGACGTCTCACTTGGAAGGAGAGAGGACAACCAACAGACAGCAACACTGCGATGACACACGTCTAGAATGATCTGACAAAGATCTGAGAGCAGCCATCATAAAAGTGCTTCAGTAGGCAATTGTGAACTTGCTCAAAGCAAGTGAAAAATGCAAATTCTCAGTAAAAACGGGTCTCAGCAAATACATTGAAGATTAAAGAAGAGTCCTGTGGAAATTTTATTATTTGTATTTTGTTAATGTTTATTTTTTGAGAAAGAGAGAGGGAGGGAGGGAGCAGGGGAGGGGCAGAAAGAGAGAGAGAGAGAGAGAGAGAGAGAGAGAGAGAGAGAGAGAATCCCAAGCAGGCTCTGTACTTTCATCGAGGAGCCTGACCAGGGGCTTGAACTCATGAATCCTGAGATCACAACCTGAGCCGAACTGAGTCGGACGCTTAAGCGACCATGCCACCGGGGTACCCTGAGTCCAGTGGAAATTTTAGACCTGAAAAATACACTAACCAAAATTAAAGCTCTGTGGTTGTTGGGGCTAGACACATATTGTGCCAATGTCAATGTCCTCGGTTTGATATTATACCTAATTGTGTGAATGTACCCATTGGGGAAAACCGGATAAAGGTTATAGGGGACCTCCTTGAACTATCCTTGCAACTCCCTAAGAACCTATAAGTATGTCAAAATAAAAGTTTGAAAAAAAGGTATGTTGAGCATGATGTCATCTTATAAAATTGTTTAGCTTTATCTATAGGGAAAGTATCTGTGTAGAAAGGTATCTGGAAGTATGTTCACCAAATTTGTGAGTAGTCGCCTGCTTCTTGAAAGATGGCATCTGGGAGTGATTTTCACTTTGTTCTTTCTATTCTAAATATTGTGTGACTTTATTTTATTTTTTAAAATTTTTTAACATTTATTTATCTTTGAGAGACAGATCATGAGTAGGGGAGGGGCAGAGAGAGAGGGAGAGACACAGAATCCGGAGCAGGCTCCAGGCTCCCAGCTGTCAGCACAGAGTCCGACGCGGGGCTCGAACTCACAAACCATGAGATCATGACCCGAGCCGAAGTCGGATGCTCAACCGACCGAACCACCCAGGCGCCCCTGTGTGACTTATTTTTAATTTAAAGTCTAAAGTAAATTAAAGGGCACTGATGGTTGCTGGAAAGAGAAAGGGAAAGTAGAAAGGTCACATCCATTTGGCCTTGGCAATGGGTGGTTGTGGTAGAATGTCCTGTGGCTACGGGACTGATCCCTGGCCCAGGTCTTTAGCAGCAGGAGGGTACTTGCCACCTTCCCTGTCATGGCAGTCCCTCTGAGGAGCTCAATACGCAGCCGTTGCCTCTCTGATCGCAAATTAGATGCCTGGCCAATCACTCTACCTCGCTCTCCACACTTCTTTTCGCCATGCCCTTGAGAATGCTTGTAACTCAGTTCATTTCAAAGTCTCACTTCAACTGGACATTTCTAACTTTCATTTTAACTCCAGGTAGAAAACAAACCATGGAGATCTTGCTGTTTCTATGAACTGATGCATATTAAATATTGAAACCAACGACAACAATGGGAATACGGTAGTCATTTTTTGAGCCCCAGTGTGCTAAAGAGTATCACTGACTCTTTTTTTTAATTATTTATTTTTAGAGACGGGGGGTGGGAGAAGAGCAGAGAGAGAGAGAGAGAGAGAGAGAGAGAGAGAATCTCAAGTAGGCTCCATGCTCAGTGTTGAGCCTGATGCAGGGCTTGATCCAACAACCCTGAGATCACGACCTGAGCCAAAAATCAAGAGTCAGATGCTCAGCCGGTGAGCCACCCAGGTGCCCTGTCAACCCTTAATATACCCTAGAAGGTCCCGTTTCATGCAGGTAATTTAGATAAGTACGTGCAGATTCCATGACATTTTTCTTGGTTCTGATGAGCAAAGCTTTTTTTTTTCTTAATTTTTTTTTTTAACGTTTATTTATTTTTGAGACAGAGAGACACAGAGCATCAACAGGGGTCAGAGAGGGAGGGAGACACAGAATCTGAAACAGGCTCCAGGCTGTGAGCTGTCAACACAGAGCCCAACGCGGGGCTCAAACTCACGGACCGCGAGACCATGACCTGAGCCGAAGTCAGACGCTTAACCAACTGAGCCTTCCCAGGCTCCCCTGATGAGCAAAGCTCTGTTTGGGTCTTTCCACTGAGGAGTTTGTGCATGCAGGGTGATGATAGGAAAATGCACTGGAGTGTGTATTTCCACGGAGCTCAGCACTCTTGTGTGTCTATTAACACAGACGTTGTTGGTGTGGCTAGAAGCACAAGGCCTTGGGTCCTGGTTCTTCTACCTCCTACGTGCATGAGCTCCAGTGCCCTCACCTGAAAAATGGGGGAAATACACGACAGGGCTGTTGCAAGCCCTAAACGCAAACATAAAACATGGGTAAAAAGGATAACGTCATAAAACAGGGTCTGGCCCACAAGGTTGTTCACTTTGATCCGCTCACCGATGTGTCCATTAGCAAAAGAGGGGTTGAAAAGTCTATGGCTTTTTCATTGCCTTAAAGAAGTGGTAAGAGGCTCCAGCCCAAAAGGTCTTGAGGGGGGAAGCGGGCAATAGGTAGACGGCCAGCTGGCAGACCTGACTGATTTTTGCAAGATATTAAATGAGATTGTTATTTTAACCGAAAGTGGGTCTCAGCTTTATACTGAAAGGCCTATAGAGAGGGGTGGGGAGTATCCAGAGACTTTGGGCTTTTTCATGCTCTGCTTTCTGCTCTTCCCACCATACCCTGGGCAAGACTCTTTCCCTATCCGGGCCTCTTTATCTGTAATGGGCTGACAGAGTCAAGCACTGCCTGGCTGCCTCCGAGCCTGGTTGCAAGAACGAGGCCAGCACTGTGAATGGTTCCTCAGTCAGGGGGCCTTTGCAGATGGGTCTTTGTTCCTCGCCCCAAGGGTGATGCTGTGACTGACGGAGCCGTCTCCTGACCCACAGGCTCACAATCCACAGGGTAGGGGCCGCGCCCCACCTCTCTCCAGATCCCCTCTTTCTGGGATTCTAACCCCCTCCCCTGGCTTGCTTATGCCAGTTGCATCATCTCTAGGGAGGCAGACCGTGTCGCCCTTTGGAGGCAGGAGGTTCGTGACTGCTGAGGACACAGCCCCACACCAGGAGAGCACCTGGCCTGAGCTTGCCCACCGGCTGCTCAGGGCGGGTACTTTCTCGAGTCCCGGATGCATTCATCCTTTCCATCCATCCCTCCATCCCTCCACCCACCTCCCCATCCACCCCTTTATTTGGTGGGTCAGTAATGAAATTAGCCAGGCAATCCATAGACTCCCATGTCCAAACTACTATTGTGCTTTGGCAGAGCATTAACATCCGGTGCCAGGCTACTATGCCCTAGGCACGGTGCCAACCTTTTAACATGCTTGATCTTCACATTAATCCCAGAGGCAAGTACGAAGCTCCCCACATACGGAAGAAGAGAGTAAGCACAGGGAGATGGGGTGATCTGTCTAGAGACAATCGGTGAATAGGAGACAGACCTCACAAGTCCCATCCTGGGTCTTTCAGTCTCGGCAGCCCACACTTTTTTCCAAGTTTTTGTTTCACATCGCTGTTTAGAGTGTCTCTACATTCCCCGGATATTCACCATAATCCGGGGAGATGCATCAGACTGCCCCGTTGTGCAAATGGCAAAGTGTGGCTCAGAGGAGTTGAGTGAGAGGCCAAAGTCCACAAGTTGCTAAGGACGGACTCTGAACTTGAACTCGGGCTTTCTGACCGCAAAGTTCTGTTGTTGCTACAAGATGTGTCCTCCAACAATTAGCCCCATGGGGCAGCAAGTTCTGAGTGGCTCCGGCCACTGGGTATTGAGGAAAGAACCCTGGCTTCTGGGAAGGGAACAGTGAACATGTGTCCAGGGCAGAGAAGGATCTCTGCACGGGTAATAATGAAGCCAGGCCTTGAGGGATGGGGGAAATGTCACCCGGTGGAGAGCACTCCAATGTGACAAAGGTGCAGACAGTCTGTTTCAGAGTTTGGCTAGAGCAGAAAATTTGTGACAGGCCAAGGAAAGAGATGAGGCTGGAACACAGGGGTTGGGGCCTTCTCTTCCACCAAGACCCCTCAAAGAGTCCAGAGGGACTTCTCTAGCCCACAAATCTGATCATGCCCGCTCTCATTTGAAAGCCTTCAATGCTCGCTCTCCATTTCCCCCACGATCAAGCCTACACCTTGTGCCTGGCTTACAAGCCCTCTGTCCCCCATCACTCTGCCTGTGCACCCACCCTACCCCCAGCAGTCCTGCTCCCAGGGCATCCTACCTCTGACATGCCCGTCCGTGTGGGTGCTTGGATTTGCTAGCTTCTCCCAGCAATGACTCAGGGAGCAACTTTTGTTTCAAGGAACCGCATGGGCAGGCCTGCCACGCCCTGGCTGGCCTCTTGCATCCAAAACAAACAGTCTGGCGGGCAGCGTGTGGGCACCAGAATGAAGTGGGGGAGGGCATTTCAGGATAACCAGGAGAGCTTCCAGAGACAAGCCTGTTTGTTGTTAGAAAATAAAGATGATGAATCCTGGAATGGGGCTGGACGTGGGGGGAGCGTGTACCTTCTCCAGTGGCCCAGCATACGCTGTCATGAACACCCACTCTGCACTAAGGCCCATCCTCACAATCTCTATGCAGCAGAGGGATCACTTAGCCAATGAGGAAACTGAAGCTCAGAACACTAGAGCGAGTGGTTCAAAGTTGCCCAGCCAGCAAGCAGTAGACTTGAACTCAGACCCGTCTGGCACCAACAGCATCCCCTTGCTACGGCATCATGGGTCAAAAAGCTTAAATCACAGAGATGTGATCTTTTGGGTGTTTGTGAAAGCAGCTTTTGTAAACAGTCCCGATCATCTTTCTACAACAAAGAGCCTGAACTGATAAAGGGCTGTTGATGCAGAGACTGAGCTGAGTAGGCTGTTGGTCTGCCATACTGGGTACAGAGCTATATCGATTGGCATTTGATTGAGTTTCGTGAAAGAGGAGAAAGAAAGCAGAGAAAAGGAATCCTGGCACAGGAAATACAATGAATACTGCTGGCCTCCTCGGACCAGCTTCCTGGACCGATCCAAGTGCCCCAATGGAAAGGGGGTGACAACCATGAGGGACTAGGGCCATGTGGCAGTGGTCAAGATGGTAGTCTAGGCCGTGCCATAGACTCTCATAGCTGGGCCCCTTGACACCCGCCCTAATGGCTCCATTCTCCCAGGTGCCTGAGCCCATTTCTACAGGTGCTATGTTGGGCTTAGCATCCGGAGCTAAGCCTGGGGGCTTGGAATCGAGTCAGTAGGAGCTGCTACCAGGAGCGAGTCCTGGACAGTTGCACACCATGCTCATGCCCCGTCTGTCCCCACTGGACTTCCCAATGCTCTCAAGGCCCTTTCCAGGCCTGGAACCTACCCTCCCTTCCCAAAGCCCCCAGGCATACCTGCCCTCCCTGGCAGGGTGCTTGCCTCCCAGAAACACTGCACTGTTTCTTGACCCTCCTTTCTCCAGGGGCTGAGACTACAGGGGTAATTAAGACATGGTCCTTGCCCTGAGGAAATCATGGTCTCCTGGTACAGACATAGCTATAATTGATTTTATTTTTTTAAAGATTTTTTTAATGTTTATTTTTGAGAGACAGAACGTGAGTGGGGGAGGAGCAGAGAGACAGGGAGACACAGAATGCAAAGCAGGCTCCATCCAGGCTCTGAGCCGTCAGCACAGAGCCCGATGTGGGGCTCGAACTCATGAACCGCGAGATCAGGACCTGAGCCAAGTCAGACACTTAACCGACTAAGCCACCCAGGCGCCCCAAGACACCCCTATAATTTAAACATGGGAATAATAGGGTCACAGAAGAGAGAGGCTCACTCCTCTCTGCAAGCCCAGGAAGATTCCAAGAGGTGATGAGTTTTTATTGGGGTATTAATGCTTGCCTCTCAGGGTAGGTAGGTTTTACCTGTGGGAGATCAGGGAGGGTGGGATGGGGCCCGAGGGAAAAGCCATTCTGGGCAGAGGAAACAACATGAGCTAAGAAACAGAAGGGGAACAAATCCAAAATGTCTATCAACAGAATAGATAAATTGTGTTTCATTCATAAAATGAAATATTACACAGCGATAAAAAGAACAAACCTATTACCGCACTCACAGACATAGGTAAATCCCACAGATGCAATGTTGAACAAAAGAAGTTAGATGTCAAAGGGTACATGACATACTGTATAATTACAATTACATCAAGTTCAAGAATAGGGCAAACTAATCTATGGTGATAGAAATCAGACTACTGGTGATCTCCGGCTGCCATAAGAAGCCTTTTGGGGGGCGCCTGGGTGGCTCAGTCCGGTAAGCGGCCGACTTCGGCTCAGGTCATGATCTCGCGGTCCGTGAGTTCGAGCCCCGCGTCGGGCTCTGTGCTGACCGCTCAGAGCCTGGAGCCTGTTTCGGATTCTGTGTCTCCCTCTTTCTGACCCTCCCCCATTCATGCTCTGTCTCTCTCTGTCTCAAAAATAAAATAAACGTTAAAAAAAATTAAAAAAAAAAAGGAAAAAAAAAAGAAGCCTTTTGGGGTGTTAGAAATGGATCTTGATCTGAGGGTGGTTACACCATTTATTGGGCTTTAAACTTAAGAGTTGTAGATTGGGGGGCACCTGGGTGGCTCAGTCAGTTGACTGTCCAAATCTTTTTTTTTTTTTTTAATGTTTATTGAGAGACAGAGAGAGACCGAGCATGAGCATGGGAGGGACAGAGAGAGGAAGAGACACAGAATCAGAAGCAGGCTCCAGGCTCTGGGCTGTCAGCACAGAGCCCGACTCGGGGTTCGAACTCACAAACCGGGAGATCCTGACCTGAGCTGAAGTTGGATGCTTAACTGGGTGAGCCACCCAGGCGCCCCTCTTTGTTCAGTGTCCAACTCTTGATTTTGGCTTGGGTCATGATCTCGAGGTTCGTGGGTTTAAGCCCCACATTGGGCTCTGCACTGACAGTGTGGAGCTTGCCTGGGATTCTCTCTCTCTCCCTCTCTCTCTGCCCCCTCCCCTGCTCGAGTGCTTGCGTTCTTTCTCTCTCTCTCTCTCTCAAAATAAACACTAAAATAAATTTCCCTAAAAAAAAAAAGAGTTGTAGATTTTGCTATATGTATTAGTCAGTTTGAGCTGCTATAACAAAATACCACAGACTGAGTGGCTTAAATGGAAGTGTATTCCTCACAGTTCTGGAGGCTGGAAAGTCCAATTTTTCCGACAAGGAAATGTGATTCAGTCCCTGGTGAAGGTTCTCTTCCTGGCTGGCAGATGGCTGCCTTCTCCCCAGGTCTTCACATTGCTGGCAGGAGTGGGAACAGTGAGCTCTCTGGTGTCTCTCCTTACAGGGACACTAATCCCCTTGGGTCAGCCCCCGCCCTTAAGACCTCATTTAATTGCAATAACTTCCATAAAGGCCTATCTCCAAATACAGTCACACTGGGGGGAGGGCTTCAATGTATTAATTCAGGAAGGGACGCAATTCAGCCGTAACTCCATCTTTAAGTTATACTTCAAAACAAAGCCAAAACAGAGAAGGGAAATAGTAATACCAATGTCAACTCCTCATTGGCAGAAATTCTAATCTCAATTGGCCTGGCGTGGGGTCTTGTCCTAAGAATTTTTTTTAAAGCACTCCCAATGATCCTGCCATGGCAGCGGGGCTTGGGACTCACTGTAGGCCCCCTGAAAGACCTGTCTCCCTCGTTCCAGGACCTGAACCTGGCAGGAGAAGTCAGCCGCTGGGCTTATCCTGGAACGCACAGACTGCCGTGCCGGCTAAGGAAATCAGTGCAAAGCCCTCTTTTATCTGCAGGAAGTCGTGCATGAAGTGCGGGTGCAGAGGTGGCTGTTGAGGTCTCCAGCCTCGGGGCGGTCTGGCTCGTCGCGAGCCACTGCGCAGGCTTCTCCGCGCCGGCCCCCCCCCCCCCCCCCCCCCCAGCGCACACCTGCACCGGCTGCTCTTGGCGTTGGGGGGGGTGGGGTGGGGGTGGGGGCGGGCTTAGCCTCCCTTTTCAGCCTCTCCGCAGCCCCGCTGGGGAGGCAGGAAAGCCGTGATTGGAATAAGCCGCGGAGGGAACTAGGTGAATAATTGTGAATGGAATTCGTGCTGGAGACTTCTGGTTCTCACAGCTGCGGGGGGGGGGGGGGGGGGGGGGGTGGACCACCATGGGAATTCGGAGTATTGTTCAGCGCTGGCTGCACCTTCCATTGTTCGGCTCTAATTACAGCTTTTGTTTCAGCATAAAGTACAGTTATTAAATGCTGGCCGGAACAAAGATGTATTTACGCGCCGGGGGGGGGGGGTGGGGGGGTGCGGGGAAGGCTCACTATTTTTAGAGCTACCCCTGCTGTTAGTCTGCGATGGGGGAGGGGCTGGAGAGGGGGGGTAGCCTCCAGCTTTTAGGTGAAAGCGACAAGTTTCTGAGAGAGGCGGGCAGGATTGAAAATGAACAAGGAGCCATCGCCGTCCTGCTCTAGTCCGCCTAAGTCTGTTTATTTACTTTTGTAGCCAGAAGGGGTGTAGGGTACACTTGGGAAAGCAAACTCAAGTCCCCCTGTGTTATTAGTCAAGGTTTTCCAGAGAGACTACTTAGGACTTACAGAGATAGATATAGAAAGATATAGGGGCGTCTGGGTGGCTCAAGCGGTTAGGCGTCCGACTTCAGCCCAGGTCATGATCTCGCAGTCCGTGAGTTCGAGCCCCGCGTCGGGCTCTGCCGCCAGCTCAGAGCCTGGAGCCTGCTTCCAACTCTGTCTCCCTCTCTCTCTCTCTGACCCTCCTCCATTCATGCTCTGTCTCTCTCTGTCTCAAAAATAAACATTAAAAAAAAAAAACTTAAAAAAAAAGAAAGATATAGATAGATGGACATAAAGATATATAGATATATGAGAAAGGAGACTTCTGTAGTTTCCTCGGCTATGGAGGCGAGAAGTCCCACAATCTGCTGCCTGGGCTGGTGGTGTCATCGGGTTTGGGTCCAGGAGCGCGGACGTCTGAAGGGCAGGAGAAGAGGTCTGCCTCCTCAGCTCAGGCAGCCATGAATTCACCTACCTCTGCCTTTTTGTTCTGTTCAGGCCCTAAATGGATCGGACGATGCCCATCACATTGGGGAGGGAGATCTTCACTCAGTCCACCATCTCTTCCAGAGACAGCTTCACAGACACATGCAGAAATCACGTTTTACCAGCTATCTGAGCCTCAGTCAAGCTGACACATACAGTTGGCCATCACATCCTCCTTAGGCTGGCGTCCTGGGTCCTTATGCAGGAGCCCTCCCCCTCCTCTCCCCCCCAGCACCATATCCACGCAGCCCTGCTTTCCAGCAGCACCAAACTCCCCAAGATCCTAGACCACAATTGCTTCCATCGCAGGCACCCCAGATAGGCGTGAGGTTCACAGCCATCAGAATCATTCTAGAACCTACCCACCGTCATCCATCTTGGTCAGGCGAGCTCGGAAATTGGGCTAAACTGAAAAATACAATCGTGGATGTTGGTGGAGCCATTAATATGTGCCAGACGCTTTGCTAAGAGTATGTATTCGCTAATATGCGTTATTTCATTTAAGACTCATCATGAGCTGTAAAGTGGGAATTACTATTGACTCCATCTTACAGATGAGGAAATGTTGAGGCTCAGAGAAGTAATGAGCCCAACGTCATAGTAGTCAGGGCAGATGGACTTCAGAGCCCTAGCTCCTTGCTATCCTGTCCTTTCCTGGGGTGGGACCTATGATGTCCACAGGGCTCCTGGTGGAAGCTGTGACTTCTTGTCTTCCTCTGGGGGTCGGAGCATGGCAGCCCTCCCAAACACCTGACACATTGGTTCTTGTTATTGAATGCACGTACACTCTTCCGACAAATGACAAGAAGGACGAGAGAAACCAGCGGCCTTTAACTCAAGGAGGAGCTTGGCCAGAGTGGGGCAGGTGAATTGCAGGGTCTGAGGAGGAATTCCCACAGGCCGAGGGATGTGTGAAGCCCAAAATGGATTCATTCCCAGATCTTCTCCCATCTCTGGGAGAAAGAGCTCTTTACTTTCTAGAATGTTCCTCCACTTAGCTCCCCAGCCGTGGTCCTGGACACACACTTTGGCTTCAGAAAATCTTCCTTTTCACATTTTTATGCTACCCTGGAGCAAGATTCCACATGTTTGGACGAGAGCAGGCATTCTGTGCTCCACGACTTTAGGGCTTACCAGCATCCCAGACCTGCCACATGCGGTCAGGAGAATTAAAGTATGACCTAACTGGGGTGTGTGATGGGGCTGGAGCCTCACCAGACCCCAGAGATCACAGTGGGTGCTGAGGACTTTTAGGGGTCCTGTGGAATTAGGCAATAAATACTCTGCATCAGGTTCCATTCCTTATTGCCTGATGATTCCAAGGCAGAACATACCTGGTTCTGCTCCCTAAAAATCCCGGAGGCAATTATCTCCCCTGATCCCCCTTTTTTTTCTTGTTGAGCCTGGAGTTTGGGTTGGTTGCTGCCCTGTTCCGAAATCCTGTTCTCGCATCTCTGCGAGCACGACTTGGTGAGCAGTCCTTCATAGTTCCTTCCTGATTGCCCTCCAGCCTTGGGACACAAGAGTGAGCTCCAGAAGGAGCATCCAGTCACCTGATCTGTATTCTGGGTAGGTCACTTAATCCGCCCCGCCCTGGGTAATTACTGAGACTCATCCTTCATATCGCTTGGCTGAGGCTCAGTACGTGGGAAGGCTGGGAGGGCCAGCCTTCCGCCTCCTCAACCAGAACAGCAACCCCACTGACGGCTACAGGTCTCATTTTTATTTTATTTTTTTTAACTTAAAAAAATATTTATTTTTGACAGAGAGAGAGAGAGAGACTGAGCACAAGTGAGCAGGGGAAGGGCAGAGTGAGGGGGACAGAGGATCCAAAGCGGCCTCCACGATGACAGCAGAGAGTCTGATGTGGGGCTTAAACTCATGGAACTGTGAGATCATGACCTGAGCCGAAGTTGGACGCTTAATCGACTGAGCCACCCGGGCGCCACACGGGTTTCATTTTTAAACTGAAAATTAGGGAGGAGCTGTTTTTCGCTCTCTGCTACTCAGTTTCTGGAGGAGACACGACAGGAACAAAGCTGGGTTCCCAGAGTGTTTGGTTCATGTTTAATTCTTGTACCACATTGGTTCTGATTTGTAGCGAGAATAAGGGTTTACTTCTGGAGTTGCCTCTTCCGTTAACTTCTGATTCTGACTGTGAAGTTGGCTGGTGGCCTTCACCATGGAACAAATATTTCTGTTCTAGGCACTGAAGATACAGTGATGAACAAAACAGCTAAAATCCTGATGAACAAAACAGATAAAAACTACAGGTCACACTCTAGTGCAAGATGCAGAAAATAAACAAGATAAGTAAAATATATAATGCATAGGAAAGGGATCATTGCTAAGGAGAAAAATATAAAGCAAGGAAGGGAGGGGCGCCTGGGTGGCTCAATGGGTTAAGTGTCCGACTTCGGCTCAGGTCATGATCTCACGGTTTGTGAGTTTGAGCCCTACATCAGGCTCTGTGCTGCTGACAGCTTAGAGCCTGGAGCCTACCTGAGGTTCTGTGTCTCCCTCTCTCTCTGCCCCTCCCCAGCTCACTCTCTGTCTCCTCTCTCTCTCAAAAATAAACATTAAAAAAATAAAAATAAAAATAAAGCAAGGAAGGGAGATGTGAGGTGTCTGTGAGGGGAGAGGAGGTCCAATATTTCAGAGGCAACAAGTGCTCAGTAACTTTCTGTGTGATTTTGGATCAGCCATGTGATTTGTCTACACTGATCTTTGTGTTGTCCAAGGAGTTAATTCTATGTGGAGGATCCTGCACATAAGCGTATGGAAGGGACTCAATGGATATTTTTGAATGGAATATCAAATGCTTTACACTCTCAAGGCATAAAGAGGAGGAGAGTGATGTTTTAAAGGTAAATTGCAGATTCTTGAATTCAGACTCCTCCTCTCCCTTTTCTTCAGATGACAAGTAGCCATGGAATATTCCAGCATTCCTCACTGCTGTCTGTGGGTCCTGAATGTTCTTGGTTTGTTCTCAGACTGTAATTTCAACAGGGGAATATTCCACATACTTCTTCTTCTTTTTTTTAAATAACACTGAGAGCACTGTTATGTAATAAACCTCTCTATCCCAAAAAAAAAGGCTGGAGGAAAAGGAGAGGGAAGAATATTATTATGGTTATTATTATTATTATTACGGCCACTGCATTTACTGGCTGATCCTGAGCCTTCCATACAGAAGGGTGTTAACAGGTGTGCTAGTTACACCCCAAACTCACAGTACCCCTGGCATTACTTGGTTGTGCGTCCTTAGGTAATTGAGTCGCTTTTCCAGCTTTCCTCATTGCCTAATACACGTGGCTGTCAATATCAAACTTTGGGACTTGTTAGGCAAAAAGAACAAGGGAATAATTTAAAATCACGCAGTCAATAATGTCAAATGGTACTAACAATAAAGAGAAAGTTTCCCTCTGGGTCCTGTCCAGAGGGGGTGAGAAGCTCTCTGCTTCAGTGGTCTGATCTCTGGGCTAGGGTTTCCAGATCAAATACATGTTAAATTTGAATCTGAATTTCAAATAAATATGATTTTGTTTTATTTTGTTTTGTTTAAGGATGTCCCAAATATCCCCACTTAGAATCTTCTAAGATTCCAGAGCTATAGACCCCCTCCAGACCATCTGGCCAGGGAAGGCAATCTCAAATATCCAGAGGAATCAGAAAGGTGACATCTGGACTTTTATGTGCAATCTATTTTTATGTATTTTTTATTAAAAAAATTTTTAATGTTGGGGCGCCTGGGTGGCGCAGTCAGTTGGGCGTCCGACTTCAGCCAGGTCACGATCTCGCGGTCCGGGAGTTCGAGCCCCGCGTCGGGCTCTGGGCTGATGGCTCAGAGCCTGGAGCCTGTTTCCGATTCTGTGCCTCCCTCTCTCTCTGCCCCTCCCCCGTTCATGCTCTGTCTCTCTCTGTCCCAAAAATAAATAAACGTTGAAAAAAAAAATTTAAAAAAAATTTTTTTAACGTTTATTTAAGAGAGACGAGAGAAGCGAGAGCGAGAGCGAGAGAGAGAGCGAGAGAGAGAACACGAGTGGGGGAGGGGCAGAAAGAGAGGAAGATACAGAATCCGAAGCAGGCTCCAGGCTCTGAGCGGTGGTCAGCACAGAGCCCGATGTGGGGCTCGAACTCACGAACTGTGAGATCATGACCTGAGCTGAAGTTGGATGCTTAACTGGGTGAGCCACCCAGGCGCCCTGAAATCTTCTTATTTTTAAATGTTTGCCACACATTCAGTTAAAAAAACAAAAACAAAAACCCACTGCATGAACCAAAGGAAATAGTGCTCTGGCCAGTTTATAAACTATGATGATGCCAAACCCTTTCAACCATTATACAGATGAGGAAGTAAAGCCTCAAGAAGACAGGGGTCAGTGAAGCTACACAGCTAAGGTTTCTCAAAAAATAACAGAACAATCATCTTGGGACTGCTGAAGAAAGAGCCAGGACTGGAGCTTTCCATGGAAGGTGAAGTCACCTCCATCAGCTTATGGGACTCTGAGAACATTCTTCAAGTTTAGCAGTTGAAATCGCTGAGACTCAAGAAAGACCAAAGTGTCACCCTCTGCCTAAAGTCACACAGGTAGGTCTCCACAGGTGAGCTGAGGGCTGTTTTTCACTTCTCCTTTGATTTAGATGACATAATACCCAAACTCCCTTTAGGATCCTAGTAAAGATAAACCCCAAATCCAATTTTCTGCCTCATAAACAGAACGGAGTCAGGAGGCCAGGCTGAGTGCCCAGACTTCTAACCCGGCTCACAAATACAGAAGGGATGTACATCTTCACATGGGAAAGATGTTCTTAAAGGCCTGGACAAAGATTTTGAAGGGATAAGGATGTGATCTAAAGCTGTGCAGGAAGGAAAGGAAGGACACAGACATAAATATTTACGAGAGCCTAGTGTGTGCCATGCACAGCAAGAGTGTGGTACAGAACTTTTTCCCTGATCTTTGCACGTCTGAATAATTCTCATTTTTCAGGTTTCAGCTCAAGCATCACTTCCTCAGAGAGTACCCCTCCATCTCTTTAACTTACTCCGTTTCTCCACGTAAGTAAAATCTAAAATGATGTTGCTTAAGGAGATCTCCCTTCCCAGATTGCAGGCTCCGTGAGGACAGGACGGTGTCTGTCTCGCTCTCAGACGTACGCTTAGCGTCTATCATGGGACTTGGCACATAGTAGGTGCGCAACAAATATGTTAAACATTTATGAATAGTCATGAGAATAATATTTATGCTCCATCTCTCCTGAAAGAATTTCAGTTAATCCTTCAAGTTTCTCTAAGCCTCCTGTCCTATACAGTAGGAGGTGGAACCAATAGTTCCAGGGAGAAACGGTTAGGAGCAAAGAATTGGCGCGCAGAGCTGTAAAGCGTTTTTCTCCGGGTCACACAGCGGCCTGTCAATTTATGCTTCCTGGACCGATTATGGAACAGCTTGCAAACAAATTATTCGCAAACGAGCGAAGCCTATTTTTAAAGATCCCCATGCCGCGAAGCTCTAGCCGATGACATCAGAGAACCCCGAGTTTCCGCCCCGCCCACTCCGAGCCAAGCCCCTGCTCCTCGAAAACTACCAATCCCAGGAGGCACCGCGGCGCAGTGGACCAGGGCTCCACGCGCGGCCCGCCCCGACGCGCCGAGGCCGCCTCCTCTGGAATTAGGAAGACGCCCGATGCCCGGCCCGCCACGCCGCCGGGACCCGCGCGGGGCCTGCCGGGACTTGTAGTCTCCGCGGGCTGGGAGTGCCGGCTTCGGAATCTCGGCCGCCGTCTGGGGGCTGAGGCGGCGCGGGCACGCGTGCGCAGTGTGCGGAGTGGCCGTCGTGGGCGCCGCTCCGGCAGCTCGGTGGCTGTGGGAGCCGGGGCCGCGGCGGCGTGGGTGCTGCGGGCGGAGGGCCGACGTGAAGTTGGGCGTGAGGAGCGCGGCCGCACCGGGGCGGGGTGGGCGGGGCCGGGCTCTGGGAGCGCCGCGCCGGCTGAGGCGATCGGGGAGGCGGCCGAGCGTCCGCCGAGGAGCCGGCGGGCGCTGGTGAGTGCGGGGCGGCGGGCGGCGGGCGGTGCAGGGTCCCGGGCTGCCCCGCGGCCCCTGTCGGCGTGTGTCCGCCCCGCGCGGCTGCACCTGGGCGAGGCCGCGGCGCAGGCTCACCTGCGCGCGGGCTCCGGGGCGGCGGGAGGGGGCGGCGTCCTCTTCCCGCGACTCCTTTATTGTTTTCCTGACCTCAGCCCTCGGCGGCGTCCGGCGGAGGAGGGCGGGGAGGCCGGCGGCGGTCGCGGTCGCCGACGAGCTAGCTAGTCGGGGGGCTGTGCTGGCGAAGGACGGTCGCGCGCTGCTCCTGGACGCCCTGCGCCGGCCAGCTGTCCGGGGATTCCCGGCGGGCGACGCCTGTCGGGGTGGCCCGACTCCAGGACTGTGCCCACGGGGGCTCAACTGCCCGGGGCATCGTTTTCTACGGTCTTAACGCGCTTTCACTTTAGGACTCTCCGAGTCTGCAGCCGACTCCGCCCTGTGCTGTGCATAGAATCACGCTTTCCCTTCGCACCTTAATGGTGCAGACGACCGGTGCGAGGGTTGAAAGTGACTTGTCCAAGGTCACGCGGGTAGGACCAGGGAGGCGACCCGAACCCAGGTCCTTAAGCCTCGATGCCAGCCGGCAGCCGCAGCGCTTTGGGGGAGGTCCTGAGTGGTTTGTGGTTTATTTCAGATGCTTTCTAATGACCCTCCTTGGATAGATCATCAGAGGGGAAAGTGTTGTCATAGTGAAAACGGTCTTGTTATTTATAGTGTTTACTGCCTTTGTTGACTTCTAGTTATGCTGAGTCCCATAGCAGAGCACCTGCCCTCGGCTGGGCACCCGATCGCTCTGGCGGGGGCGGGGGGCGGGGGGCAGATCCAAGACGAGGTTTAAGGAAGAAATGTGCACGCGATTTGTGCCCTTTTCCTCTTGTTTCACCTTCCAGTCCTGCGATCCTTCTTAATTTTACGATGGATCGTTGTCTGTTGCAGCAAGACTTTCTTTGCTTTAGTGAAGTCATTGCCCTTTGTGAATTAGTTTTCTAACTAGAAAATCTTATTTCCTGTGTGTTTAATGACTGGAACAAGTAGCGCGGTATGAGTTTTCTGACTATTGTCTCTTATCTTAGAACTGCTGATCAAGTCCGCTTTATTACCCCCCGTCCCCCGAGCGCTCAGCTTACATACTTTCTGTTGGTTTAATGCCATTGAGACACTTTTGACAGCGAAATTTGGCCAAGCTTTAATATGATTCAGAGAAAAACTGAAAAGAGTCATTTTGTAAAACTCCATTTTTCTTCACAATGTGAAGAACTTGAAGAACTGTTATTTCAAAAATAGTAAGACCCATTCTTACTAAAATTCCTATCGCTTTTCGTACTCTCAATTTTCATATTAATACACTTGTGGCAAAAAAAAATATTTCCCCAAACATAGTAGGTTTAAATACTCCTTATCTTGGCCGAATCTTCCCAAGGAAAATTACATATTAGAATAATTATGTATTTAAACATGCATGTTTAAGCTTAGCAGAATTTGGGTTAATGGTTAATTTATTTTATAGTGCCATAAACCCTAGAATGTTTCCACTGATGAATTTCGCTTGAATAGAGAGCCCTATCAAAGGATAGCAAGGGACATGGCTGTGTATTTGCTCTTTGCGGTAAGTAGTGGGTAACTTTTGTGACATTGAGAAGATGTGATTCATATGTGTTGAAACTGCTTCATATGGCACTTTATCTTGCTAATTAGTAGTTTTATGGTTGCTTTGGGGAGGAGGGAAGTAGCAGGTTTGTATCTTTTTTATTCTCCGGTTTTAGCAATGTAGCCAAATAGGAAAGAGAGGTGATGCGTAAATTTGAGTTTGTCATAGACTAGGAGAGACAGTAAAACAGGATAAGTATACAATTGTTAGGAAACTGCCATGAGTTCATAAGCCGGAAGGACCTTTTTAGAAGTGTTTAAGGGCATTAAGAATAGCATTGGGGTATTTTCTTTAGAAAGTCGCTGTGGGCAGTCCTCGCATGTTTGTTGTTAACCTATAGGATATGAGGATGTTGAAGACGCCTGAGAAAATATCTGGAAAAGATGGCAACATTTTATATGTTTATAGGGGCTTTTTCTCTAAAAATGTCTAATGCAGCTTAAAAAACAAAAAAACAAGACTTAAGCCCGAAAGTTCTTACGGTCATACTGCAAAACTTGCGGTTATTTTGACGGTATGATACTTTGTAACCCAGAATGAAATCTGTGAAATAATTTATTAGCATAATTTAAGTCAGACTTTGATTTTGAAATATTGCTTGCTGTTAAGTAGTTGTTCTTGTTTAAGTATTTCTGGTGTTTAAGAATGGGAGAGATAAATCATTTTCTGAGTAGAACATAATAATTATTCAGATGTGACAACAGTTAAATCTGCTTTTATGAGACCCCAGACTTCAAGTACCATAGCAGTAACTGCCTCAGCCTTCAGCTTGAGCTGAAGTACTATGCAAGTGTTACTTCTCTCCATGCTTGAGCATTTTACTGTTATTAATATTAAATTTTGATTTTCAATTTCAAGATTCTCTCGTTTCTGATCTGCAGTGATATAATAAAATGGCTTCAGTAGGAAATAAATATGAAAATTGAGTTTTAATGGTTTTGACCATCGTGAGTACACAGCATTTAAAAAGGTACTGACATGATACCAGAAAAGAGTTCTTAGGGCAGAAACTTGGTGGTTTTCGATGCTTCTCTGTTATTTTTAGCAACACAGAAATATGGGATGTTTTTATTTAAAAATAAAAATTCCTGTTGCTGCTTGTTTAGCAGTAGGACTCTGTTATGCCTAATGAGTAACATGAAACCACTGAACTCTAATATTTTTCCTAATAGCGGCTGTGTAATAAAGAATATGTGAGTTTATAATGCCTAGAAGATATTTAAGCAAACGTATTTGCTGTTTATTTTGATAAGCCTTTTGATTAGTTGCATTGCTTTGATTCAGGGAAATAGTGTTCTGGGGATGTTATAGCGTAAGTTTTCTTTGAATTGGAATGTCTGTTGACCGTGAAAGAAAATGAGTGTCATTTAGGATATTTTTTAGCATTTAAAGAAATCTGAAGGTCTTAAATATTTTTTCCTACATAGAAACCTTATAACTGTCAGTCTGATAGTTTTATTTTCCAAAAAGTTGTGGTTTTATCCTTCCACGCAGCCTAGCCTTTTATAGTTTAACCATTGAACTCTGGATTCTGTATTCAGTTTACCCTCTTCCCGAAGAAAGGACAATCACAGGCACTTAGAACTGGAAGCAGTCTCAAAGGACTTCTAATGTAGTGTCTTACCCAGTACAGTAAATCCCCCGTGGGAATTTTCATGTCAGGTGTTTCCTCTCATTGCTAAGGGCAGTGATGCTGTTCTGTATGTCATCAGGTTATTGAGCAGTCTGAGCTTGGTGAAAACAAACAGAAGACAGTTTTATTTTTCACGGTTTACTGCTTTCAGATATGATTTGTAGGCTCTTCCTTTTCCCCCTCTCTCTCCACCTCATAATATGGACAAATGATAGCTTTTCCATCATTGACAGCTATTAAAAGCTCATCTGTCTGTTTCAGTTTAAACCTTCAATCTCCTATTCAATTTCAAGTTCCTTTCCTCTCTTACCCCAGTGTCAGGCCACTTACTGCTTGAAGTACTTGGAGTGGAGAGGGATTGTGGTATGCTCCCAGAATTCCTTTCTCTTTCCTCTTCTGGGATCTACTTGGTCAGGGACTTGTAAGAAGAAAAATGGAAAAAGACAAGTCTTACGGGGGGCTGTTAAAGCCCTCTTTTGATGAACAGTGGCAAGCCATTCATATCCACTGATAGTCACCCACACTGGAACTTTTGGTGAGATCGCACTGAGAGACTCCCCACCGCACGTAGTTCCTGGATATGGAATTTGCTGTGGGTTAACCTTTTCCAGCCTACATGCCCACCTCCTTGTCCCTGTCGTGGTGTTAGTGTTAGTGCCACCCCCGGGTTCCTAGGAGTGTGTGGGGTGAGGCGGTTTGGGGATCTTCTCTCTACAGCCAGATGTTTTGATAGCAGCAAGACAGCTCAAGTCTAGCTAACCTTCTGCAGTTTTCGTTTAATCCACTGGAAACTCACTTCCTTGTGACGCCAAATGGTGCTATGCCAGCTGCAAAAATCTGCCCCCTTTTTGTGCCCTTACATTTCTTTTTTTTTTTTTTTTTGGTCCCCTGCTCAAATAGGTGCACGATCAATCACACGATCTACTTCGTAAGTAGGCATTGAACTGGAGAATGGGATGCCAGTCTCTCCTCATGGGCACTTCTTGGTGAATGATTGATTCTCTTGGAGGGCCCTGCCACTGTTTTTGGGTGAATACCCTCATCTTTTCCCTGTGTTCTCCCTGAAGACTCGAAAGACTTCTAATTTTTTCCCTCTCTTGTATCCCAGCCGCTCGTATTGTGTGATGCTAAAGGTTAAGGTGTTGATTAGGGTGCTAGAGCTGCCCCTGTGTGGGGGGGAAGGGGTGTCCGCGTTGGGCTCCCCAGGTGTTGATGTCCTTGTATCTTCAGCTTTGTATTTGTTAGCAAATTCGGGACGACAAGGCTAGTCTCACCCAACACTAGGTAACAAATGATAGTGAAGCCCTGTGGGCCTAACGAGGTCTCACTGTGCAGAATTAAAAAAAATTTTTTTTTGACATTTATTTATTTTTGAGAGACAGAGAGAGACCGAGCACAAGGGGGGGAGGGGCAGAGATAGAAGGAGACACAGAATCCGAAGCGAGCTCCAGGCTCCGAGCTCCGAGCTGTCAGCACAGAGCCCGATGCGGGGCTCGAACTCACGAACCGTGAGATCATGACCTGAGCCGAAGTCGGACGCTTAACCGACTGAGCCACCCAGGCGCCCCTCACTGTGCAGAATTTAATTTTTCTTTTTTTTTCCCTCTGTCTCTCACTGATTTTTGTTTTCTTTTTACTTTTTGGCTTACTTCCTGGTTCTTGACTGATGAAGTATTAACTGTGAATATGTTAAGTTATGACTGATTATATGGTCTAACTATACCTTAGACTGAAGGATACATTTGGGGGGAGGTTTTAATAATGCAGTTTTATCTGTTCTTGCCTCATTCTAGCTTTACTAAAAATATAAATACAAATAGAAATCCAGTATTTGAAGCTTTTTCCTTCCATTGTCTAAGCAAACCGGTCATTTAAATCTGCTAGATGATTTCTTGTCTAATGAGGAAAAAGCAGCTTTCTATCTAGAAACTTAAACGTTAATACTCATTGCAACAACATGGATCTAAGAGTATTATGCTAAGTGAAATAAGTCAGAGAACGACAAATACCGTATGAGTTCACTCATTTGTGGAATTTAAGATACAAAATAAGTGAACAAAGAAAAAAAGAGACACCCCCCCCCCCTTAACTATAGAGAACAAACTGGTGGTTACTAGATGGGAGGTTGGGGAGGGGTGAAATAGGTGAAGGGGACTAAAAGTACACTTACGGAGATGAGCACTGGGTAATGTATGGAACTGTGCAATCACTATACTGTGCACCTGAAACTAATATAACACTATGTTAGTTGTATGTGAATAAAACAATTGTGGAGGGAAAAAATATTGGTCGAAGTAATTATGGGCTCCTTACTGCTTCCTTCAACAAATAGTTACTGAGTGCCTTCCATGTGTCAGCACTGTTTTAGGCATTGGAGAAACAATAGTAAATACAAAAAAAAAAAAAAAAAATCACTGCTCTTCCAGTGTGGGGAAGCCTTTCCAGTGTGGGGAAACAGACAACAAACAGGTAAATAAATAAGTGATATTGTTTGTTAGCAGCAAATGCTAAGGAGCAGAGTAAAGCAGGAAAGGGAGCTGGGAAGTGGCAGTCCGGCTCACAGCATTTGCAATTTTAGATAGTGTCGAGATGGGGTGTCATTTTTTCTCTGGGAAAGTGACATTTGAGTTCAAAGGCCAAGTGGGGAGCTTGTCTGATGTAGTAGGTGCCCTCGCTGAACACTGACATCGTCTGGGGAGATTTTAAAACGTACTGATGTTGGGGTGCCTGGGTGGCTCACTTGGCTGAGGGTCTGACTCTTGATTTCGGCTCAAGTCATGATCCCAGGGTCATGGGATCAAGCCCTGCATCGGGCCCCGCACTGAGCATGGAGCCTGCTTGGGATTCTGTCTCTCTCCCTCTGCTCTTCCCAGCTTGTGCTGTCTGTCTGTCTGTCTCTCTGTCAAAAATTTTTAAAAAGTAATGATATTCCATCTCCAGAGTTTCAGTTTTGTTATGTTTTTAAAAAATTTTTTTTAATGTTTTATTTATTTTTGAGAGAGACAGAGACAGAGTGTGAACAGGGGAGGGACAGAGAGAGGGAGACACAGAATCCGAAACAGGCTTCAGGCTCTGAGCTGTCAGCCCAGAGCCCGACACGGGGCCCGAACTCACAAGCCATGAGATCGTGACCTGAGCCGAAGTTGGACGCTCAACCAACTGAGCCACCCAGGCACCCCTTGTTATGTTTTTTTAAGTTTTATTTATTTAAGTAATCCCACACCCAACGTGGGGCTCGAACTTAACAACTTTCTTGATCGGGAGTCACATGCTCTTCTGACTGAGCCAGCCAGGTGGCCCCGTCTCCAGAGTTTTCTGATTTAGTTGGTTAGGGGTGTGGGGCCAGCCTTGGTCTCAGGACTTTTAACAGCTCTTAGGTAATTCTAATAAGCAGCCAAAGTTGAAGACTTTTGAGCAGGGTGACTTTACATGATATTGTACGGAAGAGCCTGGGCTCCAGGGCTAGACTCCCCTGGTTTGAATCCTAGCTGTGCCACTTCCCAAACCTAGGACAGTGGACAAGTTATTTAAAAAATTTCTCCATGCCTTTGTTTTTTCATCTGTAAAGTTGTTGTTATAAGGATTAAATGAACTCATATTTAAGTATTTGGAACAGTGCTTGGCAAGTAGTAATACGTGTTTATTGAATAAACACTTTTGAGTATATGTTTTAATGGAGAATAAAGTGAATGGGGCAAGAGCAGAAGCAAGGAAGCCCCTGCAGTAATCCAGTGGAGAGGCAGTGGTGACTTGCACCACGTAGGCAGCAGAGCAGGTGATGAGAAGCAGTGGGATTCTGGGTATGTTTACAAGAGCCAACAGGCTTTGCTGCTACGTTGGACGTGTAATGAGAGAGAGAGAAGATTCATTCAAGTCCGACATCAGGATGTTTTGCCCGAACAGCTGGAAGAAGGGAGTGGTTGGTTTTTGAGATGAGGAAGGCAGAGAGGAACAGGTTTCTAAGGGGAATATCTGGAGCAGTTTGTTAAGTTTGAGATGTCTGTTAGATAAGTAGGTAGATCTGTAGAGTGGACATTTGTACACGTGAGTCCGGAGTTCAGCTGAATGTCCAGGGCTGGAGGTAGGTATTGGAAGTCATCTGTAAGTGGACCTATGTGAGTAAGTGAGCTCACCAAGGGACTGCATATATACAGAGAAGAGGTCCGTGGGCCACCTCCTGGGTCACTCTTACGTTTAGAGGTCTGGGAGATAAGATGTTTCTTAGAGTTTCTGGTGTGCTGTAGAATAAAAGACAGTTGTAACTATTTCCTGTTTAAAAAAAAATTTTTTTTTAAATGTTTACTTATTTTTGAGAGAGACACACAGAGCGTAATCAGGGGAGGAACAGAGAGAGGAGCAGACATAGAATCTGAAATAGGCTCCAGACTGATAGCTCAGACCCCGACGTGGGGCTCAAATTCATGAGCCGCAAGATCATGACCTGAGCCTAAGTCGGATGCTTACGGGCGCCCCATCCTGTTTTTAAAAAACAGCTTTATTAGAATATAATGCACCCATTTAAAGTGTACAATTCAGTAGTTTTTAGTATATTCACAGTATATTGTGCAACTGTTACCACAGTCAATTTTAGAATATTTTTATTACTCTGGAAAGAAACTCTGTACCCTCCCATCCCTAGGTAACTCCTCAATTCCCCTCCTCCCTTCTATCCCTAGGCAAGTGCTAATCTACTTCTGCGTTTTGGGTTTGCCCACGTGGAGTGCCTATCAGTGGAATCCTATAATACGTGGTGTATTTAGAGAGATGTGGTATTCATTAGGAGCTAGCATCTAGATTCATTAGATAATCATTTGGTAAAGATGGGGGCTATAAGATCTCTCTTGTAGAGATACATTTTTCTCTTTGTAATTAATTAGTAAGAAAACTGTGGGGTAGGTATTTTGAGGCTATATGAATATTCTGTTCTCTAACAACATATTATATAATGGTTTTAGTTTATTGAAGATCCTCACTCCAATCCATGATTATAGTGGGAGTGCAAAGTGATGATTTTTTATTACTATCATATTTTCAAAGACCATACGTTTATAATATCTCTAGTTCAGATGTATTGTGTAGAGTTTTGCCTTTTTTATACATCTTTTAACATGAAAATCATGGTTCCTAATAACAAGTAAGTAAACGTTTTATTACTTTATATTATATTGTATACATTAGTAAATGTTATCTAAGATAAATCTTAGCATCAATATGTTTATGTTGTTCTATAATACACATAAAATACTACCATATAAAATAGTTTCAGAATTATAATACTGAGTAGAATTACTGGGTTATAGGATAAATGTATATGTGATTTTGTTAAATAGTGCCGTATTCTCTTCACTAGGGTTGCACCATTTTGCATTTTTATGAGTGATGTAAGAGAGTCCCTGTTTTCTTACAGCCTCATCAATATAGTGTATTGTCAAGCTTTTGACTTTTTGCCAGTCTGATAGGTGAGAAATGGTATTTCTCTGTAGAACAGAGTTTTTCCATTTTGAAGAGTTGTGAACATCCACAAAGGTAGACTGAATTGTATAACCACACTACCCATCACTTAGCTCCAACAGCTGTCAATCCAGCCCTTGCCTCCGTCAGTCCCTTCCCCTTGGATTTGTAGGTAATATTTTATTTCTGTATCAGTAAATACCCCTACCTGGTAAGGATTCATTTTCTTGGTAATATAACCACAATGACATTATCACACTGAAAATAAAGATCTATTTTCTTAATACCATTAGGCAATATTCAAATATCTAATTTTCTTAAATGTATCAGTGTTTTGTTTTGTTTTTACTTTTTTTTTTGTTTAATGTTTATTCATTTTTGATGGGGGTGGGGTGGGGCGCCGAGGGGCAGAGAGAGAGGGAGACACAGAATCCAAAGCAGCTCCAGGCTCTGATCTGTCAGCACAGAGCCCCATGTGGAGCTTGAACTCATGAACCCCTAGATCGTGACCTGAGCCAAAGTCAGATGCTTAACCAACTGAGCTACCCAGGCTCCCCAGTGTTTTGTTTTTTTTTAAACAGGATTTATATAAGGTCCCTATGTTGTGATTATGTCTTTTTTTTTTTTTTTTTTAATGTTTATTTACTTTTAAGGGAGAGACAGAGTACAAGCCAGAGAGGACAGAGAGAGGGAGACACAGAATCTGAAGCAGGCTCCAGGCTCTGAGTTGTCAGCACAGAGCCCGACACAGGGGCTCGAACTCACGAACCATGAGATCATGAGCTGAAGTCGGACGTCTAACCGACTGAGCCCCTTCTAGGTTCTTCCTCCTGTTCCTTTCCCTCTGCTCCCCGGAATTTGTTTTTGAAGGAACCATGTTATTTGTCCTGAGAAATTTCTTACAGTTTGGATTTTGCTATTTGAATCCCTGTGGTATGGTTTAACATGTTCTTCCTCTGTTTTCTGTATTTCCTACCCGTTGGTAGTTGGATCTAGAGGCTTGGTGAGATTCAGCCATTTGTATTATTTTTTTCAGAAGTGCTTCATAGACGTAACGTAGTGTATCACGCTCTTAGACAAGTAGGCACGTGAAGTCTGGCTGCATTTTCTGTGGTGTCACTGGCAGTGCCTACTTTATCTTTGTATGTTATTTTGGGATTTTTCTTATTATGATTAATGTTGAGCATCTCTTCATATGTTTAAGGGCCATTTTTATATCTTTTTCTATAGGATGTCGGTTCATGCCTTTTGCCCATTTTTCTATTGAACTTTTGATATATTTCCCTTGACATTTTTTTGCAAGCTCTTTAAGTGTTAGGGAGATTAGCCGTCTGTGATGATAGAAGTTGTAAATATTTTCCACTGGTTTTTGACTTTGCTTATCAGGTTTTTGCCATGCAAAAATTAAAAAAAAGCCCTTTTTTTAATGTTTATTTTTGGGAGAGAAAAAGAGTGTGAGTGGGGGAGGGGGAGGCAGAGAGGGAGACACAGAATCGGAAGCAGGCTCCAGGATCCGAGCTGTCGGCACAGAGCCCGACACGGGGCTCGAACTCACGAACTGTGAGATCATGACCTGAGCTGAAATTAAAAGTCAAATGCTCAACCAACTGAGCCACCAGGCAGGATGGAAAAGTTTTTATAAAAAGTTATGGGTGGTCAGTTTTATCAGTGAATTTTTTGTTGCTGCTGGATATTTTTTGTTAATTTTTTAGAGTTTTAAGCTACATACAATAAACTGTATCCACTTAAAGTTTATAGTTCGATGAGTTTTGACTATGTTGTAGCATGTTCCCCTGTGAAGTGGTATTCCATTGTATAGACAAATTACATTTTATTTATCTCTTCATGTGTTGACAGACATTTGGGTTGTTTCTAGTTTGGGGCTGTTAGGAATAAAGCTGCTATAAATCTTAGTGAATGAGTCTTTACATGCATATGTGTTTTCATTTTCTTGAGTAAATACCTAGGAATGGAATGACTGGGTCATAGATTAGGTGCATGTTTGGTTTTATTGCCAGAACTTTCCCTAGAGTGGTTGTATCATTTTACATTCCCATCAGCAGTACAGAAATTCTGGACGCACCACATCTTCGACAACGTTTTGTGTTGTCAGTCTGCTTACTTTTAGTCATCTGGTGGGTGTGTATGATGTCTGTTCAGTTTCACGATTATTGCTGTATTATTTACAGTCACTTTTACTCATTTTAGGGTTCGGTTCTGTAAGTTTTGACTTGTGCATATAATTGTGTAAGTTCCACCACAGTCAAGATAAACAGCAGTTACATGATCAGAAACATTTGACTTCTGCTTCTTGGTAGTTACTCCTTTTCCTTATTTCAGGCCCTAGCAATTCTGATCTGTTTTTCTGTCATGGTTTTGTTTTGTTTTGTTTGTTTCATTTTTAACTTGCACGCAGTAAAGTTTACTCTGGTGTGTGGGCCTGAGTTGTGGGAAGTGTGTACCAGTGTGCCCACCACAATCAAGAATGAGAACATTTCCATCGCTGCGAAGATTACCCTTTGAAACCAGCCCCTCCCTTCACACACTGATTTGTCTTCTGTCCCTGTAGCCTTTTTGATCTGGCTTCTTTCATTTGGCAAAATAGATCTGAGATTTATCTATGCTGTATGTTTCATTGGTTTGTTCGTTTATACTGTCAAGTAATATTCCATTGCATGAGATGCATCCGTTCATTTATTGGTCAAAGGTTGTTTTTGCTTTTATGCCTGCTATAAATAATGTTGCTATAAATATTTGTATACAGATTTTTCGTAAGCACAGCTTTCACTTCACTTAGTTAAATACTGCCGGGTCGTAGTACATGGGTATGTTTCACTTTGTAAGAAGTTGCCAAACTGTTCTTCCAAGTTGCTGTATGATTTTGCATTCCCACCAGCAGTGTATGAGAGGGGGTTCATTTGTTCCACATGCTTGTCAGCATTCGGCATCGCCAGGGTTTTGTTGTTGTTTTTTGGGTTGTTTTTGTTTTAGCCATTCTAGTAGGTATGCTGTGGTATCTCTTGGTTTTTATTTGCAGCACCTTTCTGACTAATGATGGTGAGCATCTTTTTATGTGCTCATTTACTATTCTATATCTTCTTTGTTGACTTGTCCAGATTTTTTGGCCATTTTCCTAATTGGTTGTTTGTCTTACTAAATTGTAATAATTTCTTGCCTGTTCTTGGATATCATGTATTTGATAGACATATATGTACTGAATATTTCTCCCATTCTGTGGCTTATCTTTTGATTTCTTAACAGTGTCTTTCAAAGAGCAGTTTTTAATTTTGATGAAGTCCAATCTAACAACTACTAAATGGTGCATGCTCTTTGTGTCTTAATTAAGAATTCTTTGTGTACCCACAGAGTCATGAACACTTTCTCCTATGGATTTTTTAAGAAGCTTTCTTGTTGTGGCTTTCAAATTAGGTCTGTGATTAATTTTGTTACATTGTTTTCCCACATGGATAGCTAATTGTCCTAGCACCATTTGTTGAGAAGACTGTCCTTTCCCGATGGAATTGCCTTGGGAACATCTTTGTTGAAAATCAATTGACAGTGTGTCTAAGAGTCTGCTTCTGGATGTACTCTGTTCCATTGATTTATTATATTAGTCTTTTTTTTTTTAATCAACCCTACATTGTCTTTATTGCTGTAGCTTTATTGTAAGTCTTAAAATCAAATAGTGTAAATCATCCTACTCTATTCTGTGGGAAATATATTTGGCTTTTCCAGATCATTTGTATTTCAATGTATATCATAGAATATGTGTCATATTCTCAATTTTTATAAAATACCCTGCTGGAATTTTGATTGGATTAACTGTATCAATACTTCAGGGTTTTTTTTAATGTTTATACATTCTGAGAGAGAAAAAGCGCGTGCCCATGTGCGAATGGGGGAGGGGCAGCGAGAGAGAGAGAATCCCAAACAGGCTCCATGCTGTCAGTGCAGAGCCCAGCGTGGGGCTCCACCCCACGAATGGTGAGATCATGACCTGAGCCGAAATCAAGAGTTGGATGCTTAATTGACTGAGCCAGCCAGGCGCCCCTCAGTATTTCATTCTTTTCTGTGTCTGCATAATATGCCGTTGTGTGGGATACATCTATGTTGTTTAACCATTCACCTGTTGGATGAACGAATAGGTTTATACTCTTTCGCTTTTGTGAATAGTGCTGCTACGGCTATTCGTGTATACGTGAGTAACTGTTTTCACTTCTTTTGGGTATATATCTAGGAGTAGAAATGCTGAGTCATATGGTAATTCTGTATTTAACTTTAGAAGAATTACTGAACTGTTTTACACAGCTGTTACACTGTCTTACAATGTTGGAGGGTTCCAGTTTTTCCACATCTTTGCCAACACTTGTTATTTTCCTTTCTTTTAATTATCGCCATCCTAGGGGGTGTGAAGCGGTGTCTCACTGTGATTTTGATTTCCATTCCCGTGGTTACTAACGATATTGAGCATCTTTTTGTGCTCTGTTGGCCAGAACATCTTTTGGGTTCTGTTGTATATCTTCTTTGGGAGAAATGTCTTTTCATGTCCTTGCCTGTTTTTTATTTGGATTGCTTGCTATTGTGTTGTAAGAGCTGTTTATATATTCTGGGTATTAGACCCTTGTTAGGTATGTAATTTGCAAATATTTCCTTTCATTCTGTAGGTTCTCTTTTCATTTTCTTGATGTTCTTTGATGCAAAAAAGCGTCTAGTTTTTATGAAGTCCAATTTAGCTTATTTTTTCTTTTGATGTTCATGCTTTTGGTGTCATATCTAAGAATTCACTGCCAAATCCAAGGTCATGAATATCAGCCTCTATGTTTGTTTTTTTTTTAAGTTTTATACTTTTAGCTATCCTATATTTAGATTGTTAATCCATTTTGAGTTAATTTTCATATATAGTGTGAAGAGAGGTCCAGTTTCATTCTTTAGCATGCGGATATCCACTTGTCCCAGCACCATATTTTGAAGAGACTAGATCTTTCTTCATTTGCATGATGTTGGCATCTTTGTTGAAAATTAGTCGACCATAGATGTGTGGGTTTATCTGGGCTTTCGGTTTTATTCCTTTATGGGCACCTGGGTGGAGCAGTTGGTTAAGTGTCCGACTCTTGAGCGTGGCTCAGGTCATGACCTCACAGTTTGTGAGTTCGAGCCCCACGTTGGGTTCTACGCTGCTGGTGCGGAGCCTGCTTGGAATTCTGTCTCTTCCTCTCTCTGCCCTTCCCTAGCTTGTGCGTGCGTTCTTCGCTCTCTCTCTCTCTCTCTCAAAATAAATAAAAACTTAAACATTTCTATTCCTTTGGTGTATGTCTGTCCTCATGGCAGTACCACACAAGCGGATAGTTTTTATCTATGGGATACGGGCACACCTAGGAGATGCTGTGGGTTAGGCCCCAGACTACCACGATAAGGCAACTATCGCAATAAAGCAAGTCCAATGAAAAATTTGGTTTTCCAGTGCATATGAAAGTTATGTTCACACTATACTGTAGTCTCTTCAGTGGGCAATAATATTACATCTAAGGAAAACAACATATATACCCTAATTTAAAACTACTTTATTGGGGCGCCTGGGTGGCGCAGTCGGTTGAGCGTGCGACTTAGCCAGGTCACGATCTCGCGGTCTGTGAGTTCGAGCCCCGCGTCGGGCTCTGGGCTGATGGCTCAGAGCCTGGAGCCTGTTTCCGATTCTGTGTCTCCCTCTCTCTCTGCCCCTCCCCCGTTCATGCTCTGTCTCTCTCTGTCCCCCCAAAAAATAAATAAATGTTGAAAAAAAAATTAAAAAAAAAAATAAAACTACTTTATTGCTAAGAAAATGCTAACCATCACCTGAGCTTTTAGTGCGTCATAATCACTCATCGCCATGACAAATATAATAATAATGAGAAAGTTTGCAATAGTGTGAGAATCACCCAGATGTGACACAGAGACACAAAGTGAGTGAACAGATGCTGTTGGAAAAAATGGTGCCAGTAGACTTTCTTGATGTAAGGGTTGCCACAAAACTTCAGTTTGTCAAGAACACAGTAACTGTTCGTGCAGTAAAGGGAAGGGAAGCACAATAAAATGAGGTAGGTATGCCTGTACATTAGTGTATTAATATTTCAAGTTTTGATTATATTTTAGAAATTTTTTAAAGGTTGGATAAGTTCATTAAAGAAATTATCTCCTCTAAGTGCCAGATTTATAACAACACACATATGCAAACTTAGTGGATACTTTTGTTTAAAAAGTTGTGGTGTGTCTTAACCATTTCTCTGGCTGCGTACAGAATAATGATTTAGATATGCAGTCTATTATTAGGATGTGTTCTAATTGAATTTTGACTATGGGTTAAACTTACCTTGAGCCTTTAAATGAGGAGCTAGTTACATAAATAAATTCAACCCTCCAGAAGGTGTTGGCGCTGGCTGTAGAAGAATTAGAACAGGAGCAGTTCAGATGTGCATCCATTAGGAAAAGGAGTCACATCTATAGTTTCTAGAGGAAAAAAATGGCTGGGAACTCTGCTTTTTACTTGAGTCATGGTTTTTAAGTTTAATCCCTACAACCAAAATTTTAGTACCTGAAGAATCAGAATATGATATGCGTCTGAAGTCTCTTTTAATGTATAACTTCTCTCTTCCCCTCTTTTTTCCCCAGGGTAATTTATTTACTAAAGAAACTGGGTTGTTCTGTTGTTTCCCACAGTCTGGCTTTTGCTGATTGAATCCCTATGGGCAGGCAGTGTAATATATTCCTCTGCAGTCTTTATTTCCTGTAAATTGGTAGTTTGACACGATAGAAACTTTTTTGTTACATGTTCACTTCATAGGTGATGTTTGTGGCTTTCATCAGGAAGTACATAAATACCTGCTTATCTCTCTTTTTATGATATTAACTAATTTTACTTTGATTCATTTTAGTTTTAGCAGTTTGAAGGGTTTGAGAGAGACAGGGTGGTGTAAGATGTTAAGATTTAAGCTCTAGAGCCCAAGAATCTGGGTTCGTGTTTTGATTTCTTATCTACTGGCTCTCTAATCTTGGAAAGTCACTTTCCCTTATGAGCATCAAGTTTCTTATCTGTGAAATGGGGATGATGATGCCTGTTCATGAGGTCGTTTTGAGCGTTCAGTGAGAAAATGCGTGAAAAAGAACCTTGCACAGAGCCTAGCATATAGTCAGTGGCCAATAAATGTTACCTATTCTGTGACTTTAAAAATATTCTAAACTAATCTGAAAGGTTATAAGTGAAATTTATAAGTGAGGAGATTAAGTTTGGATAGCTGTTTTGTGGGGAGTTTTTTGTTTTTGCTTCACCTGTGTTTATTAAGGGAAAAAAGGAAGTCAGTTATTCAGCTGAGGTGACTCGCTCTCCTTTGCTCCCATCAATGTGTATAGTTGCATTTAGTAAGCTTAATTTCAAAAGTGATTTTTGCCCATGCTTCCTAAGGCTTCACATTATCTGGCCCTCACTTAGTTTTGGAAAACAGGCTCTTTCTTGAACAGACTGTACCATAGCACATTTTATGCATGAAGTCCACCAAGAAATACTCACTGTTAATGTTTTCATTTTGCAGTGTAATGTTCAGGCTCAGAAATGCCTTATGTGGATCGTCAGAATCGCATTTGTGGTTTTCTAGACATTGAGGAAAATGAAAACAGTGGGAAATTCCTTCGAAGGTACTTCATACTGGATACCAGAGAAGATAGTTTTGTATGGTACATGGATAATCCACAGGTTTGTAAAATCCAAACGGTCACCTTTTTTCCAAAACACACAAGAGCTTTAATTATTCAAGTATTTAACATACCATCTGGTGTGAGGATTTGTCCTACTAAATAAACAATATATGTTTAGATTTATTTCTACTGGCTGCGTTCTTTCTGTCTGCACCCTCAACTCCTGCTATCGTATTTGAATTTCAGAAGATGAAACTAAGTTTATTTAATAAAAATTTATGCATGCATATCTGGGGTTTTTTTCCCCCCCTTGGGAGAGAAATGCTGTCTCTGGTAGAAAATACATAAACCGTTTAAATTTAAGAGACTTTCTCTAGAGACTACTGTCTTTTGTTTCTTTGGTAAAGAAACTACATCACCTAGTTGACACTTCCCGTGGGTAGTCCTTTCATCCTGCAGGGTCAGATTTGAGTGTCAGTAAGTGTCATGCCATTCAGGAACTGAAATGCACTTTGATTTTATTGTTGCCTTTCAGATCATTGGGGAAATGTCATAAATTAAAACTTAGAATCCCCCTTTTAAGATCTGTGAAAGACCTTGGACTGGAGAGTATCTGTCGAGTAGTTTGTAAATTTTCTCTACCTGTGAAACTCTTCATTCAAATTGGGGTGGATGTTGCAAGGAGTCCCTAGCAGACGTCTAAGCTGGTTTGGTCTGGTGGGTGAGGGACTCTTAGAGTCGAGGGAGGAGCGGGGACTGGTGGGAGGTTCCATTCTGTTCCACAGAGAAGGAACTAGATCTCCTGACAACCAAGCTAGTATTCTTTACCGGTGCGTACTTGTTTTAGGTTAGACAAAATACTTACTTATTTGTACTTGTTTATATAGAAGTCAAGTTGTAAGAGACCTGAGTATAAATTTAACCTCCTCTTTAATGTAGGAAAACTGTCTATCCCTAATCTTCACTTTAGCTGTTGTTCGTATTACACATTATCAAAAAGTACTTACTGTATTTGAGACACTTCAATTATTATTTGCTCTGTGAGCCAAAATCTGTCTCCTTGTATTTGCTACCCATTAAACCTACTCTGTCCTCTGATTCTCTATAAACTTTAGTCCTTTTATTCAGACACAGGCCTTGAAATTTTGGAGGGTAATTTGTATTTTAATTCAGTGTAGATTATTTGAGTGCTGACTTTCAGACTTTTTTCCCTAGGAGTGGTCTACGCTCTATCCTTATTCTTAATAGAGTTTATTGATTCTGTTTTACTCTCTTATCTCTGGGTGTAACCACCTTTCTTGGGTGATAGTAACCTGGCTATACAACTGTATGATTAATACCTTTATTTACTTGTCCAGAGTCAGTGGGAGAAGGAACAGGTCAGCAGAAATCAGAAGTTCATGTTTGCCTTTTTTTTTTTTAACATCAGATTTCTCCCCTTTATGACCCCATCTTTTTATCTGTGGCATAATCCCCTCCCAAACTCTCTTTCGCAAAGAGGAAAGTAACTTCGTTCCCCTTGACTCCCTCTAATTACTAGTTTCCAGGGAACGGTTCTCCTCTCCCTTATGAGCCGTTGCACAGTCTGCCTGTGCTCTTCCTGGTTTGTCTCTCTGCGAGATCTGATGGACCGATATGTATGGTTTCTCCTGAATTGTATTTAAAGCTCCTTGATTATTTTTCTTCCTTCATATATAATGGATTCTCCTCCTCAGAATTCCTCCTTTCATCAGCACTTCCCACTTCAAGCTAGAAGAAGGTGGGCACAAAATGGACTATGTTTATTACGCCGAAGGAAACATGAACTTGGAATTCAGAGTTAAGGTCTTCACAGAAGTAGTAGCATTCGGAATTGACCCAGAAGGGTGGGTACGATTTTGGCCAAGAGATGGAGAAGTGGGTCTTCCCACTCTTAGTGCTCTAAGAATAGCATGGACAAAGAAATCCAAACAAGGAAGCCTGTGGTGTATGTGGAGAATAGGTCACTTTGGCTATAGCAGGCAGGGTGTATGTTGAAGTCTGCACTCAGCTAGGTCTTTTGTTGTTGTTGTTGTTGTTGTTAAGTTTGTTTGTTTGTTTGTTTAAGTAGTATCTGCACCCGGCATGGGCTCGAGCTCACAACCCTGAGATCAAGAGCTGCATGCTCTTCTGACTGAGCCAGCCTGGCGCCCACATGAACTCTTTTAAAGCCAAATTTCCATGATGTAATTAACACATTTTTTTAAATTGAACGTAGTGCAGAGTTTTAAATCTGTTTTTATATTCAGTTCTTAATAATTTTAACTCTTCACTCTGATGAGAATCTTTTACCATCTTGACTCTGCAACCAGTGGATTAGCCATCAATATAATAGCTTGGTGTCACTTTATTTAAAAAAAAAATTTTTTTTTTAATGTTTATTTATTTTAGAGACAGCGAAACAGAGCACAAGTGGGGTCAGGGCAGAGAGAGGGAGACACAGAATCTGAAACAGGCTCCAGGCTCTGAGCTGTCAGCGTAGAGCCCAAAGCAGGGCTTGAACTCACAAACCATGAGATCATGACCTGAGCCAAATTTGGACACTCAGCCGACTGAGCCACCCAGGCGCCCATCTTGGTGTCATTTTTAAATGTAATAAGGCTTGGGGCGCCTGGGTGGCTCAGTCGGTTGAGCGTCCGACTTCAGCTCAGGTCACGATCTCGCGGTCCGTGAGTTCGAGCCCCGCGTCGGGCTCTGGGCTGATGGCTCGGAGCCTGGAGCCTGCTTCCGATTCTGTGTCTCCCTCTCTCTCTGCCCCTCCCCTGTTCATGCTCTGTCTCTCTCTGTCTCAAAAATAAATAAACGTAAATTAAAAAAATAAATAAATAAATAAATGTAATAAGGCTTGTATCTCCTCATGAAAACTTTAGTAAAATGTCTTGCTAAGGTTATTATGTTAGGTTGAGCCATGTGAAATGGCCAATATACCACCGTTTTAATCTATTAAAAAATGACAGTTTCATAGGATTCAATCTAGTTGCCTATGTTATGGTGCTGTAGATTATAACGATCATAAGCCCTGATAATGAAAGAAAATCCGTTTTAGTCACCTGTCCTTAGGGAACCATTCCTCCTCCATTTTCCTTTCTTTACCACTAACCATTGGTTTAAAAATCCATTCTAGTGTATCACTAGGGATCAGTTTGGAGCTTTCTGTGTTTTGTCGAGGGTGTGGGTATGGTGGAGAATTAAATAATTGAGTAGCTGTCTCAGGAAGTGACTTTGAAGAAACTTGAAAAAGATATTTTGGCAAAAGGAGTGCAGAAACTCATAAGGACGAATGGCTTATTTTCCTTTTTATCTTAGATGTCATGAGTTGATTATTTCTTGTTCACTGTCAAGTAACAGATTTTGAAACCTACTTTTATGTAGTTGAACTTGGCAGTAATCGTACCAATCCATAGAAACTAGGTATTTTGAATATCCGTTATCTCTCAGCTACTTATATTTCTCTATACTGTGCCACTGTTCAGTCTGTGATCCTTTATGTCATGTGGCCATGACATAGTGCTCATTTCTCTTCTTCCTACAGAGGCTTAGAACTGTATTCAGTTAGTTAAAATATTATGTTTTTGGAGGACTTAACAGAAAAATAACAATTTTGAATGAAGGGTAGCAGTGTTTGAAAAAATCACGTTGACAGGAGTTAGGAGGTCTTGAAGACATTTTAACATTTCATTTCCTTATCCAAAATTAAAAAACACACACGCACAAAGCAACCGCTAAACTTAATAAAACATTTTGTATAAGAACAACCATTTAAAATTCTACCTTAACAATTATAATTTTATATACATATTTATTTATGGTTTATACTTAGAAGCTTGAACATAGTATACGGTTTAAAGCAAAACATAATGCAGTTTATGTAGGAGTGAATGTCTGAGAAGACCTGTCCCTGTCAACAGTAACCAGTTTATATTTGGGAGTCTTGAGGCTTTCGTGTGATTGTCTCCAGGAAGCTCATAGAGAGGTTCAAGAGAAGTACCTCCTAATCGTTCATGAGAACAAAGCCAAAGGTTTTCTTTTCTTTTTTTTTTTTTAATGTTTATTTATTTTTGAGAGAGAGAGAGACCGAGCATGAGCAGGGGAGGGGCAGAGAGAAAGGGAAACACAGAAGCCAAAGCCGGCTCCAGGCTCTGAGCTGTCAGCAAGGAGCCTGACGTGGGGCTTGAACCCACAAGCCGTGAGATCGTGACCTGAGCTGAAGTCGGATGCTTAGCCGACAGAGCCACCCAGGCGCCCCAAAAGTTTTCTTTTTAATGTACATTCTTATAAAGTCAGTAAAGAAGTTGATCTTGGTTAATCTGCAGTGGAGGAAACTTTCAAAATGAAGACTGTTTTACTTTTAAAGTCTATCAGAGTTTTCCTTTATTTTCTTTATTAATTTTTTCCAGGTTCTTTACCTGGTGTTCCTGCCTCCTTCTTCCCCCTCTTTCACCCGTCCCCTTTATTATATTACAGGATATGTTAAAGCACAATTTCGACTACAGAACTGCTCACAAGCCTTCTTTAACGGTTTCAAATTCTTTAACGGTATAAATTCTTTGCCACTTTTTTATTTAGGTCTTTTTTACTTAGGTTAGATTCTTGGTTCAAGTTCCCAAACTGGTGTTTTCTACTACAACCCTGTACGATTCCATATTATGTGTAGCTTCTGGCCACCCTCATCTGCCTGCTGTAGCTTCTCTGCTTTCTCTGCCTGGAATATTCTCTCTTCTGTTTGCATTTCACATATTTCCTTTAAAGACTAACCTAAATGCTGTTCATGTCTCCACAGAGTCCTTCCTGCCAGTCTTTCCCAGACATGGTTCTCTCTTCTTAATTCTTTACCCCTAGCTCTTCCAGGACCCAAACCCTGCCTCAAACTTGTTAGGGAAGAACAAAAATATAGTGAACATGTCAGTATATACACTCCTGACATATGGCTTAAAGAGTATCAGTTAATAATTATTTTAAAAAATGGAATCAATATAAATAAAGGACGGTATAGTACTAATATGTTTAAATGGAAGAAAATCAACCTTTTAGGGATATATTTGATTAATAATTTTTAATAGAACAAAGTAACATGCGTAGTATTGAAATCTCTTACAATTGTATTTACGTCTCAAGTATTTTTTCCCATTGCCTTCAGGAACAAAGTCTGATCTTGTTTATGGCTTTTAAAGCTCATGAAAAAGAAAATGAGTTTAGCTGCAATGATAAAACTAGCCTTTTAGTTATGGAATGTGTTACGGTGGAACCAAATAGAATTTGGTTTTGTTATCCATGCCGTCAACTTGATTTGTAAATACTTGAACTGAAAAAGTTGATTTGTAAAGGGTAATATTAAAAAATCTAATTTCTTAACTGCTTTTAGTATGTGTAGAACATTATAATATAAATTAATAATGCTGGATACTAATTATATATTAATGATTTGTTTCCAGAACTTACCTTCTGGATCATCACGTGTGGGAGCCATTAAACTTACCTACATTTCAAAGGTAGTTTTTCTATATCGTTTCTCAGTCATGCATGAATTAGAATTGCTTGGGATATGAGCGTGAATGAGGGGCGGTTTCCTTTCTGTGTCATTTAGTGATGATGTTCGGGGTCATATCATGAGGAAGATGGTACCTGGCCACTATGTGTAGGAAGGTCTTTGGTAAAATTAGGCAAAATATGGAGTTAACTTGTAAGATGTGGCCAATTGCAAAAGTTAACATTAACCTTTACGATTAGGTATATGAATATCAGAAGGAGAATAAACCGTTAATGATTAAGTTCTGTCTTTGGGAAATCTGGAGTTTTGTTTTGTTTTTTTAAGTTTATTTATTTTGAGAGAGAAAGTGCAAATCAGGGAGGGTCAGAGAGGGAGAGGGAGAGAGAGAATCCCAAGCAGGCTTTGCACACTGTCAGTGCAGGGCCCAGCATGGGGCTGGAACCCATGAACCGTGAGAAGTCGGACGCTTAACCAACTGAGCCCCCCAGGCTTCTCCCCTGGAGAAGGTTTTTTCTAAGTCCGTATTGTATTTATTTAAACTGTTTTCCAGCTTTTAATCCCATTACCTCTGACTTTTTATTTCTTTATGTTTTATTTTGAAGAAAGTAAGAACCATCTGCGTGATAAAAGAATGATTTTTCCCTCATTTCACTTTGTCTCTACTAATTTCTGTTTTCTCGTTTGTCGATTTTTCTGGAATTTTTGCAATACTATTTTTCTCTTCAAAAATTGAGATTTGGTATTTTCAGGTATTTTTTTTCCCTTTATTATATTGGGGTGGGAACTGAGATAGAGATGTCGAGGAGCTAGGCCTATGGGGTTTTTATACAAAGTAATGTGCGTCGATGGCTCAAGATAGAAGGTGTGAAAAGTAGATTAAGTAATATGCACGTGTATACTATTATGCATATATTCGGATTTGTTAGCAGAGGTCTTCAAGAGAAGACCAGTTTACAAGTGTGCTTATAAAGGTAGACATTCATAGATAAAGTACTTCATTATCAGGATCACAGCAGAGCTGTTCATTCTCACTGACCAAAAAAAAAAGAAAAAAAAAATCAGCCCTTGGACGACAAAGATTACATATTGAAAGGGAAACCTTTTTTTTTTATTATTATTTATTTAATTAAAACCATATTATTTAATCTGCAGAAGACAAATATTGTTTAAGTATACCTTAAGTGTCCCTGTAAATCAAAACATTTAGTAAGTGCTTCAGGGTAGCTCGCAGCTTCAATTCTAGAGTGCTTATTATTAGGAAGCATAGCGTGTCTTCGTAAAGTAAGTGTTAGAGCCCTGGTCTGCCGGCTGGCCGGTAGGGTGTCGCGCTGTAATGTGAATTTGTTGCCAAGCGCTTTTGCCTCTCCGGGCGGTGATGAGGAATAGGCAGTTGAGGGAGAGATCGCCCACATGCTCCTATGTTTTCAATCGTTTGTTGCCTGGTCTTTTCAAAAATGAAGCACTGACTGAGCAAGTGGCCCTGACTGACCAGCTGCTTCCTGAATCTTCCTCGGCTCCTCTTTTAAAATATAACCTTTTCTGTGCAGCCCTGTTGACTTTCATCTCTGTCCCGAAGTTTCACTTGTACAGTTTGTACTCTGCTTTAGACATGCCTCTTTTTTTCCAGAATTTATTCTTGGAACAAATTCCAGTGTGACTCAGAGCTGTGAATTTGTAGTTGGGATCAGTCAGGAGCCCCAGACTTAGAATTCCTTTTGAAGGTACAAAACAGACGCTACAATTACATGTTCTGACACCGGCACTAGGGTCGTAATAGTCAGGAATAGGCCTCTGAGAGGGCTACGTTATTTGAGGGAATAACAGTAACCAGGTGCCAGTTGCTTCCCTTCTGAAAGGAACCACGTGCTGCGTTTAGCAAAGGGACCCTGCGATCCCAGGGTATTCTGCTGCACACGAGGGCATCCGGTGCCATTTTGGGTTCCTCATTGCAGATTAATGCCTTTTGGATTTTTGGACGTTGTTAAATACACAATCTCCCCCTTGCCCACCATCATTTTCTCTTCAGGTACACAGCTAAGTTAGAAATATGCAATCTGGGAAGAATTCAGAGTTTCTGTAGTGTATTACGAGGGTATTTTGAAAGTTACGTTATACTACAAAATGTCCTATGTGTTAGATAAAACTTAAGGGTTTACTTTCAACTTCTTCACATTTCCTTAGAATAAATGCAAGTTTGTTCAAAGAGAACAGGGAAGTATCGTTTGTTTTGAACATCTTACAGTTGGGACCCATGTTCTGTGTTCAATTTGCAGTTCTTTTTCAGTAGCCTTTAAAGTGTAATTTCAGGCCTGAGTGCTAAATGTGTGGGATTACTGGGAGATCGTACTTGTGGGAGTTGGTGCAGCATTTAAGGTTGGTTACAGTCACATATGAAGAAGTCAGTGACTCGTCTCTCTGTTTTGTTAGGTCAGCGATGCAACTAAGCTAAGGCCAAAGGCTGAGTTCTGTTTTGGTAAGTAGCCATATTTTATATGTTAATTGATTTAAGTTTGGCTAACATAATTACATCATAATTGTAAAAGGAAACAGTCCTGGAAAACCACATGACACAAACCTGTGGGTTAATGGATTATTCTGAGGCAAATTCCCTTGAAGCCACCATCCAGGTGAAGAAATAAAACTTCTCCCCTACCCTCGAAGCCTCTTTCCTGTGTCCATCACGGTCACGGCCGCCTCCCTCGGCCCACATATAGTCCTTACCTAGGCGTTTATAGTGATGACCGCCAGTGAGATCTCAGGTAATTTCTAACTTTCTACCTTGTATTATTCTATATTACATGCATTTATAAATAACGGAAAGGATTTGGTCTTCGGCTCGTGGGTCGCGAGAAGTGTACAGCTTGGGGGTAGAGGTAGCTGAGGGTGTCTGATTCACTTGTTCGGCAAACATTTAGTGAATGTCTAGTGTGTGCACCCTGTGCTTGGCATTGGGCTGTAAGAGTATTAAGAGGCGGTTGTCGCCCTTAAGAATCTCACAGGCTGCTTGTCTCTCAGACACTGGACCTGTTGAGATCCTTGCATTTCTTACAGTCGGTGCATGACGGAGTGTACAATCTATTAAAGAAACACAAAGGAAGAGCTTCAGATCCTTACTGGGGATCCTTACCAGGGGGAGCCACACTGGGTGAAGAGGCACTTGAGTCGGTGGCCAGCTCAACCTTGGTCATCCTCCAGCGTTGGGAAGAGAAGGGGGAGGGATCACAGGACCAGAGACACGTGGGAGAGAAGAGCGAGGTGTGTGCGGACATCTGAAAACTCAGGGAGGCTGGCAGGAATGGTGAGAGACCAAAAAGTAAAAGGCCGGGCAGAAGTCCGGGCGTAACGTGTGGACAAGTGGTGTATGTGTATGTATGTGTGGGAACGAGAGGCGAGAAACTAGAATCTAGCAAGCTGACATAGGTGAAGGATGTGCTTTGTATGGATAGGAGAGTTTTGACGCAGGTAGATTGGCTCAGTGGCTTCCGAACTACTCTCCTTATCTAAGGGCCTGCGTCTGGGTCGTGACAGTGGGAGAGGAGGGACAGACAACACTGGAAGGAAATGTGCAGGGCCTTGGTGACTGGATGTGTGGGAAGAGAGAGCTATCAGGTAGGTTCGCTTCAAGTAAAGAAATGAGGACCTGAGAGCTGGATTGGGTAAAGTGTTTGATAAGGAGTTTGAAGTGGTGAGGAAACATCCAAATGGAAATGTTCCGGTGACGGTGATTGAAGATGGATGGAGCCTGAAGATCAAGAATGGAGAAATTTGGAACTTGTGAAAATAGTTGGGTGGTAGTTGAAGCCGGGAGAGTTGATGTGCTCTCAGAGTCTGTCAAGGGACATCAGTGATGGAAAGGACAAAATTCAGAGTGGCCAACTGGCATCAAAAAGGACCATTTTACATTAATGTAAAATACTTCTTGAGGTAGAAATGATATCAGCGTTCTTTGTTCTCTTTTTTTTTTTAAGGTTTTTTTTTTTAATTTTTTAAATTTATTTTTGAGACAGAGAGAGAGCATGAGCAGGGGAGTGACAGAGAGAGGGAGACACAGAATCCAAAGCAGGCTTCAGGCTCTGAGATGTCAGCACACAGCCCGACGCGGGGCTCAAACTCACGGACTGCGAGATCATGACCTGAGCCGAAGTCGGACGCTTCACTGACTGAGCCACTCAGGCGCCCCTGTTCTCTTTTGCTTGAAAAGGGCGGGTTTCTTCTTTAGGCATTGTGTTGGGGATAACATCTGTGGCAGTCATATACATCCAGTAAGCGACTAGGGTGTGGGCAGGATGTAATGCAGCTGTTCAGAGAATCCTCTATAAGGCTTTTATCACCTCTAAGAAACCAAAAGAAAAATTTATGTGCTTATTACAAATTTATAAACAGGAAAATGCTTCAGAGCCTTGTGAGTGAAAAGCCAATGGGGGCAACAGAGAACTTTGTTTTAGAATGTATAACGCATATTCTCTTGACAAGTCTTTTTAATGTAAAACCTCAAACCTACAGCTTGAAGGAATAGTGGTATATAACATACATAACATTCAGTCATTGGAGTATGCAGAATGGGTGATTTTAGTTGGAGTCAAAGGTTAAGGTTATTTGTTGGTCTGTCAGTAGTTTGTCAGTCCATACTATAGAGGGCATAGAGAAGAGATTCATAAAATGCTTGTCTTCAGAGAGGGCGGCACAGGTTCCTAAAACGGAACTACGACTTCCATTCAGAATGGCAACATAAAGATTCTTCCACTTTTATTTTGTCTCCCGATTGTTCAAAAACAAGTGAGAACAAGAAACACTCAAACCATCGTTGCAGACGTCTGTAACCCACAGTGTATACAGGTGGGAAGTGGATGGGGGGAATGGAAAATAACTTGGCAGAGTAGAGAAGAAGCCAGTGAGGAGCTGGCCTGTCAGCATCCTGCCCCACCCCGACTCCAGAGAGACTTAGGTCCTGGGTACCGTCTGGGGAGGCAGCAGAGAGGAGGACCCCAAACGGACTACATTTGGATGTCTGTGTCAGGGACAGCCTCCAGTCCCTGCTTCCATGCAGCTTAGTTGGGCAGCCGTCCTTCCACCATCCCAGCTAGAAATAGCATGTGTAGTACCTTTAGAAATAGAATCGGTGAGGGGCGCCTGGCTGGCTCAGTTGGAGGAGCATGTGACTCTTGATCTCAGGTTCGTGAGCTCCAGCCCCATGATGGTTGTAGAGATTACTTAAATAAATAAAAACGAAAGAAAGAAAGAAGAGAAGAGAAAAGAGAAGAGAAGAGAAGAGAAAGAAAATCAGGCTCTGTGCTCGGGAAGAAGGGGAGAGATGAAGCGTGAAACTGAAAATAGGACTAAGTGAAAATATGTGCATGGAATGCACCTCTTTTCCTGTGTCCAGTTCCAGAACACTGGGCAGCCAGGTGTAGTGGGGTGGGTCTGCATACTCTAGAGAAGAGAGCCAGCCATAGGTGCTGACATCTGGGCATTTCTACTAGAAGACTTTGCCATGCAGTGAAGTCCAGCGGTTAGTAACCCTACATATCTTTCAGGGAGCTTCCAGTTAGTTTTTTTAGTACCTTGCTTTTAAATATGAATGGGCAGCCCAGGATTACGTGACATTTGAGGAGAGAGCACTATCAAATAGGAAAAGGAACACAAGACAATGCAAAACTCAGAAGAAAAAGTCAAAAAATCTGAAAGAACAAAGACAGACTGATGAGAGGAGAGAAATAAGAAAATTAGTGGTTCCTTTTAGAAAGTCTGCCATCTGATTGAGAGAACGAGAGGATGGAGAAAGAATAGAGGGAACTGAGAAAACTGGCAAATAATGTGAGAAAGTGTCTCACAACCATTTGGTCCCTACCCGTACCCGAACTGTAACCAGTTGATCTTAGGTGTCAGACGATTTTTGTTTGCAGTCAAGCTAGTGTTTGTGCTTCAGGCTTTATCCGTTTGATACATTCACTCTGATGGTAAAGATTTGAAGTAAAGAAGTACTCAAGTGAAAAGATAGTAGAACACAACCTCTGGGATGGAGTCATCATACGCTGCGGAACCCTAGATTCAAAAGCATGGCAACTGGCAGGTTTTGTACACTTTGTTTTCATTCGAATATTTTTTCTTTCTTTCTCTGTCCCCCCCCCGCCCCCACCAACATGGGTTGTTAGTATGCACTTCCCAATAATTTGCTTTACATTTTCCACAATGCTTCCTTACTTGGAAGTCTCCAGATGATGATGAAGAAGATGTTGTCTATTCTTTCCCAGGCGCTGTGCTACTTCCTTTACATAGATCACCTCCAACTCTTCGAGGAACGGATGGGTTGCATCCATTTCCTTGATGAAGAAAATGGGGCTCAGATTACCTGGGCTTTGCAGAATGTTATTGCTAGTTAAGTGCATGAGCTGGTCAGGTCTGAGTGATTCCAGGCTCGGATTCCAACCCCCTCCTGCCCCCATCGTATCCTTATGCCTCTTCCTACCATGAAATAATACAGTACATGAGTTTTTATTTGGACTGCAAGGTGTGCTAAGACCCGTTTTAGAGGTATATTTGCCTCTTTTTTCTTTTTTAAAAGAAGTCCTTATATAAATGCTATTCATTCAAAGATAGATGTATTAAGTACTCACTTTGTAGCAGATGTAGTGTAGTACTAAGTGCTTAGATTTTCAGACTCTTCAGCTGGTCTCGGCAGATGCCCAGAACAGCGCTGAGGGGAGAAGCCATTGGGAGGGGGCCCAACCTCAGCCCGAGCTGGAACAAGGTTGTGAAAAGAGTCTTTACCAATTGTTAGAAATTAAAAATAAAAGCCATGTGTTGATACATGTCCTACTGTGCTACTCATCTTAACTTATGCTTATGGCATGGATCATTTCTCCAGTCTCTAGTAAGATATAAGAGAATTGATTTATAGTGTTTTAAGTTTCTTTAGTTTCCATACTAGTTGTCTGACAGCACTTCACAAGGTACTATTTGACTTCCTTGCTCAGATCCTCATCTCCATTCAAGGAAGCTCTGCCTTAGTGTCTTGGTCTCAGTTCCAATTTCAAGTCCTGTGCATTTGAGAAATAACTTTTTCCTTTGAGGGTTTTCATTTCCCCCTTTCCTTAGTCACCCAACTGAGTGGTAGTATGTCAGTTGATACATACATACATACATACATACATACATACATACATACGTATACACACACACACACACACACACACACACATATATATGTATATATGTATATATATTTTAAGTTTATTTATTTTGAGAGTGAGAGAGAGCAAGCAGGAAAGGGGCAGAGAGAGAGAGAGAGAGAATCCCAAGTGAGCTCCATGCCCAAAGTGGGATCTCTTGAACTGTGACATCGTGACCCGAGCCAGAATCAAGAGTTGGATGCTCAACCAGCTGAGCCTGCCAGGCACCCCTAAAGGTGTTTATTTTTATGATCTTGGGTTGGGGAGATTCTCTGCATCTATGAAAGCTCAAGTCATTACAGGAAAAGGAAAAGATTGACAGAATATTTTTCTCTTTGTTGAAAGAGACCATGGACAAATTTGATGAGGCAAATGACAGGCTGAGAAAAGTACTTGAAATAAAACAAACGATTAATATAAAAGCTCTTAGAAGACAATACAACATAAATGGACACTCAGGAGAAATATGGACAAATAAAGCTCACAAAACAAATTCTGATGGCCAAGAAACATAGAAACTAATTTGTCTCAATGATCAGATAAATTCAAATTTAAACAAGATATAATTATTCACCATTTAGGAGGTCAGAGATTGCTGTATCTGTCGGGGTCCAGTCGGAAAAACAGTCTGCACTAGGTATTTCGAACCTGGGGTATTTGTTAGGAGGAATTGCTTACCCAAATATTGGAAGGCTGAAAGAGTGCAGAGGGGATGCCGAGGAAACCCAGAAATTAGAAATTGCATAAAGCAGCTACCACCTACACGCTGGAGAGACGAAAGGGGAAGAAGTGGTGTTACCAGAAGCTGGGACTTCGGAGGGTTGGAAGAGGGGCCCTGATGGAGCTAGTGATGGGTGTCTGAGGAGACTGCAGGGCTGGTGTGGGGAGTGGCCGCAGAGCCTGGAGCAGTAGTAGCTAGTGGTATGCTTCTGCAGGGGGAGGGAGGTCAGCAGTAGTGGGAACCTGTAGGAGCGTGGCCTCTCCCAGTCTCCCGTCAATACCTCCCATTAGCAGAACATGGCTCGAGCTGGCAAAGGGTTTCTAGGGAATATTGTTCGCAGACTCCGGCTCCAATGTCAACAGTCTCGGGGCTGAAGACAAGGTCCCTATCTAGCACAGGTGCTAATAACCAGGACGGGTGCTGAGCACTGGATAAAACAGGCCTTCACTGTTGATAGGAATGTACATGGGTTTGACCTTATAGGAAGACAAGTTGTCAGTATCTGTAAAAATTTTAAGGGTGAATTCCCTCTGACCCAACACATTTATCTTATAGAACTGGTAGCCCAAGTATGGAGAGATATTATGTATATGATGTTTCATTGGGATATTTTATATAATTTCAAAAATTGGAAACAGCCTAAATGCTCATCATTAGGGGATTAGCTAAATATATTCTGGTATTTCCATTTAATGAAAAACATAGGCATTAAAAATAAGAATGTTACCTATGTTACAGAGTGGTAAAAGCATTATTTCATATGATCTAACGTTTTGTCAAATCTGAGAGTCACAGTATTGAACGTAGCCTGGTTTTGCAGAAGGCAGGTGCAAACATAAATTTAGATGCAACAAGTGCAAAATTTCATGTACTGTTTACTTTTTCTCTCAACAGTTATGAATGCAGGGATGAGGAAATACTTCCTACAAGCTAATGATCAGCAAGACCTAGTAGAATGGGTAAACGTGTTGAACAAAGCTATAAAAATTACAGTAAGTGTTTGTTGTGTTTTTAATTTTTAACGTCTGGAGGTCATCTTTACATTTTGAAAATATGCCTGCTGAGTCTCCAGTTTACCAGCAGGTTGCATCCTCAAAGTTTATTATTTAAAAGGCCGGTGTTTATAATGGGAATACATTTTCTTGTACCAGGTGATTATCAGCCCTTAAAATCAGCCCGTAAATACCATTTTAGCCCATTATGTACCTACCACGGCATACGCTAGTGTGCATTTTACCCACTGCACAAGAATGTTTCTAGGGGAAAATACACATCGAGGATGTTTTCTCTTCCCGAGTAGGATGAGGGGCTTCCTGCCGCCACCCCTGCTACTAGGCGTTGGCCTTCCTGTCTTCCAGGCCCTGACTGGGATCACTGCTGGGTAGGGTAGAATTTGAAGATAGGAGCAGGAAGCGGAGGTGAGGCCATGGAAGTGAGGCACGGGGTTAGGGAGTGGATCTGGAGAGCTGTGGCGGCCAGAGGGTCCTGCCCACGTGGCCCCCTCGGGAGTTTGTCTTCAGGCTCTAAACTTGCTCACCCACTTTTCCTCCTTGAGTTCGGGGCCGGCTACCCTTGCAACTCTGATGTCCCCGGGCTACAGCTTCCTGCTTGCAACCTGGGTTTCTTTTTTTGGTTTTCTGATCCTGAGGGGTTTACCTCAATTATCTGGAAAAGTGATAATCCTCGGGATTAAGTAACTTTTACTGGTTTCATCGCTGGTAAATCGTGGAACCGTTGAGCCAAACCCAGGCTGTTTGACTCTGGAGCTCGACCCTGGAGCACAGGGTCCTGAAAAAAGAGCCCTTTCCCACTCTTTCGTTTGTAAAGCAAAACCCACACTTTTCCGAGAAAGTTTACTACTGATGAGGACAGGCAGGTAGATAGGTTCCGCGCCCTGATTCTAGCTCTCCTTGCTTTTTTTTCCTCCTTACACACTTGTAGAGAGACACAGAGAGAGGCTCTGGAAGGAGTTCCTGTGTGAGGTTTGTGTGAGCTCAAGTGTGTTTTACTAAAGTACAGTTGTTTACTGACCCTAAACGACTTACTCTCGAAAAACATATGCTCTGAAAGTCAGCATATGTTGTCACTTGTTAGTTTCCATCTAAAATGAACGATTCCATATTTATATCACAACACAGTAAAGAGTTAATATAACTAAAGCTGTTCTCCGAGTGAAGTCGGGTTTTTTGTCTTGCACCAGAACAGCTTGTTGCCACATGACAGAAAACACCCACGCAGTGCCTCTGATCTGTACATGAAGCAGAAGTTATTTTAGGTACGTGCAGTTTCAGGAAAGCAATTTTTTGAACTGATTCAGAAGTGCATGTTCTTAAAAGGTCTTAACTAACAGTTTTTAACTCAATATATATATTTCTTAGGTGAAATTTTCTTTAGGAAGACAGTATCTAGTAACTTTACCAAATTGGTTCATTTCTTACAATTTGCAGTAATTAGTAGCACTGGGTTCTTAGTGCTTTAAGAGAAAAAGGAGTGAATAGTCTCAGGCCTTTTACCATTTGGGGGGTTCTTGAATTGCTAGACCTAATTTATTAATGGTGTGAAACCATCTTACACAGATGACACTGTTAAGCTTATTCAAATGCACGAGAAGCTGATTAGGGTTGGGTGATGTTCCAAAGCATAAAGACTTTTAAATACCAGCGTTTGTGGTCTTACGGTTTTATTTTACACGTTGAAATTCATAGTTTTTAGGCTAAATAAGTTGGTATTCATGCTTTTATAATTCATTTTTTGTAATTCACATTTAGAAAATATGAATACGTAAAAAATCTAGAAATCCTTAGCTTGTTAACAAAGTGAATGTAACTGTATGAAAGTGAATGTAGAATTGAAGAATTGATAGCACTTACTAAACATCAATTTTATTTTATTTATTTATTTTTTTTTTTAAAGAAGTTAATTTTTTTTTTTAATTTTTTTTTCAACGTTTTTATTTATTTTTGGGACAGAGAGAGACAGAGCATGAATGGGGGAGGGGCAGAGAGAGAGGGAGACACAGAATCGAAACAGGCTCCAGGCTCCAAGCCATCCGCCCAGAGCCTGACGCGGGGCTCGAACTCACGGACCGCGAGATCGTGACCTGGCTGAAGTCGGACGCTTAACCGACTGCGCCACCCAGGCGCCCCTAAACATCAATTTTATTTTATTTTATTTTTAAAAAAAAATTTTTTTTTCAACGTTTATTTATTTTTGGGACAGAGAGAGAGACAGAGCATGAACGGGGGAGGGCCAGAGGGAGAAGGAGACACAGAATGGGAAACAGGCTCCAGGCTCTGAGCCATCAGCCCAGAGCCCGACGCGGGGCTCGAACTCACGGACCGCGAGATCGTGACCTGGCTGAAGTCGGACGCTTAACCGACTGCGCCACCCAGGCGCCCCGTAAACATCAATTTTATATAAACGTTTAACTTATCGGATAGCAATGAAAGAATTTCCCATGCCTACGTAAGATTTATTTAATTTTTTTCTTTAAAGGGCCTTGCCAGTTTTCATATCATGTGCATTTTACACGTGTAAATGTATTCGGGTGTGGAATCTCTAATTTGTCATACATTCCTATGGAAATCGCTGATGAGTAATGCAGATTTCTTTGCAAAATAGAAGTTTATGTTTTAGTGCATGTGTGGTTTACAATTCTATGGAACTGCTCCAAATGACAAGTTGGTCAGCTGTGTAACTTAGTGGTCTGCTGAGTACAATGTGATTATGTAAACTTAAAATTTTTAGAAATTCATAATTAGGGTTTGGAAGCACATGGTTTCAGAATAGGGGGTGGTAGGGAGTAGTGGTAAGGGAATGGTGATTATTTAACTACTTCCTAATTATAGTACCTTGTCATCTTAGTGGACTGTCCTCTGATACCATGGTCTGTGGCTTTTCGAACTTGCCTAACGTCCATGTGAATGTTTATTGGTGGCAGCCGTTTAAAAAAGTTTCCCCTTATTTGAAAAGACAGAGAGCTGGTAGTGGAGGAACCGACCCTGAAGAGAGTATCCGTGAATAGGGTTGGGGAAATCAGATTGATTTTAAAGTATACTTTCAACTAACTTTTTATAGGAAGTAATAACAGTACAAATACGGTGGCCTCTGGTCCCTTATCGATGAAGGAATGTCCAGGATGTGTATGGTGTATTCCTAAACAGAAACCCACTGTTTTTTAAAATAGTGTCTTTTCCCCACCATAGGTTGTAATTCAAAAATCAATACTAGATTTTAATCTACAAGTAGTGTTTTTGACATTGTGGCCAAAATTCCACTTTTTTTTTTGGACAGCTGGGAGCAAGTAGAGGAAGCTGAATATAGGACTTTGGTCCTAGCAAAATGGTAAATCTGCCCAAAGGTACAAGGCTTTCTACTTGGTACTAGTGTTTTTCAGGTCATGGGTAGAGCCCTCAAAAGGCTCCTGAATACCCAGGAGTTTGTGTTGGAACGTTTTAGGCTTTCGTCTGCAAGCCCTGTCGTTTTTCTCCATTTTGTTTATCTCTTCATTCTCTGACTGCCTTTTCTTTTTCTACTGTTAGGACCACAGGCAAACACCTCCTAAAGATACATGCAGATTTCTCACAGAATACAGCTCCAATAAAGAAGGGTAGAAAGCAAGAGAGAGCAGGGAAAAGTCAGGGGCAAGGAAACCAATCATGTTCAGTGTCTTTGACACTTGCTGTCTGCCTGATGAGATCAGTTTTCTGATTCTCATTAAATAGTTGGCTGATTTTTTTTTTTTTCTGTTCCTGAAAGTATGTTTATTTTAATGGCTGAATTTAGACTTTCATTCAAAGTTTTTAAGACAATTACTGTATTCATGGGTATTTTGCTTGTACTTTTCTTATTCTTGGGGAATGTTTACAGCTTAGATTATTTTTTTATTGATAAAATGTTAATATTAGTTTCAGGTGTATAACATATCGATTTGAAAATTCTACACATTGCACAGTTCTCACCACACAATTTAGATAAGTTTTATTGTAAAGTGCAATTCTAAGTTAATTATTGAACTCTAACATTAGAATTATGCCATACTTAGTATTTTATTTTATTATAAGGACACATTAGAAGCAGTGAGCTTAACAGCAGAGAGAAGGATTTTTAATATACTATCATTTCTGGAAGAAAAGTGGAAAAAGTATAAATATCACTGTATTTTTGGGGTGGTATAAAAGATTTTTCTTAGGAAATGCCCATGTATGACTAAACTGTAAACTTCTTAAAAGAAGGACTGACTTCATATGGGTCACCTCTTCGTACATTTCAGCTAACACAGATGAACAGATAATTTTCTCTCTGGCTTAAAATTCTCTCAATGCTGTGTTTCTGTTCTTAATGGGGTAACTTGGCCCCGTTTTCTCGGTCATATTTCGAATACATGATGCTGTTCATTCAGAACATCGTGGGCTTCCTCGGCAGACTGTTTCTGGGTAGAGTGTCCTCAGTCGTAGTCCTTTCACCGCACTGTCATTGTGTGGATCTTGTCAGGTAAAATTCTAGCTAGTACCTGTTGCCTTTAAAAAGCTCTCCCAAAAGTGTAGCCTCTTAGAAGATTTCAGGGGGCATTCCTTAGCAGGATTCATTTGCCTTCCTTTCCTGTTTTCCTGCATTGTAGTGTAAATATGGATGAGAGGGCCTGAAGCCTGGAGAAAAAGCCTTGCGGGGAAGCATCTCCAGGGGAGAGAGGGAGGGAAAGGTGGAGAGGAGTTGCAGAAAGTCACCTGAGAGACAACTTGTGTATATTCCTAAATTATGTGGATTGGGATCTACTACAGCCCGGCTTAGACACACATAGACCGCATTTGCCCGGTATTTCATAAAGCCTTGTCTGAAGACACCACTGTCTACCTGCTTTTCCCCAGACCTGGTGGGAGAGCACAGGCCTGGCAGCAGTGTTTCTCAGGGTGGTTTCTGCAGCAACTACCTCAAAAACCACTGGTGTTTCTGCTGACCGTGTGGCCTTGTGCACAACACTGTGGCTCGAGCAAGTCAGAATTTCTGGGAGGTGCAACCTGGAAATCTGAAGCTTTTAATAATGTTCCTGGCTGATGCTTCATGAGTGTTAAAGCTTGAGAAACCACACTGCTTCGGAATCCTATTAATAAATGGTTTGGGTCTTCGACTGCAACGTGAATGGTGTCCCCTGGAGCTGTGCCAGTTCCCTGTTAACATGGATTAACTGTGAGGCAAGCAAGTTACTTGATTTTAAATGTTTTTACACCACCACTATCATGCTGGTTAGAAGTACTTGTCACAATGTTTCTGAAACACTGCAGGATCCTCACATGCCCTTTAAAGTCATTGGAGAGAGATTAACTGTCATGCGCAACATTACATCAGTGCCGAGCATATTTTATTACATTTTTTATCTACGGTCAAAAGAAATCTGCAATCCAAAGGCAGACTACATGCAGCAGTCTGTTGGCAGAAATATTGCACCTTGTTTCCTGAGTGGGCCGGATCAGGAAAGCTGAAATGTATGTTAAACGTTTGTGATCCCTTCGATTCTCTGATTCCACTTCAGTGACGTTTGTGAGTGATTTATCGTTGATACCAGTGTTGGAATACCTTCTCAAAATTTCCAATAAGCTTTAAGTTATTTTGAACATTTTAAGTTTTAATTTGTGTTGAGTATCTTATTCTTTTTTTCCTGATGATTTTGGATTCATCCACTGAGTCCGTCTCTCAGCATTTAGTGAACACCGTGTTTTCAGTAGTAGACTCTGTCCTGGCACCAGTAATGATGAGTTTGCCACGGTCTTTGTCCTCGGGTGCTACCAGAATCATGGGCAGTGGCGGAGGATGGGGAGCGAGAACGGCATGGAGCTGTGCTCTGGTGTCAGGTGCTCTAATAAATGGGGGACATAGAATAGTGGTTGAGTGTAGGGGGAGAGTTACACAGACTTCGGTAGAACGTAGTACAATCAGGACCTAAACCTATGTTTCTTCACACCTCTGAGCCTCCGTTTTCTCACTGCTATCACGAAGGTACAGGCCCTAAGCATAGGGTTCATCAGAGGATGGAGTAGAAAAATGTATGAAATAGTACCTGCCCAAGTAAACACTCAGGAAATGATGGCTGTATTATAAAGTATGACTGTAACAGAACAGTGTGAGAACTTAAAGGGCACATACCTATTATACATAATTTTTATAAATGTCAGATATATATAAATGGACAATTAGTTGGATATTCTGTGATAAAAGAGGGTCCCCTATAAAATGCTGGTTGCAAAATGATTCATTTACACATTATTTTAGGTACCAAAGCAGTCAGACTCACAGCCTCATTCTGATAACCTAAGTCGCCAGAGTGAATGTGGGAAGAAGCAAGTGTCTTACAGAACTGACATTGTTGGGGGCGTGCCCATCATTACCCCAACTCAGGTAATACATCAGTTATTCTGTTGTGTGGTGGTTTACCTACTGCGTAGTAATTTTTATGTTGTTATAAACTAGAACATCTTTACTGAATAAATATAGTAATCAGTTAATTAAAAATGCTTCGTATCTGTTTATTTCAAAAGTATGTGTTTATTAAAATATTTGGCAACCACAGACCACACTTCACACTTTTCATGTTTTCTCTGAGCCTTTCTTCTTTTTTTTTTTTTTTTAATTTTTTAATGTGTTTATTTTTGAGAGAGAGAGAGAGAGAGAGAATGAGCACCAGCAGGGGAGGGGCAGAGAGAGAGGGAGACCCAGAATCCGAAGCAGGCTCCAGGCTCTGAGCTGTCAGCACAGAGCCCGACATGGGGCTCAAACCCACAAACTGTGAGATCGTGACCTGAGCTGAAGTCAGATGCTTAACCAACTGAGCCACCCAGGCGCCCCTCTCTGAGCCTTTCTTCTGTATACTTTTGTCCCAAGAAATGGAGACCCTCTGTAAATAACTTTTTTCATTCACATCTCAAACATTTTCCAAGTCACTAAAAATTATTCTACATCAATTTAAATGACTGGGTAGTCATTTTGACTTGAATTTAGCATAGTTTACAAATGGTCTGTTGTTGGACAGAGTTCCTTTTCCTTTTGTAAACAATATGAGTAGGAAAAACCCACTCTTCCTCTCACATGACTGCCACACTCACAATGCTGCTGACATCAGAGGTGTGGGGATCCCCCCACACCAAGCAGTTCTGTGACACTGGCTGGGTGTCCTGCAGTTTAACTCAATTCTGACAGTCAGCCTGGATCCCACAGGTTAAGGGCTCCGTCCTCCCAAGACTGCTCCCACCCCAATCCTTTCAGATGTCGGTGGAAAGTCCAGGTTGTTACCTCTGCTTCTGACCGATGGGCTGTAAATTGAAGGTTTCCATGACCTTGTCCCCAGATTTGATTAATTTGCTAGAGCTGTTCACAGAACAGGAGCAGTTTATTTACTGTTTACCTGTTTATCATAAAAGGATATGATGAAGAATGCAGACGAACACCCTGATGGAAGAGATGGGAAGGGCATGAAGCTTCTGGGACTCTCTCAGCATCTCCACATGTTCAGCAACCCAGAAGCTCTGTGAACTCTCAACTTTTGGGATTTTTTTTTAAGTTTATTTATTTTGAGAGACGGAGACAGAGCACATGTGAACGGAGTTGTGGCAGAGAGAGAGGAGGAGAGAGAGAGAGTCCCAACAGGCTCTGCATTATAGTGGGACACTTAACCTACTGAGCCACCCAGGTGCCCTTCTGGCTGCTTTCATTTTGTACAGAGTTAAGATTTTGTTGTGTTTTAGTTTTAGTGTAGATTATTCAGTAGGTTGTAAGATTGCATAGCAGCTGCCGTATTAAAAAGATCCCAAAGAATTTTTTTTTTTACTGTGTCATTTTGTAATGTAGCTTTTTAAAGAAGTATTTACTCATTATAAAAGCATTTAATTGCTATATATTTGTCAAGAAAATGACAAATCTCATTTGGTTGATTAATTTATTCAGTATTGGGTTAGTGGCAGTTAAGTGCTGGGATTACAAAGTTTAAGTACATAATTAGTGCTGTTGACCTGTCTAAATGTATAACAGGTTGAAAATTCCTCAAGATAAGACTCAAGTGTTCGTTTTTCTCTTGAAAATTAGGAGTTCTTGAAAAAAAAATACACATTTGGTTGATTAGTGAGATTCTAGATTATAACATGTTGCATGTAAGCCAGTGCTTTGGGGAGCATGAAAACATGAGTATAGTTAGATCTTTTTTAAAAAGCCTGGACTTGGCGTGTGAAAAAAGAACAAAACCCTGCAGAATTCTTAGATTCTAAGAGCAAGGAGAAAATCGTCTGGAGCAAAAGAGTTTTTAGACTTGCCATCAAAAGCACAGCCCATAATGGGGCGCCTGGGTGGCTCAGTTGGTTAAGCTACCGACTTCGGCTCAGGTCATCATCTCACAGTTTGTGAGTTCGAGCCCCGCGTCGGGCTCTGTGCTGACAGCTCGGAGCCTGGAGCCCGCTTCAGATTCTGTGTCTCCCCCTCTCTCTACCCCTCCCCTGCTCACACTCTGTGTCTCTCTGTCTCTCAATAATAAATAAACGTTACAAAAAATTAAAAAAAAAAAAGCACAGTCCATAAAAGGATACATTGATCCTCATCGAAATTGTAAATGTTTGCTCTGTGGAAAAACCCTGTTAAGAGGATGAAAGGGAAAGCCGCACACGGGGAGGAGGTATCTGCAAACCATGTATCCAACAAAGACTTGTATCCAGAACATACAGAGAAAGAATTGGGGCGCCTGGGTGGCTCAGTTGGTTAAGCATCTGACTTTGGCTCAGGTCTCGATCTCACGGTCCGGGAGTTCAAGCCCCGCATCGGGCTCTGTGTGGACAGCTCAGAGCCCGAGGCCTACTTCAGATTCTGTGTCTCCCTCTCTCTCTGCCCCTCCCCTGCTCATGCTCTCTCTCTTTCTCTCAAAAATACATAAACATTAAAAAAAAAAAAAAGAAAGAAAGAACTATCAGAACTCAGCAGTTAAAAAATAATCCAATTAGAAAAGGGGCAGAATTCACGAACAGAGATTTCACCAAAAGATGAAAGATACACACGTGGCAAAGGAGCACTAGAAGGGCTGCTCGCCGATATTTGTAAGAAATGCCAAGAGCGCAGTGAGTATCCCCCGCACACCTATCAGAACGACTCCGATAATTAATAACACACGTGTTGGCAAGGCCGAGGAGAAACTGCCTCGCTCGTACGTTGCTGGTGGGAATGCAAAACAGTACGGCCCCTCTGAAGACCGGTACGGAAGTGTTTTGTTAAAGTGCACTTGCGATTACTCTCCAGCCCGGCACGTGCACTCCTGGGCTTTGCTCCTAGAGAGATGGAGACTTAACGTTTACACCGGTCTGTATGGGAATGTTCGTGGCAGGTTTATTCCCAATGGCCCCCAACTGGGAACGACTCAGCAATGCCCTTTAACAGGTGAAGAGTTAAACAGCCGATGGTACGTCCAGACCATGAGCGCTACTCAGGGACAGGCTAGTGATAGGGGAACAGCCTGCGTGAGCCTGCAGGGAATTATGCCGAGTGAAAAAAAGCTGATCTCCAAAGGTCACCTACTGTAGGATCCATTTCCATTACATTGTCTAAAGGCCAAAATAATAAAGACGGAGAACCAGGTTAGGGTTGCCAAGGGATTGGGCACAGGGATTCTAAAGGGGTCGCCCAACCGAGCCTCATAATGATGCTGTATGTGGTTGTGGAGGTGGTTTTACACAAAGCTGCATGTGACAGAAATGCACAGAATGATCCATACACGAAGACAAATGAATGCGTGTAAAACTGATGACATCTGAATAAGGCTTGTAGGATGTGCCAGTGTCAGTTTTGAAATGTACTCTAGTTACTATAGTTACACAGTTTCCCTGTTGGGGGAACCCGTTGAAGGGTACATAGGAAGGATTTCCTGTATTTTTTTTTTTTTTACAGCTTCCTGTATATTATTATAATTACTTCAAAATAAGAAGTTAATCCCCTCCACCCTCTACCCACCCCCCACAAGAGAAATAGAAATGTGTGGTTTTATCAGTGATGTGACTGTTTATGATTAAGTATCTCAAATCATTTAGAAAACTTCACTTCAAAATCTGTGTTCCTAACTGAACTAAGGTTAGAATTTAAGGTTTTCTGTTAGAATTACAACATGAAATACAACTGTGCTTTGAAGCTAAACAAGCAAGGAAAGAATTTCTTTATTTGCTTCATTTTAGAAAGAAGAAGTAAACGAATGTGGTGAAAGTATTGACAGAAATCATTTGAAACGGTCACAGAGCCATCTTCCCTACTTTGCTCCTAAGCCACCTCCAGACAGCGCAGTCATCAAAGCTGGGTATTGTGTAAAGCAGGGAGCAGTGGTGAGTACCTTACGAGAGGATGTGTAATAATGAAAAAATGAGTCTCTGTTAGCAAACTGTCAGCACACGAATCGTTTGCTCTGTTTTTCGAGAGAGCCAAAGGGAGCCATGAACGTGCTGAGGAGTCAGGAGGTAGAATAGGGGTGATTCTATGTTATTTTCTTGGTCTGTGGGTGGCTGGGTAAGTTAGTGCTGATTACCACTGGCCTTCAATTTTAGATGAACTTTCCGAACACTTCAAATTTATTCCAGAAGGCTTTCCTATTGATTTTTCTCTCCCTTGGGCGTGGGTCAGAGAAAGAGAAGTCTAGCAGGGAGATATCAGGAAAAGAGGGGGCAAGGGAGTGGGGTATGGAAGGCCTGCTTACTCCATTTGGTGTTGGGCTGACCTCAGTCGAATTCTCTGTGACCTTGGGCTTCTCATTTACCCTCTCAGGCTCTCTGTTCCTTTTTAAGGAAAATTAGATTATAAAACCTACCATTTGGAGATACTTTGAAAGATGCAAATTAAGAGAGTATCTTAGCAGCACCTGGTCCTTCCTAAGAGCTGTTAAGGGTTAGCTGGGTATTTCTCATCCAGCCAGACCCACAGCGGGAAATTGTAGGAAGGGCAAGTACGTTTACCAGTGTTTCCAAGGTTCCAGAGTACCTTTCTTTTTTCTTTTCTTTCTTTTTTTTTTTTTTTTTTGAGAAAGAGAGAAACAGAGTGTGAGTGGGGGAGGGGCAGAGAGAGGGGGAGACACAGGATCCCAAGCAAGCTCCAGGCTCTGAGCTGTGAGCACAGAGCCCGACGTGGGGCTCGAACTCAGGAACGGTGAGATCACGACCTGAGTCCAAGTCAGACGCTCAACTGACTGAGCCACCCAGGCGCCCCCAGAGTACCTTTCTAAAATTTGTCATTCTTTACGTGAACCAAATCGTTAGCATTTTGTGAGAAGATAAACTTTGAAGTTTGAAAATAAAAGTAAAAAAGTTTCTGTGAGTAAGGAAATACTTAAAACTCTGCCCGCAGTTCTGTTTGACTTCACGTCCCTTTCTGGCAACGCTAATTAGTGTAGGTCAGCCGTGGACAAGTTCTTTTATCTCTAAGCTCCTGACCTTGAAGTGGAGGGAAGTGAAGGGGGGCCGAGACTCACCCCTTGTAGCAGGTCTGCAAGGAACCTCAGAAGTTCGTCAGGCTGTGGCTCACTTGTGCTAATGAGGGCTTTTAGGGAGGGAGACCTTTCTTTCCTTCTGTTTCATTCCCAAGTCTAAAATAGCAACCCTTGGAGATACTGAAGTGCTTTCACAAAAACTGTATTTCAGTGACAAAACAAATATTTTTGTACAAAGTAGGTTCATTTTATTAAATATTTGTTGCTTTACTACTAAGCACAAAGTACCTGCAGAAAGATTCTTGCATTTTACAGATTTTACAGAACTTAATGTGGTTTAATAACATTTCCTGTGCTCGCTCTTGAACTCTTGATGACATTTACTTTGTGGGGTTGGGGGATGGGGAAGTGCTTTTTTTTTTTTTTTTCTTTCCTAACTTTTAGAGCATTAAAAATAATGAAACCATATTCTGAAATTGTATGATACAACAAACTAAAGACTGGCCACCAAAGTTGAATTAGGAGTTTAAGGCCTGAGCAGTGGAAGAGATGATGTTTCATGTATTTCCTCACTAAGGGAGGGTAATGAGGTTTTTTAGGGCTTGACATTTCTGATTATGGGTTCATATCAGAATATGTAAGTGGCTATTAACATTTGACATTCTTAGAAACAGAAGTCTTATGTCTGTGTTCATCTCTGGTAGATGAAAAACTGGAAGAGAAGATATTTTCAATTGGATGAAAACACAATAGGCTACTTCAAATCTGAACTGGTATGTTGCTGTGTCATAAATGTTGCTTTAAAATGTTTGAGAAGTATTATTCTGGTGATTGTGTGTGTGTGTAGTTTCTTGTCCTGTTTTCTATTTCTAAAATAATTCTGGTTTTGAGAAGCGTATACAATTCAGTTTATTTGGTTGTGATGTGTTAATGGTAATTTTGTAAATATATCTTAAATAAAAAGATCATACCTTCAAAGGCGTTCCACCTTGAAAGAATTAAAAACATCAGAACTCCTTCACCTACCGATGTCCTCTGAAGGGCAGCTGGAGGAGATTGTAGGAAGAATTAAATCTCTAAAAGTCAACATTTTAACTCTGCATTTCTACCTTCTTTTCTCTGCCCTCTCTTGATAAATTTTTTTTTTCCTATTGCAGATTGACTTTTCAAGTTTTTTCGTATAAGACCTTTTCGTCTTGTGGGGTAGAATCAAGATTGAAATTCCCTCTTTCACTTGTTCGAGTAACATCCTTATTTAAAATATTCTTGTCACATAACCTGAGTTCTGCCGCAGATTGCTGGATAATTTGAATGCTTTTTTATTCCTTACATGTCTGTCCTACCTCCTTTTGTTTTATGGGACCTTTGAGTGGGGATCATATTCTTTATTTGAATGAAGACACCGGAACAGCACTATCTGGTAGAACTTTCTACACTGATGGAAATGGTCCATATCTTCACTGACCAGGTTTACTGGCTACATGTGGCTGTTGAATGCTGGAAATATGGCTAGTATGACTGGGGAACCTGCCTTTATTTCATTTTAAAATTAAAACTGATTGTTCTTTAGTATTTTTTAATTTAAATAGTTATACATAGCTATTGGAACTATACTGGACAGCAGAGTACTTAGAGAACAGGAAAGGACTATTTTGCGATTCATCTCAGGTGTCTGTTCTTCTGGGAAGCTTTTGAACTCTGCCTTCTCCTTACACACCACGGTTCCTGAAGTCCACTTCTATCATAATACTTCCGGCTGCGTTTTGTCATTGTATGCATACTTGTCTTTAGCAGTTGACTCTATGAGCTTCTTGAAGGCAAAGATCTCTTTTATACCCTTTTATGAACACAGCACCTGATACTTGGTAGATAATCAAGAAGTCTTTTTGAATGAAGGAAAAAATGGCATAGCACAGCAAGAATAGCCATTTTAGCACAGGGACCTTTCTCAGACGTCCAATTCGAAGAGCCTCAACGGGAAGTAGTAGTTACGTGGCTCAAAAAGTGTCAGACGTGGTGTCTCAGAAGGCTGCACGTTTGCTTGGTTAGTAGGTTGATTCATTGCTTTAATTAATGATCGTACTCTTGGGGAGAGTCATTAATGCAACAGACATTCATTGAGCCCTCCGTGGCTCTGGCACACTGTTCCGGGAACTGGGAATAGAGAGAACAGCAGCGATGTTCTGGCCTTTTTCAGGAGTTCAGTTGTGCCAGAGAAATTGACATGCCCCCCTGTCACCCACAGTAATTATGAGACAAGAACTATTACGGAAATACTTGCTAAATTTTGAAAACCTGCATGTAGACGTTATGCTGTAAAATTTGAGATGAGAGAATACTGAACTAACAAAGGAAGCAGGGAGATTATGCCATGTGTATTTAGGAATGTGTTAAGCACTTAGAAAACTCAGATACAGCTGGAAAGTTTAAACATATTATAATTACTTACCTTTATCAATAACTCAGGTGTACATTCCCCCCACATGTAACATTTCTGAACGGCTGTCTTAGCTGCGGGGGAGGGGCAGTCAGGCAGCAGCTGTGGGGTAGTTGTCTTTGCTTCGTGCGCACAGCACCTCTGGGTAAGATCGGAAAACACCGGCACCAAAACCCGCAGAAGAGGGTGCTGGCAGCTTGCAAGAGAATCTCAGGGACACGGTAGAACGTTCTTAAGAAATGCTTCATCCCCTTCACTCTTTTTGACACAGAGAATGGTATGGAGTGAAAAACATTAACATTGATGGCTCTGAGTCAAAAGTGATTCAGAAGAGGTGGAATCCGAATGTGAAGTTTTAAAAAAACCTTAGTCACTTTACTTTTGCTTATGTACCTATATATGCTCAAGAACGATAAATGATAGAAGTTGATGTTTAGAGTACAAACGGGCTCTTTTATGAAACGTTTTGATCATTAGAAGTTTAAACATACAGTAGATAGAATAGTATTCTGAACCCCTCTTATCAACATATGGCTGGTTTTCTTAGGTACCACCACCCACTTCCCCTTTATATTTTGAAGTAAGTCCTAGACATATTATTTCATCTGTAATTACTTTAGTTTGTTTTTCTAAGAGATATGGAGTTAAAAACTTTTTCAGTAGGTATGAAGGATTTAAGTGTATACCTGAAAACCTGGAGAAAGTATTTGCAATATGTATCAAGGATAAAACATTGATATCCCTAAAGAACGTTAAAAATTGAGGGATTCTTCCTTACCCTCTGCCCTCTTTCCTCCCAAACAATTAAGACCTAAAATTTTTAGGTGAGGCAGATCAGTGTAGGCGTTCATGTGGTGGGACAGGGGCGCAAGGAGCTATGGTAGCCTGGGTGTGGGCAAGGAACCCAAGAAGGACGAGGAGGCTGTCCTCTTGGAGGATTAGCCCAACATGGAGTAGGGGGAAGAGGGTATTCAGATTGGGAAGAGGGTGGTGGCAGAGACGGGCGGATGTTTACATATACACTTGATAAAATAAGTAAATATGTTAGGGATCATAGAAGCCTAGTTTCTCACTGTCCAAAAAGGGAGTAACAAATAAGGAAAAGGAGAAGACTTTTTGTATTAGGTTGGAATTCAATGTATTGATGTGAGCACTTAACATATACAGGTCGATGTAGAATTAAATAGAGCTGTAAACGTATTCATGGGTTTACATATATATGCATATAATATACTTCCTAGCTCCGTGCAACTGGAAAAAAACCCCACCATTTTCCGTGGAAAGAAACCTGGGCTCTTGGAGAAATGGCAAGACTCCAAAGCTGAAAACAGTAGAAATAAATTAAAAATAAGCCTGGAATGTCTCGTATCGGAAAACAAAGTGCTCACAGAATGCTAGGGACATGACGGAAGGACCCAGAATCCAACTTGAAAACAGCCACCCTTGCCAAATTTGGGGGATTATTTTAGGCATCAAAATAAGTAATGATGGTAACAGATTATTGCCCTTTGAATAAAGTGGAAATCCATGAACCCACACGGGAGAAATGGGTGGATGCATGAGTATACACGTGTGTGTGATGAGGAACCAGAGGGCACATAGTTTCAAAGTCCCCATCCGCAGAATGCACATTAAGTACAAAAAGGGAAATGGTAACTTTATAGCGATAAAGATACCACTGGTAGATACCACTCTAAACAGGTGACCAGATGATTAAAGTGGACTTCGTCAGTGAGGAGATGAATTAAAATTACTTACCGTCTGACAGGATAGCTCGAGAAGGTTGCTGCCTCATTTCTGTGATGTTCCTGCCAAAGATGCCTGACCTGAATCTAATCCTGATGAAGGATCAGACACACCCAAGTCAGGGACTTTCTCCAGAATGACTGCCTTGGAGCCTTCAGGAGAGTCAAGACTGTGGGAGTTAGGGACAGAATGACTGAAGGAAAGAAAGATATGACAAGTACATGCAGTCAGCGATTCTGAACTGAATTATTTTGCTTTAATAAAAGACACTTGGGGGACACCTTCCTGATTTTGATGGTTGTATTGTGATAACATAAAAGGATGTCTTTGCGGGAAATACACACTAAAGGGCATTGGGGGCCAGGTCAGCAACTCACTTTGAAATGGTTCCGGAAAGTCAGGTCTTTGTGCTATGTTTTCAACCTTTGTCTAAGTTTGTGGTTGGTTCAAAGTTTACAGAGAGAGTAAACCAAGGGGAAAGTATCCAGTAGAAAAATGAGGAAAAGACATGAATAGACAGTTCCTTTATAAAGAAATTAAAATGGTCTTTAAACATATAAAAGATACTCAGTATCACTCGTAATTAGAGAAGCACACATTAAAACCTCACAGGAGTATTACTTCTCATGTATCGTGAGAAAGCCGTGGCGGAGTGAAGAGATGAGTGGTCTTCTTCCCCCAAAAGCAAGTATAAACGCTATTCTTCAACAGGAACCGGGAACATTGGAGAGATGGCTGATGTCAGAGGTGGGGCAGGCACAGGAAGAGCTGGGCCCGGAAGATCCAGTTGTGACAGAAGATAAGGAAGTGGCTCAGCGAATGATGGGGACGTGACAGAAGGACACAACCAGCTTGAAGGGGCTCCCAGTACCCAAAACTCATATAGTTTGAGCACCAGAGTAAAAAATGATAGTAATGGATTACAACCCAGAGAATAAAACAAGCCAAATAAGTAAACGGAGAAAGAAAAGCATTTCCGTAGAGTAAAATTCCAACTAATACATGAATTGATGGGGCTGGAGACAAATCACCATTTGGTAGCTACCACAGTAATGATGGTTTTGGGCAAGGATTTTCGAAGCTTGGTAAAATTAGTGGGCAAAACGATGGGAAAAGTGGGTATTCCATAGGCTTCGAGTGTCTCCCCACAAGATGTTTAATAATGGCAAAGGAGAAAAGGGTAACTTTCTAGTGACTGCAAACACGGCCTTACGAGATGAGGTGTAACACCCTAGTAATGGGACACACCCCTCTCACGCGCTCCCTGAGAATGATGCCCCGAGAAGAACGAAGTGCGTCTGTAGTTTCCCCGCCAAACTGCATAGCCTGAATCCAAGCATGGTTAACATCATACAGAGCCAAATTAAGGGACGTTCTACAAAACAACTGGCCTGGACTCTTGAAAACTCTAAAGGTTGTGAAGGGGTGGGGGGGTGGGGGAAGGCCTGCAGAACTATTCCACAATAAAGGACGCGAAGAGATAGGACCACTAAATACAAGGTCTGATTCCAGATTGAACTCTGGAGCAGCAAATCTGTAGTTTTCCCTTTTATGTTAAGGATACTGCTGGGCAATTAACGAGATGTGAATGTGGTTTTTAGATAACAGGATTGCGTCAGTGTGGAGTTTTTGGGTTCTGTGATTGTACTGGAGTTACATAAGAAACATCCTCGTTTTAGGAAATATACACTAACATATTTAGTAGTAAAGCACATATCTATGATTTGCCTTCAGACATTTCAGGAAAAATGTATACACACATACCATAGTCACATACATGAACACAACAAGCAGAATGATTTAACAAACGTGAAATTTTAACATCTTGGAAAATGGGGTGCGATGTACAGAAATTATTTGTGCTATTTTTGTAAGTCTTTTATAGTCTGAAATTATTTTAATTTTTTTATTCTTGAGAGAAAAACAGAGCATGAGTGGGGGAGGGGCAGAGAGAGAGGAAGACCCCGAATCCAAAGCCGGCTTCAGGCTCTGAGCTGTCAGCACAGAGCCTGATGCGGGGCTTGAACCCACAAACGGTGAGATCATGACCTGAGCCAAAGTCAGACACTTAACCACCTGAGCCACGCAGGCGCCCCTATAGTTTGAAATTATTTTATTTTATTATTATTTTTTTATTTTTATTTTTTTGTAACTTTTTTTTTAATTTATTTTTGAGACAGAGAGAGAGCATGAACAGGGGAGGGTCAGCGAGAGGGAGACACAGAATCTGAAACAGGCTCCAGGCTCTGAGCTGTCAGCACAGAGCGCGACGCGGGGCTCAAACTCACGGACCGCGAGATCATGACCTGAGCCGAAGTCGGCCACTTAACCGACTGAGCCACCCAGGCGCCCCAGTCTGAAATTATTTTAAAAATGAACCATTTTGTAAAACTTAAAGACTGGTGATTTTTTAAAGTGTTCAGCCATGCTTTAATTTTTTCTTAGGGCTGCATCAAATAATGGCACTTTTTAATCTTACAGTGTGATACTTGGTGAAATATGGCATATAGTATTTCATGGCACGTGTAGTATAAACAGGCTTTTGGGAACTAGTTGTGCCTTGTGTCTAGTTTTGTGACCTTGGGGTGAGGTACTTAATTAACGTGCGAGGCTCCGTTTCCTCAGGTGGATAGGAGTGCGTGTACTGTGGGGTTGTAGAAAGTTGAAGTGAGCTAACATGCTTAAAAGCTAGCGGATGTCCTGGACTTAGTAAAAGTTCAGTAAATTGTGCTTGTTAAAATAATGTATTCATATAAAAGTGATATACCTAAAATGACAAATTTAACTCCGAGAAGCTGGGTATTTGCTACTCTGGTGCCTTCTACCTCAAAATAACATTCCAGAAGAGGAAGTCTTCTACTTACGGGGTCTGGAAGGGTCCACTGGGGGAAAGTCTGATGATTTCATGGCTTTTAATAAGCTACGCTGTCATTAAGGCCAGAAATAATGTGAATACGGGTTATATGCCAGTTTCCGTGTTTCAGACCACAGTGTGCATAAGGTTATTCAGTATTTGAGCTGTTCTGATGCTGGATGGCTCAGGAAGGTAGATTTACGTCTCAGATGTGCTTCATAGAGATCTCCAAGTAAGACAACTAATCCTTAAAAGGACTTTAAGAATATGCATCATGTGTCCGTGTGTTTTTTTGCCAGGAAAAGGAACCTCTCCGCGTAATACCACTTAAAGAGGTTCATAAAGTCCAGGAATGTAAGCAGAGGTAAGTAAGCACCCGCTGTCACTTAGTGCCTGCCGCAGCACTCTAGCACTCAGCAGGGCTTTAGTTTGCTTGGTGTGTACAGGTGATGTTTTCCTGGGTTATTTGTAGCATTACCTTTAACTCTTCCTAGTTGGGATATGCCAGGACTTACAGAATCCTCAAAGTATTGAGATATTTTTTTGTTTCATTTGAAAACTAAAAATTAGGCTTATTAACGGAAAGGAAAAATTTTAACGTGAACAACTTCTATCATATTTGACAGATTGACGTATTAGTAATTTAAGTATTTTGAAGTTGCTGCAGAATAGAGCTTTATAAGAAAATGTGGTAACTGTGCAGTGTTTCTTTGAGAAAACTGATTTATTCACAGCTGAAAACTTTGGATTTTAAACTTCTTTTATGAACCTCTTCTAAAAATATATATAACATATAAAATATGTAAAATTAATGCAAAAATAAATTGGAAAAGATGATTTGGTTTTGCTAAATTACATCAACATTTTATCTCTGTTTATTTTCTTATTGACATATATTTGGTACTAGATGAATGAGTGAAAGAAAAACTATCAAACAACTGCTATTTAAGTGCAATTGGACGTTTGTTTTTGTTAACAGTGACATAATGATGAGAGACAATCTCTTTGAAATTGTAACATCGTCTCGAACTTTCTATGTGCAGGTGAGAGTCTTCTTTGGAGATTATAGATCCTCCTAACAAGAGATTAATAATTTTAGAGGTGACATGAACATAAATAAATTTACTGCTTATGAGGATAAGGAAAAATATGACAACTGTAATTCACAACTTAAAAAAATGTTATACATAAAATTATCGCTAGGTCATAGGTTCAGCAGATAGGGGTACTCTTGGCTATGAATTCGTAGAGTAGAATTAGGTAGTATTTATGGGAAGGGAAATGCTGTTTTAATGTAGATGCTAACTTTCAATTTGGATTATTTTTGCACGTGTTGTAGAATTTGGCTGCATCATTTTTGGTAATTTTAGAAATGGGACTGAAAATACCCACAATAAAAGGAGACCGTAGATCTCACCAGTGGTAGATAGGCATCTTGTATTTAAGTTTAAAATACTCTTTTTAGTGTATTATTTAGATTGGAAGTTTTTCTTTTTTTTAAAGAACATTTGTTTTTGTTTTATAAAAGCTACATATAATTATTGCAGAAAACTTGGAAAATATAGAAAGATATGAAGAAAGGGGTAGTTTATAAAACACACAGAATCCCACATTCAGGAAACCATTCTTATTATAGTGCCTTTTTTAAAGGCGTATATTTTTATAGCAAGTGGGGTCATACAAAGCACACGCAGTTATATTCTATTTAATATATTATAGTCATTTTTTTCCACATCATTAAAAATTCTGTAAAAACTTTTTAGAACTGCACCATACTCTATTATATGAATGCTCCACAGTTAAACTCTTTCCCTGCTACTCTGTTACTGATTATTTTTGTAGTTTTGTGTATTTACTATTATAAACAATGTGAGGATGAACATTTTTGTGCTTAACTTTGCCTGGATTTCTTCTATAGGTTAAGTTTCTAGATCAAGAATAACCGTCAGAACATAAAACCTTTTTAAACCCCCTCTTTTGCCAGATTGATTTCTAGATTTTTGCTTTACCTTTGCCTGCTCTGGGTTTTTCCTTTTAAAAGTCCTTATTAAAATCATTGGTTTGCAAGTATTCTTCTGTAGCTTAAAAGTTTTGAACAGAAGTAAAGGAAGGTATCTCTACACCCCTCTTAGGTTTTGTTTGGTTGGATTTAAAGTCATAATAAAGTTTTAATTCACGTTGGAAAGCAAGGTCCTGTCAAGGAATATGATACTTTGGAATATGACCACCAAAACTACTTTCAGTAGTTAGTGTAGTACTAGAAATGATCTCTAGAAAAATAACACACAAACTTACGTCAAATGGCTTTTTAACTCCGCAGTTACATAAATACTCTTGTAGCAGAGTCAGACGATATAGCGGTAGATAGAGCAAAATGAGAAGCTCTGTCTTTGACTTCTTCCTCTCGTTTTCTCTCCAGAAGTATTCATATTGACTTTCTGATGTGTCTGATCTTAAAGCATCAAGTGCCCAACTTATGTCTCTGTAATAACTTACCCGGCAAAACCTGACTTAAAAAAGTGACTCTAAAAGTTTTTGGAAACCATTGCCTTGGAATGATTTTGTGGTTGACACTGTAATTTACCAACATGAACACGTTGGATTTGTAGATGTAGGAGCTGATTTGGGGGACGAATTGACTGAATGAGTCCTTTCTTTCCCTTAGGCTGATAGCCCTGAAGAGATGCACAGTTGGATTAAAGCAGTCTCTGGTGCCATTGTAGCACAGCGGGGACCTGGCCGATCAGCATCTTCTGTATGTTTCCTGTTCTCTGGGGTGATACTCCCTAGGGTCCCCCCCCCATCCTGTCGAGTTATTTTCCTTCCTCTCCCCCTAATCCTTCTGGTTTCTTTCTGTATTGAGATTTATTTGCATGTTGACTTTCGTACCAATTGGACTTGCAAAAAAATAATGCATTTCTAATTTAATGCTTCCTTGTAGTGTTATGTATATATAACTTTCTGTGCATTGTATTGTCTTAAATGCACAAGCAGGGCAACTAAAGAATGAACGTTTCCTTGCTTTGTTTTAGGAGTTCTTACTTGTCAGTAGGTCTGGATTTGTTACAACTTGACAAATTCTCAGTACGGGATGTGGCCTAATCCTGTAAAGCGCCTTGAATTGTAGCATAACACAGTTTGGTGAAAGTCTCCATTTCTCCTCTACTGCCTCGAATTTCAGTTAAGGTGTTTTTGGCTTACTAGCACCATAAGGCCGTTGAATGGAGCAGCTGGAACCCGAAATACAACTTCGTGTTCTCCGTCACTATTTTCCATTGCGTGTCCTCGTTCTCATTTTCTGGTAGAGTAATTTAGAAGCCCGCTGCTTTTCACTATCATAATTGTCTCTGTGGTGATAGGAGAGTAAAACTGAAATGTTAAACATTCTCAGAAATAACAAGAAAAATGTTTTTAATTTTTAATTTATCATGTTCAGGTACATCATAGGATAAGATTTGGCTGTAGGGCACTTTGGTCACTGCTTTCATCTGAAAACACAAATATTCTACTGAGGAATAGAAAAAAACATTTTAAGTGTCCTGAAATGTAGCACTTCTGTCCACAGAATGTAGTCTAACATGTAGCATGAAAGCCTTATATTACCTTTTACGGGTTCATTGTAAATGCCAGATATTCTGCGCTTTTGGTATTTTTCTGGTAGTTTCCTGGTAGTGATAAACTACAGATCGATAAAAACAAATCCAGGTTTCTCATTTCTTAAATGAGTCTCCTTGTATCCTTTCTGGAATATCTTAGAAGTCACTTTCATACCTGTTAATTTTGTAACTGCCTGTGTTTTATGTGACCTTTTCAGCAGCCCAATATGAGACTCTCTGCAAAAACACTGTCTGTGGGGAAACAGGGAAACTTGGAGAAGGGCACTTGTGTTTCGTGCTTTGTGGTGGGGGCGAAGTGGACTCTCTAGCTGTAACTGTCGGCAGAACTTTCTCTTTTCCTCCCTCTCCTCAGTATAGGTTAACTCTAATCTTAGCTTTGCACTGTGTTCCAGATGCGGCAGGCCAGAAGGCTGTCGAATCCTTGTATACAGAGGTATACATCAAGAACTGGTGAATGCAGCACGTATGTGGGCTCTCACGCAAACGTGCCTTCTTACTAGAGGGCCCGGACTTACTCACTACTCACAACTGATCGTAGAAAGTTGAGTTAACCAAACTGCCTTTTGCAGTTATCGTAACTGACTTTGTCAACACTAACGCAAACTATTTCCCTCTGGTCATCCGGTTGGATACGGATATTTAAACAACAAATAGAGAAAAGATAAATCATGAAAGAGCAATAGAACCTTACTAATTGAACAAGTCGCATTAAGCTGTCCTAAAAATTAATTTACCGAATTGCCACAAGTTTCAACTTCTGTATTTTATGTATTTTGAGATTTTTGATGCTACACCACTGCACTGCACCCTTGTTCTAATAATCTATGCAAACTCATGCACGCTTATGCATTGGATAAACTCCACGTTACTGTAGTTTGCATGGCATTTTCAAGCTCAGGCAAAATTTAGCCAGCTCGTGGGAATCTAGAGTGTTTTGTGAACTTGTAGCGCTTTGTTTTCAAAGCCACGAGTGTCATACATGAGCACAGCACACCGGGAACTACATGGCAATGCATTTGGAACGGTCCTATTTAAGGATATCTTAAGTTAGAAGCGAGTGGGAATTAAGAGTCACAACTGACCGTTATTTCGCCACAGATTTAATGAATGATTAAATATGTACCCTTTGCTGCCATTAAAATCTCAAGCCATGAGAATCAAGGACATGTTCAAAACTGAATAAATACAGTTAAGAGGAAGTGGAAAGGCGGCACAATTATCCGCTGCTGTGAAACTCAGGGCAGAAAAACGAAGGTTGGTCAGACTGCCAGACAGAATCGTAGGCTTGAAAAATAGTGAGTTCTGCTTATTAAAAAAATAGGGCCTTTCATTTTTATATCCTGCATTTTTATTTTTTATCTTTCTAAAATACGTGGGACGATCCCTAGTGTTGATCGAGAGACTAGAACACACTCTTACGTGACCCGACGCCACAGGGCCCTCTCACACACCCGCTCAGCCGCGGCTGCAGCGCCGCATTCCGGTGCAGGCCGACCGAGGCTTCGAGTGGCAGAGCTTTGGTGACAGGACTGGTTTCTTAGTGGAAATGGTTGTGGACTGTCCTCGCTTTAACCTCACTCCTAAAAATGCATTGCTTTGGGAAGGAACGTGCACACGTTTGCTGCATGGCTCATGCTTCTGCTCCGTGTGTGTGTGTGTTTTGTTTGTTTTTCAGAGAGTAAAGTCTCACGCTGAGTTACTAACTCCGTCGTTAATGTTTGACTGTGTCTGACGGCCTGTCCTCTTTCCAGGAGCATCCCAGCTGTCCTCCAGACCCCAAGCACGCTTTCCGCTCTGCCAGCGCCGCAGCCGCCGCCTCCCTTTGCACGGCCTCTCGCAGCAACTCTTTGGTCTCAAGCTTTACCGTGGAGAAGCGAGGATTTTACGAATCTCTTGCCAAGGTCAAGCCAGGGAACTTCAAGGTCCAGACTGTCTCTCCAAGAGAACCAGCTTCCAAAGTGACTGAACGCGCTCCGCTCAAACCTCCAAGTAAAACTGGCCCTCAGGATAAAGATTGTGACCCGGTGGACTTGGATGATGCAAGCCTTCCGGTCAGTGACGTGTAAGACGAAGCACGCGGCCCCCCCCCCCCTGCCCCCGCCCCCCTCCGCCTCCCCAGCCCCTGTTTCCTCTCACGAGGCTTCTAGCCAAAGATGATAAAGGGTGAAATGGTTTTTAATACATAGATTATACTGCCTCTTAGATGTACTCTTCATAAGCTGGTAAACCAAGGATCTCGGGAGTGGCCAAACGAAATGTAATTTCCTTAAAACAAAACAAAACAAAACAAAACAAAACAAAACAAAACAAAACAAAACACAATGAACGAACGAAAGAAAAAAACCTAAGTGTTTCAGTATCAACTGTCTGAAGCTTCGTGTGCTCTTGCTTGGGTGATGAAAATGTGTGCGTGGTATTTTTTTTCCTAGGGAATTTGACAATTTAAATGTTTCACCACGTAAAACATTAAAAATGCTTATTAATTATTTTGGTTGTTTTTAAAATGCTACTTTGACTTCCTATTAGATGCTTGATATTTACACATTCTTACTGGTTAATATTATTGAATGAAATATGGTCGGACTAAGATAACTGAAATCATGATGTCTGTGGTGCTGTAAAATTTATACTACGACGTGGACAGTTTGGAAATGATCACCACTTTTGATGCTCTGGTTATCAAGGTGAGTAGCAAGTTTTGCCGCAGAGATTATCACCGGACCATTTAGCGAGGGTTGGAGGTTGCCTGGGGGGGTCGGGGGTGGGGGGGAAACTAATTCAGACAACTGTATCTTGGACATGTGTTTGAAAAAGCTTAGGACCTTAAGCAGTCATTGCTTTATGAAATGGTGAAAATGACTTGGTGTGAAATTTCTGGGAGATCTGATTTTCTTATCAAGGTTTTATAAATAGTTCTTCTTTCTATATTTGGATCAGTGAAAGACTGTGAGTTTGTATGTGAAGACATAACTGCCCTTAGTCATGCCTCTCCTTTTTGTCACTAATCACATTCAAGTGCCTGTGTTTTCTCATCTTGCTTGAGAACGTTGTCAGATGAACGTGCTCAAAAGTCCTATGTGATTGGTTTTAAACATTGAGATAAAATTGTCAGTAGCATAGTTTTTTGTGTTAAGTAAGATATCATCTTATGTTTGAGATGCCAGAATGCTTTTATTCTACTGCCTGTGCAATATTTGTGTTTTAAAACACACATCTGAGTATACATTTAATCACGGGGACGTCATCAGTGTAAGCACTGCTCTGAGAAATCCTTAGTTTCAAGTGTTGAATAATAGACGAGTTTGAGGTATCGTCTTTATGGTTGATTCTTAAACGTTTGCTTTAAGAAAATAGTCTTGAATCTCACATGCTGCTGTTTTTATGATACTTTGCCATCTTACTGTGCTGTTTTGTTTTGGAATTCATACGTGTCACTGTTTCCCCTTTTCATTTTCTAAGATGACTCTTGTTTGAGAAAGAGAGGGAGAGATTTCCTGCTCCAGCAGTGGGGTCCAGAGTTTACTATTTATTGCATTGGAATTGTCATAGAATCAGTTTAAAAATCCAAATGCGTCAAGTGCGCCACTCAACTTTTTTTACTCATAAGCTAATATTTTGAAAAGGCACATTTCGATTGTTTCCTTTTTTGCAGCTATATTCGAAAATGGTAGAATGGAAAGGTTTTAAGTAGTTGTCACTTTTTCTGATGATATGCCCATTTCAGTGGCTCTTTTGAAGGTTACTCTTTCATGAACATACCTAAGAAATCTTGTGTAGACAGTCTGCAATATTCAGGAGCCTAACGCTTTTTTCTTTGGTACAGCTTCTACGTTGCATGTTTATTTTAGCATATTTTGGTATTGGTAATTTGATATATTTCATAGTGGCAAAATATTAGCTCTATTTTGGGACTTTTTATAGAACTACCCCTCATATTCAGTAGTGTAGGAAAATGTTCTTGTGATTGTCAGGGTCTCCTAATATTTATCTCAATACTTTTATAATTCTATGAAAATTATTTAATTATTTTAAAACTTATACTTTTCTTGTAAATATGTCACATCTGAATTGTCAGAAAATTACTTTGAATACCTTAATATTTGCTGCATTTTTTTTTCTGTATATAGAACACGTCTTCTTTCAGAATGGGAATATACATGTGCTTCCCAGTGTTTACTTTTACGTCTGCTACTTTATAATGTCAAACTGGTATGAACACTGTAATGATTTGAAAATAAACTTCAAATTCTAACTTACTTCTCGTTTGGTTTGGTTCAGTTTCTGATGTGAACAGGCAACCAGAACCAGTACAAAATCCGTTTGGTTAGTCGACTTGAATTTCCACGGAGTAACTATTTGGTGGCCTTTGGAAGGCACAGCTGGAACGAAAGTTGCACGAGAAAAGATGATTGTTTTTGGGAAAAAGAGCCTGATTATTTTGCTTACCTCAAACAAAAGAAAAACATGTTCTCAAAAGCAGTACTAGATATGTTGGCTTCAGAGCATAGTTTGAATCGTCCAAGCTGCTTTTGCAGCGCGTGGTTATCGGTTAGACTGGACCCGGCCTGAGCGCGGCTGGGTGCAGAGGGCATTTTGATCCCCAGACGGGCCGTTGACATGTACTCATGAAACTGCTTGTCGGGTGTTAAAGGCTGCTTTTTGCAGACCCGCTGTTGGTAACAAATCGTCCGCGTCTGCTCCTGCATCCAGCATCTAATAGCGATGGAATTGGAGAAAGTCTGTCTGTCTTAGTAATTCTTGTTAACTGGTACAATTTAATTTTCTTTCCCTGGAAAGATTTTACATGTTTTTATTTTTAAAAAGCCCAAAATGAGAAAGTTCGAAACTTCGTGGCTTTCACAGAAAAAGAGATTCCTTTCTCAGCTTTTCTCTTACCCTAGTTGCTGTTCAGAAGTCTTCAAGTCATTCCCATACCTTTGTCAAAACGTTAACAGTTGGTGAGGCAGGAGATACTTGTATTAAAAAGTGCAGCGATAGAACAGCTTCATACCAGACTGGGTAAGAATCTTTCTGGTCTCTGGACGGGTTTGCCAGTCTACACAGGACATGATGAAAATACACGTAGTTAGATGGCTTTGTATTTTCCATTTGCCACCTTCCATGTTATGCAGACCCAAAATTGATTGTTTTATATGTTGTTTATTTTTTAATGATTTATGAAAATTGTACTTTTTCAAATCTCATCTAAGACTTACTGAAAATATTACTGAATTGGGGTTAGCGTTTACAGTTTTGATTGGTATAACTTTAGTATTCCGTTTTCATGATGTTTAAAGTGACAGTCCCTTACTGTGGTCTAGGGATGTGGGAACAGTGCCACCTTCTGGTTAGGTCATTGCTAAATTTAAAATAAAGTAATTTGTAGTCTGTTTGACTTTGTGTATTTCACTCATCATAGAAGTTAGAAAAGAAATGTAATTGCATAGGATAGTTTTGAAATTACAATTTAAGTTAACATTTGCAAAAGACCAATTAAACTTTCTATTTGGAGATAATTACAAATTCACATGTAGTTGTTAAGGAATAATACAGAGTTCTTGGATATCCTTTATTCAGTTTTCCCCAGTGATAACATACTGAAACACTATAGTAAAATATTATAACCAGGATTTTGACCCAAATTCAGTCAAGATACAAAACAAGGATCCCTTCTTACTGCCGTTATAGTCACGCTCGCCTCCCATTTTTCAGGTTTGGAAGTACACTTAGTCATAGTAGATGTAAAATCCAACTATTTTGGTAACAGGGTTTGGGCTCTTAACTAGTATGGTATTACTGTCTCCGTAGAAGTCTTGAAAACTATTCTTTGCTTAATTGTACTATCTCCAGATTATTAAATTAGTTGACTTTTCATTAAATCTATTTTTAACATTTCCCAGAACCATAGTATTTCACATGTTAGAAATTGGAAAATAATACTTTCTTCATACATTTAAAGTTAACATTGGAGAACCAATAGTACATAAGTATCCTGATCGTAACCTCCTTGAGAGATGTTAAGCCCTGCTGTTTATATATATACTTAGTAAGATTACTAGAAGAAGGACTATTAAATAAAATAGTTTCCAGATGCCAAATTCTTGCATTGGAACTAGTTGTGGAGACTGGTGATAATCACTTGTAGGGTAGGAGTGAGGTGTTCTTCCATGGGAAGGAGCTTTTGACCTTCTAGTGTAAGATTTTGGGTCAAATCGGTGTCTTCGGTGTACGATATGCCCACGACAGGGATCTCGGAAGATGACAAAGACCATCCACAAGGAATCTGCGGAAAGAAATATACGGTACGTGATCAAATCAAGCGTGGAAAACCACACGTGGAGAGACTGAGGTGGTCAGTGAGTGACTGAGCGGGTGACAGAAGCTTTGTGCCAGAGGGGCCCTCCAAAGGTCCCAGAAGAGGAGAAGGTACCCAGTGAGTAAAAACTAGGTGACATGACAATACATTTGCAGATGTTGATTTGGAATTTGAAGGGTCCAAAATGGTGCAAAAACTTAAATCTTCTCTTAGAGGCTCGTTGCCTCTTTCTCCCTTTCAAATTACAATACTCGTACCAGTCACACTAGTTTTCGTCAGCAGTGTGTTTGGCCCGGCGAGAGGTCGACGGGGAAGGAGTGGATGGGAAACGTGGAGAACTTTCCATGATGTAGAAGATTACCGTGTCAAAGCCCGTTTTGGCCTCTGCCTTTGCTGCCTTCGTAATGGGAACATCTATTGCCCGTGGAACCTTATTTGCTGTTTCCAAATAGGGGCTGTTAGTCCCAGTGACCTGCGTTCCTTTGTGACTTTCACATACCTCACGTTCACTGTCTCAGTTCATGTCACTGCTCGTGTTGTCCTTTCTCCTCCCACTCTGGCCTGTCTAAAGAGAGTTGAGATTATTACTCTACAGAGTTGGTGCTATACTTAGGGTCCCCTCTGGACCCCTTTTGGGAGGGTGTATCTGACGACTTCCTCATTTCCTCTAGAAAATTGATGTGCTTAGGTTTTCTGTCTCTTCTAGAACCAGTTCTGTTAAATCATATACCTTGAAAATTACATCCCAAGTTTTCAAATGTATTTGCATGGAGTTGAGCAAAGTATATGGTGCAAGAACTCCTTTTGTCTTCAACTCAAAATATATGAACAAATGTGAAGACGTTGTTTATGTGGCAGATGATGATATCCTCTGTATTTTACCTGGCACCGAGGTGATTACAAACACAAACGTGGACACCAAAATAAAGCGGTAGTATTCAGGTATAAGGAGGCCATGTAAGTCCAACTTATGAGTCTTTTAAAAATTAAAATTCAAGTGTGAAATGCATTATTTCTCATAAAGCACCTGTGATCCCTGGAGAACAAGTCTGAGTTCCCCGTTTATGAAACACTCTTCTTGTGAAGCAGTGTTTAAACTTAGCTTAATTTCAGGGCTCTCCCACCTTCTCACATGTTGCTGCTGCTTTTTTTGTTTGTTTGTTTTTTAATGTTTATTTTTGAGAGAGACAGAGAGACCATGAGTAGAGGAGGGGCAGAGAGAGAGGGAGACACAGAATCCGAAGCAGGCTGCAGGCTCCGAGCTGACAGCACAGAGCCTGATGAGGGGCTCGAACCCATGAACCATGAGACCATGACCTGAGCCGAAGTTGGAAGCTTAGCCAACTGAGCCCCCCAGGCGCCCCTCACACGTTGCTTCTTGTATATCCCATGTTCCAGTTCAACCGAACCATTCTTCGTTTCCTGGTTTCCCCACCTCTCTGCCTTAATTCTTGCTGCCCCTCATTGGACACCACTGTCCCGGTCATCTTTGCCTTGTGACTCCACTCGCCCTTCAGTTCTTGCTAAGATGCAGCTTTCCCCTTGAGGCATTACAATCACTTTCTCAACTTTCCCACAACATAAGCCAGGATGACCCCAAAATACCCGATTGCCTCTCCCTTCGTAAGCCAACATTCAACTCTGTTCATTGGAAATGGAATTCAATGTAAGCTTCTGCTCTCAGACTCTGGGCTGACTAAAGAGCTTTTCTCTCTCCCCTACAGTTCCTTTTAAAAACCAATGACTTCAAAATTTGGAAGAGATTAGAAAGTGGAAAGAGCCCAAATCGAGCTCTTTGTTGATTAGATTGGCCCAGAAGAGCAGTCAACGAGACAGGAAGCAAAATTCAGACATGCTGGTAGGCCTGGCAGTTCTATAAAAGCCCTTCACCAATGCAGCGGCTTCAACAGTTGCCCACAGCTGTTGGGAAGGTCACGGGCCCCTTTCGCACACTTGCACGTTCAATTTTACATTTGAGTAGAAGCCGCCTGACACGCCCCAGACAGAATAATAAAAGTAGAAAGCACCTGACAGTCCAGCGCTTGGTTCTGGGTGCACCTTCGTGCTCATTTACATGCGTACACGGGCACACTTAACGACTTTGGGACCATGTTCTACAGGCTTTTTTGTAGCCTTTTTTCCATGCCATAGGATATTGTGGACACCATCATCTGGCAATAAATACGGATCAACACTCCTACTTCTAGAGGCTTCAACCTTTGGTCTTGTGTGTTTCTATGCAAAAGTCTCTACCTGTTCTGTTACTGGACCTTTTGATTGTTTCCAACTATGCAATTCTTTAAAACAAATTGATTTTTAATGTTTATTTATTTTTGAGAGAGAGAGAGGAGAACGTGATTGGGGGGAGGGGCAGAGAAAGAGGGAGACACAGAATCTGAAGCAGGCTCTGGGCTCTGAGCTGTCAGCACAGAGCCCGACACGGGGCTCGAACTCACGGACCGCGAGATCATGACCTGAGCCGAAGTCATTTGCTCAACCCACTGAGCCATCCAGGTGCCCCCCCCACCCCCACCCCCGCAACCTTGCAATTCTAACAACACTGCAAGCCGCGTCTTTGCCTCCAGGGGCCGCGCGTCCCTCCACGTGGGTCTGTGGGTCTCGTGGGTGTGCGACCTTCACATCTCTCGATATGGCCAAACCACCTTGTAGGAAGGGCGCATTCTTTCCCGCTCCCGCCGATAGTGCATGAGAGTGCCCATCTCCTCGCATCCTGGACAGCACTGGGTTTCATCATTTTGGGGCATTCTGACTGGAAAAAAGGGTGTCTTGTTGAGATCTTAATTTATGCTCGCTTGAAAACTATTGGGAGTTCACTTTTTTAAATGTTAACTGACCACTTCCATTCGCCCTTTTTGTGGATGGCTGTTTTTGTCCCTATCTATTTTTCTGAGTGCTGCTTGAATTTTTCCTGTTGCCAAGAATTCTGTGTGTCGGAACTACCAACCTTCGTCCTCTATTCATCTTCTATATTTAAATATCCTTGTTTACCACTTGTCTTTCATTTACGTGCGTCTGTTTATGAGTGTCTTTTTCTTTATGGATTTTGCCTTTGCCGTCATGCCTGGAGAGTAATTTTCCACACACATAGGAATATATATACCTCCGACATCTCTCAATACATTTATTGTAACTTTTTACTCCTCAAAGCTGATTCCATCTGGAGTTAATTCTGGCAAATAGTAATAAGGAAAGATCTGATAGCCTCCATCAACCGACCCCAGTGCAGATGCTCAGCAGTGTCTCCGTGCTTTTAGTTTAAATCTATTTCTTGGGGAGTTTTAAAAATCTGTTTCTTCCCACTGATTTGAAATACTACTTGTATCAGTGTCTTAGCCAGAGTGGACTGTTATTAACAGAATGCCATAGACTCGGTGGCTTAGAAACAGCAGAAATTTATGTCTCACAGTTCTGGAAGCTGGAAGGCTCGGACTGAGGTACCAACAGGTTTGGTGTCTGATGAGGGTCCGCTTCCTGGTTAAGAGATGACTGTCTTGTCACTGGGTCCTCACATGGCGGAGGGGGCAAGGGAGCTCTCAGGGGTCTGTCTTACAAGGGTGACAACGGTGCCTTCATGACCTGTCACCTCCCAAAGGCCCTTCTCTCCTAGTACCATAACCTTGGGGGTTAGGTTTCAACACATTAATTGGAGGGGGCCACCCACCTTCAGTCTCTAGCACTCAGGCAGTAATTGTTTACATTGGAGTCCGTTTCTGAACTTTCTAGAACACGGATATGACTATTTCTCTGCCGGGAGCATACAGCATTAGTAATTGCAGCTTACAATACATTTTAATATCAAAGATGTTTTTCTGTTCTATTTTTGAACCTCCAAATCCTCATTTTTGACTTCCAAAAAAATCCCACTTTTTAAAAACCTGCAATTAGGTTAAATTTATAACATCGTCAGGGTGCTTGTTCCTGTGACAGCAGAGATGAAACTCCGGGTCTCTGCCGTGTTTGGTGGCTCTGTGGACAGGTGGTTCTCCTGACTCCCGGCTCTTCCTGGGAGCGTTTGCATTTGTGGGGAGGGGATGTGCAGAGAAGACGCTGTGTGCCTGAAGGCAGTGGAGACTCTGGGTCCTCTGAACACAGCTGCTTTGTGGAGCTAGGAGTGACCAGAAGGACCACGGAGGCAGGGTGGGCATAGAGAAGGGTGTTCTCCCCATTTCTGTTGGATGTGGTGTGGACACAGGCCGGAGGGCTGACATCTCAGCCCTCCCATTGGTCACTCCAGGTCGGGGGTGGTGCTGGGACTAGCTTGTAAGTCAACTGCTGAATGTGGGGGAATTTTGCACGCTTGTCACACACACCCATGATTAAGATTAGACTATCAAAACCTACCGTCAAATAAGTTACATCAGGGTAACTGGGTGGCTCAGTCGGTTAAGCGTCCGACTCTTGATTTGGGCTCAGGTCATGATCCAGAGACCATCCAGAGACCATCCAGAGATCTCACCGTGGCCTGGTGAGATCCAGCTCCGTGTCGGGCTCTGTGCTGAGTATGGAGCCTGCTTGGGATTCTCTCTCCCTCTCTCAATAAACATTTAAAAAATAAAAAATAGATAAGTTACATCTGGAAGAAAGGTACTAAGTGCAAGTCCTCATGTCCTAGTTATGTTACTGCACCTTATTATTATCTGTACCCTGGCAGTTATTCACGCTGTGTACCTGCAAGGCTGAAACACTACATAATGCTGTGCTCGGTGCCTCTCTCCCTGCTATGAATTCAGCAATGCCACACTGGTAACCGGCCACAGTGGGAATGTTTTCCCTGGAAATTGGCAGGTGCTACAACGGAGGGCTTGACTTATTCTTCTGTTGATCGTCTAGGCGAGGGGTTGGCACCTCTTCTTGTCAAGGGCAAGATAGTAAATGTTTTAGGCTTTGCAAGCCATAGGCCTCTATCACAACTACTCACTCTGCCGTTGCACAGGGAAAGCAGCCACGGACGACACAGAATTGAGTCAGGCAGTGTTCCAATACAACTTTATTTGTGGAACTTGTGCCACTTGAATTTCATATAATTTTCTGGTGCCACGAAATACGATTCTTTTTGATTTTTTTTCAGCCATTCAAGAATGTAAAAGCTATTGTTAGTTTGCAGGTTGTAGGAAACCAGGAGGTGGACTGATTTGGCCTGCGGGCCAGTTTGCTAACCCCTGGTTGATAATTAAGAAAGCATTCTGGGGGCGCCTGGGTGGCTCAGTCGGTTGAGCGTCCGACTTCGGCTCAGGTCATGATCTCGGGGTTTGCGAGTTTGAGCCCCGCATCAGGCTCTGTGCTGACAGCTCAGAGCCTGGAGCCCGCTTCGGATTCTGTGTCTTCTCTTTCTGCCCCTCTCCTGCTCATGCTCTGTCTCCCTCTGCCTCTTAATAATAAATAAACGTTTAAAAAAATTTTTTTTGCCTGGAGCCCGCTTCGGATTCTGTGTCTTCTCTTTCTGCCCCTCTCCTGCTCATGCTCTGTCTCCCTCTGCCTCTTAATAATAAATAAACGTTTAAAAAAATTTTTTTTGCCTGGAGCCCGCTTCGGATTCTGTGTCTTCTCTTTCTGCCCCTCTCCTGCTCATGCTCTGTCTCCCTCTGCCTCTTAATAATAAATAAACGTTTAAAAAAATTTTTTTTAAAAAAGCATTCTGTGAAAACCAGTTGCCTATATGGAATTCACAATAAAGAGTATTGTATATTGTATTACTATTTGTAAATCATGTGCTATATATCTCTCTCAAATCAGTAAAATTTATAGTAAATCCCCCCCCCAAAGAACTCGTGGTTAATATTGAATTGCCCTGAACATCTAGTGCTTGGCACCCTCGTTTTAGTCCAGATATTAATAGGATTGTCTCTGGTGTTTTATTATTATATATGATGCTGGCTGTTGACTTAAGGTATTCTTCATCATATTAAAGAAGTTCCTTATTTTTTAGACACCAAAAAAAAAAAAATCCTCTCAGGAATGGATATGGAATTTCATGAGATACTTTTTGGGATTTGGGATGATATGAAAAATTATATTAATACAATTTGGAATAACACAGCATTCTTGCATGCTTGTTCCATTCTTTAATGCAGTGCAGAATGATTTGCTTGTTTTTAGTGGCCCCATACCTGTACCCATAAGTAATATTGACTTGTATATTTTTTTCAGGGGGAGAAGGGGTGCTTTCTTTTAGAAGTTTTAGTATCGGCGTGTGTCTGCTTTGTAAAATGAATTGGGAAGTTTTTCATTTCTCCCCCCAACCTTCTCTCTCAAAGAAAATGAGATTATCTGTTTACTTAAAGTTCCCAGGAATTCAACCATGAAACCTGTTGGCCTCAAGAATTTTTTCAGAGGTGATTTTTATTTGTTTGTTTTGACAGACATTTCATTTGCTCCGTAGATGCTGGCTTACTTAAGATTTTTAAAAATTCTGTCAAAAAAGCAATTTGTAATTTCTTTAAAAAATATTTTTCAGTGTTTATTGCGTTTTTAAAAATATTTTATTTTGAAGTAATCTCTACACCCAAAGTGGGGCTTGAATGTAGAACCCTGAGGTCAAGAGTTTCACACTCTACCAACTGAGCCATCCAGGCGCCCCTGATTTGTGATTTCTGAGAAAATTTCTATTCCATCCCTGTTTCCCCTGTTTCCCTACAATCTCTTCTCCCAGTTCAAATATCAGATTGTTCACTCATTGGGTGAAGGCCTTTGATACTTTCCCATTGTTCTTCAGACAATGACTATATCCCATGGTCTACAAAGACCCTTCATGGTCTAGTCCTAGCTTCTACTTCTCCTGCCTTGGGTACGGTGTCAGCGCTGTAGGAGGCATCGCATGCCCCTGCCTAGAGTAACGGGCAGCCCAGAAAGAGGAGCTAACAGATACATGCTGACAACTGCATTTTGTTCTGATTCTGGAAACCGTTCCGTTTCAGCCTTCAAGGGGCCTTAATTGTTCTGGAATGTTTGCTGACGTAATAGAGCTTGGCTTCTGATGGCTTCTTGTCCTTAGGCTTAAAGGTAGAGCAGGCATTAATAAATGTTACAAAACATCTTTGGTTGTGCTCAGCCAGTTTTTTTCCATCAGAAGAAAGACTGTGCTTGATTAAACGCTATCATCCTTTCCCAAGGGTTTCCCGGGGACAAGACATTTTGCCGCCAACTCTGGAGCGTAAGAAAGAAGAGGGATGGGGCGCCCGGATGGCTCGGTCAGTTGGGTGTCTTGACGTTTGACTTCGGCTCCGGTCATGATCTCACAGTTGGTGAGTTCGAGCCCTGAGTCAGGCTCATCGCTGATAGTGCGAAGCCTGCTTGGGATTCTCTCTCCCTCTCTCTACCCGCCCCTCCCCCATTTGTGTGAGAGCTCGCGCTCTCGCTCTTTCTCAAAATAAATAATAAAAAAAAGAAACATGAGGGAGGGAGACACACAGAAGTTACCCCTATTACATGGCAGACTGTCTCATGGAATGTACTAGGTTTTGCTGCTGCAGCAAATACCTCAGAGGCTTATAACCATACAGGCTTATTGATCCTGCTGTGTGTCCGCCACGGCTTGGCCACAGCTCTGCTCTTCACCAGGTGGCTCAGTCAGCGAAGCGTCTGACTTGAGTTCAGGGCATGATCTCGTGGTTCACGGGTTCGAGCCCCGCATCGGGCAACCTCTATCTGGAAAATGGAGAAAGAGGGAAAATCACGGAAGAGGGAAAAGATACGCAGTCATGTAACCCCTCCTAAGACTTAAGTGACACATGCCATTAATGCCCGCGTTTCATTGGTCAGAGAAAATGATACGATCCAGCCTGACGTCAAAAGGGCAGCGAAGTATGAGGTTGAACCATATAAGATTGCCACTTTAGCAAGTCAAAAAATGACCAAATATCAGCAATGTTATTTGATTCGACCTGCTATAATCCTCCTATCGGGAGGGCAAGGAATATTTGAATCTACCCCGTAGATGTACCAGCAAAGTTGCAAATAGTAAAAAAAAATTGTCTTTTAAATTCAGATGAGGATATGCAAAGAATTAAAATTCAAAAATCCTGTATTTCGCTTGAGTTGCACACATACAACCAACCCTTCCATGTCTCAATAAGGAATTTAAAATCTGCTGAGCCCTTGCAATGTGTCGGGTTCTATGAGAGATGGCAGGATAGAGGCATCTGTCCCCAGGGAGCTGACATTCTGGCTTCTGCCCCGGGAACCAACATGGATGATATGTAGATAGGAGGCAGGGGCATGGGGAGCTGTGGCAACTTGTGGTCCTTCTCTAAGCCCAGTGTTGTGGCCAAATTCATTTCTGTGCAGCCGCAGAACTCACGGTGGCTCCTTCAAGGGCAGCTGGAGAATCCCTAAGCTTGGCGCATGCCTCATCAGGTCAGGCCTACCAGGGTCTCCTCCTGCTGATTAACTCAAGGTTAGAGTGATTACTTTTAACATCTGCAAAATCCCTCTGTCTTTGGCATTTTTAAAAAAGTTTAATTTATTTAGGGAGAGACAGACAGAGAGAGCATGAGCAGGAGAGGGGCAGAGAGAGAATCCCAAGCAGGCTCTGCACGTCAGCGCAGAGCCCCACGTGAGGCTTGAACTCATGAACCACAAGATCATGACCTGAGCCGAAATCAAGGGTCAGATGCTCAACCAACTGGGCCACCCAGGCGCCCCTGACTTTGGCATTTAATACAACCTAATCGCAGCAGCATATCCATGGTCCTACCTATATTTCAGGGGAGGGGATTTTCCGGGGGTGCATACCAGGGGCCAGGAAGCTTGGAGGCCACCCTAGAATTCCTCCTGGCTTGGGGTTGTTAGCCTTTTTAATTTTAGCCATTCTTGTAGGCGTGTGTCATTGTTTTACTCTGTATTTTCCTGACATCATTGGCTATTCGTAGATCATCTTTTGTGAAGTCTTTGTCTCAGATTTTTTTTTTTCTCTTCATTTGTCTTTCTTTTTGTGGAGTTGTATATTCCGAGTATGGGTCCTTGTTTAGATACAGTATTGTAAGTATCTTCTCCCAGTGGATGATTTTCATTTTGGATGAACAGAAATTACTTATTTTAATTATGTCATACTTGTCAGTTTTTTTTTTTTTTTTCAACGTTTATTTATTTTTGGGACAGAGAGAGACAGAGCATGAACGGGGGAGGGGCAGAGAGAGAGGGAGACACAGAGTCGGAAACAGGCTCCAGGCTCCGAGCCATCAGCCCAGAGCCTGACGCGGGGCTCGAACTCACGGACTGCGAGATCGTGACCTGGCTGAAGTCGGACGCTTAACCGACTGCGCCACCCAGGCGCCCCACTTGTCAGTTTTTTAAATAGTTAGTGATTTCTGTGTCCTCTTTATGAAATCTCTGCCTACCCTGGGGTCGTAAAGATATTTTCCTATCGGGAACCTTTCTCCTGAACTCTGCATTGTTTTTACTTTTCAAATTTAGGTCTATGATCCACTTTGAAAAATTTTAATTTTGACATGGGACCTAGCTCATTTTTCTTCCATATCAATAGCCAAACGGTTCAGTGCCATTTATTGAGAAGACCCTACTTCAGTTATGCTTTTGTTAAATCAAAATGTTTTGATGTCTGAGTCTGATCTGGGCTCCCTCCTATTCCAGTGAGTTATATGTTTGTCTGTATGCCCAGACCAAACTGTCCTGATTGTTATATTCATTTTTAATTTTTAAGATTTTTTATTTTTATAATTTAAGAGATTTTTTTGTTTACTTATTTATTTGCATTTATTTATTTTGAGAGAGAAAGAAAGCATGAGCCGGGAGTGGCAGAGAGAGAGGGGGAGAGAAAGAATCCCAAGAAAGGGGCTCGAACTCACAAACCATGAGATCATGACCTGAGCCAAAGTCAGACGCTTAACTGACTAAGCCCCTGTCCTGATTAGTTTTAAATTACGCTGTGATGTTTAAACACCACCTTTAAAGGTATCCTGGGAGTCGTGACCTCTATAGCGTTCGCACGGCTATTTCCTTGTGCCAGGGAGCAGGGCACAGGCCGCTAGAAATGGGGACACAGAAAGGGGGAAGTAGGGAGTGAATAGGTCATGTCCAGACAGAGCTCCACTGAAGACTTCAAAAAGATGTACGGATGTCTTGGATTTAAAAACTCGAAAAAGCATCCTCGTTTTAAAATGTCAGAAAACATAGGGGCGCCTGGGTGGCTCAGTTGGTTGAGCATCCCACTTGGGCTCAGGTTGCTCTCTCTGTTTGTGAGTTCAAGCCCCGAGTCGGGCTTTGCGCTGATAGAGCGGAGCCTCTCTCCCTCTGCCTCTCCCCACCTCCCTCAAAAATAAACGTTAACAAACTTTCTTTTAACGTCAGAAAATACAGATTTGGAACAATCTATAAATTTGGGGCGTTATTCAGGGCTCAGCACTCGTGCACACTCAACTGCTGGCTATGTAAAAGGCAGGCATGGGCCGCGTCCACAAAGGATCAGGAGCAGGTGCTGAGCTCAGTGGTGGGACAGGGTGGGTTTGAAGGGCCTGAGGGACAAGGAGTGACCACAGGCAGGAGCATGGGCCAGTGTCGGGGGTCCTCAGACGGGGAGCCCCCGCTGCAGGGAGAGCATGCCCGGGAACTTGGCTTTCACTGATGGCAAAGGCCTCCGGCTTTCTGACCTTCTCTTCCTTTACTTTTGCCTATCTCCTCCAGAATGGCTGCTCAGTACAGAAAATATCACCAATCAGTCTCCACCCCCCCACCCCTCCACCCCTCCACCCAGAAATAGCCTCAGGCTTTGTTCTGCCCACGTTGGAGCCTGACAGTCAGTTTCTTAACAATCAGGGGCAGGGCGAGCCCGACGCACACTTTTGTTTGTATCCTGCATTTCTTGCTTGGTGTATTAGCATCTCTCTGGGTCACTACCCTGCTTCCTCTGGAATCTCAAACTAGGGAAGCTGGGCCATTAGTGAGGATTTCCTGAATCCCCTTTGAAGGATCAGGGTGGTTGGGCTGGGTCTTCCTGTAGCTGAGGGGTCCGGTTATCTCTCCCTCCCCTCTCTCCAGCCACAGGTCTTCAGGACGGGGAACGCTGGTGCCCCTTTCAGGCCTGATCTCTAAAGTGGCGGCTCTTCTTTTTTAAGCGACAGTGAAGTCATTTAATGACTGGGTGCCAGGAACTAGGCTAGGCTTGAGCGCCCAGACGCCGCCTACAAGAGGTGGAGGCCATCGGGAAAGAGGGACACAGGTCTCCACAATGCGAGGTGACAGGGCTTTAAGAAAGGATGGGGGGGGGGCAGTGGAAAAGTACCTCGGCTGTGATTCATCGGGGATAATGCTCTGCTGGTGTCACGCCATCCAGGAGTGCCGACAGCTGACGGCTGGAGGACACATCAAAAATAGAACCAATTTTGGGCGAAATGGGTGAAGGGATTAAGAGATTCCAAAAAAATTTTAAAAAATAAGAGGAATCAGTTTAAGGGAAGAAAGTCGATGAAAATCAACACAAAATGTATTACTCCTGTGCCATACCTGGCCTCTGCTGCAAGCTGTCTGTTGAACTCAACAACCTGAGACCATTGTGGCTGGCACTGTCTGGTCCAATGGGCAGGTCAGGCTTCCCGTTCCAGACAACTCCCAGCCTGCTGGCGGAGGGCACTGCGGTGGCCCATCTGAACACAGACCGCTGATTAAACTACAGGCTGTGAATTAGACGAATAGAATTCCCAGAGTCGCGGAATTTTGGATCCCGAAGGACATCACCCTGGCTGTGAGACAACAGGATGGTTTAAACACGTATTCACATAGCCTCAACACAGAGTAACGGTCCGCCTGCGGTTCCCAGCCTGACTGCTCCCTGGAGTCCCTGGGAGGGCTCTGAAAACTCAGCATCAGGGATGCTCAATCACACCCCCTAGAGGATTCATTTCTAACAGTCCTATCGAGGTAGCATTCAAATACCATACAACTCACCGTTTCAAAAGGTCCAGGCCAATGGTGTTTAGCGTGTTCCGAGGGGTGCAACCATCACCACAATTTTAAAACATTTTAATCACCTCAAAAAGAAGCCCCTTTCTTTTTGCTGTTACCTCTCTATCCCACCATCTTCCCCCCAGCCCTAAGCAACCACTAATCTATTTCCTGTCTCTGTAGATTTCCCAGATGTTGTCGACATTTCATTCCAAAGGAATCGTACGATATGCGGCCTTTTGTGACTGGTTTCTTTCATCTGGCAATAATGTACTCAGGGTTCATCTATTTTGTACCATGTGTCAGGATTCCACTCTTTCACGGCTGAGGACGATTCCATGGCATGGATACGGCACGCCGACTGGACACGTGGGGGTATTTCCACCTTTTGGCTGTTGTGAATAACGCTGCTACGAACATTCGTGTACCAGCCTCTGGGTGGACATATGCTTTTGTCTCTCTTGGGTGCGTACCAAGGCATGGAATTGCTGGGCCACATGGTAACTCTGTGTTTAATTATTCGAGGAACCCCTAGACTGGTTTTCAAAGTGGCTGCACCATTTTCCATTCCCATCAGCAGCGTTGGAGGGTTCCCTTTTCTCAACATTTCTGCCTTCTCCCGTTATCATCTGATTTTTTTTATACAAGCCATTCTAGTGGGTGTGGTGTCTCCATGTGGTTTTGATCCATTGATGACTAATGATGTTGAGCATCTTTTCATTATTGGTGCCTCTAGAGGATTTTCTTTTATGTTTATTTATTTTGAGAGAGAGAGATTGCACCCGCGTGTGCAACTGTGAGTGGGGGAGGGGCAGAGAGAGGTGGGGGGAGAGAGCTGCAAGCAGGCTTCGCGCTGTCAGTGCAGAGCCTGACTTGGGGCTCGATCTCACTGAGATCAAGACCTGAGCTGACACCAAGAGTCGGTCGCTTGGCCACCTGAGCCACCCAGGCGCCCCGGTGCCTCTAGAGTTTTTGATTCCATTGATCTGGGTGATTTATTTTCAAGAAACTTTTTTATTTTGAAATAATTTTTGGTTTAGATAAAAGTCGTAACAGTCGTATAAAACTCTCATTTACCCTGCACCCAGCTTCCCAAACCCAGCTTCCCCACATGTCGATCACACTTGCTCATTCTGCACTCCTGAGACATTTAAGAGTGAGTTGTAGACAGCAAGGCCCTATACCTCTAAATGCTTTAGTGTGTATTTTCTTTTCTTCTTTAATTTGTTATTATTATTTTTAACATTTATCTGTTTTTCAGAGAGAGAGAGACAGAGCACAAGTAGAGGAGGGGCACAGAGAGAGGGAGACACAATACGAAGCAGGCTCCAGGCTCTGAGCTGTCAGCACAGAGCCCGACTTGGGGCTCGAACCCATGAACCGTGAGATCATGACCTGAGCTGAAGTCGAACGCTTAACTGACTAAGCCCCAGGCTTAGTCCAGGCACCCCATGTGTTTAAAAAAAATTTTTTTAATGTTTATTTATTTTTGAGAGAGAGAAACCCGGGGAGGGGCACAGAGAGGGAGATACAGAATTGGAAGCAGGCTCCAGGCTCTGAGCTGTCAGCACAGAGCCCGACGAGGGGCTGGAACTCAAGAACCACGAGACCATGACCTGAGCTGAAGTTGGACGCTTAACCGACTGAGCCACCCAGGGGCCCCTCCATGTATCTTTCTTAAAAAACAAAATTAAAAACCAACTTGCTCTTATGCAACCATAGTAATAAATGATCAAGATCAGAAAATCGACACTGATTCAATACTACTATTTACTGAATTTGATCAAATTTTGCCAAATTCCAGGATGTCAGCATTTTAAAATAGCTCCACAGGTGATTCCAATAGACACCAGGGGCGTCTGTCTCCTCTTGTGGAGAAGGACCGTAGAAACGAGAATGCCCTCCCTGAGGTCACCGGCAACTTAGGGCAGGGTTTTTAGGGTGTCCCGCCCTTGAGGCATCTTCTATGACTTAGGAAAAGAGGCCTTTCCTAGAGCTGAACCAGATGGGCAATTGCATGGCGAGGGGACAGTGCCTTTGTTGTCGTGTCAGGCCTCTGTACCCTAGCACCAGGCACATTCTCTATGTAGGGCTGACGATAGCTGAGAAAGGGGAGGGGAGAGGCAGAGCTCCTGAGGGCCTGGGACTGTCAGTCTGTCCTGCATCGTGGGACACGTGCCCTTCATGTCTGCCCTTGGAGAGTCTGTGCTTGACATTGAGTGGGAAGGAGAGGAGCTGGTTATAGGCTGAGGGGCAAACTGTTTCTTTGTTGTATTCCATGATCTGAGCTGCCAAAATCGGGAGTCTTCTCTCCTGCTAAAACCTGTCTCCAGACTCTCCCTCCTTCCACGCCCCCATCCCTCAAACCAGATTTCACCCTGGTCCTGGTGGTCTTTCCAACCCACAAATCTGACCACATCCCTTTCCTGATTAAAACCACTAGATGAAGCCAGAGTTCCTCCATATGCAATAAATGGGAAGAGCGGCTGTCTCTGCTGGGCCCTTCCCCGCCCCCTGGTCTCTAACTCCTACTCACTCGTAAGACTTACTCTGGCGTCTCTCTGCAGAAGCCCCTCTGAGGCTGGTTATCTGTTCCCGCAAATGATGCCATGCGTCTCTCCCACAATACGACCCAGCGTGCGTATGCGGAGATGTGTCAGTGGAGCAGGGATGGGCGGTGGACAAGGGACGGGAGGGGGACACACGTTATTTGCCTAGTGCCTTGTTACCCCAAGCGGAGTCTCCAGGCCAACGGGCATCACGTCACCTGAAACTTGTTAGCAATGCACATCCTCAGGCTCCGCCCCAGACCCACTGGATCAGAAATTCGGGGCGGAGCTCAGCCACCTGCCTGGCAGCTGGCCAGCCCTCCAGGTGTTCCTGATGCTGGCTCAGGCTTGAGAACCACTGGCCTCGCAGCCAGAATCAGGGGCAATTCAGCCCTTCCCTGGGTTCAAGTAATTCAAGGTGGATATTCTCCACGGCTGGGAAGTCAAGAATATCAACCAATATTTCCAGTGCACCTAGTATGGGCCGGACAAAGGACACAGGAAGATGCACTGGGTGGGAGAGTGGGAGCGGGTGGGGGAAACCCAAAGCCCGTAGAAGGCCATCTGGGTGGCCCCTCCAGCTGCTGGGCTGGGTTTGGAGTTACACTGATGGAAGCGGAGACCTCAGCCCTCAGGGACCTCTGGCCAAGGCTTCTAGAGTAGCCATTAGGTAAGGGGCACCACCTGTATATTCCCACAGCTTCACGTTTCTCATGGTCCCATTAGTATAGGGATTTCAAAGGAAACCACATTTGGCTGTAAATGTAAGAAGATAACGCAAGTCTGTAGAGAAAGAATCTGGGCCTTCTAGGTCACGTTCGTTTAAAATGTTGATATCCTGGGGCGCCTGGGTGGCTCAGTCGGTTAAGCGGCCGACTTCGGCTCAGGTCATGATCTCGTGGTCCGTGAGTTCGAGCCCCGTGTCGGGCTCTGTGCTGACAGCTCAGAGCCCAGAGCCTGTTTCGGATTCTGTGTCTCCCTCTCTCTGAACCTCTCCCGTTCATGCTCTGTCTCTCTCTGTCTCAAAAATAAATAAACGGTAAAAAAACAAAAAAAAAACAAAAACAAAAAAATAAAATGTTGACATCCAGGGGCACCTGGGTGGCTCAGTCAGTTAAGCGTCCAACTTTGGCTCAGGCCATGATCTCATGGTTCATGAGTTTGAGCCCCGTGTCGGGCTCTGTGCCGACAGCTCAGAGCCTGGAGCCTGCTTCAGATTCCGTGCCTCCCTCTGTTTCTGCCCCTCCCCTGCTTGTGCTGTCTCCCAAAAGTAAATAAACGTTAATTTTTTTTTAAATGTTGACATCCAAGCACCCCCCTACTGATAAATACATTCAGTGAATAGTTTTTAATACTCTAGACCTTTGGCCCTTTGTGTGTAACTTAGTGCCTATATAACTAGATGATGAAATACTTCTAAGACTGAACACCCTCCTCCATTTAAAAACTTTTTTTTTTTTTACGAGCACCTTTAAAATTCTGGTTCAGAATTTCTTTTATTCAAACTCAAACATTCTTGCCTAAAAGGCAGTCTGTTCCGTAAGTGACCTTGTTCTATTTTCATGCTGCTCCTAACAAAATTGACAAGTTGTCACTCATTGCACTTTGGCGGTTGCCTGTGGCTCTGTTTGAACTTGTGTCTGTCAGATATTCGGTCAATGAGAGTGGAAAAATCCAGTCATATGGCATGCATGCACTTTTAATTTCTTAGAGCAAATATGTTGGAAAGAGCCGATTAATGCAAACACAGACCATTGGTCTTCTGCAAATGACAGGGGACATATTAGGGTAAATTAATGAAAGATCTGAATTATAGATCTTGAAGGCTTGAAAGGAAACACAGAACAGCAGGCAGGCCAGGGACTGGTTTCTATGGGTCCTCCTTTGATTAAGAGACATGAATGTTTGGTGATTTGATATTAGAAATGCTAGTGTTTCTTCTTTTTATTATTTTAGAGGGAGAGAGGGGTAGAGATTTCAGGAGGGGGGGAGGGACATGGGGGAGAGAGAGAGAGAGAGAGAGAGAAAATCCTCTAGGATCCCCTAGAATCCCCTAGGATCATGACCTGGGCCAAAATCAAGAGTTGGAGGCTCAACTGACTGAGCCACCCAGACCCCCGAGAAATGCTAGTATTTCTTTTTTTTTTTTTAATTTTTTTTAACGTTTTATTTATTTTTGAGACAGGGAGAGACAGAGCATGAACAGAGGAGGGTCAGAGAGAGGGAGACACAGAATCTGAAACAGGCTCCAGGCTCTGAGCTGTCAGCACAGAGCCCGACGCGGGGCTCGAACTCACGGACCGCGAGATCATGACCTGAGCCGAAGTCGGCCGCTCAACCAACTGAGCCACCCAGGCGCCCCGAGAAATGCTAGGATTTCTAAAGTGCCTCTGAAGTTCTCAAACATATTTTAAACATCCTCGCCATTTGCATGATTTCTGAAGGAGGGGCTCGCGTGGAAGAGGTCATGCTGAAATGAATTGTCACAAAGCTATTGGAATCTCTCTGCCTCTTATCTTACTGGGTTACGTTAACTGCATCTTCAGTGTAGTTCAAAGTGCTTCTTAGCCTAGACTCTAATAATGTGTCTGTATTTAAAAATGTATGTTGCTGAATCCATTTTCTTTTTCAAGCCACCGTCCTTACTGCGGTAAGGTGATTCTGCCAAAACCCAGCTCCTTCAAAGCCCACTGGAGTTCCACATCAGCACCAGGGTAAAGCCCAAATTCCTTAGGAGGACAACAGGAGCCCTTCAGAACCTGGCCCTGCCCTCCAGCTGCCTCTCCTGACCACGGGGCCCCTCTCCTGCCAGACATACACTGGACAGCTTGGAATTTCCCCAACTGAGTGGACTCATAGGGTGCCCCGTGTGCTGCCTGCTCCTGTCCGCCTGGTGACTTCCTCCCCATCCCTCGAGATGCGGCCCAGTTAGCATCTCTAAAGTCCTAATTCCTCCCCCTCATAGAGTTCCCTCCCGTCACCCTGTGCTTGCCTTCTTATTGCTGTCTCCGGTGTGATAGGCACCAGTCTCATACCGCTAAGGGGGTGCCCTCGTGTGGTTACGCTCAAAGAATTGAAATGAAATACAAATAAAGTCTCTTGGCTGCACTTGCCACATTAATGACGCTCAGCAGTTAGTTACACATAGTTAGTGGCTATCATCTTAGGTAGAGAACGTTTCCATCACTGCAGAAAATTCTAGACTTTGAGCTGCATTTAATGCTGCATCTCCAGTGTCTAGCAGAGTGTCCAGCACTTGGCAGATGCTCAAGAAATTCCTCTAAGTGAAACTGAACCGATGTGGGACCATCTTCAGAGAGGCAGGAAGGAGCAGATGTGTCTTTTGTCAAAGGAGGTCATGACTTTCCGATGGACATAATGGGAGCGTGCTTGGTTCTCAGAGGGAAGGGAATCGAAACTGGCTCAGAAGTCACCTTTTACCTGGGCAGCCTGTCCCCAGCCAAGGCTGTTACTATGGAGAGGGCGGGACTAGATGCTAGGGGCAACTTGGGGATTCTGCCACCCTATAGCAGCAGAGAACAACCTGGCTTGAGGGGCACTTTGGGTGACAGCATGGAGCATTCTGGATGTCAGGTGAAGAAGTTTGGACTTTCTAAGATTTCGAGCCCCTGAAAATGACTGAGTAGGGCAATTGCAAGATTGTAGGAAAAGTCAAAATGATTGCTACAGCTCCTTAGGCTTTAGGTCCTGTGGATTAGGAAAGGCACTTCGAGTCCCCAATCATTCTGGGTCCTTCGTACTTTTGGGAGGCCCCCAAAGTGGGAGATCTTTCTCTTTGGGGGCAGCACAGACATGGTTGCTCTGTGCCAGTTCAGAAACCTCATTTCCTAATGGAGGCTTTGTCAGCCATGGTGTTTTATTTGTTCATTATTCATGAATACACTTGACTCTGTTCAACATTAAGGTTTAATGGCTGCAAATTTGGGCCGCAGAGAAGATAGCAGGGCCTACGTAGCTTCCAAACGACTCCCTTTTCCCTGGAAAAATCTTCTCTAGGAATCCGTGCCAAGCCCCGGTGAGAAATGAGTTTTCATGATGTATTTGAAACACGCATCTTGTAAGAAACTGTCATTATACATGGCATCAGGGTGGGGAGACAAAGAAAAGAAAGAGTAGTCCTTTCGGACCAAAAGCATTAGTTTTAGATCCGGAAATGCTAGGAGTAAGGGAATACCTGGTTTCAATTGTATTATTCCGTGTCCTTCAGCCCATGCACACTCATGGACACACGCAGGGGCACATACACACAGGGCACCCTCCTGAGTGGACGGTGCAAAAAATCTCCATAATCCATCCAGTGGATCTTTAATTTCTCGAACTCAGAGTCGAAGGTCTTGGGCGAGGGCCCTCCTATGAGCTGTCTTCTCAGCGATCCCCATTAACGCAAGAGCAGGTGAGTGAACTGTAGTCACACCGGAGGGGAGATGGTATGATGTGATCACGGTCTTTCCAGAACCTTGGGCATTGTCAGTTCTGCTTGTCGGGCGCTGTTCAGCCCTCCACTCCTTGGCTTGCGTTTCCCGATCGCCGTCGTTGCGAACATCACTTCCGGGTTGTGAACCATTACAGGAGCGGTTTCCTTGCCACAAACACCCTTTTTTTAGCCACTGGATGCGTAGTCACCCCCATTTTCCCGGTGAAGGTCTCGAGGTTCTTAAATAACTTGCCCAAAGTCACAGAATTAAGGGCCAGAAGCGGGACTTTGACTCCCAAACTCATCAGACGACACGGCTCCTGCCAGCTTCACTAGGTCACATTTAACTCACCCTGGCGAGGAGGAAGGGCATTGCAGGAGGAGGGAAGAGCATGGGCAGAGACACAAAGACTTTCAACAGGAGAAGGTATGTTCCAGAAAATACAAGTTATTCAGCACTGGGGGAGTCAGGTGTGTGTGGCGGGGCAAAGGGGTGGAGAATGGAGTGAGGGGGAAGGGGTGATGGGGACTCATTGAAACTGGCAGGGACTTGGCCTCTGATAGGGAAAAGGCCAGGACCCATTCCCAGCATGCAGTTTTATTTTTAATCAGTTATTTCACCCTCGCAGCTTGGCTGGAGGGTGGAGGATGGGGTCCTGGCTGTATCACTCTTGTAGTGTGACCCTGGGGGAGTCACACTACCCTTTCTGGCTCTCAGTTTTCTCGCTCATCTGCAAAGCGAGAGTATTGGACGAAAAGAAGTCACTACCGCAGGCCAAAGTTTATCGTATCTGCCCACTGGGCTGCAGTGGGGAGACGCTTTATTGGCTGATCCACTTTGCTAATTATTCCCCTCACCCCCCCATCCCCCTTTTTGGGTAATCACAGCTAGCCAGGGGCTCAGCACCCCTAATCAGAATGCTGTGCCCCTCTCCAGTATCCAGGGACTGAGTGAATTCTGGCTCAAGGTCTCCCTTTACACAAGGATGAAGATTGTGGCTTTAGGAAATCCTGTGCTAATGTCCTTCTAGAAGTCCAGGCTGCTGGACCTCCTGTTTCCCAACTCTTGGTCCCAGGTACCCCTCAGGATCCTGGATGCTATTGGCTCACATTTGGGAGGTGCTTTGGGCGGGGGCGGTTATAAATATTTGGATTTTGCTTTTTAAAACTATTTTTATTGGAAAAACATCCCGTGCACAAGGGAACCACCCAAATACAAAAAAAAAAAAAAAAAAAAAAGCAAAATCCCTAAGCCTCCTGTGCCCCTTCCCACACCTACTCCACCCCAAGGTCGGAGCTCCCAGCCCGCCCGTCCTTCCTTCGGCATCTCTGCCTGGGCGGGGCGTGTGCGAACCGGTCTCCTCCCTTGGCCTCAGGTGTAAGCTTTGTCCATCTGCTGAGTATCGGCCCGGAGGCCGACGCCCGAGGGCCTGGCGCCACCGGGACGCGCGGATCCACCTCCGGAGTCGCCCCTGCCCCTCCAGGTGATGCCTTGACTTGCATCTGTCCCAAAGGAAGCACCGAAGACTCTCAGGTGGAAGATCAAAGATGAACTCCTTTAGGTAATAACAACGTTTTGAGATAATCATGCACGTGGTGAGAAACTCAGGCGCTACAAAGCCCCTCTCTCACCCAGGACTCCCACACACCCCCCGCCCCGGTGCTACCAGCTTCTCGCGTCTACGCTCCGGAGCTATTCCGTGCATGTACAAGCACGCCTCCCACCCGTTAACAACTTTCCAAAGGAATCTGACGCGAGTGATTGTATTCTAATTACTTCGGCTCTTTGCTTTTTTCACGTAACCGTGGGTCTGGCCGCGGGCTTTCCGCCAGCCCCGCCTTCCTCGCAAGGCTGCACCGGTCGCGCGTGTGGGACGCGGGGGTCAATTCCAGGGAAATGCCCGCCCCCCTCCTCTGGAACGCATGACCGAGGGGCCAGCGGGTCCCCGGCTCGGCAATCTGGGGAACTTCCTCGGGCCCGCGCACGCGCGCGCGCGGGGCCGCCGCAGGTTCCCCTTCGCAGAGTCTCCCTCTTAGTTTTAGGCTGGCGAGGGGCGTGCGAGAACCCGCGGGCGGGAGGGGCGGGAGGGGCGCGCGGAGCCGGACACCGAGCCCCGCGAGAGGGCGGACCCGCGCGCCGCCCCGCCCGCGCCCCGCGAGCCGCGCCGTGCCCGGGCGCGCCCGCCCTGCCCCCGCCGCGGGCGGTCCCCGCTGCAGCCGCCCGCCCGCCCCCCGTCCGCAACCCCCCCCCCCCCGGCCGCCGTGCCCGTCCCCAAGGCGGCTCGTCACCGCCGCGAGGCCAATGGGCTGGGCCGCGCGGCCGCGCGCACTCGCACCCGCTCCCCCTAGTCCCTCCCGCGCTCTCCCCGGCGCCGCTCTCCGGCCCGCGCCCAGCCCGCCGCCGCCGCCGTCGGAGCCGCCATGCAGCCCCCGCGCGCCTCGTGCCTCCCGCCGCCGCCGCTGCTGCTGCTGCTGCTGCTCGCGGCGCCCGCCCCGGCGCAGCCGTCCCGGGCCGGACGCTCGGCGCCTGCCGCCGCCGCCGGGTGCCCGGAGCGCTGCGAGCCCGCGCGCTGCTCCCCGCCGCCGGCACACTGCGAAGGCGGCCGCGTCCGCGACGCGTGCGGCTGCTGCGAGGTGTGCGGCGCGCCCGAGGGGGCGGCGTGCGGCCTGCAGGAGGGCCCGTGCGGCGAGGGGCTGCAGTGCGTGGTGCCCTTCGGGGTGCCCGCCTCGGCCACGGTGCGGCGGCGCTCGCAGGCCGGCCTCTGCGTGTGCGCCAGCAGCGAGCCGGTGTGCGGCAGCGACGCCAACACCTACGCCAACCTGTGCCAGCTGCGCGCCGCCAGCCGCCGCTCCGAGAGGCTGCACCAGCCGCCGGTCATCGTCCTGCAGCGCGGCGCCTGCGGCCAAGGTACCTGCGCGCCCGGGGCTCCCCGCTCTCGCCATCCCGGCCCCGGCGGGCCGGCCGGGCGAGCCGAGGGGCGGCGAAGCGTCGCGGGGTGTTGGGGCTCCCACCTGCTGCGAGAGGCGGGGCCCCGGACCCCCGGTGGGGGAACTTTCCGCGGGCCCCCTGGGGACCCAAGCTTTGCGCCCGGCCCGGGGCCGGCTCCGCGCCCGGCGGGTGCCCCGCGCGCTCTGGGCGGCAGCCCCGGGTCAGGGTGACGGGGCGTCCCGCCCGCTGGCCGGCTGCTGGGTGCCCCGCGAGGCACCACAGCGCCCCGGGGGAACACGGACAAACGAGACAGGAGTGTGCGCGTAGAGTTGAGAGGGATTGGGAAAGGTGCCTTGTGTCGGAGGCGTCGGGACCGCCAGGACTCATTGCTGTCGCTTTGCCTTCCTTCTACTTCTCTGCATTCCGCCCCCCACCCCCCTGGCGCCTTTAGAGTTAAGCGTGCGTTCGTCTTACTATGGATCCTGTCCCGGAAAACTTTCCCGTAACTTTGTATTTGAAAGGAACGGTGTTCCCGCCCGCTCCGCGGTTCCCCCAGATGATCTCGCTGGGTTGGCACCGCTTGAGCCCCGCAGACTTTGCAGCGGCGTGGCCGCCTGCCTGCTTCCCGTGTTTTGAGCCAATCCTACAAAAATGAAAGTGGCTTTTTTTTTTTTTTTTTTAAATAAGCGGAACGGAACTTTGGATCGCGGAATCTGAGGCGGGGAAGGGGTGGGGGCAGGCGGGTTAGGGATGAAGACGTGAACCCCTCCTCCTTACTTTCGCATCATTTCTGGCTCAGCGAGACCCGTCCTGGCTGGGGAGGTGCCGGTGACCCAGCGAAGGGTGGGGGAATTGTCTCTCTCGCGGGACCTTCCAGAGGGATGCTTCTCCGGGCGGAGAGACCATGTGGAAAAACAATACGGAGTTCAGCTGCGGCCAGTCCAGCGGTGGAGGGACGGGCCGGCTGTGCTTGGCAGCGCACTTGGCCGCAGCCTCCTACCGCGGGCAGCGCATGGGGAGGGAGGGAGGCAGGGGAGCCCAGCGCCAGGAAGTGGTCTAGATTTTCTTTGGAGAAATATGGTCCAACACGACCAACTAGGGCCTGGCACAGGTTGGCTCCCACGCAGAGAAAGGTGCCAGAGCCGTGGAGGAGAAATTGGAGGTTGTGTATTCCAGCAGCACAGGAGCAGGGAGCCCGGCCTGCCCTCGGGAAAGAGCCTAGCCAGGGGGGAGGCAGGAGACTTCCCTCGGAGAGAAGTGGTCCAACAGCGACTGAGGTATGGCTGTGACAGTGCACAGGTGTGAGATTCCCGTTTCACAGATAGGGGAACTGAGGCTCAGTTACTTGCCCACGGCCACTCAGCTGGAATTTGAACCCAGACAGCCTTCCCTGGTGCCAGCCCCAAGGCTGAGAAAGAGAGGTCAGACAGGGTGACGGAAGTTTCCCGAAGGCCGGGAAGTGCATCCCGGGCGGCCTGCTCAGTCTGGGCAAAGCCTGAAACTTGCTTGGGAGCTGGTGAATAGATTGGTGTGGCTGGGGACATTAGGGGCGGGCAGTGAGAGTGACTCAGGCTGGTGGCACAGAGTCCCGGGCCTGAAGAGGCCGGCTGTGCTGTGTATTTGGATGTTCTTGGACCAGGGGCAGCTTAAAGAAATCCCGGCGTAGGACTCACCTAGCACCGGAGCGCAGAACTCGCCAGGGTGCGGAGTGAGGGCCACTGCAATAGTCTGGGTGTGGGGTGACGACACTGAAAAAAGCATCTGGCATATTTTTGTCAAAAACAAGCCAGCTGTTCCTGTGTGTAGTCTCACTGCTCGGGGTCTTGAGTCATTGGCACCGTCTGAGCACCTGATTTATTGCTCGTGGAGTCACTTAGCGAGCTTCGCAGTTGGCAGAGGCATTAATAGTCGCCGTGTGGAGAGAAACAGGTCCTTGTCCGTGGGCCATCAGGCCCACAGCAGGCTCCCAGACAGCGGCCTTGAGAGGAGAGAGAGACAAGAGGGGGCGAGGCTATTCTCACCCTTTTTCTGCAAGTATTTATTGAGCGCTGCGGTGTGTCAGACGCCGTGTGCTTCTCTGCCTGGCACACGGGAGGCACCCGGTAGATATGTGGGCAGGTGATGAATGAATAAGTGAATGCATCGGGAAATAAGAGGTGCCTGAGACACAGGGCCATCCAGACTTCCCCTAATGGAAGGCCTTGCTTTTCCCATCTGCTGCCCACCCGCGCTCCACTCCTGCCGTCTAGCACTCCACCCTTGACTTCCCAGAGGTGCCTCTGCGGACCGGAGCCTGGGAGCCAAGACTTCATTCAGTGGAAGCCTGGCCCGCGAGCAGGTCACTTGACGTCGTTGTTGAATGAGGTGAATTGGCAGCCAGTTCTGGCCGAGAGGGTTGGCGGGAATGCTCTCTCTTTTCGCTGGGGTGATCGCGGGAGGCCTGGAGTTGGAGGGAGCCGTGCACGGATGTGGGGAAGGAGCTCCCGAGACAGGAGCGGGCTCCATGATCTCCGAGATCCTCTAGAGGGTTTGTCTGGAGCAGAGAGCGAGCGGGGAGCCAGGAGGAAATGCCCGCAGACCAGCGGGCCCTGAGTTGAGCGGCTCTTTAGAATCATGGTGGATGGTTGGATGGGGGAACGTGTCGCCACTGAAAAGAAAGCACTTTTATCTGTAAGCTGTTTAACGAAGAGTTCAGACAGCGTCTCCTAAAAATGGTTCTGGAGGTGAAGGCAAATCATCTATTTCAGAAATCTCGGGCCACCGGGGTGGCTCAGTCGGTTAAGCGGCCGACTTCAGCTCAGGTCATGATCTCGTGGTCGGTGGGTTCGAGCCCCGCGTGGGGCTCTGTGCTGACAGCTCGGAGCCCGGAACCTGCTTCCGATTCTGTGTCTCCCTCTCTCTCTCTGCCCCTCCCCCGTTCATGCTCTGTCTCTCTCTGTCTCAAAAATAAATAAACATTAAAAAAATATTAAAAAAAAAAAGAAATCTCAATGCTGCTGTCAGGGTTTGGATGGGAAAGTGTCCAAGTATGAGAACAAAGATCTCTCATCTTTCACCACTAGCAGCTTGGATTCATTTAAAGCAAAAATTCGCTGCTGTCAGGAAATTATAACGGAGAAAGGAATTGCAAGTAATATAACAGTATAATAATAAAGGCTAACATATATTTAGGGCTTATTCTGTGCCAGGCATGTGTCAACCCATTTGACCCTCCTAGAATCGTGTGAGGAGTGTGCTCTAATCTTCCCTGTGTCCCAACTGGGAGACAGAGTCACAGAGAAGTTCCTTGTCCAGGACTTGAACCCATGCATCTAGTCCAGGGCGCATTCATAATCACCGTGCTGTGCTGTTGACAGAGAAACTAAGATTATAAGCCAGCTCCAGCTGAGCCGTGGCTAATAGCTGGAATAAACAGTGCTCCAGATGGCCATGGCCTTGAGATGAAATGTAGGACACCTCCCAGCTCTCATTCCACAGGCACGAGAGTTGAAGGACATGGTTGCCCCAGTTGCCGTCAGTGCAACAACGTTTGCTACAGAAAAGCAAAAGAACAGAAGGGGCTGGAAGAGAGGTGTTTCCAAACCAGAACCCTCGGCCCCAGACTGCTGTTGGGGAGAGAAAGTCCCCCCTGGATTCCCAGACATTGCAAAAGTCTAGCCAGCACTACAGATCTCTGCTAAAAATGGACGAAAAGCCAGGAAAGAGGCCCGAAAAAGACTTCTCAAAGGAGCAGGCTACTCCGTTTCTACCCCTGGCACCCACCCCAGGAGAGCCCACCCCACCCCAAACGGCAGCCCAGACAAGCCTGGAGCTCTCCCGTCCTCGTTCTGGTCCTGGTCCCAACATCGCCGTCCCCCCCCCCCCCCGCCCCCCAAATCTCTCCTCCCCCACCCTGATGAGGTGGAGCCTGGCTGTGCGTTCCTGGTAAAGAGCCACCAGCTTGGAAGAAGAACCGTCTTTTCCACGGTTCAGAAGGCTTTGCTCTCTCCGGCTGGTTATTTGCCTTTATTCTCTTGTCGGTTTTGCTAAAGAGTTAAAATATTAAAGTTTCACAAAATTAGTAAGTTAACAGTGTCGAAAGCCAAGCGTTTGAGTTATTTCATTCCGTCCAGAAGAGCTGTAAATAGGTTGCATTAGAGCTTAAAATAACCGCATTCAGTAAGCGATTCTGGTGGGGACCATGGGCTAACTGTGGTCAGGCGTCCGACAGCCTCCGGACTGCGGGGCTGGATTCTGAGTCCATTTGGAGTTGTGTGATCCTGGACACTGTTTCGTGCCTTGGATTGAGAGATCAGACTTTCCATGGGCCTGTATATCAAGTGAATAAATAGCTCTGGTCGGGCTTAGTTTGAAGAAGAAATCAAGCTTGGCAGCGGCTGAGGGTTCCTTGGAAGGCCAGCTGGTGTGGAGGGACTGGCGGGCTGGCCCCTGGCTCTGACCCTTCCTAGACTGTTACCTCAGCAGGTGACCAGCCCCCGACATCTCAGAGCCTCAGCAGTGAGGGGATTGGGCCAGATGATCTCTGAGGTCCCTTCTAGCTGGAATGGTCTGTGATTCTTGTAAGAAAACTAATCTAAAAACCCGTGGTCACGTGGCCCATCTTGGGCCTGGTTCCCTTGTACGTTAGCTTTTGCTGGCTGGGGGAAAATCCCTGGTTGACCATCGTGGTGACATGCCCACCCCTGAGATGTGAGCTCCAGTGAACCTGGTGCCTCTCCCTGCTTTTCCCAGAGGCCCCACGGCTGGGCTGGAGTGGGATCCTTCTCGAGTCATTTCATCTTTCTTTCCCACCTTCCTTGCCATTAAAGAAGAAGGAAAAAGGGAAGGAAGGAAGGAAGGAAGGAAGGAAGGAAGGAAGGAAGGAAGGCTGGCTGGCAGGCAAGAAAGGAGGCAAGAAGGCAAAGAAAGAAAGGGAGATAGAATTAACATCAACAGAGGAACTGAGACGGGTACCAATTCCAAATGCTTTTCCAAAAGGCCCCCAGAAGTGATAGGGAAGTTGGTGTGACCCAGTGCTGCTGGGTGACATGTGTCTAGAGCCACCGATGGTCACCAGCTAGGATAACACAGCACCAGACCGAAATGAGTGGCAGCGAAGAGGCCAGGCCACTTGCTGCTCAGAGGGTACAGAATTTAGCGTTTGGAATTAGTGACGTGGATTCTATTTCTAAGTTTCTTCAGAGCATTTATGGAACACCTACTGTGTACTCAGAAGGGGGTCGAAGGGAGTAAGGCTAGCAGCCCACGATCTCAAGGACTTCGTGCTGGATCACGTGATACCTGGCCTCAGGAGTCGGATCAGCACTTTCTAAACGTGGGACTTCGTGTGTGTGACGTAATCTCTGTAAGCCTCAGTTTCCTCATCAGTGGAATAATAATAAAAACAATAGTACCTGCGTACATATGTCCTTGGGTTGCTGGGGGGTGGAAGCTCTTAATTATGTGAAGTGCTTAGAAGTGTACCTGCTGCGTTACTAGGACCCAATCAGCATTAGCTGTAATAATAGAAACAGTCATCATTTTTGAGACATCTAACAGGGAGTCAGCTCGGCGGGGCGAGTGCTTGTAAGGATCATGTCTTCCTGGGGATGAGGTGGGCAGGTGGGTTACAGAAGGCTTCGCAGAGAAGGAAGGTGGTGGGGGACATGTGTCCTGGAAGCTGACTTGGAATTTGCCAGTAAATATGTTTGAAAGTTTCTCTGGGCAGAGGGACTCAGACGCCACTGTCCCTGTTACCCCGTGAACCCCCTGGTCCTTGCCTATGTGTCATTTGACAAGTGTGTGACTTTTCTTTCTTTCTTTCTCTTTCTTTCTTTCTTTCTTTCTTTCTTTCTTTCTTTCTTTCTTTCTTTCTCCTTCCTTCCTTCCTTCCTTCCTTCCTTCCTTCCTTCCTTCCTTCCTATTTAGTTTTGAGAGAGAGAGAGAGAGCGTGAGAATGAGTGGGGGAGGGGCAGAGAAAAAGGGAGACACAGAATCCGAAGCAGGTTCCAGGCTCCCAGCTGTCAGCACAGAGCCCGATGCGGGGCTTGCTGCACCCACCAGCAGGGAGATCATGATCTGAGCCAAAGTCGGACGCTTAACCGTCTGAGCCACTAGGCGCCCCTGTGTGACTTCTCTTGAGTGAAGAGCTGGACACCTGAGCTTTTACAGATGTCCCCTTGTTAACCCTGCCTGGAGAGACTTTGTGACTCTCAGGAGATGGCAGTGTTTAGAAGCCCTGAGAGCTTCTTGAATAATCCTTGTTTTGGGAGCGTCTCACATGGAAAGATTTGCCACATTGAGGTGTGGGAGCCTACCGGCTACCCTATTATTTGAGATTCCTGGGACAAATTGTCAAGTAAGCGCATTGCATGAACATGGTCCTCCCCAGCATCACGTGACCGTGGCCCACTCCCTCACCGGGGGCTGATCCTGCGCCCTTGGGCACATGCTGGTTTCGGAGGACACGTTGTTGTGGCTGGAATTTTTGATAGTTTTCAGATTTGAATAAACCCTAAGTGAGTCAGAGGCTTGTGCAATGCCTTCAGGCCTCAGGAAACATCTTTTTCATTAGTTGTGCAATCAGATCTTGAGAAGAAGACGGTAGGCCTGTGTGTGTGACGAGCTGTTTTCTTCTCAGGGTTTGGCGAGGTTTGCGGGACGGTTCCCTTTCACATCGTCTCGGGTGAGATTTCAGCAGCTCATCTAGCACTTGAGTCATCTCGCACCCCGTGACTGGGAGAAGCCCTGTCTTCGGTGCCACTATTCCAGGTGGCAGTCACCACTTGGTGGGGATGGATGGACACAGAGTTCTGCCAGTTGGGGTTGCCCAGGCAGGCAGCTGCCAGCCAGATACGGAGGAGAGAAGGCTCAGCGTCTAGCGGTCACATCTGGTTTTCTCTGGCAGAGTGAGCTAGCCGGGGGGCCCAGGGACCCCAGGACGGCCGGGTGGTGGGTCACAGCCCTGGAGAAACAGTGACCCCCAAAGAGCTGCCGCTGGGTGTGCTCTGGGAGGGGACACTGTGCACCCTGAGTTAGGGGCCTGCTGCCTCCTTGGCCACTAGGGCCACCCAGGGAGGGAATGGCATTGTCCTCGCTTCCCGGCTCAGGAAACAAGAGGAGGGTCCAAGCAGTAGGTTGTAACTGACCAAGGCTCCCTGGCAGGACGAAGCAGGGCTGGGATTGGGACCCAACTCTGTCTTACTCCCAAACCATTTTGAGACTTCTTTTTTATTTATGTTTTTTTTTAATTTATTTTTGAGAGAGAGAGAGAGTACAAGTGGGGTAGGTAGGGGCAGAGAGAGAGGGAGACAGAGGGTCCAAAGCGGGCCCTGCGCTGAGAGCAGAAAGTCCGATGCGGGGATTGAACTCACAAGCAGTGAGATCATGGCCTGAGCCGAAGTTGGACGCTTATCCGACTGAGCCACCCAGGTGCCTCAAGAGTTCTTTGCCTCGAGTGTTACTTAGAAGACTGTTACTGAATCTCCAAGTATTTGGGGGGGGGGGTGGTTTCCAGCGATCTTTTCTGTTCTCGATTTCTAGTTCAGTTCCACTGTGGTCTGAGAACATACTTGGTATGATTTCTGTTCTTTTAAGTTTGGTAGGGTGTGTATTCTGGTCTGGAATGTGGCCTGTCTTGGCGAGTGTTCCATGTGAACAGCAGAATATTCTGCTGTGGTTGTCAGATGGAGTGTTTTATACATGCCAACTAGGTCTAGTGGACTGATAGTGCTGTTCAGGTCAACCCTGGCCTGACTGATTTTTGGCCTGCTTGGTCTGTCGGTTCGCGAGACAGGTGTGGCAAAGTCTCCTGAGTCTGCTCCAAAGCCCTGACCCGCTGTCTCCTTTGTGACCTCCCGGTGTCAGGAGACCTGGGTTCTCGTACTTGCTTGGACCTTTTGGGGGAGTTCTGAACTCCCTTCAGCCTCAGTTTCCTCATCTGTAATATGGGGATAACGATGCTGCCTAGGAGACCTCAGAGGGACACTGTGAGAGTCAGAGGAGAGAGCGGCTGTGAAGCTGGGTGGTCATCTGGGAGTCCTGGAGCATTGCACCTGCAAGGAATTAGGACCCTGAATTGGCACTTCCGGACTCTTCCGGGGCTCCTGGTACAACCAGCACCAAGCCGTTGAGCCAGAAGGATGCAAAAAGTAATATGCTTCCTGTGTGTTTAAGACATGGGTCTCCTCTGGGCGTGTTCCCCCATCCCACTGAGACACGATAGCCCTTGGCCAGGGCGACTGAATTATTCGTAAGCACTGATGTTCTGTTTCAGGGAAGCCAAAGGCCAGGTCCACTACCATCAGCTCTTAAGGGAAGAACACTTTGGCTCAAACCACTAGGAATCGGGAATTATGATACCGAGCACACTGCCGTCTCCACTGTGCCTCCTTAGGCTGAGTTTCTGTCGGACATCTGCTGGCCAAGAAGTGGCCTGAATTGAGGTTCTCCAGCTTGAAATTGCTGGAGAAATTCATCAAATGTATGAATCTGTATTCCAAGATATGACACTTTTGACATTTTGGGTTCTGAAAACCAGAGCCCAGTATGGGTTCAGCCCTCACCGGAGAAACCCAGGAGAAGTCTGATAACAGCTCAGAAGGCACAGGAGGAAGGGCAAGGATTGGAGACTGTCGAGAAAGGACCCACGTGCCCTGATTCCTTCCTGTGTGTGTGTGTGGGGGGGGGGGGCAGTGGTTCTGTGGTGTTCTCAGACACAGCCATTTCCTTGGAATGCCCATCACTGGCCAGCCAGACAGTCCTTCGTCCTCTGAAAAATACTGTGGGCTTCCACAGCCCATCTCTGACCACGGCCGCACCTCATTTTCATGTTTTCTGGGGTTTTGTGGACAAGAACAACTCCTTCCCTTCCGAGGGCTGGCCATAGTCCCCAAGTGCCTCGTAGAGAGGACCGAATCCCAGAGCGTGCAGCCTGAGTGTGGAAGGGCCTTGCAGGTCTTGTAGCCCAACCCTTCCCTTTACAGCTGGAGAAATGGGCACCTAAGGGAAACATGACTCACGAGCTGCCCAGCTCGTCAGTGGGGAGCCAGTGTGGACTCCATCCTGAGGCCCTTCCCACGTCAACCACGCCTTCCTGCTGGAAGCAAATGGGTGTTTGGGAGAGGACAGGGCCCATCCATGTGATTTTCCCATGAGGCTGAGAAGCAGTGGGTACTTTGGCTTAGTCTCCCAAAATGATGCTAAAGATAACTGCCCCCCCCCCCAAAAAATGATCTCCCCTCCAAAAGAATGATCTCTTTCAGTTGGAAGATGACCCCTTCTAAGCACATATTATTAATGCTTCTGAACTATAATTATAGTGCTCTCGCTGAGGGGAAAGAAAAAAAAAAAGACCAGTACAAATATCATGGTGGACACGCCACATAAATCGGGGCTGAGATGCTTCCTTGTCTTTTAAGCTGCGGTTAGATTTTCTTTGAGATGACTATACCAAGTTTTCCCTCTCTTAGCATCAAGGCTCTTTTCACTTTTTATTTCTTTTACTGGACTCTGTAGACGTCTCAGGACATGAATTCATACATTTGATGACACGTTTTACCGTATCAGGTTTTAAAAATTATAAATATAGTCTAATTACATCGCAAACAAAGAAAACTGGCAAAAAGAGCCACAGTTTGGCATCTCCATCATTTCTGTCCCAAGCATTACCAGCGTCTGGTTACCGAGTCCCCGCTTTGTGTCTGTTTGAGCTGTGGTTGCTGTGGCAGGGGATACTGAAATGAACACTTTCATGCTCTTGGTTACTTTTGTATCTAGGGTTATTCCCCAGGGCAGATATTAAGAAGTGCGACGACTGGATGGAATAAGGCTTTTTTAATGCCCCTCTGTGTATATTGCCAAGTCGTCTTCCTAGAGGGTTGTACCCGTGTTCGTTGCCATCAGCTGTAGAATTAGCAGCGTCTTAAGTCACTGAAAGTTGAGACGGGCAACAAGAAATTCCCCTAAAAGAAAACCTTCAAGATAAATGGAACAGGATGATGCCAAATGAGTCATTCTTTTCACTGAATAGATCACCTGGTTGGTCTTTCAGTTTGTTTGTTTGTTTGTTTGTTTATTTATTTATTTTTAATGTTTATTTATTTTTGAGAGTGACATAGAGCATGAGCAGGGGAAGGGCAGAGAGAGAAGGAGACACAGAATCCAAAGCGGGCTCCAGGCTCTGAGCTGTCAGCACAGAGCGCGATACGGGGCTGGAACTCACGAACCGTGAGATCATGACCTGAGCCAAAGTCGGATGCTCAACAGACTGAGCCACCCAGGCACCCTGGTCTTTAAGTTGTTTTTATTTTCAGGTGGATGCTTTTAAGAGATAATCAACGTTTGGGGTAGAGTGAACACATCCAAAAATTTGGTTTTTACCCAGTGATAGAGTTGTGATCCCAGACTGTCTGACCTGGAAGCGGTCCTGTGTTTGTTAGGTCATCTTATCTGACCCTACTGTTTTCAGTGAGGAGCCAGGACCAGCCAGGGCATGTGAAGGTCCGAGGTCACAACCTAGGCTGTGACCGAGGACTTGAGTCCCTGGACACCCAGCCCAGGCCTCTCTGCACTGAGCCTCCCAGATATCCAGTTCTGCCCAGGATGCAGGAGGAGGCCAGGATGTTTTTGTTTGTTTTGCAAAGGGAAGAATATGTTTATTCAAACGTTTTGTACACACAGAAATATGACATGAGCCACAAAGATAAAATCCACCTTTCTAGTCGCCCCATTAAAAGAGTTAAAAAGGGGGGCGCCTGGGTGGCGCAGTCGGTTAAGCGTCCGACTTCAGCCAGGTCACGATCTCGCGGTCCGTGAGTTCCAGCCCCGCGTCGGGCTCTGGGCTGATGGCTCGGAGCCTGGAGCCTGTTTCCGATTCTGTGTCTCCCTCTCTCTCTGCCCCTCCCCCGTTCATGCTCTGTCTCTCTCTGTCCCAAAAATAAAATAAACGTTGAAAAAAAAAAAAAAAAAGAGTTAAAAAGGTACAAATGACATTTTTTTCTTTTTTATTGTAGTTGTATTGAGGCGTAATTCGCATGCTGTGAAATTCACCCTTTTAAAGTGTATGGTTCACAGTTTCTGTATATTCTTAGAGGGGTGCAGTTATCACCGTGGTTGAATTCTATAACATTTTCATCACTCCCAAAAGAAACCCAGTACCCAGGGGCACCTGGGTGGCTCGGTCGGTTGAACGTCCGACTTTGGCTCAGGTCATGATCTCACGGTTCGTGGGTTCGAGCCCCCACATCAGGCTCACTGCTGTCAGTGTGGAATCGGCTTTGGATTCTCTGTCCCCCCCCTCTCTCTGCCCCTTCCGTGCGGTCTCTCTCTCTCTCTCTCTCTCTCTCTCAAAACTAAATAAACGTAAGAAAAAAAAAAAAAGAAACCCAGTGCCCATCAGCACACACTCCATACTTTCCCTCTGCCCAGTCCTAGGCAACCACTGAATCTGCTTTCTGTCCCTCTGGATTTGCCTGTTCTGGACATCTCCTACTAACGGAATTGTACCCCATGTGGTTTTTGGTGACTGGTTTCTTTCACTTAGCATAATGGTTTCAAGGCTCATTCACATTGTAGCATGTGCCGGTGCCTTAGTCCATTCTATGGCCACACCAGACTCTCTTGGGTGGATATAGGAAGGCCAGACTTTGTATTCTATCGATTCTCCCTGACGGGGAGTCCTAATCCCAGCTGGGAAAGTCACGTTGAAAGTCTGAACTGTTGAGGTGGCCCTGGCTTGTTCTATTGGAAGAAACCAGAGCACGTGACACAGGAAGCCAGCATTGAAAACAGCAATATATGTATTTTTTAATTTATTTATTTAAATTCAAGTTATTTAACATACAGTGTAGTTAGTGATGGTTTCAGGAGTAGAACCCAGTGATTCATTACTTACATATGACACCCAGTGCTCATCCCAAGTGCCCTCCTTAATGCCCATCCCCCATTTAGCCCATCCCCCCACCCAACACCCCTCCAGCAGCCCTCAGTTTGTTCTCTGTATTTAAGAGTCTCTTATGGTTTGCCTGCCTCTGTTTTTTTTTTAATTCTATTTTTTAAAATTTATATCCAAATTAGTTAGCATATAGTGCAACAATGATTTAGGAGTAGATTCCTTAATGCCCCTTACCCATTTAGCCCATCCCCCCCCCAAACCCCTCCAGCAACCCTCAGTTTGTTGGGTCTCTTAGGGTTTGTCTCCCCCTCTGTTTTTATATTATTTTCCTTCCTTTCCCCTATGTTCATCTGTTTTGTCTCTTAAAGGAAACCGGGAATATTCTATATGGATGGGAATTATATGCTGACAGGAAGAGATCAGGAAATGCACTTCTCAGATTTATTAGATCATATAACTTTGTTGGGAGCTGGAAAGGATGTCGGAAATGGTCTAGCCCACCCCCTCATCATCTTACTGCTGAGGTAACTGAGGCCCAGAGAGGGGAAGTAGTTTGTCTCGGGTCTCAGGCCCCACTTTTCACTTCTTCCTTGAGCCAGAGATTCCCCCTGGCTTCTGTCTCGGTTTCCTAAGTTACCCTCCTTCTCCTCCTTGTATCGGGCTCATCACAGATGGGTATGGGGTACTTCCTGGGAGGAACTGTCCCCTTCCTGGATGGAGGGCCTTGGTTCACAGTCACATCCCTCCCTGTGCCTTCCCGGTTTCCCCTGGCTCCCAGGCCCACCCTCCTCCACCAGGGGGCCGTGGGAGGGGAACCATGACCGCTGAGGGGTGCGTTCCGGGGGGGCCCCTTGAGCAACTCCGCGGTCGCCTCCCAGCCCCACTGCTTACGGAGGCAGAGCTGCCCTGGCCGCTCCAGACATAACAAGTAGGAGCAGTCGGAGCAGGAAGAAAACCCAAATGAGAAATCTGGGAAGGTCAAGACCGGAGCCAGATGCTTATCAAGAGGAACATTAATAGTGTTTTTGTGAACTGAGCGGTCAGCCGTTTCCCTGAAGGTAATAAAAGACACATCATGCTGGGCATTCAGGAGACTTCGGGGGGGAAAAATCGTGCGGTGGAATGGATCGGACACTTTTCCCCCAGCACGGACAATAATAGGTCGGGAAAGACTGTCAGAGGCCGCAATACTGACCAGACCCGAGCATTCACCGAGGTGCGCAGGGAAGGGCTTTTTTTTTTTTTTTTGGCCGATGAAACTGAAAAGTAATGATCAATGACAGGCGCCATGAAAACATAGACACGTTGTTCTGGAAAAGGCACCTCTTTACTAGTAAAGTTGAAGCTGCAACACCGAGCCGCCCTTGTGACTGACGGCACATTTAGGGGTTCGCAGCCAACTGGCCAGGTGCCCCCCACCCCCAGAGCCCGTGGTCGGTCGGGAGAGGCAGGCTCGGGCTCAGGCTTGTCTGGGGCAGGGTCGGAGTGTGCGCGCCCCTTGTCTTACCCCTGCATCATCTGCTGCCCGGCCTCTGCAGGCGGCTCCGTGCTCAGGGCCCCGTGGGGCTGGGGGGCACCTTCGCGGTCTGAGGGCTGGCGTCAGGCGAGCTTTTCCCACCCTCGGCCGTCTGGGAGACTGCGCCGGAAAGGGGGGCTGCCAGCATTTGGAAGCGCCAGTGTGGGCTGGAAATTGAGGCCAGGCTCCCAGGCTCCGCCTCCTCTTCCTCCTTTCTTCATTATGAGGAGAGAAATAGGTCACCCTGGACGCTCCTGAATTTCATTTCTTTATTTCTGTGCAGAAGACAGGGAGCATGGGAGTGCATCATGCAACCTTAAAAAAAAAATAGTAATAATAACAGTGGCTCCTTGTGAATTCAGTGTATTATTATTTTTTATGACTTTTTAAAAATGTTTTTTAATTTATTTTTGAGAGAGAGAGGGAGAGTGTGCAGGATCGGCCAGGGTAGGGATAGAGAGGCGGGGGGGGGGGGGGGGGGGGACACAGTTTCCGAAGCGGGCTCTGCACTGACAGCAGAGAGCCCGATGCGGAGCTCGAACCCCATGAACCGTGAGATCATGCCCTGAGCCAAAGTCAGAAGCCCAGCCAACCAGGCGCCCCGTGAATTCAGTTTATTTTAACAAGGAGGGGTCCAAGGGCCTTTGGCCTTGAGAAGTTTGACTCTAGAACTGTGTCTTCCGTTTCCTTCTTCCTTAGATTTGCAGACGGTGGCCCTGATGATGCACAGGATTTTCAAGTTTATTTTAGACCTCAGCCTCTGCTGCCGTGGCCACAGCCAAGTGATACCTGTCTCCCTCCTGGGCATTTTTCTCTGCAAGGTTCAGAGCAACCTCGTTGTGCAGGGGCCCCTCTGCGTCAGGCCCCCAGCGTCCTGGAATTTGCAGTCACAGCACTGATTAGAATGGGGGTCTGGTTTCCCGGAATGTGCAAAGTCTCACTTCTGTTTCTGCTGCCTCCACACCCCAGACCAGCGCTGGGCCAGCCTCTGGGTTGGAGCTGTTCCTGACAAGCTTACTTGGAATTTAATGGAGTGGGACAGACAGATCGCAGTCGCTCAAACTGAAAACGTGGAGAAAATGAGTTTTTCGGGGCACCTTTGCTGCCTCCACTGGGTTATGCTGCTTCTCCTCCCAGGCAAGCCGCTTGCAAACAGGAGGCCCCATTCCCTTTGCACATCGTGACTCGTTCCCCATTAGGAACCTGTTTAAATTGATTCTCTGCTGACCCTCAGGGAGAAAGTAGTGAAAGTTCACTGCAAGGCGAGGAAGCCTCCTTCTGTTTCTCCGCCCGCCCGCCGTCTGGCTCCTGTAATTCAGCCTGCTGCTTCTCTTTCTCCCCCCCCCCTTGGCTGGTCTGGCCTCTCCCACCCCTCTCACAGTCATTCTTGAATTCATCATGCAACCTCACAAAGAGAGCTTTTCTTAGTGAAAAATCATCCCCCTTGCCCTCCCTGAATGTGGACCAGCACCTCTCCCAGCTGCACGGTGTCAGGTTAGTTACCCGCCTGCTTCCTAGTCCCGTCTCCACGCCCCTACCCAAGTGGGAACAGGTGGCCCGCTCCTGCTTCAGGTGCCCGCACTCGGCAGAGTTGTGGAGCCCAGTTCCAATGCTGACATCAAAAGACCCTGATGCGTTGGGGCGCCTGGGTGGCTCAGTTGGTGAGGCATCCGACTCTTGATCTCAGCTCAGGTCTTGATGTCAGGGTCATGAGTTCAAGCCCCGCGTTGGGTGAAGCCCACTTTAAAAAAAAAAAAAAAGGTCTGATGTGGCAAGCGGGGTGGCGGGGGGACCCGTCATTGAGCAAAAGCACAGCGTCCCCACCATCATAGCGTCGGGCCATGGCTCATATGTGTTGGCCTTGGCTGCAGCCCTCTCATTCTCTGCTTTGTTTTGTCTCTCTGAGATTGATGTCCTCACCCCATCAGAAGTGCGGGGACCTTGGGCGCAGGGCAGTGCAGCGCTGGGGAAGTAGGAGGAGCATCGGCGGGACAAGCTTTGGATCCTGACTGCGTGTGCTACCCACCCCCCACCTCCCCCTGTCCAGGCTCCACTTGGCCTCTCTGTGAAGGTGCCAGACTGTGAGCAGGACAGAGCAGGTGGGAGAGCAGGCCCCGGGCATGTGCAGGTGATGTGCCAGGACTGGAATTTCCTCCTGCAGGTCCCCTCTGGGTTTGAGCCCGGATTTATTTACCCAGCAAGTAGCCTCTTGGTAGTTACTCTTCATCTAGCCGTGCTAGGGACGAAGAAAAGTTCAGATGTGCCCCTCGGACCATCAAAAGGTGAAAAAGAGGCCAGCCTTCAGCATGCAGCCCCCTGGCAATACATTCTGGGGGTGTCCCTGGATCGTCAGCCTGAATTGTGGCTGCTACTTGGAGGAAGGGGGCTCCAGAGGCTGGAACTCATATGGAGTGGGGGGCTCCTGTTCGAGCGTTGGGGCTGTGGGAGGGTGGCTGATGACAGCTGAGAGTGTGTCCCAGACCCCGCAAGCAACTGAGCCATTCCTAAAGACTATTGAAATGTTTCATGACACCCCACTGGGGGCCGATTGACAGTTTCTGAGCCCGTGGGAGCCTGGCTGGAAGTGCCTCTGCTGGTGGCCAGAGTACATTTCCCCAGGCTTTGGGGCTGGCCTTGAATCTAGAGCATGGTGGGTCCAAGCTGGTGTCTTAGGGGTGATTACTTCTCCTGGTCATCACCTGGCCCGGGGCCCGGGGTGTCCCTTCAGGTGAACACGGGAACAGGCTTTCCTCTGGCCTTCATCTCCGACCTCTGCATGGTGCGTTTTGTGCCCTTGCCTTTGAAAGGACTTCGTTTCTTTTGTCACTTGTGCCCGGGCCCGTGTGACAGAAGGAAGAGAAGGGCTGGACCGGAAGCTTGAGGGAGGCAGGGGCGAACGGAGGAGGGCCAGCTATCCCCGCCTGCCCTCCCGCGGTCCCTTGGCGAAGAAGGCTCTGGCCAACTCGGGCCCTGTTGGCTGAGTGTCTCTCTTCACATTTCGTCTTTTCCCCTGCGTCCTGCTGATTGTTGGAGCTGGTCTGTGCTGGGATTTGTAGGCTTGAAAGGACCGGTACCTTTGGTGGCACTTGAAGTGGAAGCAATCAGGTGACACATCACAAGGGATTTCTTCCCTTTCTCCTCGGGGGCAGGGAGGGACCCTGGAAGCCACCCAGTTGAGCCTCCTTATTTTATTATTTTTTTAAAACTCTATTTAGTTTTTGAGAGAGAGAGAGAGAGAGAGCAGGGGAGGGGCAGAGAGAGAGAGGGAGAGAGAATCCCAAGCAGGCTCCGCACCGTCAGTACGCAGCCAGTTCGAGTGGGCTCGAACTCACGAAGTGTGAGATCGTGATCTGAGCCGAAACCAACAGACGGATGCTTCACCAACTGAGCCCCACCCGGTGACCCCGCGCCTCCTTATTTTAAAGTTGAGGAACCTTCAGCCCCAGGGCCTTGCCTGTGGTTGCGTACTTGTCTCACCCACGTGTGAGGCGTGCCCGGCACTTTGGACCACGGAACGGGAGTGCCCGCCTCCCGGCACATGGAGCGCCCGTCACCCCTGACGGCTGCCTGTGGGCTCCTGGGCTCTGCCAGACTCAGTATCTCCATCGGCTCCTGGGCAGCGGGTGCTGCCTCTCAGTACTTCTGCACTTTGGGTTTTAAATCAAATGAAATGAAATGCAGACAGGCCCGGCGTCATGGGCACGCCTCTTGTGCAGTCCGTGCTCCGACGGACCCCACACCCGGGTTAACGCCCCGTGGCCACCGTCTTGGACTTCTCGATAATTCTGGAGCAAGGAGCCCCTGCAGTTTCATTTTGCACAGGGCCCTGCGCGTCGCCTCTCCGGTCCTGAATGTAGGACAGGGCATTAAAATGCCCATGATTTGATCAATCTCCTCTTGCAACTGGTTTGAATTTTGGGAACATGCTGTTCCCTGTGAATAAAGGGGGATTCATTTCTTTTCCCTCGAATACACTGTGTTCTGTTTTCCAAATTAGCTCTACTTCTCGATTCTCTTGAGAAACTGGAAGGCGCGATTGTTCTTGTTGGAAGCCAAGGCTGGATTGTTAGTCCCGAGTTCTGGCCCTGAGCTCTCAGGCACGAAGTGGGAAGCCTCTTCCTACAGCCATGGGGCCGCAGGGGGCTGGAGGCCGAGGGAAGGGGCCGGCGCCTGGAAGGGAGGCTACGGCCGCAGAGCACAGGGGGAAGCTTCCCGCCCGTGCCACCTGCCAGCTCTCAGGACGTGAGCAACATGCTTCGCTTCTCGGCCTTACGTCTCACATCCTTCATTTTTCCATCTTTCCGGAGACTGGGCATGGGGTTCACCCTAGAGGCTTGCAGGAACATTTAGAGATAATGCTTGTTGAGTGTCTCGCATTCTGCTTGCACGTAGTAGATGCTTAGTAAATGAGTACTGGTATTATTCTCATTGGTGTTATTATTTTATTGCCAATATTGCGGGTTAGGTGGGACTGGCCCAGCTGTATGGGAGGAGAATGAGGATTCCAGGCAGGAAGGAAAATAGTGTGAGTGCAGGGGTGGGTGGGGTGGAGCGGAGTGGGCCCGGGGGCTGGTGAGAAGTTTGCAGCAGCGGAGGGTGTATCTCAAGGGGTCCTGGGAGAGCGAGTTGGGGAATCAGGGCAGTGGGGAGCTGTGCTCGGGAGATGCAGACCAGCGTGGGGGTCCTGCAGGAAGTTCACACCCCCCAGGTGGTAACCGTCATTTCGGGGGCAACACTGAAAACGGGCCGGGCATGCCTGAATGAGAATGCAGAAACGGGATTCTGAGAAGTCTTAGGAGTGTGGGAGGAGGCGCTTGGGAGCCCTGAAATGCACCCGGGTGGTGCGCAGGCTGAGAGCTGGGAGATGATAATGGCCTTGAGGGCAGGCTTTGTGGGCACTGTCCCGCTTTGGACTCCCCACCACCTGGACGAGGTGGTACTATCTTCAGGATGTAGAACGGGAGACTGAGGCTCGGACAGAGAGAGAGCCACTGCCGGAAGTTAACACGGCTGGAAGGGGCAGCATCAGGATTTGAGGCCAAGTCTGGCTCTGGAGTCATCCTGGCACTAATGGCAGCCTTGTGATCTTTCCCAGCGTCGCTGACGCTGCTAGGAATCTTCTGGGGCTGGAGCTCAGCCCGGCACCCCATCTGTTCCCTGTAGGTGCGACCCGGAGCTGCCAGGCCAGATTGGGAAACCGCGGAGCCGAGAACAGGGTCAGGGCATCTGAGATCCGTGCTGGGATTCCTGGAGCCAGGTCTGTGGTGGCAGCTGCCCCCGGGGCGGCCCCGGGGCTCTCCTGGGACTGCCAGGAGGGCTCCATTGGTCCTCCTAAAGCAGATGCCTCCCCTGCTAGCCATGGTGTCTGGACGGTGACCGGGAGTCCTGGTGACTGAGGCAGCGCATCCCGTAGATGTAGCTCAAGGGTCCCCCACTCCTCGCCTTACACGGCGAGCCAGTCACGAGCTCCAGAAATCCAGGGAGCTGGGGAATGAGTGGGACTCAGGCCTGCTACTCGGTCAGGAGCTGGTCCTCCCACCTCCCCACTGACAGGTCCAGGGACCTGAGACATAGACAATTCAGGAACCTCTTTGCGGAAAAGAATTCAAGGGGCGCCTTGGATGGCTCAGCTCGTTAAGCATCTGATTCTTCATTTCGGCTCAGGTCATGATCTCACAGTTTGTGGGATCGAGCCCCACGTCGGGCTTTGTGCCGACAGCGCGGAGTCTGCTTGGGATTCTCTCTCTCCCTCTGCCCCTCTTCAGCTTGTGCGTGCGTGTGCGTGCGTGCGTGCTCTAAAAGATTTAAAAAAATTTACAAAAGAAAGAAAAAGTTCAAAATTATAGAGCCTTGGATCACCTTTCATATGACAGTGAGTTTGTAATGTTTCCTATGGAGAGAATAGAATTCTTTATTGTTATTATTATTATTATTAAGTTTATTTATTTTGAGAGAGAAAGAGAAAGCACAAACAGGTGAGGGGCAGAGAGGAGGAGAGACAGAATCCCAAGCAGGCTCTGTGCCATCAGCATAGAGCCCGATGCAAGGCTTGAGCTCAGCTCATACCCTGAGCTGAGATCGAGTCTGAAGCTTACCTGGCTAAACCACCCAGGTGCCCTATTGTGATTATTATTAATTTAGTCTTTCCTCTGGCATATTTCTCTGCTCCCATATACTTTCATACCCTGTACAACCTCTGGCCTGCACTAAGGAGCTGGCAGGAGGGAAGTATACGAGTTTGATCTTTTCCTCTTGCCCCACATCTAATCTTTACCAGACATTTTTGCCTTAAATAGGAACACACGCACACTTTGATGTTTTTAAATTTTTTTTTTTTCAACGTTTATTTATTTTTGGGACAGAGAGAGACAGAGCATGAACGGGGGAGGGGCAGAGAGAGAGGGAGACACAGAATCGGAAACAGGCTCCAGGCTCCGAGCCATCAGCCCAGAGCCTGACGCGGGGCTCGAACTCACGGACCGCGAGATCGTGACCTGGCTGAAGTCGGACGCTTAACCGACTGCGCCACCCAGGCGCCCCGATGTTTTTAAAGCACATGTCTAATTCGGTGCTAAATCTTCGGAGAGGAGCATAGATAAAAGTCCACCTGTTGGTTCGTAGCCCCCACATTGTGATTTTTCATTTTCACTGCAACACATTTTTCTTCACTGTGATCACGTATGTCAGATTCTTAACCTAGTGCCTGGCACTTTTCAGCAAACACTTAATAATGGAAGTGTCTGTTACGCTAATTTTGATACTAATTAATGAAACTGAGCAGGCTGTGTGTATCTCTTTCTTCCCCCCTGTGTAGAAGTTTTTGAAAGTAGGTAAGTATTATCTGTAAAACTCCGAGGAAGATGGGGTTCAAGGAAGCAGCATTTACGGAGCTGTGTGTTTTCCTAGGAGTTTATACAGAGGAAAGAAAAATCATTTATTATCTTTGGATGAAATCCTGGCAGTTTTAAACTCATTAAATAATAGGAAACGTTGGCTGCTCTTAATGGGTCATTTGTTGTGTTAAACATTAGTAATGATAAATATTTATTAGGTAGATGGAAAGGCCTGTCCTGTAAAATGCTGTGACTCATTATTCTAATCCTAGTTATTCACAGTTTTTCAGTTTAAAGTGAAATATTTACCTATTATGTATTTAATATTTTTGATGCTATAATTGGTATTTAAAAAATTTTAATTTCCAACAGTATTTAAAAAATTTTTTTAATGTTTTTATTTATTTTTGAGAGAGAGAGAGAGAGAACATGAGTGAGGGAGGGGCAGAGAGAGAGGGAGACACAGAACCCGAGGCAGGCTCCAGGCTCCAAGCTATCAGCACAGAACCCTACGTAGGGCTTGAATTCACAGACCATGAGGTCGTGACCTGAGCTAAAGTCAGACACTCAGCTAACTGAGCCATCCAGGCGCCCCAATAGTTTATTGTTTTTTAAAAAGATGTTCATGGGGCGCCTGGGTGGCTCAGTCGGTTGAGTGTCCGACTTCGGCTCAGGTCATGATCTCACAGTTCGTGGGTTCGAGCCCCGCATCGGGCTCTGTGCTGACAGCTCAGAGCCTGGAGCCTGTTTCAGATTCTGTGTCTCCCTCTCTCTCTGCCCCTCCCCTGTTCGCGCTCTGTCTCTGTCTCAAGAATAAACAGACATTAGAAAAATTAAAAAAAAAAAAAAAAAAACTTAAAAAAAAAAAATGTTCATGACCTGAGCTGAAGTCAGACACTCAACTGACTGAGCCACCCAGGCGCCCCAATGGTTTATTGTTTTTTTAAAAAATGTTTTATTTCTTTTAGAGAGCGAGCGAGAGAGAGCAGAGGCAGGGGAGGGGCAGAGAGAGAGAGAGACAGAATCTGAAGCGGCTCTAGGCTCTGAGCTGTCAGCACGGAGCCCGATGCGGGGCTCGAACCCGTGAACCACGATATCATGCCCTGAACTAAAGTCAGACGCTTCACCGACTGAGCCACCCAGGTGTCCCCAATAGTTTATTGTTAATACATGGAAATACGATTGTGTGTATTGACCTGTGTTCTCTTGTGACATTGACAAACTCACTCACTCCAGCAGGTATACTTCAGATTCTTAAGCAATTTCCGTATGGACTATCGTGCCGTCTTCAAATAGTGGCAGGTTTATGTTCTCCTTTCTAATCTCTATGCCTTTAATTTCTTTTTCTAGCTTAACTGTTCTAATTAGGACATCAATACAATACTGAATGGAAGAGTGAACGGCCTTGTCTTGCTCCCAGTTTTAGAGAGAAAGCATTCAGTCTTTCACCATTGAGAATGATGTTGGTTTCAGGTTTTTTTATTAATCCCTTTTTATCAGGTCAAGGAAGTTCTCTTTCTGGTTTGCTGAGTGTTTTTGTCACGAGTGGGCGTTCAGTTTTGTCCCATCTTTTTGCAACTATTGGGATAATCGCTTGAGTTTTCTTAGCATCACATTGATTAGTTTTCTGATGTTAAGTCTTATCGATCCTTTCTGGAACAAGCCCCACCTGGTCACGATATGTCATCCTTTTTGCTGCCCTTTGTGCGGGTTAGCCTTGTACGCTGGGGAGCACAGGTCAATATCCAGGCCAGAAACACTGGCCTGCCACACAACTTGCCCTTGATCTCTGCCTCTGCAGCGGCGGCCGTGATGGCCCTGGGAGGAGGAATTTCCAGGACCTGAACAAATTTGCTGAGGTGGGGAGCCTGGTTCTGTGGACAGCCTCACGTCTCCCCTTAACTTCTCTGCTGTACCGCCGAGGCGTGTGGTGTTCACACCTGTCCAGAGCTGTCTCCTGAGCACCTTTACCGTAAAAAGAGCAGCACTGTTTAGTTTTATTTTTAAACTCGACACTGCGACTTGGCCAAACGCTTCATATACAGTAGCTCATACACTCGGCCTCAGAACTGCACTGAGGCAGGTTTATTGTCACCCCCGTTTTCTGGACAAGGGGGATGAGACTTGGAGGAGTGAGGTGACATACCGAAGGTCGCACAGCAGGTAACTGCTGTGCCGAGCGCCACACTTACTCTGCTGAGACCACAGCCTGGCTCTTAGCCATTTTCCCCAGGCTTAGTGGCCTGGATGCCCCGGCCCTCCATCCGTCTAAAATCACCTAGATTGTGGCAGAGCCAGCCGGGGTCCACCTCGGGGAATTCTCCACCTCGGGTGACCCCTCTGGAAGGAAGACAGTTGGCTGGCAGTTGAGATGTGAACAGGTGAGCCAGCCAGGGTTTGTAACGACCAGGGGGCCGTGCCAGCCTCCTCTAGTTTGATGCACAGCCTTTGACATGGAGTGGGACTCTGACCCTGAGCCATGCTGGTCTTAGAGACATTTCCATTCCTCGTTCTGAAATAGCATTTCGAGAAGCCAAACACTTCTTCTCTGGTTTCACATTTTGCCCATCTTTGAACAATCAGTTGATGTTCCTTATGATCATTGTTTCTGCTCTATTTCATTTTCCCGCTGATGCGGGTCCCCTTGGTGATGGCGGGGGGGGCGGGCGGGGGGGCACTGGTGGTTTTCTCATCAAAGCTTCACAATTAAGGCTTGTCAGTTGGGCTCTTCATTATGGTCCGTCCTCCCGCTTTTCCTCCTTTCTGCGTACTCATGTGCAGAGTTTGGAGAGTCCTGTGCCCGGCCTCAAATTCCACAAGTTCTTTATCTTGCCATAGCACATTGGGGTGAGAGGGAGAGACGGGGATTAGATCACAGAATGTTGGAACTGGGCTGGATGGACTTTGCAGCTCATTCTAGAGGCAGTCGGCCCCATTTCACAGATGGGGAAATGAAGGCCACCCAGAAGATGGAATGGGCCCTGGGCCTTCTAAGCACCCAGGCCTGTGTCCTCGCTGATCTCCCATGTTGTTTTCCTGGAATGCACCGTGCCTGGAGCCACTTTCTCTAGTTTATGTGACAAAGCAGCTGGTTCTCACAGGACCTGGAAAAACCCACGTTCATTTTTACCCCTGATGCAGCCAAATTCTCCCATGCCTACTCTGGGAAGTCAGAAAGAGGAAGTGAATTAAGGATCCTTGCTGGTAAGACTCTTGTGATTGAGAGGGTCCCTGAAACGCCATGCTGACCTGGAGGTTGCTGGCCTTTTGGCGCTAAACCTCCTTTTGGCCTTTCCCAGGAAGCTGGCCTGAGGAGGCCCAGATGCGTTTGTTTACAGCTGTCTCTGGGTGATGGTCGCCAGGTTCTGTGGTCAGAAGGAATGTTTCTGTCCCCTTATTTATATCTCCCTTGAGAGCCCTTGGGGAGACAGACCAATCAATTAACCACCACTACCTGGAAACCTGGGAGATGGCAGATATGTCTGGGGCTGGTATTAAGAAGAAAAGTTGTAGGGGTGCCGGGGTGGCTCAGTCAGTTGAGCGTCGGACGTCGGCTCGGGTCATGATCTCGCGGTTCTTGAGTTTGAGCCCCGCATCGGGCTGTCTGCTGTCGCGGTGAAGCCTGCTTCGGATCCTCTGTCTCCCCCTCTCCCTGCCTGCCCCCTGCTCGCGCATGCTCTCTCTCTCTCAAAGCTAAACATTTTTTTAAAAAAGAAAAAGAAAAGTTGTAGATTTGCCCAGATTTCCCCATTATTTATACTCTGTATTAAGAACATGTAGTGGGGCGCCTGGGTGGCGCAGTCGGTTAAGCGTCCAACTTCAGCCAGGTCACGATCTCGCGGTCCGTGAGTTCGAGCCCCGCGTCAGGCTCTGGGCTGATGGCTCGGAGCCTGGAGCCTGTTTCCGATTCTGTGTCTCCCTCTCTCTCTGCCCCTCCCCCGTTCATGCTCTGTCTCTCTCTGTCCCAAAAATAAATAAAAACGTTGAAAAAAAAATTTTTTTAAAAAAATAAAAATAAAAAAAAAAGAACATGTAGTGTCGGGGCACCTGGGTGGCTCAGTCGGTTAAGCGTCCGACTTCGGCTCAGGTCGTGATCTCGCGGTCCGTGAGTTCGAGCCCCACGTCAGTGTCTCTGTTGACAGCTCAGAACCTGGAGCCTGCTTCTGATTCTGTGTCTCCCTCTCTCTGACCCTCCCCCCATTCATACTCTGTCTCTCTCTGTCTCAAAAATAAATAAACGTTAAAAAAAATTAAAAAAAAAAGAACATGTGTCTGTGGAGAAGTCATTTAAGGTCTGTGAGCCTCAGTTTCCCTAAATATAATATGGGAACAATACCTGATTTTCCTCGCCCTTAGGGAGGCAGGGGGAATAAAAGTAGGGTACTGCATGAAGGGGCTTTAAAAGCAAAAATGATAAAATGATGCTACCACGAACTTGTTGAATTAGTTTTCCTTATCTGGTGGGTGCAGACCTTCTGACCTTAGAAAATCAGGATGTGCAAAAAGAGAGTGGATTCCAGCCCTGGAGTAAAGCAGCTCAGAGCCCGGCAGCCCGGCCACAGAGGGGCCCTTTGCTCATCGATGGTCTCTCACTTCTCAGAAGGGAAGCGTGGGAGAGGCAGGCTGGTCCCCTCGATGTCCCAGGGCCCAGCGGTATCGAGTTGCATTGCTGAGGTCTCTGGTGGGGACACGCAGCCGTGGGTTCAGCACAGTCTAGACAGGGAGCCACCGGGGAAACCTGTGGAGACGAAACTCTGAGAGCCACAGGCACTGGCAAGGCTCACAGCTTTCACTGCCGGCCCAGAGCCTGGGAAGCGGCTGCAGCCCTTGCTCACGGGGAGGGAGGCGTGTGGGTGTGTGAGTCTCTGTGTGTGTGTATAAGTATGTGTATGTGTGTGCACATTTATATGTGTATGTGAGTGCATGTGTAAATGCGGGTGAGTGTGGGTGTGTGGTTCTGTGTGTGTGAGTGTATGTTAAGAGTGTGCATATACGTGAGTGTATGTGTGTGGGAGTGTATATATGTGTGCATGTATGTGCACGTATATGCGAGTGGGTGTGAGAGTATACGGGCATACGTGGGTTTGCATGAGAGATGGAGTCTGTGCATGAATGTCTGAGTGTGCATGTGTATGTGTGGGCTCATGGGTATGAGTGTGTACGTGTGGGTGTGTTTGTGTGCACCTCTGTGCACGTGTGTTGGGAGTGGGGCACACAGGCCCTATCTTGGGTTAGTGACGGACGGTTTTGCAGGCCAGTGGTTTCTTTAAAAATATATATTTTTTAACATTTATTTATTTTTGAGACAGAGAGAGACAGAGCATGAACGGGGGAGGGTCAGAGAGAGAGGGAGACACAGAATCCGAAACAGGCTCCAGGCTCAGAGCTGTCAGCACAGAGCCCGACGCGGGGCTCGAACTCACGGACCGCGAGATCATGACCTGAGCCGAAGTCGGACGCTCAACCGACTGAGCCACCCAGGCGCCCCCAGTGGTTTCTTTTTAAGCTGCAGGGTGGTTTGTGAATCCCGCTGAGTGAGCTGTGACAGGGAGTGACAAGTGAGGGGGACAGATCCGTGCTTCTTAGACCATCTGTGGCAAAGGAACAGATTTCGTTTCCTTTTATTCCCTATCCATCATGGATCAATTAAAATGAATTCCTACCAAAATGTCGTAAAAAGGACACAAAATATAAGCCTCAGTTTAAAATGTTTGGATGCGCCAGATGGAAGGTTACCACTGTAAGGGCTCCTGCAGGTTGCCTGTCAGTGTCTGCATGGGACCGAGGGGCCATGGCGCTGGCAGGGCCACTGGTCCCTGGAGCCTGCTTTGTGTCGCATTGGGCTAGGCGACTGGCCCGAGGGAGGCGTGGAGAGAGCCAGGAAGGGGTTCTTTGCGGCAGACTAGCCTAGAACCGCCCTGGTCCATGAAGGCAGAGAGACATGTCGAGGGATGTCAGCAGGTGGCATGAATTTGGGGCCAGAGCAGCAGGCTAAGGGAATAACTTCCTGGGGCTACCCTGCCTCTGTCACCACCCGTGCTAGCAGGATGGGTGTCCTGGGACCTGAGTCTGTAGTAGCTCCTTTCTGCACCAGATGCCATGGTGTTGGCAGAAACCAACTTTCTGGCCTTGCTGGGTGAGAGCCCTACACTGGGATGTGGGATCGCTTTGTCTGAAAGTAGCTTTGAAATGGGGGCTCACTAATTACAGGGTGCATGTTTATATAGAAATTGCGGTCGTTTGATTTCTCTTTCTTTTCCCCCCAACAGTATCAAGGCACTTCTTGTGCCTTCTGGCCTGGGATGTCCCAGGGTGTTGGAAGAAACCAGGCGTAATGGAAAGTTGCTCTGGGGACAGACGGTGGCCTCTGTTCACCTTGTGGTATCAGTGGGAAAGACAGGATCTGTGCCTTTGCCTTAATGCCTTTTCATGATAGTGTTTTCAGTCTATAATGTCTAATGGGCATCTCCTCCAAAGCAACCTCAGCCCTCCCCTCGGTGGTGGCGATGTGCTGGGAAGGGCTGGCAGGGCTGTGGCGGAGGGTGGCGCCGGGACGGTGACCCTGCGTGCCACGGCCTTTGCAGGGGGGCCGCTAGGAGGTCCAGGTATCGGCTGGTGCCTCTGGCTCAGCATTTTTGTAGCGAAGCTGTTGGAAGGAAAGAAGCAGAACAAAGAGGTGCTCTGTGATGGGTGTTGCTTCTTACCTAAGTGGACGTTTCCTTGAGAGCCGCAAGGATCTTTGCAAAGGAGCTCAGGTCTGGGGTCTTGTCCTCGCTTGTCCAGGTTTCCAAAGGCCCCGGGCATATATTTTGGCTCCTCCTCACCCATGCCTTCCCCAGGAACCCACAGCACAGAGCAACAAGGTCTTGAAGTGCCCTGTCTTTGCTTTGTTCCCAGGGCAGGAAGACCCCAACAGTTTGCGCCATAAATACAACTTCATCGCCGATGTGGTGGAGAAGATCGCTCCTGCTGTGGTTCACATCGAGTTGTTCCGCAAGTAAAGAGGGCCTTCTTGTTTTCCCACAACCTCTGATGCTCCCACCGAGATGCACTGCCGTTAGCAAAGCATCAGAGCTATCTCTGAGGCACTTGGATTTGTCCAAGTGCCATTGACTATATTCCTACGGGAAGATAATGTTTCTCCCTTAGTGGGCTTTCCCTTTTGACTCTTTAAGGCTACATTCTTGACCCTCCTAGAGGAGTTAAGAACCTCTAGTGCTGAAGAGAGCCCCTAAGAATATTTTGTAAGTGGAGTTTTTTGGAGCTCGCAAAAGTCAGTAGCCTTCCATTGTTTTGAATGTTAAATAGACCGTTGATTGTAAGGTGTTTCAGGCTTAACCGGGTTCTCCTCTGGGTTCTAGGCTTCCTTTTTCTAAGAGGGAGGTGCCAGTGGCCAGTGGGTCTGGCTTTATCGTGTCCGAAGATGGACTGATCGTGACAAACGCCCACGTGGTGACCAACAAGCATCGGGTCAAGGTTGAGCTGAAAAATGGTGCCACCTACGAAGCCAAAATCAAGGATGTGGATGAAAAGGCAGACATTGCGCTTATCAAAATTGACCACGAGGTACGTGCACTCCCCATCTGCAGAACTCAGTTCCCAGGTCGCAAACCTGGGAGCGTTTAAGAGATGCTGCGAGTATGGCCTGGGCTGGGTGAGAAAAGGGGGCTCACGGAAGCTCCTTTAATAAGCAGACTATAAGATCAGAGTTTTAAAAATAGAAGCTGACGTTTTTATAAAAGAAAGCAACAGGTTTATAAAGACATTAGTAGGTAAGCAGTGAACCTTGAGGCTCCCTTGCATTCCTGACCTCCAGGCAACTATTGTTACAGATTTGTTTTCATTTGTGCATTTCAGCAGATTTGAAAACAAACCAGGTCTCCCAGATTGGTTTTTTTCAGGGTTACTAGAAGTGTTTTAGAACAATGCTCCATTCTTAAAAAAGTTTTGGAAACCTTGAATTAAAGCACCGCTGATGGATTTCTTCCTTACAGAACTTCTCAGAACTTTTAATATGCTCACGGGCACAGGAGTCTCCCACAAAAGGGTGTATACTCCAAATGATAATCATCTGAGCTTAGGACTTTTTTTTTTTTTTGGCAAAACTGAGACATAGTGAGCTCAGTCTGGGAAATGCTGTGTTTGAAAGCGGTTTGCTCTCTGTTTAAGTATTCTCCTTGCCGTCGTTTTTGCTCTGTTGATTTGTTTGGCAAGTCTTCCTACCTGAAATCAAATCCAGGTCTTAGGGGCCATCACCAATTCCCGCTTGATGGTGTGTTGATTGGGGAGGCTTGGTTTGCTCTGTGGTGTGTGCAGTGAGATTGCATTTTCTGGTTGCTTCGTGCCCTTGTGATCTTGCAGACTTCATAGGGAAGGGAGACTCTGGGGAGGCTGGAATCCTGTTGGCCCAGGAAAAGGTCCTAGACTGAGAGCCAGGAGGGGTCTTTTTTCCCACCTCTTTACCTACCTTTGCCTGCTTGTGGGCTCTGAAGGCAGACCAGTGGAGTATGACACAGGCTGTTTGTTGTCTGTGCTGTTTATCCGGCTCCGTGCCTGGTGGCCTTTAGCAAAGTCTCGATTGGATATTATTTCTGTTAGGTAGCTGTGGAATTTCTAGCAACATCTCTCTTTGAAGATGTGTTTATTGGTCACAATATAATCATAATAACTTCTACTCAATGAGCTCCAGTGCTGATCCAGCCTCTGCCTTCATGCATAACTTCCACCTAATCAACAAGATAGCTGTATCGTCCCCATTTTATAGTGGAAGAAACAGGAAATAACCTGCCGGAAGTCACACAGCTGTGCTGCCATGAAACTAACCTTTCAAGCCAAGCCAGGCTCCTGACCCTCAACTGCCCAAGGCTGTGGCCTTTACCGAAAGAATGGAACCCAGCCTTTTGGGGGAGATCGGATGGCTGGGCTTCAGATAGCCCACGGGAATGCTGGCACTTCCCTATTTAGGAACGTGCTGCTCGAAAGGTGTCCAGGATGTGGTAGTCTCATCGGAAGGAGGCTGGCCAGAATAGCACATCCTGTGGCCACAGGCAAGACTTTTCAGCTCCCCCCCAAGCTCCTGGAAGGCAGCCAGCAGTCGGGGCTCTCTGCAGGCAGGGTGCTGGCCCGGATGCTAAGTGAGCTGCCGCCGCTGAGTAATTTTGTGTTTGGAATGCGTGGGCACATAATGTGCCTCTGGCCAGGGGGATATTCTTTTCAGATTTTGAGCCAAGGTGGAGACTGTATCCTTGTGTCATCCCTGACATGTCCAGGCAGGACGTGAAACATCTCAACAGACCAGCTTTGCGGTGTTTCCGACCCAGCCCTTGCACCCCCCCCCCCCCCCCCGCCGCAGCCCCCGCCGGGGGTCCGGCCCTTCGCCCGGCAGCACAGTTTGCCATGTGTTTCCAGCTCAAGAGAAAGGTGCTTAAAATTTAAAAGCTGAGCCAAATGTGGCTCTTTAAAAAGGAATCGGAAATGAATGGATATTAAATTGCAGACACCCACACAAGAGACTCGCTTCCACTTACTAAACTGCTTTTTTTATTTTTTGCTGATAGTAGTGGGAAGCGGGGAGAGTAAAACCATCTCTTCAGCTCTTTCCCTTTTGTTCCCGTAGTTTGATGATTGATTCTTTAGGAGGGGTCAGAGACTGGCTTGGAAGGAGGCTCAATTTAGAAGGAGCCTCTCCTCTGGGCAAACCCAAATCCGCCCCAGCGCACGATTTAATAACCTGCAGGCTGTGGATGGGATGTGAGTTTGCACGGAGTCACTCTCAGGAATAGCAGAAGAGAAGAAAGCCAGTGCGAAAACTCAGAGCAAGGAGGAACAGAACCGGCAAAAACTGGGCCTGAGGATCGAACATCGTTCCAAATGGTGCCTCGGGGGACTGTGGCCCAGCTGCCCCCGGGGCTGTTTCCTAATAACCCAATGAAATTGATGTGATGGCCCGCCAAGTATGTGGGCTGGGTAGCTAACTTGGTGGCTCATAACCCGGGGCCATTTCTTACTCGGAGTCCCCCCCCCCCCATCGTGATTTCTTTTGGAGGCTCTCCATGACTTTAAACAGCTCTTGTCCTTCCTGAGTGTGGTATTCTCAACACTTTTAAGGAATAGAAATTACCATGGACATCTGTTGTCATGCCCCTTGTCATCTATCTGGCCGCCGTCTCCTGGGAACAGCAGCTAGCATCTTCTTTGGGGTCTGCTTCTCCCCCGTTGGGCAGTCTTGGTGGGACCTTATGTCACGGTACCCCACCCCCCGTGGCCCCGTTAGATCAAGCAGGCCCTCCCCTCAGGGGTGCACCTGTCTGTCGCCCTCACAAAAACTGCAGGGGCCACACGGGTGGAGCCCCTGCTGCTGAGACCCCCAGGCACTGTCTGAGTTCCAGCCCTCTCTGAGCCCAGTCTGTCTACTTTTCCTTCCATTCTTGGAGCTCCCCTCGCGTCTCCAGTGAACCCCCTTTGGCTTGAGATTGCCAGCGACATGTCTGGGCTGGCGACCAAGGAGCTCTGTTTTTGCTTCTCACGGCTGAGAAGACACATGTGCACTCACTTTCCCTGCTGAGTTTGGAGACGGGAGAACTTTCGGAAGAAGGCTCGCCAGCAGCCGCGTGGCCCGGTCTGTCCCCCTGTCCCCCACCCCCCAAGCTGGGGGAGGAGGGTCACCCGCCCTTCCAGGCCCATTCTGTGCTTCTGTCCTAGGTTTTGCACCTCCTCTTTCCTGGGGCCAGCAGTGGCCTGGGGAGGGAGCTCCAGCTGCAGGAAGTTGGGACAGCGGGTGCATGCAAACATTTTAATAGAAAGCAGCTTTGAGGGCAGACTAGCTCAGCTTCGGATACAAACTGTTTCCAAGTGTGTTTAACATGACACTGGCCGTGTTTGCAGAACATTTAAACATTTCATCCCCAGGCAGCATTTTGTCCGTGCAGTCTCCTCTCTGAGCGGTTCCGAAAGAGAGAGAGAGTGGGGTGGAGAGACAGGCAGAGAAGGAGAGGGGGTGGGTAGAGAGGCAGAGGTAGGAAAAGAGCGACGTGGTTTCTCTAGGCCAGACTCCAGGGCAGAAACCCTGGGGATGCATTGAGGGGAAATCTCCTTTCGTTACAGCGGTTTTCCAGCCGTGTTGACGAGGAAACACCAGGCGAAAAAGCACACGCCTCCCTCGCTGGTTCTGACTTTCGGACCGTGTGCTGTGTCCCCTTGATGCATTTCCCAGTGCTCTTCCGAAGAGAGCTTAGCTCCTCTCCCGGGGCCTCGGAGACCTGGCCTGATGGGGCGCGCCTCCCCCAACCTCATCTCCCCCCTCGGCCCGCCCGCCACCCACTCTACTTAGCCTCTTTCACACCAGTGCTGTTTCTACCCGGTGTGTGTGGGGGGGTCTTGGCCGTGCCTCCCCCCGCACCCCGGGGTATCTCCCTGCACCTCCTCCAGAGCTGGCCTTCCCATCTCTTCGGGGCTCCTGCCAAATTCTGCCTGAGACAGCCCCTTCCCCGACCCACGATCCGAGGGGATGCCCACATCTCAACCCCCAACTTGTCACTCTGAGGACAGTCACGCGTCACTGTTCATACCCCCCCGCTGCTCCTCTCCTTAGCATAATCTACTGTTGCCTTATTTGTTGATTGAAGTTTTTCCTCGCCGGCGGGAGCGTGAGGGACACGCCTGTCACACTCACATGTCAGGTCGTAGGTGCTGGGCACCCGTGTCCCGGTACGAATCTAAGTGCCCTCTGCTCCGAGGAATGCCAGAGCAGGGAGGCACAGGGCTCCCGTGGTGGCCTGCGTCCCACTGTCAGATGAGGGTGTGATGGCCCACGCTCCCCCCACCCTCCTCAGCCAGTGCTCATCGAATCCCGAGGCCCGTCTGCTTTGGACGGACACCCGGCTTTGCCTGGGCTCCCGCAGCTCTGTGGTCTTTGGTAACTCAACGCGCTGCCGAGGCAGTTAGGTTTCCTGTGGGCGCTTTCCCCTGACGCCAACAACCCGGGAAATACGTGGGAGCGGCCAGGTTGAGGCTTGGGAGGTGTTTTTCTTCCCTCGCCCCCAGGCCCGCGTCCGTCCCCGGCCACGTTGGGGCCGGTTGCCGCCTACAGGCCAGACTCGTTTGAAGTGGCCCAAGAGGAGGACTTCTGGGCAGGGGGGGGCGGCTGCTTGGTTTTCAGAGGGTCGTTTTGCTGCTGAGCCGGCCGCTGGGGCAGGAAGAGCTGCCGGCTCTGATCCTGTGCAGCTCGGGACAGGGGTCCCTCGGGGTCGAGGGCCCCGGGCCTTCCCCGCACGGGTCCCAGTGGCCGCTCGGCAGGGTGTCTTCTCCAGGCCCCTGTCTCAAGATTTGGCCCGGTGCGTGGCGGTGAATCCACCCCGAGGAGGGCCCAAGGGGGCCCCGGGACCGTGGCGAGGCCGGAGGTGGTGTGGTGCCAGGCGTGACTCATGCCCGCCCACCAGCTAGCTCTCCTCTGGCAGCCTGATCGTCAGAAGGCGCTGACTAAGCCGTGCGAGCCGTCCGAGAGTGAATCAGATAACGCGGGGCCTGGACTGGCATGGCCTCCCATCCTTTGGAGCCTGTCCCTCGCCCTCGTAAAGCGACTGGGAGCCTGGGCTGTGGATCGCACCACCGTAGCTACCCTCTTATTTTGCTTCTGTGTTTTTCCCTTTTGGATTCTTTCCCCCACTCCCTCCGTGCTGGTCGTTCTGTGGTCTCGCTCTTTCTCTCCCGGAACTCCCCAGGCCAGAGACGCCACAGACCCTGTTGGCGCCCCAAGGCTTCTATTACCGTATTGATTTTTACCAGTTTTAGGGGGTGGGAATCAATATCTCATGAGGTAATGGAAACCCGGGCAGCGAGGTGGAAGCCGGCCTTCATTCCTCCGTGCGGCCTTTGTGCAGAGGCTGCTGGGGACGCGGCCCCTTATGTTCTGACTGCAGCTCCTCTTGGAATGTGAAAATGTTTCAGTTCCCCAAACTATCAAAACCGGAGCCCTTGTGTGTTCTCTGGCCCCGGTTCAAGAACTTAGCTGATTGTTAAGGAAATTCTTTGGCTATTTTTTCTCTTAATATGGTAATGCCTTTTTTCACTTTGGCGCTCTCTCCTCAGGGAATTGGATTAAGACTATTATTTATGGTTGTGACAAAGCAGTTCCCAGGTTTTCAGTTCCCTGAATTTGTAGGTGCCCCATCGGGAGTGTCTCCTGTCCCCTTCACTGCGTGGGGGACATCCGCTGCTCCCGTTTGGCAGTGTAGTGGATGTGTCACGATGCGTTCGAGTCCAGGCTTGGCCAGCTGCGGCCTGCGGGCCAAATCCAGCCCTCCACCTGTTTTTGTAAATAAAGTTTTATTGCAACAGCAGCCATGCCCATTCCTTTATTTACAGTCTGTGGCTGCTTTTGCCCCGCCCCAGCAGAGTCCAGTAGTGAGGATGGAGACCACAGGGCCTGTGAAGCTGAAAGTATTTCCTTTTTGGCCTTTCACAGAAAAGGCTTGCCAGCCCCAGTGTGAGGCGATTAACACCTTGTCCTAAGGAGCTGAGTGTGCTGGGGGCTGAGTGTGCTCCTAAGACCCATTGAGGTGCGGCTCTAGGTGACCAGAGGCCAGAGAGGCTGATTTCATCTGCCCTTTCTCTTGGGGCGTGTGTGTGTGTGTGTGTGCGTGTGTGTGTGTGCGTGCGCGCGCGAGTGTGTGCACGTGTGCATGTGTGAATTGTGCTCTTTTTTGCTGCTGCTTCCGCAGCTTCGGTTTTGCTGGATTAGGCAGAGAGAAGCCTTGTTTTTGCCCATTTCTCTGTATTCTCAGTGCAGCGTTTCCGTGAATTCCAAGATGTTTTGAAAATGAGTGTCCAGTGTTAAATCCTAAAGATCTTTACAGTCTGGTTTGTTCACTGTCCTCAGTTACTCTTTATTCACTCACGGATTCTGTACGTCTTTACCGAGCGTCTGTCTTGGCCAGATGGTGTGTTAGGTGCTGAGGATGTACCAGCACGTGGGCAAGAGCCGTGAGAAGGCAGTCGAGGGTGGGAAACAGGACAGGTGGCGTAAAAGTCGGTGACAGGTGCAGAAAAGGAACAAACAGAAGAAGTAGAAGGCACTGGGGGCTGGGAGACCTCTGTACCTATTGCAGACAAGGAAGCTTACATTTGGAGGTGACATGACAGGAAGGGCAGATAGGGCCAACCCGGGGGAAGATCCGGGCCAAGCCTGGAGCCTCTGGACCTCGGACCACGTGCAAACTTATTTCTCAGTGAGTTTATTGGAGCCCTTCAGAACTCAGCCGACATTTCTGGCTAGCTGCTTTTTCCGCATATTGTCTACATTTCTTATGGGCCTTGTTCTTGGGAATTCCTGGTCATACTCTGGAAAGCTCCGCTCTCTCATGTAGTCAATCTCCTGAGAGTCTGAAAGTGCTGAGGCTTCGTAATGAACTGGTTGCCTCATTCCACGACAGTGTAGATGCCGTTTCCCAAAACTGCTTTCCCACCACCATCATGACCACCTTCCGTGGCAAGGGAGAAATAAGGCATTCTGGTGAATTGAGGACTGATTATTTTAGTACATGTGCTAATTAACAAGTCACTTTTGCTAATGAAGGCTCCAGAATCTGGTGATGACAGCATGTGACTCATGGTATTTCCCTCTTTGCTTTGGTTACCAGGCAGCTCATCGAAACCATTGGCTTTGTGGTTAGAATATTCTCTGTGACTCCATTTTATGCCACGGATATATGTTAATTAGCTTAGTATAATATATCCCATGTCACTGACCGTGTCAGATTATTTTTACGTAGAGGAGGTTACATATTAAAAAACATTTTAGGGGCGCCTGGGTGGCGCAGTCGGTTAGGCGTCCGACTTCAGCCAGGTCACGATCTCGTGCTCCGTGAGTTCGAGCCCCGCGTCAGGCTTTGGGCTGATGGCTCAGAGCCTGGAGCCTGCTTCCGATTCTGTGTCTCCCTCTCTCTCTGCCCCTCCCCCGTTCATGCTCTGTCTCTCTCTGTCCCAAAAATAAATAAACGTTGAAAAAAAAAATTAAAAAAAAAATAAAAAACATTTTAAACATTGAAAGGAAAGGTATTTCCTTGGGATTCTCTGCGTACAGGACGGCACAAACTCTAAGTGGTCACGGGGAGTAAGGAGCCAGTTCAGTTCAACAGACATCGGGTGCCTGTGGCGTGCTAAGCACTGAATCCACCAGAGAGGGACCACTGCACTTCTCTTGGGGAAGGATCTTTTTTTAAAAGAATTTTTTTTTAATGTTTTTATTTATTTTGGAGACAGAGACAGAGCATGAGCAGGGGAGGGGCAGAGGGAGAGGGAGACACAGCATCCGAAGCAGGCTCCACGCTCCAAGCTGTCAGCACAGAGCCCGACGTGGGGCTCGAACTCACAGACCGTGAGATCGTGACCTGAGCTGAAGTCGGACGTTCAACTGACTGAGCCACCCCGGCGCCCCTAGGGAAGGATCTTTTGAGATCAGTTTTTGGGGATGGGCCTTTAAAGACCTGGTTTTCTTTCATTTCTTTCGTTTTTCAGTTGCCTATTCATTGATTTTTATAATAGATGCTTAGCCACCAATCACTATTATCAGTGAAGCTGAAGTCAGCATTTGATAAATGTGGAGGCATCCAGGGGCTGGTGTATGAAGACCAGGGTTACGCTTGACGGAGGCGATGTTTTGCCTCCTCTGGATGCCACGGAATAAGTACAGTCACTGGCCACTGGGCTCCCATGTAGAACTGTTGACATTTTGTGGCTTAAACAACAGGAGTAAGGGAATTTTCGAGATGCCAGTGTTTATAGCCTGAGGGAGACTAAATATTCTGGTGGGGTTCACAGACAGGGACGAGGGGGTTGCTGGCCTGCTCCTTCTCTTTCTGTTCAGGCTTGACCATGCTCTCTTCCTGTCTCTTTCTCCCTCTGCCTCCCCCACTTCTCCCGTCTCCCCCACCTGAACCCTCCCCTACTCCCATCCGTGGAACAGTCTTAGATGCTGACAGCACCCCCCCTCCAATGCCTCTGCGACCTAGTTTGCTTTTCCATGGTAAGCAGGCAAGTTAGTGGCTCTGCTTCTCGCTGGGTATGGGGGACGTGCTATTTTCTCCATTGCATATTTTTTTTTTTTTAAAGAAAATGAAAGGTTAGCATAACTGTTTCCAGAAAGCACATGGAATCACTCAGTTGAGTCCCAGCCAGCCGCTGCAACATTAGCCTTTGAGGCACACTGCGGCCGACACACGCAGGACCAGCCTGGGGCTCCAGCCCCTTGACAACGAGTGTGCCGGGCGGCGGAGAGGCAGCGGCTCCCGCCGACTCGGCAACGAAAATATTTTTGTAACAGGAGCACTTTATACTTTCCAAGGAAGAGAAAGAAGTAGTTCACTTGCCTCATTAGGTTAAAAACATTTTTTTCCGTTCAGTTTTATGGTTTGTTTCATTGGCCTTCTCTGTCAGCTTCAGGGCAGGAGTGCAGTGGTTTGAGAGCATTCAAGGGCTCGTGGGCAGAACCCAGTGTGGCCAGACGCTGAAAGACTGACAGGCCATTGCCTTTAGGTCCTCTCTAGATGACTACAGGCTGAGCCAGCATCTGGAGAATTCCAGGAGTCCCCTCTCCTCTTGAGGCAGGCGCTTGCAAGGACCATCTGCCCCCGTCGGGGACTTGTAGGAAAAGAGATTTATTAAGGACGGCGGTGCCTGTTTTGATCTCATCAGTTTTAACGGTTGTCTGCTAATAGGTTTTTTGGAAATCAGCCAGGTCTTTGGGAAAGAACCCTAATTGTCAGAGCTGGAATGACCTTGGACATCACCAGCCTCCAACAACCTTATTTTAGAAGTGGCCAAATCCGGGACTCAGAGAAGTCAATCAGGTGGCCCAAGGTCGCAGAGTGAGTTAATACAGAACCGGGTCCAAACCCGGCTGTCCCGCTGCCTGGGACATTGTGCTCCTGGGATACGCGGCGGCCGAGGGGGCACGTATGTGCGTGTGCGTGTGGCGTGACTGTGTCTGAGTCTCCACTTGTGCACAACCCTTGGCTGCTGCTGGAGAATAAGCCCAAAGGAAGCCATCACCCAGGACGTTACCCAGCACAGACCCAGCCTTCCTTCCTCGGGGCTTCCGGTGGTTGTGATTCACGTTCAGCAGGAGTCCAGGCCCCACGCAGAGTCCTCGAAGCAGGTGGGGCCACACAGCCCTGCCGCCAGGCCCCGGCCCAGGCTTGTCTGAGGATAGTTCAGCTTCCCGGCACTGGAGACACAGCATGGCCCAGGCCCTCGCCCCGAGGACTCGTGAACTTGGCCTCCTCTGGCTGCTTTCTGTGCTGATTGCCCTTCGACTCCCCAGGTGCCCTGTCATGTACCATCTCTCCTGCCCTCACTCGCCCCTGTGGGAAGGTCCTGCACCATGAGCATTTGGGCAGTGGGCAGGGTAGGCCGGAGAGAAGGTCACTTGGGTTGGAGGCAGAGGGAGGATTCTGGACCTGGGACCTCCATCTCCTAGCTGTGGGAACGTCGTTGTCATGGGCACGATGGTCTGTCCCACTGAGCGTCTGGTTGTAAACTTTTTTTAAAATGTTTATTTACTTTTGAGAGAGAGAGAGAGAGAGAGAGATGGAAACAGCGCGAGCAGGGGAGGGGCAGAGAGAGAGGGAGACACTGGATCCCAAGCAGGCTCCAGGCTCTGAGCTGTCAGCACAGAGCCTGATGTGGGATTCTAACTCATGAACCATGAGATCATGACCTGAGCTGAAGTTGGGCACTCAACAGACGGAGCCACTCAGGCTCCCCAGAGTGTCTGGTTGTAAACGTCAAGCAGATGACAGAGCACGACGCACGTAGGGCACGCATACAAGGGGTGGGTTAGGCCAGGCTCTGCTTGGACCATTTGTGTCTTGCACGAACACAGACATTTCGTGACCATTACTTGTTTTTGAGGCAGATTTCTCCTTTTGCTCCCATCCCAACCCCACCAAAAAACCGCATGAAGGAGCATATACTTAGTAGAGCCCTTCCCAAACATTGTTAGGTATTAGGATGGCTTCGCTAAACTTTAATATTTATTTTTGAGAGAGCGACAGAGAGAGCGTGAGTGGGGGAGAGGTGGAGAAGGAGACACAGAATCTGAAACAGCCTCCAGGCTCTGAGTTGGCAGCACAGAGCCCGATTCAGGGCTTGAACTCATGGACTGTGTGATCATGACCTCAGCCGAGTTGGACACTTAACTGACTGAGCCACCCAGGAGCGCCTAGGATCGCTGCTCTACAGTGAACCATTTTCCCCTAAGCCTTGGGGGTTGCTGATGGCTCCCACCCCACAGCCCTCTTTCTCCTTGCTGCTACAGCCCTGGTCTGTCCAACCATGATCCACCCCATTCCTAAGGCAGACAAATTCTGGAGAAGCTAAGGCAGTCATGGGGGCCATGTTCCCCTTGTCAAAGCATGGTTGAGGGTAATCTTATGACTAATTGCTGGCCGATGACCCAGGAAGAAGAATGTGCTGGGCCTCTGGATTCTTTGCTCTTCTGAAGAGACACACAGAAGAGAAAAGATCCTTTTACATCCACTGGGCATAGTCCTGTCTTTACATAACACTTGGAAGGCAGGTGGCTTAAGTTGATCAGACAGAAGGAAGGATGTCCATGAGTCTTTGAGGTGGTCAGCCCTGCCACCATCTTGCCCTTGAACAGCTGGACATTTACTCCATTTTGAGTAGGGTTTTCTGATACTTGCAGCTGAAAATACCCTAATTGAAACACACAAATCGTTTTTCGTGTTCATCTATATTTAGCCTTTATGGAACATTCTAGACCGAACTGACCTTGGCAATGGAGATTTGGACCATGTGCTTTTTTACTGCCGTGTGACTCTCTAACCCATCAGGCAATACGGCTGGAGGGGTGGGCACGGATGGATTTCATTGATCTTCTGTGTTCACTGTGCCGGGCACTTAGGAGACGCTCGGTGAATGCTTGTTGAGAAAGTTCTCTTTCATGGTGGTGGTGTTTCGCGGGAGTGCTGCCAGGCCTGCTGGTTGTTTGTTTGTTGTAATTAAATGAATGGGAGAGCCTTCTTTAATCACGCTCTACACTCACCTCCCCCAAGTTCTAGCATTAAGCCTACCTCACAGTCAGTATCCTGCCAATGGCTAGTGTTTAGTAATTTAATACAGACCTGGTGAGTCTGGAGTCCACACCCAGGACTTCTGACAACCTCACCTGGGCTGTTTCTCCCTCCGCCTGGATGGCAGTGCGCTGAAAACTCAGGAGCTAGGGGGATTCGTGTTTTCTTTTTTTTTTTTTTTCATTTTTTTTTTTAACGTTTATTTTTGAGACAGAGACAGAGCATAAACAGGGGAGGATCAGAGAGAGAGGGAGACACAGAATCTGAAACAGGCTCCAGGCTCTGAGCTGTCAGCACAGAGCCCGACGCGGGGCTCAAACCCATGGACTGTGAGATCATGACCTGAGCCAAAGTCGGACGCTTAACCGACTGAGCCACCCAGGCGCCCCTCGTGTTTTCTTAAAGTCACTCTTGGTGGTGCTGTTGTGAGGATGCTGTTTAGTGGTCTTGAGTCACATCCAGATAGCTCCCCCGCCCCGCCCCATGAGCATGAATGTGACCTTGAGAACTGGGAGCATACCGGGCACGCTATGAAATATCCCCGGTCCTTGAAGGACTTGGGCCAAACATGAGACTCAGGCTCTCTGGGTACAGCCTGAGGGCTCCTTCTCAGCTCTGATACGGAGCCTTGGAGTCTCGCTGCGGCCACTTACGAGCTCAACCCCCCGCACCGCCCCCCCCCCCCGCACGCACACACACACACACACACACACACACACACACACTGCTGCGGTGTGCATACCCGACAGGTTTTCATCCACCCGGTGGCTAATGGATCCGACGTGGGAATAGTTGCTGCTCGCACCCTTGCTTCGTACCCAGTGGAGGAGAGATGCCTGTGTCTTAACATCGCAGGCGTGCTGTGTGCCCGGGATGGTGAGCTGTGGGAAGGGGCTGTCAGGAGAGGGGCTGGCTTCTCCGACAGGCCCTGTGAAGCTGGGGCCGCTTCAGAAGGAGACTCAGGCGGAGCGTCTGCTCAGGAGCCTCGAGGCAGCTTTGATGTGGGTGTCTCTGGAGCCAGCCTTCCGGCAGCACTGCGGAGTTAAACCAGGAGCAGGCTGAGCGGTCAAGGCCAATTCGTGTCTTGGTGCTTCCAGCCATATCTGCGTTTCATCCCCCCCGAGGCCCCCTGTGGTCCGTGTGTCTAGACAGCCATGGGATAAAATGCTCAATTACTGAGTAGGAATTTGGCCAGCACAGAGGTATAGCTGCGTTGGGCAGACAGACCCGAGGTAAAGACTGATCAGATGAGCCTACTTGTCTCCGGAACAGCCAGAGAGCCTGATGCTTGTGGGGCCAGCAGCCCCTGCGGGGAGCAGGGGCCAGATGGCCCTGCGAAGGCATTTTGACTTCATGGAGAGCTGTAAGCCTGGCCTGACCCACATTCCCGCCCCACGTCACCCCTTTGCAAAGATCTCTGCCTCCACTTAGACTTCAGGGTAACACGTACTAGGAGCGCAGGTCTGAGAGTTGGGAAGCCTGTTCTCTTCTTTAGCCAGGCTGCTCATGAGCTGTGACGAGTCACTGCGTCTCTGGGCCTCAGTTTCCACATCTATGAAATGGAGGGGACGCAGGCCCTAATTCTCAAGGTGGCCGTGAAAGTGCTTTGTCAGCCGGGAGGAGGAAGGTTCATTCCCTTCCATGTCAGTAGAGGCTTCGTGTTAAAAACCCCACCCCCTTGGGATATGTCCGCTTGCTTATTTTTGTCTACGATTGTCCTTCGTGATCCAGGAGACGAGTGAGTAACAGCTTACACAAGGTGAGGGTTGGCATTGCCCATTGGTACCATTGGTGCAGGTTTGGCCTCTTGGGATCCAGGGTTCTTTCCCCCGGTTGTGTTCCAGGGAGGATTGGTTCCTGGGGAGACTTGGGCTAGTACCACTGGTGTCCACTTGTCCAAGCCTGTGTGGTCCCTTGAGTGTGAGGACTTCACCGTGCTGAAGTCCCCCAGGCCCGGCCCTCCCTGGTGATCACGGCTGAGCACACCCAGGCCCCTGGAATTCTCCTCCCCTCATGGGGGCGGGGGGCGGGGGGGGTGGTCTCCTCTGTCCTTACAGCTTCTGCTGACCCCAAAGTGTTTGTCTCCCTGCCTCGTCCTCTGCCTCGAGCTCGGACTTGGGAAAGCAGAGCTCAAGGGGTGTCATCTTCAGAGCCCCTCTGCCTCCCGAACCCCGAGAACTGGGAGCCTGGGCCTGGTTCCCTTCCGACGGGGTGCAGGTGGAATGCAGGAATCGAGGGTGTGCCAAGGCTGATTGAGAGCCCCACGGCAAGCCCTGCCCCACGGAACTTTCTGATGCGGTTCCCAGTTTGTGTCTGAGCTGATGTGGGCTGGGCCCACCTCTCTGTTTGAACTTGATCTCTTGCCTTGGAGTTGGTGAAAAGCAACTGTTATCTTGGGCAGCCAGACACAGCCAGCCCCAGGATCCTTCGCCGCCGTGTCCCCTGGCCCAGCCCCGAAGGAGGGGTAGTGTCCCCAGCAGGCCTCCCCCAGAGTGGCTGAGTATACGTCACTGGCCCTGCTCGCCCACCCGCTGTGACTGCTGGATGAAGTCATTCCTGGCAGGGGTGGCTGGCACGGGCCCAGAGTAAACAGGCCGAACTGAGCCGCTGGTGTGCCTCTGGACGCCGAGGAGCTTGGGGGTGCGGGGCCGCGGGCCTGCCCCTTCCAGAACAGCACCGTGCGCTCCGGCCTCGGGCGACCCCAAGGGTCACTGGTAGTGTAGACCCGTGCCACCTGCCTCTTCCCGGCTGGGCGACGGCAGACGAGCTTGTGGGAGTTTAGTTGGCCAGGTTCCCCCATTGGGTCTGCACAGATCCCAGTGCTAGTAACGATAACTAACACTTAGACGATGCTGACACGTCCCAGTCACATTAGGTACTTAACATGAGCCAGGCGGTATTCACGGTGTTGTTCGGGTCTTGTCGCCTAATTCTCACAACTCACCCGTGAGAGAGCTGTGCCGCGTTATTCCCATTTTCCAGACGACAACACTGGAGACCAGGGGGTTATGAACTCGCACCAGGATCTAATCAGGATCTAATCTGTGCCCTTGACAGGCTTCTACTGCGCTTCTCGCTGTCTGTGCTCTGAGGGGCGTTCCTTCTCATTGCCATTTCTCGAAGTCAGCGTGAGGTCTTAGATCCCTTCTTCAATATTCCTTCTTCCTCCGTGAACTTTCTGAGCCAGCGTCTTCCTTATTGGGGGCGGGAAGGGGTCTTTATGGCTTAGCGCCGTGTCAGAGGATGAGGGAATCTGGGTTTGGGGGCACAGTCCGATGTATGAATCTCTGCTCTGTCTCGAGTCACCCAGTCTTTTGGGGCCTCAATTTGTCCATCTGTTAAATGGGCACCTCACCTCATCCGCTGGTGTCTGCTCTCTCCGTGTCAGAGCAGATGCTAAAATAACCCTGGTTTTCGCCCACCCCATCCTCTCGGGGGGCCCCCCTCATCTCTTTCTTTCTTTGTTGAGGTGGATGTGAGGGGGCTGGACGTGCATGAGGCCTGGGCGGGGTCTCGGCTTCCTGGGCCTGGTTCCCGTTGTTTGGGCAGCCGCTACCCTGCTCTTGACTCAGGGAACAAAGGCGAGAGGAAGGTTTGCTTGGCTCAGGAAGGAAGGGAGGGGGAGAGCCTCAGGCCGTCCCGATGGAAGCCCAGCTCTAGGCCTGGCTACTCCAGCTGGCCTCATTTTGCCCTGTTTCAGTGTGAAGAGTTATTTGGAGCTTCTGCCTCTGCCGGAGCCTCACAGGGCCCTGGGGATCAGGCTCGCGGGGTTGGTCAGTTCACCAGGGCCGTGCGGAGCAGAGGTGGTCGATGGGGCGCTCTTTTCAGGCGAGGAGAGAGGCTACTTCTGGGGCTTTGGGGCTGGTGGAGGGGTGGGGGAAGCTGGATGCCTCGCCGCCCCCTCCCGCTCCCTGCGCCTCTCCAGAATCGCTCTGCACTTAGCACAGAGATGCACCCAGCCGAACCCGTGCGGCTCTAGCCTCAGTGCTCCCGATTCTCCAGGACTCGGACAGAAGCACCTGTGATGAGCGGGGGTGGCTCCGCCCTTTCCTTCCACCCCATCCACCCCAAGGCTGTGTAGGCTCAGGATCCTTCTGTGCGTCTTCCCTTTCTTCGGCAGCCTTGCCCCAAGTCCAGACTTTGTCTCCTATCCCCTGGTCTCAGGGTCTCACAGCAGGTCTGTGCTAATAGTCAAGATGGGGCGCGACCCCGCGATGGCCTCTCATGACCTTCCGTGTTCTCCTTGGTCAGCGGCTCCAACGCTCACTTGTCCCTCAGCAGCTTGCGACGTGCTGATGGCGGTGGGCGGGAGGGGACGGGAGGCCCCGGGCCTGCCCTCACTCCCGCACGAGGCCCGTCACCGCCCGACACTCCCCGACGCCTGCGCGTCGTCCATTCTGCTAACCAAACGCAGCAACGCCAACCTTGTGGTTCCAGGGCAAGCTGCCTGTCCTGCTGCTGGGCCGCTCCTCCGAGCTGCGGCCGGGGGAGTTCGTGGTCGCCATCGGAAGCCCGTTCTCCCTTCAGAACACGGTCACCACTGGGATCGTCAGCACCACCCAGCGCGGTGGCAAAGAGCTGGGGCTCCGGAACTCGGACATGGACTACATCCAGACCGACGCCATCATCAACGTGAGTCCCGTGGGGTCGGGCAGGTGTTTGGAAAGCTGGGCTTAGGAACCTGGGGTGGAGCCAGGATCCTCGAGGTGCCGGCCAAGGCGTTACCTCTGAACCCCTAGAGCGGCTGAGGCCTAGGGCTGGTCCTCGGCCTCAGCCATCTCCAGGGACTCCTGTGAAGGGGACTTTGGATACGCCAAGGTCTGCAGCCCAAGGGGGCTCCCCATCCCACCGGAGGGGCCGTGGCTCCTCTGCCCCCAGGCCGCTCAGCGGACCCGATGTTGAGGCTCTGTGCAGGACGGACGTTCACCCTGGTGCCGGTGCTGTCACCCCCGGGGGTGCTCGCTCTGCCTTGTGGCGTGGTCTGAGTGTTAGGCCCATACTGTTCCATGTCTAAGGAGGCCAGGCCTTGCTCCACACCATCTCCTCAATGGAACCTTTTATAAAACCACATTTTTTCCCCTTCGGCTGTCTCCTTATAGGATTGGCCTTTCTTTTTTTTTTTTTTTTTTTTAATGTTTATTTCTGAGACAGAGCATGAGTGGGGGAGGGGCGGAGAGCAAGAGGGAGACACAGAACCCGAAGCAGGCTCCAGGCTCCGAGCTGTCAGCACAGAGCCCGACGCGGGGCTCGAACTCACAGGCCGTGAGATCATGATCCGAGCCGAAGTCGGTCGCTCAACTGCCTGAGACACCCAGGTGCCCCATGGATCGGCCTTTCTAAAGAGCAATGTGTTTCCCCCTACATCTGTCTAATAAATAAGAAACAGTGTGTTTTGTGCATTTGCTGCTCTAAAAGGCTTCATTCCCAAACTTTCTTGTGATCCGCATGAAGTAGTGGAAAAAGAACAAACCATGTGGATTTCCAGCCACAGCGGTGAAGTGGGGATCGCATAGCGGGGGTGGGGGGGGGTGGGGGCAGGTTTGAAATACCGGTTGGTAGCCAGTGTGTTGCCGGGAGAAGGAAGTGGGTGTTGGGTGTTTGAGGGGGGTCATAGTTGGCCTCTGGGCTTTGGAACCAAAAAAAAAATTTTTTTTTTCCCATTTATGGCACATCTAAAACTTTCTGAAAATGTTTAAGGCCCCTTTTTCCAGCAGCCTATTAGGTTGACAGGAACAAATCCAAGGAGAGAACCTGCCAGGCAGGGAAATGCACAGGGCCATGTAAAGACATGAACTCATAACCTTTTAATTTTTGCTTAATTTCAGTATGGAAACTCGGGAGGACCATTAGTAAACCTGGTAAGGCCTTTTTTTTTTTTTTTTTTTTTTAAATCTGTGTACATGTTTTTTTGTTTTTTGTTTTGCTGTTTTTTGCTTTCTTTTCAGACATGAACTTGCCACAGCACATTATCTGATTCTTTTACAGTGAAATCTGTGAGTCTGTACCGCATCCTTAGAAATTACCCTTCTTATCTTTTCTGGAAAGAGTAAGGCGTGTGGGAGTCGGGGTTGGAAGTGTTATGCCAGCAGACATGCTTGGGTTTCAAAGTTACAAGTAAATTCAGTGGAATTTGGGTCCAACCCAGGAGCAGCCAAAGGGGGAGGCCTTTCTTTTGAAGGTGTCAGCAGCTCTGGCCTGTTACAAAAAGGCACGGCCTTCAAATGAGGTCCCCAGGCCGCCACAGGAGCTGGCTTGGCTCGTCCACAGTCTTTGTCTTGGCCAGGAGCCCTCCCTTAAGACCTAGCTGAAACGAGGAGTTGCCCCCGCTCACAGAGATGTCACATAAGGCTATACTTAAATACATAAGCATGAAAAGGGAAGCTTTAGAATCTGTCAGAGTGGGGCCCACGCAGCTCAGGGGTCACCCAGCCCTGTTCTCATTTCCCTGCATGGGAAATCGAGGCCGTCTTTAGAGAGGCCCTGGGTGGCAGCGCCTGCTGCAAGGTTCTCGGTGTCGGGGACCGAATTCTCAGTGTTGCAGGAACTGTACAAGGAGAGAATTTGTAGTCGCTTGGCACTTGTCCCTTATCAGCCTGAGCTAAACAAACCATTCAACAAGGGTGTGCAGAATAACGGTGAAGGGGTCTTGTCATTCCACGAGTAGCGTTCGCCAAACTAGGAATCTGTCTTGAACGAGAGCACAGCCCGTAGACTGGCTTCCTCCGTGATCTGAAGCCGGTCTGTGACAAGCAGAGGAAGCGAGGCGGGGCCTTACCCTGCAGCCCCTGTAACATCTGTGGCTGCTGAGACAGCCCGGAGATAGCACTGTGTTTTCCCGGTAACCCCTAGTCACTAAGGTCGTCCCCCTGGGTGTCAGCAGAGGAATCTTTAGACCATGGAACATGGAGGAAGCTGGAGGCCGTGGACAGCCACCTAAAGGACTCTGAGGTTTCGGAAATGTTCCCTGGGAAAGGAGCAGGGAGCACCTCGAAACCAGCCTCTTGAGGCTGTTTTTGTGGTACGGTGCTCCCTGAGGACAGAGCCTCATGTGTGTTGGCTCGTACTGCCCAAGTGATGCCTCTCCCCCTGCGGCCCCGGGACCCCCTCCACCCGGTTCCCCCTCCCCACCCATCCACAGCTCAAAGACTTCCTTCATTACAGACGATCTGTTCGCTTTTGGTGCGTGTCTTCCGGTAAACCTTCGTGGGCTCAACAGGCTGTTTCCATCTTGCCTTTCAGGATGGCGAAGTCATTGGGATTAACACTCTGAAGGTGACAGCCGGAATCTCCTTTGCAATCCCATCAGATAAGATTAAAAAGTTCCTAACCGAGTCCCATGACCGACAGGCCAAAGGTAAAGCATGGCCCCGCGTGGCCGCGGGTGGTTCAGGCAGGCCCGGCTGCACCCCTGAACGTCAGCTAAGCCTTTTCGGATCGAGAAGGAAAATGGGATACACGTTGTTAGGCCCCTGGCATTGGGTCACAGAAGTCTGACCCTTTTTGGCCGTGAATGTTTCATGTGGTTTGGTTTAATATGTACCAGTCATGACCCTAGGTGATTTCTATACATCGTTTTATTTCATTAAGTTCTTTTGCCCTCTCAGGAGGGAAGCATTAGTCCCATTTCAGTGATAAGAAAACTGAGATTCAGGGAGATCGTTCATTCCACACATGTTTGTTGACCCGTATCTGCTTGGGGTTAGGCTGGGGGTTCCATGGCTCCACAAGGTCCCCGGCATGTGTGATGTTTACACTCTGACTGGAGGAGGAGGGAGGGTGATACTAGACAAACATGCAAGGTTTCAGATACCAATGATGCTTCCCTGAAAATGAAGCAGGGTGGTGAGCTGGGGGAGTGCCGGGAGGGGGACATTCCAGACCAAGGAACAGTGGATCCAAGGCCTCCGTTGTGGGCACAGCACACACAGCGAGTGGGTCACGTGGCTGGAGTGCAGTGAGGTTCAGGGTCACACGGATGGATGCAGAAAGCAGTTAGCCAGGGTCACGGAGACTTGACCTCTGTGCCGTGGTGGCCATGGTGAAGGCCTTGGGTTGTATTGAGAACAGGGACTGTCATGATCCGGTGGACGTCTTTGAAAAGTCATTGTCATGGCTGCATGGAGACTCCACTGGAGGGGCTGGGCAGAAGTTGTAGGACCAGGTGAGAGACTCTCCTGGTCATCCACGCCAGGGTGGGACGAAGGGCTCAGATTCTGGATTTATCGGAGGGCTAGAACCCTCATTGGAGGTCAGGATAAGGCAAAGAGGAAGCAAGTATCACTCCTCGGTTTTTGCCATTAACAAAAATGACAGGACTTTCCCCAGGTGCCATGGCAGGTAGGGGTCTGAGAAGGATTTGAACCACATCGTCAGCATTCCCCCCCGTGGCCCTGACTTTATACACTGCAGGGATTGAACCTCACAGCTCCTGGTGTCCCCAGTACAGCTGCCAACTGGGCTGACCTGTTGTCCTTTTGTTGTTCCACCAGGCAAAGCCGTTACCAAGAAGAAGTATATTGGCATCCGAATGATGTCACTCACATCCAGGTGGGTAAGCGGGTCTGTGTGTGTATCTTTTTTTTTTTTTTAATTTTTTTTTTTCAACGTTTATTTATTTTGGGGACAGAGAGAGACAGAGCATGAACGGGGGAGGGGCAGAGAGAGAGGGAGACACAGAATATGAAGCAGGCTCCAGGCTCTGAGCCATCAGCCCAGAGCCTGACGCGGGGCTCGAACTCACGGACTGCGAGATCGTGACCTGGCTGAAGTCGGACGCTTAACCGACTGCGCCACCCAGGCGCCCCTCTGTGTGTGTATCTTAAACTTAAACCTAAACTTAGGAAGGCTTTCACTGGCGCCCTGAAAGGGAAACCTCATGCTGCCTTAAGCATCTCGGTTTCTGGTTATAATTGAGAAACATCAGGAAAGAGGAGGGGCCATTCCCCCGGGCCTCTGGTTTTATGCTTCATTTTGGGGGTTTTGTTTGTGTTTGGAGGGAACAGGTCCTTCCTTCTAGAAGATTCTGCCCTCCTCTTTGAAGGCAGGCCTGGACAGTGGGGCGTGTTGGTCACTCTCCCTCATGCCTTCCTTTTACCACTTGTTCCGTTGAAACCCACATTCCAGGAGTGCCCCAGCACCTCCCTCAGCCCAGAGCACCCTGCCTTTTGGGAGTGCGACCGTGTGTGGGCTGTGGCTGCCGGAATGCTGGGTCAGGCTTGTTTGCCGGAGCCGGTGGAAACTGTGGCATGCGGCTGCCAGGCTTATAACGTACTGGTGTTTTACCCTTGATGAAAAAGTCTGGTATAACCACACGAGTCCTGGTAACTAAGGGCACAGTGGAAACTCTTGCAGGTACAGGTAGCAAAGAGCAGAACGTATTCATGTCGGCATTAACATATGAATTATCGTAATTAATTTACTATTAATTGTGACCATATTACTATCCTTTAGATGCATATTATGAATGGTGGTGTCGTTTTTAGCACTCCACAATGTATGGACTGATTTGCTATGACTCAAATGTGAATCAGTTACTTGTCTTGGAACTGTGGGCGACGCAGGTATGGGGAAGGAATATACACCCTAGCATTTGGCTTCCTGAGTTCTTGTCCCAGCTGTGCGACTTCCTGGCTAATGACCTGGGGAATGACTTGACCTCTGTGCCTCAGTTTCCTCCTCTCCGGGACCAGGATAGCAGTGCAGGCATTTTGGTGGGTGGTGAGGACCGAGTGATTGAACGTGTGCCCAGGCTCGGATCCACGGGTGGTGGCACGGGTCGCCAGCCACAGTGACACCAGCCACTGTATTTACTGCACATTTGCTCCGCACCAGGCCAGGTGCTGTGTCCAGACCATCTCACCTAATCCTCAAAACGACCCCTACATCATAGAGTATTGTCATTATTCCTGTTTTGTAGGTGAGGAAACTAAGGCACAGAGAGGTTAAGCAGCTGCCCAGGATCACACAGAAAGTGGCAGAGCTGGGGCTCCAAACCTGGGCAACCGCTGCACCATATTCACTCCTTACGTTACAATAGTTACTATTAAATCATTGGTAAAATTAAGAATAATAATAATTATAAAGCACCGTACTTCGTGTCAGCCAGTAGATCTTTGACTCTAATAGACATGTAAGCGAAGCAGAATCAGACCTCCTGGGGCTATTTTATTTCAGATTCAGGGATCAGGAGGAGAAGCTGGGTGAGAGCTGAGTCTCAGCCAACAGAGGCCCCTTGTTACTTGATGTTAACGCAGGTGTTTTCCTCCCGAGCAGCAAAGCCAAAGAGCTAAAAGACCGTCACCGAGACTTCCCGGATGTGCTTTCGGGAGCGTATATCATTGAAGTCATTCCTGACACTCCAGCGGAAGCGTGAGTTAGGACTATTTTCTCTTTGCCGGATTATCCCTGCGGTTCCTGGGGGCGGTCGGGGGAGGCTGTGTTCTTTTCATGTCGGCTCAGGTGGTGGTGAGGGTCCCTGATGAAAGGGTTGGACACCCTTAGTCCCACCAGCCGGGCCCTTCGGGCCTGGTTCAGCTCAGCACTCATTAGCAAAAGGGTGCTTCCTGTCCTCAGAAGTCCTCACTTCATGAGAGGTGATTCAGGTGGAAGGAGCGACATCTGACTCTCATGAGTCTCTGGGGCAGGCCTGGCTGGGGAAAGAGGGTTGAAGGAGCAGTGGCCCTGAGATCTTGGGCAGTGGTCCCGTCCTGGGCCGCCAGACAGAAGCCTGGCATAGAAGCCTGCCTTCTCTGATTCCGTCTGTTACCGACCAGGCCATACCTGTCCACACCTCCAGAACAATAACCCAGGTAACATCCAGGTAACATGAAAAGAAGTAGCTCAGCAGGCAGTCAGCACTTCTTACTTCTTCGGACATAATATGCAGGGAGAAGAGCTAGATGGGGTGGGGCCTGCAAGCTGTTCCCTGGGGCCCGGATCTGGCCCGCCGACTGCTCCGCTTTAATATGACCCGTGGGCGAAGGATAGATACTGCATTTTTAAACGGCTGAAAAAATTTTTAAGCAAGAGTATTTTCTTCTGATACATAAAAATTGTACAAAATTGACATTTCAGTGTCCGTAAGTGAAGTTTACTGGAACACAGCCAAGCTCGGTAGTTACACACTGCCTACAGTGGCTTTACGGCCACGGCAGTCGAGTTGAGTTGTGACGGATGCCACGTGGCCTGCAAGGTCCAAAATATTTCCTATCTGGCCCTTTACAGAAAAAGCTTGCTGACGCTGTGCTAGACCACTAAAGGACCGTAATAGCTTATTTGACACTTATTTGACTCTTGCTTATTTGTAAGAGCTAGAGTTACAGCAATAGTAACACAAAAGAAGGCGGAACCATTCCACCTGCTCCTCAGGGGACCGTCCTCCGAGTTGTGATGCCCATTACAAGCAAGCTGGCCACGGGCACGACACATGGTAGACGATACATGGTAGCGGCATATCCTTGACCTCCTCTGGGGTCAGTCGGTCATCCGATCATAACAAGTGCTGGGGAGCATTTCTGCCATGGACAGGACTGATGATTTGGCCTAAAACCCTCAAAAGGAAATGACGCAATCCGTTGGTAGTTGAAGCTACTGTCGTGTGAGTTCGCCATCACCCCACCCGATGCGCTCGGGGCTTCTGGGTTCTAAACTGTGCCTCTGTCAACGCACAGTCGAGTCCCTCTCATGGCAGTTAGACCCGGGGGAATGGAAGCGTTACAATCGTGTTTCCCCTTGTGTTGCAGGGGTGGGCTCAAGGAAAATGACGTCATAATCAGCATCAATGGACAGTCGGTGGTCTCCGCTAATGACGTCAGTGACGTCATTAAAAAGGAAAGCACCCTGAACATGGTTGTCCGCAGGGGCAACGAAGACATTATGATTACGGTGATTCCTGAAGAAATCGACCCGTAGGTAGAGGCATGAGCTGGATTTCATGTTTCCCCTCAAAGACTCTCCAGTGGACGGTGCGTGATGACTCTGGGCTGGTGGCACAGGACACTCAAGACTTCGGACCACCATGTTCCTTGTTCAGCAGAAGCACCCTGGCCAACAGAATCCTTCTTGATAGTTTGCAGGCAAAACAAATGTAATGTCATAGATCCGTAGGCAGAAGCTCGCCCTTCTGTATTCCTATGTATGCAGTGTGCTTTTCCTTGCCGGCTTGGACTGTTCCTGCTTAGACAGTCAACATTTGTCTCTCCCTTTAACTGAGTCATCATCTTAGTCCAACTAAGGCAGTTGATATAACGCATAGGTGGAGGAAGGCCCCACGGGAGCCAGAATGGTTCTGGGCACGTTTTTGCTTTCCTCGCGGTCAGCACCCGGAGGAGATGGACGCCAGAGACCACAGGCCGGTGACCGTTGGCTTCCCAAACGGCCGAAGTTGCCTCTTTTAGGAATCTCTTCAGAACTGGGGGCACAATGACTTTGAGTTTGAGCTATTAAAGTACTTCTTCATACTCTGCCTTGTGGCTTGCTTCTTTCCCATTCCCTGTGAACAGCTGGTGGCTGTCTCTTGGAAATGATCGTAAGGTCAACAGGTCCTCATTAAACCACATTGTCCGCACAGGGTTGAGCTTGCAGGCTTACCGGTTATTTCCAAATCATCACGTGGGGTTTACCAGCATTACTAACAACTGTGCTTGGCCACTCTGGCTTCATAAAATAGGGTTTGAGGACAGTCGTACTTGCATCTGGAGCTTTCCAAATTGACGAGAGTTTGTTGACCTCATGCATCATGCAATCAGTCAACAAAAGATTTTCTCGGCCTCCGCTCTGTGCCAGACAGGGTGCTAAGTATAGAGGGATCAGCGCAGAGCAGGATGGACCCAGGCCTTCTGTGACCCAAGAACTCTCTTATCTTAAGTCCCCAGAAAGTACAGGCTGAAGTTGATTGCAGTTGTCCTGGGCTCTGACCTAAGAACCAGACCGTAAGCCTTGGGAGGGGGAGGAGGGCTAGAGCAGGGCTCCCCTCGACGCGTTCTCAAACAAGTGCAACCGTAAGCGGCCGGAGGCGCCTCTTGTCTCTGGGAAAGCTCCCAAGAGTTGGAGACTGGACCCGTGTAGACCGCCACAGAAATTTAGCTTGAGAAGTTAGCACGGGCCTGCGTCGCTGTGGGGAGCACACACTGGGGAGGAGGCTTTTTACACCGGGAGTGGAGGATGAGGCTCTCTACTTGTCAGCTGTAAAAGGGGGGGCCTTGGACAGGATGGAGGTTGGGGTCCCTAGATGGAGAGCTTAATCCTTCCTCGACCAGATCTCCGAGGTCTGGTTCATAACAGGCTGTAGAAGAACAAGGGCCCAAGTTCAGTGGAGGGGAAATCCGATTTAGCAAGACCCTCATCAGTAGTGACGCCAGGCAGCCGGGTGGCTGTGTGCCTTCGCGGTCTGTTTAGATGACCTTGGAAAGTCGGAAGCAGCCGACTTGCGTGTGGGTTTTGCGCTCCCTCCCTCTCCACCTAAGGTGATGACTCAGAGAATGGCTCCGTCCTCAGATGTTTTTCCCACGGGCCTGCTCCTGGGTGGGCCCCAGGGCTGAGGTACCACTGCAGGTGGGGAGGGCGCGCTGGGTGGCGTCCAGGTCAGCGGCAGCCCCGGCCGGAGCCCGTCTGTCTCCAGCCTGTCATCCACTCGGGAGATCACAGAGGGTTCTGCTTGAAGGCATAGGCCTGGAGCCCACGGGCTCAGCCCTCTGCAAACACTGTAAATACTGAGCAGCAGTTCCGAAGGGCCATGGGACTCTGGTGGGGGGTTGGGGTGTTGCCCGCAGATGTGGTCGTATACGAGGCCTCAGAGAGGGCAGCTTGGCGCACGGTCGACACGTAATGGGTCCAGTTCTGTGGCTGCCCTGAGCTGTGGTACCCGGTGTCCTGTGGGGGCTGCTCACCCGAGCACCCCGCGCTCACGCGGGCTTTCTCAGACCCTCTTAGGCCAGCCGTTGTTTCCTCACCTTGCTTTGGGTTCTGATGGAGGTTTTGGCCATATCAATTAGCCTTAAGGTCCGGGAGGCAGAGCTGAGTTGAAGGGGCATCGCTCCTGGAGCTAGGTAAATGTGAGCTCAGCTCTGGGGTCCGCATCTTACTGGCCGCGTGACCTTTGAACGAGTTATTTCACCCCTCTGTGCCCGTTTTTCCATCTGTACCACTTCCTGTGTCTGCTGTGGCGAGTGACACAGTGGCACACAGTGAACGCTCTAAATATTAGTGACATGGGCGTTCCTTGATGTCTTGGAGCCTCAGTTTCCCCCTCGGTCAAGTGGGGAGTAAGAGCAGTGTCCCCCCTTGCCCTGGAGTTGTGTGCGTCAACCGTGAGGGCCTGCGCTTCTAGATAAGTGCAGCTGCTCCCGTTTTTATTGTGATTAGCCTGCTGTCCTTCTGATTCTCAACTGACAATTTCAATAGTTAACATCTGCCGGGTGCTTGCCGTGTGTCAGACGTCGTGCCGAGCATTTTACATTTACTGGCTGTTTGGGCCTCAGATCAGCCCTCGGGTGGACGCTATATTTACCTCTTTTGACAAGTGAAAAAATTGATGCCCAGAAATTAAGCATCTTGCTCAAGTCACGGAGCTAATAAGCGGGCGGCTGTGACGTAAACCCAGGAGGCCTGAGCCCATGGTCTCTGTGCGGCACTGCCTGCCCACCTTTGCCTCCTTGGGACTAAGACTCCCAGTCCCTCCGCCTCGGGGCAGGCCTGTGTCCATCTCACTTCTAGAAGGTGGTCATGGGGGCCTGCAGCCTGCTTGGTTTCTGGTTCCTCCAGGGCCTTGCAGACCCCTCCGTGGTCCCCTAACGGCCCTGCTGGCTGGTGGGTTGGCAACGCCCCCTTCTCTGTCCCCTGAGGAATTCCTACCCACCCGGTCTTGGCTCTGTGGCTCCAGTCCCTGCTTCCGGCTTGTGTGAAACCTTGAGCGACGCCAATGGGCACGTTTACGTGGCTTGATTGGTCCCTGTCCCACCCTCCCAGATGCTTCCCTAGATGCACGAGCCGGGAGAGAGGCCACGGTGCGAAGGGGTCTCCTCACCGTCTCTTCTGGGGCCCCGCCGAGTGGGTGCTGTGCCCGGAAACTGTACGTGGTCCTGGTCTTTTCTGGCTCCATTTCTTCAGCTGCAAACTTTGCAGAATGCTCATGTCTGGTGGGTGTGGGGAAGGGCAGCACGTGTTTTTATGAAAACTTGGCACGGTGCTTGTCTTTACCTGGTCAGCACCTCAGGCCTGAGCCTTGGACAGTGGGGTTTTAGTTGGCCGGCAAGGGCACTGGGCCCATTTCGGTAGATGCCACTCAAGTGAGGCCAGCTTGAGGTTGTGCAGGAGGGGGCACATGTGGGTGAACGAATGGCCCTGTGCAGGTTCAAGGTTACTACGTGAAAGCTGCCTTCTCCCCCGGAGGTGGTTCCAGATGAGGCCAGAGGTCTGATAGTGGCAGGATGGGTCAGTGGGCTTCCGGAGTTCCCTGGGGCCCTGGGCTGAGCAGGTGGTAAGGCTCAGTGCAGAAGCGTTTTAAAAGCGAGCTGATGCCTGGATGTCACTCTCAGCCATCCGGGTGACGTCATTGACGCAGGTGGGCTGGAGGGTGAGCCTGCCGTCAGGGCTGCCCTCTGTCTCCTGCCCCTCCCCTCCAGGCAGCTCCTCCTTGCCCTGAGATGCCTGGGCTCCCCCTCTCCCTGTACCTCTGCAACTGTCTCCCCGGGCCGCACGACCCTCACCAGCTGTCCGGTAGGGACCGGACCCCACACGGCTCTAAAGAACTCTCGCTAGAACTGACTGCCTCGTGAGCTGTGACTGCCACGTGGGTCTGACGGAACCGTCAGGATGCTGGCTTGGAAAGTCAGTCTCCTGTTTTAAAATACGTGCTGTTGGTTCCATTTTAGGGCCCTCCCCGCCCCGCCGCGCACTCAGCCACAGTCCACAGAAAGGAATCTGGCTCAGCGGGAAGCCAGTTCTTGGAATCAAATAATCCCTGCGTGTTGAAGCACGCATCCGAGGGCCCCGGGCTTCGCAGGGTGCTGGGGCTGGTTCTGCAGGAGCCAAGTGGGCCTCCGACCCTGTCTGTGCCCTGCATCTGGGCCCCAGTTGGGCTGACTCATTGTTCCCACAGGGGACTGGACGTGGCCTTCCGGTGCTTCCGTCAAGATGTGGGCGGAGCACACTGAGCAGAGGCCTTCCTGCCGTGAGGCAGCTGTTTTATTTCGCGCTTGTGAAAGTGATGGCCTCAGCGTGGTGCCTGCCAAGGATCAGCGAAGATCAAATGCAGTAAACACCCACGATTGCATTTTTAGTTTAAAAACAACTGAAACGCAGCTCAGATTCTTTATGGAAATGGATTTCTGTCCAACGTGTCTCACTGGGTCAGGTAAGATCTTGGGCGCACACTGCCCGAGGTGCACACACTGCCTTTCAGGCCTCCTCCTCCTCCTCGTGCATCCCCACGGTCAGGGTCATCAGCGCCACCTGCCACAGGAGTGTGCTGTATGCCCATTGCTTCACAGCCATCTGATGATGCAGATATTGTTAGAATACATGGGGGGACACTGAGGCACAGAGCATCGAGTAACCAGCCTGAAGTCACACAGCGAGGAGGACGGTAAAGCTGGTGCATTGGAATTTCGATGGCTGGCTCTGGAGTGCTCTCTTTCAGCCACTAGGCCTTTATACACTTTTGCTGATGATGCCCAGTGACCTCTGTAACAGAACTTTCCATTGGACTGTCTCTGAAGCGGTAAAGAAAGGCTGGCTCAAGGGCTGGTTTGTAAGCATGACTTTGCAGAACTAGAAAGCCACCCCCCCCACCCCCGTTTCATGGGCATCACCGCCATGAAAGGGCATAAACGCTATGGGCAATAAGGGAGCCTGGGGGCCCCGCAAACTCCCAGCTGGCCCACCTATCTTGTATTTTTTGCCCTGTGCGCTCTCCCAATGAGCCAGTAGAGTGGGAACACAGGGTCTTAGATGATTGCCAGGGTAAAAACACACCTCACTGTCTAAGGCCCTGCATGGCAGATACTGAGCATAAAGAATGCGTCCTAGAGGAGCGCCTGGGTGGCTCAGTCGGTTAAGCGTCAGACTTTGGCTCGGGTCGTGATCTCGCGGTTTGTGAGTTGGAGCCCCGCTGACAGCTCAGAGCCTGGAGCCTGCTTCAGATTCTGTGTCCCCACCACCCCTCCGCCCCACCCCTGCTTGTGCTCTGTCTCTCTCTGTCTTTCAGAAGTGAATAAACATTAAAAAAAAAAAATGCGTCCTAGAAACCTCAAGGAAGAGAGGGTTAATAAATCATTCATGTAGAACTCAAACCTCCTCGGAAATCCCGACAATCAAGGATCCTCAACTTCTAGAGCTATTTTCCGGCTTATTATCCTTGTCCCTTCCCTCGTAAATTAATTGCACTGACATTTAATGACTGGAATCAACAAAGGTGGAGTCGACGTGGAAGATTCTGAGCTGCTTTGTTGCTTTAATGAAAGTAGTTCGCAGTGAATGGAGTTTCTTGAGAATGTTTTGTCGAATTGCGGCAACTGAGTTAGGGGCTAGTCGAATCTGTTTCACTTTTGTCTTGGTCATGTGCCCGTTCCTGTGACTTTTATCCAGCACTGGTTTTGTGCCTGGCACTGTGCAAAGGCTTTACAGCCACTATCCCGGCGAATTCTGAATTCGTGACCTGCGGCCCCTCTTCTCAGAGGAGGAAACTGAAGCTCAGAGAGGTGGCTTTCCTTGTTCAATGACACACAGCGAAAGAAGTCAGAGCCGGGAGTGGAAAGCAGGATTCTGCCTCCGGAGCGCCTGAGCTGGTTCCCACGGCAGCAGCCACAATGCATCCTTTGGGTGGGCATCTGCGGAATCTTGTCCTGGCTGCCTCAGTGGTCTGAGCCCCGAGCCCTATCCCTATGCTGGATTAAGGTGGGGAGGGGGGGCAAACACGTGTCAGCCACAGTTTTCCCATCAGTACAAATTACGTTGAGTGTGTTAAGCTAAAAACCTGCAAAGAGTAAAAACACTGAAAAGCGACGGGAGAGAAAACATGTCCACGCAAAATCCTGCACACGTTTGTAGCAGCTTTATTCATAATTGCCAAACCTTGAAAGCAACCAAAGATGTCTGTCAGCAGTCAAATGGATAAATAAAGCGTGATACATCCAGACGGTAAAATTTTATCCAGTGCCTGAAAGCGATGAGCAATCCAACAATGAAAAGACGCGGGGGAAATTTAAATGCATGTTTCTGAGTGAAAGAAGCCCATTTGTAGAGGCTATGGTTCCAAATGTATACCATTCTGGAAAGGCAAAACCATGGAGACAGGAAAAAAATCAGTGGCTGCCAGGAGTTCGTGGGGAAAGAGGGATGGGCGAGTTTTAGGGCAATGAAACTATTCTGTATGATACCGAATGACAGACACACAATTTGTCCAAACCCATAGAATCTACGCCACTGGGTGAACACTAATGCGGCTGTGGGCTCTGGGTGATAAGGACATGTGGCAATGCAGGGCCGTCAGTCGTCACAAATGTACCAGGCTAGTGAGGGATATTGAAACTGGGGGTTGGTGGGGGAGAGGCCCCGGGAACTCTGAACTTTTTCTTCAATTTTGCTGTGAACCCAAAACTGCTCTAAAAAAAAAAAATTAAAAAGTCTGTTAATTAAAATTCAAAAGCAAACTTCTGAACAATAGGAGGTTCTAGGTCAGGCCCTAGAGCCAAATGGAAGCCCCTGTCTGATCCAGAAAAATGCTTCCCTCCGATTCAGCCTCCCCCGCTGGCCTCCAGCAGCGGCCCCCTTCCGCTTCCCTTGGCCCAGGTTGCAGACCCGAGACAGGTGTTCTGGGCAGAGGTGAGGAGTGAGTGTTTTTTAGAGAAGAACTTCTCAAAGCCAGAGTCTCTCCCAGCAGGTTCAAGCCTGCAGAGTGGACCCTGAAACAAAAATGAAAAACCCAGGGGCGCCTGGGTGGCGCAGTCGGTTAAGCGTCCGACTTCAGCCAGGTCACGATCTCGCGGTCCGTGAGTTCGAGCCCCGCGTCAGGCTCTGGGCTGATGGCTCAGAGCCTGGAGCCTGTTTCCGATTCTGTGTCTCCCTCTCTCTCTGCCCCTCCCCCGTTCATGCTCTGTCTCTCTCTGTCCCAAAAATAAATAAACGTTGAAAAAAAAAAAATGAAAAACCCAGTTGCCACCGCTGGGAGTGTGGCCGCTGGCCCCTTCGTGGCGCCCACCCGGGGTTCTAAGCCCTGTGCCCACAACCTGACCCATTCTTTTCCTATGACGGAAACCTGTGTTCTGCTGGAAGAAAATCCATTCTTGACTCACGTGGCCCGGGGGCGCCGTGCCTTGGGCTGGTGTGGCGCAGGGAGGCATTTCAGGTGGGCCACCTTTGCCTGGGTTTCTGCAAACAGTGCCCTGTCCTCGTGACAGAATTCCTTATGGCCCCAGCAGGATGGGGAGGCTTTTGATGACCGGAGAGAGCTGCTTCTACTCCACGAAGCCACCATCACCTACCTCCCTCCTGGGCTCGTGGGTGATGCCTTTTGGCCCGCGTATTGTCCACCTGCTGCAGGTGCCCCTGCCTGGCTAAAGTGTTCTCTTCCCTTCGTGCATCTCCCGCGCCCAGCCGGCTTAGCTGGGTTGGGCTGCTAGATTTGGGACCCCCTGGTCTCTGTTCAGACAGGGCCCCTCTGCTCCCACGGGTTGTTCTTATAACCTCTTCTTTATCTGTAAGGGAGATACACTGCCTCTGAGCCCCGGATACTTAAATTATTTCCTACTGGGCTAGGAGAGGAGCAGAGGTTCCATGAAACATTGTGGCCATGGTGACGGCATAGGTGTGTCCACTAGGGGGTGAACTGGCCGCATGAAACTCCGGGAGGTGCCAGGGGACCTGGATGTGAAAGGGAAGGATGCCCGGAGGAAGCAGCCAAGAGAGGGCGAAGCTGGGGGCAGGAGCGGGCAGCTTCCTCCAGCCCCATCTGTGCACAGCACTGTGGGCCTGGGGGAGTGGCTCTGAGCCCCCCACCTCTCTGCTTCTTTCCATGCTCCGGCCACATCAGCCCCTTCTCTTACATGTTACACACGGACCACATTTACTTGTCCATTGCTTATTTCTCCTGCTAAGATAAAAGCCCCTGTGACAGCAGGGACCTTACGCACAGGCTCTCCCCAGCCCCATACATTAGAAGAGTGTCGTAGGCAAGGCACGCTAGAGCAGCGGATGGAAAGAGCGGCTGTTGGCCGCTCCCGCCTATTCTGTGGGAAGCACCCTGCAGCCTCCGGCTTCCTGCACTTTGAAATTTGGGACTATTTTAGGACCGAAGGGGCAGGGGAGCATCACTTGGTACTGGGAGCACCTCTTTGCTCTTCAGTTTGGGTGCCTTATTTCCTCTGCTGCTGTATTTCTCTTCCTTGGTCATAGTTCTCTTTATTGCTGAGCATTTCTGCCATTTTTGAAGATTAGCAGGATTTAGTTTGCCCCGTGGCACTGGGCTGTGATCTGGTTTAAGCCAGTGTGCATTCGCTTGTGGGGACACACCTGGTCTGAGGCCCCCACCGCCATGGGATCCTGACCCCGCACCCCCACCCTGAGCAGAGCCTGGGAACCTGCTTGCTAACAGGCACTCTAGCTGAGAACCCCGGCCTGGGGACGCCAGACCTGTCTCCTTCTCGTGCTGGGAACCAAGGTGACAAGTTGATCTTCTCCAGGTGACAGCTGTCAGGCCAGAAACGTTTATTTACAGTCATTTCTGCCTTCCTCTGTGCTCACCCCCCAGGCCCCTGGACCCCTGCCATCATCAGATACTTTCTCAGCAATTCCCTTCCCTGGGCCTCTTGAGCTCTCACTGGTGTTACTGGCTGAGGCTGCTGGGGTTCCAGGCAGTGAGTGGGGGGAGAAATGGGGGCGAGTAAGGAGGAGGGGCTGTCGAACAAGATGGGGCCAGCCCCATGTGAGGCAGGGGCAGCAGCCAAGCAGAACTGGGTCAGAATCCACTTGCTGCTGGGTGCGCAGCCTGGGAATGACTCTAGCCAGCATCTCAGGCGATGTTGGAAAACGTTCTTTAGTTGGCTCGGGCCTCGGTTTGTTCCTGTCTCCCATCTTTCTTCTAACCCGGTTTAACAATGGTTTGCACTTTACTGTATTTGCTTTTCATAAATAAAAAAAGAAACGCCCTACAAACATATCTGAACTTTCCTTTGACTGCTTTCGCCCAATCCCACCCTTCCTGCCTCCTCACCCCCCTGGTATTTGGCGTGTCACTTTTTTCATATATTTATATATTACATATGTATCTATGAGCAGTGGGTATTGGCTTCTGTGGGCTTTAGGGATTTCGTTAATGATATCTAATGTGTATTATCCTACAACTTTCTTTTTTTTTTTTTACTCAACTTTGTTTTTGGAGATCTATCCTGTGTGTGTGTGTGTGTGTGTGTGTGTGTGTGTGTGTGTGTTTATAAAATACACACACACACACATATTTCTGTTTTGCTCCATGTTAGTATTCCATAATATGAATATTATGCCCCAGTTAATTTTTCTATTTCCCGAATGATGGACCTTTATGGTGATGGGGTTCAGTGCCTTGATCTGTAAAGTGGGAATCGATGTACCTCTCTCACATTGTGGAGCCTATGTGTGTGTGTGTGGGGGGGTGCAGGTGACAGTACCTTGCTTGGCAGTTGGCCAGAGAACCTTTTCAAGACCTACCAGAGGGAGTGACTTTCCAGCCCCCAGGAAGAGTGCTGTTTCAGGACATGCTGTGTTCAATGTCTTCTCCAATCTCCAGCGATGGCAGCCTATCAGGTTGGCCCCATAAAAGGAGGGCTTGTGACCCAGCGCATAAGGTCAACACTGAGCTCCCCTCTGACACTGGAGGAAATATTAGGACTCATCTAGCTCAATTTCCTCCACCAGTGACCACCATGGGCTGTCCACCCCTGCCTGTACCCCCTCTATGAATAGGGAAGCCCCATCCCCAAAGGCAGCTCAGTCTTGTACTGGGTCAAAAATTTGTGTTCTGGTAAGTTCCACTGTTTTGCCCCAGTTCTGCCTGCTGGGGCCCCACAGCACGTTGCAAATTTAACGGCAGCTGGTATGCCCACCGCCGCCCCTGTCCTTTATCCTCTGGGCTAACGTCACACTTGAGAAAGGAAATGCAGCTCTCCTCTGAAATGTTCTGTCATCCCCTGCCATCCCGGCCATCCTCTGAAAGTGTTCCTGTTCCCGATCTTAGGTGGTGAATTTCTGTCTGAGTTGAGCTCCAGCTAAAATGTATTCTACAGAATACACCAGAAACAGTAGGAGGTGACCTCTGCAGGTGCTTTTTGCCTTAAGTACAGACAACATTGTACTGAACACCTGCTGGCTTTTCTCCTTCATGTCCTCTCCCCATTCACAACTTTTCTTGGAACTGCCCCTTCACCCAAGTCACAGGGAAACTGGGATGGGCCTCCAAGCAGCCTCTTAATCAGTGCAGCTTGTCTCCCGGCACAGGGCCCCACTCTCATGGGCACCCATTCTTTGATGAAGACAGCTGACACTCAGCCCTGGGTAACTTGCACTTAAAAGCTGTGTCAAGTTCTGCCTTTTCACTTGTTGGCCTTTTTGGTCGGAACTAAGAGATTCGAGGCTCCAAGCTGTGGGTCCCTTGGACGGAGCAAATTCAAATGAGAAAACTGTTGGCAGCCTGTGGTTTTCTTGAGGAGCAGAGAAAATGCAGCAAGAGAGAGGGGAAGGGCAGCGAGAGCGAGAGAGACGGGGGGCATGGACGGAGCAGAGGGAAGGAGGGTGTCTCGACAAGTGCAGGCCCTGGTTCCCACCCACTCCCGCGGACCTCCAGACCCCCAAGTGCTAATAATGAATCTGTCTTTGGCATGAGCCACTTTCGAACCTGCTCAGTTTCTGTTTCTTGCAACCACAGGAGCCTTGATTCATGCAAACACGAAGCCAAGCCAACTCCATTGCCCAAACCGGCCATCTGACCCACTCCGGAGCCACACCCGCCCTCTGGAGGCCCCTGTCCCCACGGCCTCTGGGCTGCTGTCCTCCAGTGTCCACTTTTGCAATGTGTGTTTATCATCAACCTATTGCCTTGGCAGGAGGAAGGGCACAGCAGTGGAATTAATAAAACGTAGGAGCAAAAGAGGAAACTGTGTTGAAAGGGTCAGTCTGGACTTTGTTAGGGACCCCATGCCCCCATTTCATCTGGCCTGGAGAGAAGGAAACAGCTCCCCAGATGGCAAACACCTGTGCCCGGAACCCATCTTGCAGCTTCTGCCAGCAGGAGAGAACCGTCCGGTCTGAGGCTTTGGGAAGCACGCTGCTTTCAACGTCTGTCACACCCAGTGGCTGGAAAAATCGCGTTACTTCAGGACAAAGTCCACTCCCCTCCCTAGCCCACCTCCGGCTGCCTAGTGTGGCGGCTTGGAGGCTTGCAGTTTTATAGAAGTTCTGCTGGGGAGGGAAGTGGGTGCCGTGGTTCTGGTCTTAGCTCAGTCAGCCACTCAACTGGGCCACCTTGGCCAGGGGAACCCTGACCTCTGTGGGTTGTTGTCGTTGTCGTTGGTGAAATAACATTAAAAAAAAAAATCTATTTTAGAGAGAGAGAAAGAGCGCAAGCCAGGGAGAGGGGCAGAGGGAGAGAGAGAGAATCTTAAGCAAGTTCCGTGCTCCATGCGGAGCCCTGCTTGGGGCTCCATCCCAAGACCCTGGGATCATGACCTGAGCCGAATCAAGAGTCGGATGCTCAATTGACTGAGCCACCCAGGTGCCCCTACTTCTGCGGTTTTTAAAAATGGGTCTAATGATTCCTGGGCCCACTTACATCATAGAGTTTTGAGAGGATTAAAGAGTAAGAATAATGAGTGAAAGAGTTTTTTCTAAGTAGTGACAATCAGGACAAGAATGGCCACCATTTGCTGAAGACAGAGGTGTGTCCACTCTTGTATTTCATCCTTACAACACGTGCAGCGTGGGTATTATCATCCCCATTTCAGAGATGGGCACAGTGAGGCTCAGATATGCTAACTGGCTTGGCCCAGGGTGCTCTGGTAGGAAGAGCAGGGAGTCGACTCCAGGGTCTTTTCTGACTTCAAGGTCTGTGAGACACACAGGCGTGGAGGCACTGTTCAAGCAGAAGGCAGCATCATGCTGGCTCCCAGTGTGGGTGAATGATCTTTATAAGATGATCCTGGAGACTCAGAGCAAGAGTGGCTTTTACAAGCCTGGTGGAAGAGAGGACACTGCTGTGTGAACCCAGAGCTGTCTGGAGCTGCTATGCACTACGGTAGATGGTTCTTTGTCTCGGGGTAGACTTTGGAGGCCTTTGGGACTGCAAAGGCGAAACCCCTGAACTAAGAGGAGAAGAAAGAAGGAGGAGACGGCGGAACTGCTGTCTTAAGACAAGAGAAATTTGGGGTTTTTTCCTGGGCAGCCCTGAGAGAAAGGTTAACAGGCTGAGAAAAACCAAGGGCAGAGGGGAAAAGAGGCGCAGAATACAACAGGAAGCCAGTGGGAAACTCTTGAAGGTGGAAGGAACTGAAGCAGGTATTTCTCTTTGAAGTCCTTGATCCTCTGTAAACTCCCTTCATTGCCCCCAGACTCCAGGGAAGATTTGCTAACGAAACTTTAGGTCAATGCTTGACAAAGAGGAACGAACGGGTGAGGTGGTGATGCCATCATGAGATCAGCCGCAGAGCCCAGTGGGCACAGGAAGCTGGAGCCAACATCGGTGTTGAGTATGAGCCACAGAAATCGCGGGGATTGTGTTGACACCCTCAACAGGTGGCTTAGGGCGGTGAGCCCCTTAATCTTTAAATCTTACAGACCTGATTGACCAAAAAGCTGAAGGACTTGAAGAGTCGCAGGCACCCAACGCCTTCGTGAGGTGTCACCTCTGCTCTCCACTTTCCCCCGTGTTCCAATGTCACCTGCGTAGCACACGCAGAGAATACTGGGTAGCTGTGACTTTCCTGTTCCTGTGGTTTCATCCCCTCCCTGAGCTAGGGTTCTGGCATGTAGAGAGGGAGAACGTGAGCCTCCCATGCTCCTCATGGTTAGTGCTGACCCCCAAACTCACTGGCTCTGCACGCTTACGGGTGACCGAGCAGCATGGTAGAAGCAGCTGCCCACTGTCGGCATCATCCTTAACAGTCCCCATCAGATTTAGTTTTTTGTTGTTTTTTTTTTTCTCTCACCAACCCAACCTAATGCTTTAAAAGGAAACCTTGTCTGAAGAAACCCTGAGGAGGGAACATTTCCCTAGGTGAGCGAGGACAATAGCCAGCACTCAGGCACAGCCCAAGATGGCGCTGCCCAGCTGCAGTGTGGGCTGGGTTGTTGCGGAAATGGTTTCCTGCTTGGAGCCCAGGGCATTTCCTTCGGCTCGACCGCACCCTCAGCTTCTTTTTATTTTGGAGGGGAATAGCCAATTTGGCAGGAGACCTTGACCACTAGATATGGGACTTGTAACTTCTGGGAAGGAGAGTAGCACCATAAGATGTTTTCTTGGCGACTCTTCGAATGCTGTATTTTTCACGCACGACGTCTCTGTTGTTGTGTCGTTTCAGCCTCAAGGGGGACAAGTCTGTAATGAGTTAAGGGGGGTGTCATCTCTCACGTTTCCAAATGTTCTATGCATTAGTTACGCAGCATAGCCAGGCCCTTCACATATATTATCTTATTTAATCTTCCCATAAATGAGACAGGTATTATATTAGTCTCCATGCAAGAGAACTGAAGTGACAGGTTTGCCTGTCCCCAGAGCTTATACTCTTACCCCCCAACTTGAACTATCCTTCATGGCTCAGCTGGAAAACCTTTCGTTCTAGAAATCCCAACCCTACCACTCCCACATGAGGGGCACCCCCTGCCCCAACCCTGTTTCCTGGATTCCTAGGTCTGTGCCTGTTTGAGGCAGGCTGAGCATCCCTACTGCCCCCTTACCCCCCGTGTCATCTTCCTGATCCCCAAAACCTGTGAATATGCTTCTTCTGATGGCAAAAGGGATTTTGCAAGTGTGATTAAGTATCTTGAGACGTGAGGATTATTCCAGACTATCTGGGTGCTCCCAGTGTGATCACAAGTGTCCTTATAAGAAGGAGGCAGGAGGCTCAGAAGGAAAGATGTGACCACAGAAGCCGAGGTTAGAGAGGTGCATTTTGAAGGTGGAGAAAGGGGCCACGAGCCCAAGGGCATGAACACCTCCAGAAACTGGGAAAGGCAAGGAAATGGATCCTCCCCTGGCATTTCCGGAAGAAACACAGACCAGCAGACACCTTGATCTGAAACTGTGAGACCCACTTTGTTCTTCTGCCCTCCCAAACTATAAGATAATAACTTTACATTGTTTAAAAAATTTTTAAGCTTATCTATTTATTTTGAGAGAAAGAGCGAGCAGGGGAGGGGCAGAGCAACAGAGGGAGAGAGAGAATTCCAAGCAGGCTCTGCGTTGTCAGAGCAGAGCCTAGTGTGGGACTCAAACACACAAACCATGAGATCATGACCTAAGCTGAGACCAAGAGTTGGACACTTAACCAACTGAGCCGTTCGGACTCCCCTGTGTTGTCTTAAACTACCCAGTTTGTGGTACTTTGTTATAGGAACCATAAGAAATGAATATAGTCTGTGTTGGGATTTCTTTTCCCTGCATTTATAGCCACCTCTCCAGCCAGGATGTAAGCTTCTGAAGGCTGGAGCCACTTAATTCAGTAGCTATATTTTGAGCCATCGCTCTATTTTTGAGCATACTGCCTCTGTGGAAAGCAAGGCAGATGTGAGTGAAACACGTCTCTGTCCTCAAGGAAACCACATCTAGAATCTTTGTGTTTTCAGAGGTCCCGCTCAAAACCTTGCACAAAAGAGACGAGCGGTAATTAGCGAGTGACTGAGGGTCCCCATCATACAAGGAAAACAAAATTGATAATGCAAAAGAAAACACAAATATATTTCGTAAGTTTTTATCAATGAAACTAGAAACAAGGGTCCTCTGATTTTTAAATTAGCAAAAGAAAACACAAATATATTTCGTAAGTTTTTATCAATGAAACTAGAAACAAGGGTCCTCTGATTTTTAAATTAGCAGCCATGAAAATAAAAATGTCTTTGAGCTTAATCTAATTCTAAATGACGAAGAGCAAGGAGAAGGGGAGGCAGCTGGAACCTAGGAGATGTGAAGGAGAGGGGAATTGGTGAGAGGCTGGTGGATATAAGATGAAGGCTGTGGAGGCCAAGAGGCTGGAAGGTTCTGGAAGGAGGAGGGGCTTGGTAAATTCCTGTAATTATATCTGCCTTCTATGATGCATAATGGCTTATCCCGTCCTTTGAATTGCTAACTAAACAAATTAGCCAGCTTCCCCAAGGTTAAAGTGGCCTTTATCCTTATACCGCAGCCCTCACCTCTGAAAAGAATAGTGGAGAGCAAGGACTAGAACTGTTAGCATTTCTGCTCCTTGCACCAGGTGTGGGTCAACCCAGGACCTCTCTGATGGGCATCCTGCCAAGGGACGGCACCGCCCTGGACCCAGACAGGTCAACTGCATCCCTTGAATGTGCGATTCTCTAAAGATCACTTGTGTCTGCATTACCTGATTCATATTAGGGTTCCAAAACCCTTCCCAGACCCCTTGATTCCGACCTAAGATTTGAGAACAGTATGACTTTTCAAGATATTAACAATCTTAGCCATTTTATGAGCTTCATTAGCATGAAGTTTGGGGCCTTAGTACACCTGGACTGGACCAACTGATTTTTGTGGTTGATTTTCTTTTTAGACTTCTGTAGAGTACCGAACAGTAGGGTAAATCATATCTCATAATTGCCCTCTATTAAGCATTATTAGGAGTAACAACAGTAGACATTTTATGGCATTTCCAGTATATGTCAGCAGTTGTGTGAAATAAAAATTTATTATTCTACCCGTTCAACACGTCACATCAGATCAGTAGACAACTTGATAGTATGGTATATGGCTTCTAGAAGCTTGATGTTTGAAACACAGAGGGTGGTGGACTTTGCTTGGACAACTTTTAGGAATCGGAGTTACCCATAATAATAAAGCCGTTATCAGGACAAGATGTATTCCCACACTTCAAGCATTTGATAACCTAAATGTCGGCAATCTGGTTGTTTTATAACATAATGGAGCAATAAACACTAATCTTTCTGGCAGATTATTTCATTACTCTTCATTACTGGCATTGTCTAAGCTGTGAAGAAATACTGTAAATGATTAACTCCCGTGTAGAGATGGGCACACCGGATAATGTCCCTGTGCCGAATGCTCCGAGGCTGGTATGGTTCCTCATGCTCATTTTCAAGCAAAAGAAAGCAGCTTGACCAGCTAAGGTCAGGCAGTTCCCCGGTAGCTGGGCTTCTGGACGCTAGCCCTGGGCTTGTGGTTGAAGATGTGAGTTACTTGTGACAAAATGTATGGAAAAGTGGCGAATGGTAGATTTCTTAAAAAGGGCATTGAAAAGGAAGGTCAGCATGAAGGCTGTAACTCTTGCTATCATGGATCTGTGTTGTGTGGTGCTCCAGTCTAGAATGACACTGTATTTTTAATTGTTTAATTATGTATTTATTTTTTAAATCTAAGTTATCGTCAAGTTGGCTAACATACAGTGTATATGGTGTGCTCTTGGTGTTGGGGGTAGGTTCCCGTGATTCGTGGCTTACCTACAACACCCAGTGCTCATCCCAACAAGTGCCCTCCTCAATGCCCATCCCCCATTTTCCTCCTCCCCGCCCGCCCCTCCCCCCCATCAACCCTCGGTTTGTTCCCTGTATTTGAGAGTCTCTTATGGTTTGCCTCCCTCTCTGTTTGTAACCTATTTTTCCTTCCCTTCCCCTATGGTCTCTGTTAAGTTTCTCAAGTTCCACGTACGAGTGAAAATATATGGTATCTGTCTTTCTCTGACGACTTATTTCGTTTAGCATAATACCCTCCGGTTCCCTCCGTGTTGTTGCAGATGGCAGGCTTTCATTCTTTCTCATTGCCAGGTGGTATTCCATTCCATGTATAAACCACGTCTTCTTTACCCATTCATCAGTTGATGGACATAGAATGACACCATATTTTTTAAACTGCTATTTTGAAATATACTTCTTGGGAGATCACATCCATAAAACAGATGAACCGGAGAGTAAATCCACATTACAGCAGAGGCTTTGCAGCGGGAGCCGGTAGGAAGCGAGCAGGGCTCTGGGGGTGAATAGAACTGGGTTTAAGCTCTTACTCAGCTGCTTAGTTATTAGCTCTGTGCCATTGGGCCTTTTTCTCGACTTTATTTCATCTCTAAAATGGGCCAGTAAAATCGACCTCATAGAATTTTTGTGGTGTCTTGAGACACTGCATGTGACATAGCAGCCCTGATGTTAAGTGGGGGGACAAGTGGATCTTCGTCACTGCTATCACCCTTCAGTCTGACCCCTGAAAACACTGGAAGCAACGATCTGTGCCCAATTTTCCGAACTGTCTTGATCACATAAAATGTATCCTACATCCCTATTTTTTGCCGAGGCGGATATATGAAATGTTTTATTCACCTGTGTGACCACCCTCCCTCCCACACTTGCCTGGGGCCTACTGCCTTGTGAGGTGGCACATGTCACATAGACTATGCTTGAGTGGAATTGAATTATAAGCTTTGGCGAAGTGGTGTCGACAGGGGGTGGGGAACTTGGGCTTTTCACCCGGAAGCCGATCTTAATTAAATGGCTAGACCTGAAAAGAGTCAACAGAGACTATTATGTCCATCTATTTACCTGTAATTAAGATGCACAATGGTTCTTTGAAGTAGGCGTGCACTGGGCGTCACAGCTCCTAGCAGCGTGAGGTCTTGGGAACCCGTCTGGATTTCCCTTTTTTCTAAGTCAGATTTTGCCGGAGACACCTTTGGGGCCTTCTGGCCTCTCGCCCTGGATCTGATTTTAACAGCGATGGGAGTAAGTAGAGCATCTCCGTAATCATAGTGATCCTGGGTTCCCATGGGAGATAGCAAGTGCTTCTGCCTGTAGGAAGAGCAAAGGTAATTAGTGGTTAATCCTGCAGGCCTGAGACCCCTTAATTATTCTGCAAAGGAGGTGTGACCATATTAATACTTGTCTTAGGAAGTACGTGAGAATAAAGGAGGTAGTTGTTGCTAAGATACGTATGACGACGCACAGAGTCTGAGAGAACTTACTGCTGCCATGTCGTCTGGTCTTCCAGGGCAGGTTGGTGCCCTCCTGTGGGTGACCACGACTGCAGAACGTGTTTTCATACACTTTGGGCATCAACCTGTAAAGCTCAAACTCTCCTGAGAATTGGAGGAAAACCATGAACTCTGTAGTGTCTGGAAAATGCACTCATACCCTGCACATTAAGTGTCCATGGGCCTTCAAGCCCATAGGTCTATGGGACTAGGTTTTGGAACTTGTAGCTTAAAGGAAATTACTAGTAAAGGCGTTACGGAACACTTCCAGTGAACTATGCTTGAAGTCCGGCAAGATGCAGAAGGGCACGGGTAGTTACTACTTTTCACCAGCCCTTTACTCTTTTCGAAGCTGGGCGTCCAGGGAGCTAACCCCAATCTTCTTCCTTGAATCACACATTTGGCCAAGGTCAGAATCTGGGTCTCCTTGGAGGAGAGCATTCCTCGGATGTCTTTCCCAGGGAAAGGTCTGGGTGCTCAGATTAGAATACCCACACTAATGAGAATTGCCTTCATGGCTCTTAACTCATTAGAAGTATTTTTATGGTCAAGTTCAAGCAAGCCATCCCAATAAGCGCCTTATGGGAAGGGATGAGGCAAATCTGGAACGGATCACATGGTTCTTTTCTGGTGGTTAAGAAGTATGTCCAAACACATTACTTGGGTGACAAAAATAAACTAGGAGTGGATAAAGGGGAGAAATGTCGGTTCAGTCCCTCTTTACCCACGTGTTTGCTTGTTTATTGTTCCTCCTCTAGTCTGGAAGCCCCAGGAAGGCTTCTGCAAAGGGCCTGTGACCATATTAATACTTGTCTTATAGACTACATGAGAATAAATGAGGTAGTCGTCGCTAAGATACGCGGCACGATGCACAGAGCCTGATAGAGCTTACTGCTGCCCTGTGCCCCTGTGGTGGTAGCTCACTGCACAATGAACGCCTGGCACATAGTAGCCCCAATAAATATTCATGGAATAGATTATGATCTCTGATTCTCCAACTGTTGTCCTGTGGCAGAAACTCCATCAAATAGTAGAAGTGCTTCCATTGGGTATTTTAAGGACCTATGGAATGATTGTGGCTTCTTTATTTGCGGTAGAAAAATGTATTAGGAGAGAAATCATACGCTCATATAGAACATTGAGCTGCCCAATACATCTTTCCCGAAGTTCTCGTAAATTCTAACAAGGCAGACACACTGCTAATTAAAATGCTTCTGTCGTGGTTGTCGTGGTCATCTTTGCTTTAGTAGCATTTGCTGAATCCATGATTAATTTGTTGTTGACTCCTTGGCAAGGAACACACCAGGCGAACACGAGATTGTTTTTATAAGCTTTTTGGTCATTTTGCATCGACGCTTTGTTAATTGTTTTTATTGTGACTGTATTTTATGCATGCGCAATAGATTTAAACAATGTCAAAGTTTAGGCAGTAGAAAGGGAAAGTCCCCTCATAAATTTACATCGCCACTTTCAGCGGTAAATATTTTTCACGTCTTGCTGTTTAGTGATTCAGACCTTTATGGATGTTCACATTTGCTGATATGACTGAAGGGCCAGGAGATGACTTTGGCAATGCAGGAACCAGTATGAAATAGTCTGGATCTCATAGTGAAAATGTGGGTCCTTGTCTGGTCTCCTGTACTCTGTTAAGTCAAGACGTCTTAGGTCGGTGCTAGGCTTTTAGTATCGCCTTCACAATCATGGATCCCTCTTTCTACAATGATAGAACAAACCTCGGGTTCTGATCCATGTTAACACAATCTGTATTTTGAAAAGCAGAGTATGTCCTCATGAACACATTCCCTGCGTCCAGGAGCTCACAGTTAAGCCCAGGAGATGAGAAGTAAACGTATAAGAAATTGGACGATGCTAGATGTATATATATATATATATATATATATATATGAAATGCTGGCTCAGCGGACAGTTTCTCATGCTCCATCAAAGGCAGCAGCTTCAGGTGGGTCTTAGGGGATGAATAAAGTTGCAGAATTAGAGCTGGGTTGTTGTAAGCAAATGGGAAGAGCTGAAGCAGGGTAAGGCTGTTGCTGGAACAGGGGTTGGCCAGCAGAAACTTTGTACAGGGGCTGGTAGATTGAATGGAGATAAGTGGAGGGACTTGAATGTCAAACTTGGAAGCCTGTCCTGTAGACATTGGGCACAGAATACTTCTAGGAGACTGTCTGATAGCCGCTGGAAACAGGTCAAAGGGCTAAAGAATTGATTCAAAACCCAAAGAAAAAGCCCAAAGCAAAGAGGTAGGTATTACAGGCCTCTAGATCCATTCAAAATTTCTGTAGGGATAAAGCTGAGCCTCGTTCTACAACAGATGCACCATGTCTCCCGGATCGGGTGCACACACAAGGCCCACGGTCCGGCCCCGGCGTGCTTCTGAAGCCCCGACTTCTCACCATTTGCCTCCCACTCCGTTATGCTTCCCTGGCAATTCTCCCAGTGCGTCCGTGCTTTGTTTTATCTTCATGGCCAGGACACGCTAACCCCCCTGCCCTGAAAGCCCTCCCCAGCTGCCAGCCCGCCCCCTGCCTCCTCACTGCCTACGCTTCTTTCGTGACTTGGCTCAAGCATACCCTTTATGACCAATGCTCTCGCTCTGTGCCACTCCCTCCGGCACGGAGTCTTTCCTAGGTGTCCACATAGCCTCTTTTGTGATCTTATCATGCTGTATTGTTATTACCAGTTTATATGGGTCTGCCCGCTGCATCATAAACTCTTCAAGGGCAGCGACCTTCTTTTACACATTTTTTTTTGAATTTTTTTTTTAACATTTATTCATTTATGAGAGACAGAGAACACAAGCAGGGTAGGGGCAGAGAGAGAGGGAGACACAGAATTGAAGCAGGCTCCAAGCTCTGAGCTGGCAGCGCAGAGCCCGACGCGGGGCTCAGACTCACAAGCTGTGAGATCATGACCTGAGCCGAAGTTGGATGCTTAACCGACTGAGTCACCTAGGTGCCCCAACGCATTTTGAATCCCAATATTTGGCCCAGGAATTGACATGGAACAATCACTCTCTACATTCGTATTGAATAGATGATGCAGATTAACTATTCCCTTTTCCCTCCCAGGAACTGACTTGAACACAAGCAGAGCATTATGAAGGGATGTAAAGATAGTGAGACCCTAAAACTGCGGTTCTCAAGTGTTGGGCTGTGGCCCCTCCACGTGTTACGAACTCTTCTCAAGAAGGGTCAGTGGAGGTGGGTGAGCATTTGAAATACATTGTTGTTTTATCTCGTTATTGTCGTGTTGACTGCAGGCTCAGTGAATTAAGCAGGACCTTTGAAGTGAAGTAGCTCTTTCCCTGATCTTACTCCAGGGGGGCCTAGTGTGAAATTGGGTCAGAGACAGATGTGGATGTGAGGATGTGAGTATGTAAGAGAGTATAGTCAGGGCAATAAACATTCCTGATCAAACAGAACATGGTGGTAAAGAGCGATTGAGTGAATATCACATAAACTGTGTGCTTTTATAGACAGGATGGAAATTCTGTCGTAATCTTTAGTGTTGTTTGCATTTTGTATTCTTCGAGTTCCTGCCAAAAATCTAGATGGGAGCCATTGCCCTACAAAATGTTCCTCAATGGTGACTAGGCCTCCAGTCAGTAGGTCACAGGTCTTAGGGCGGAGACCTTGGGAAATGTTGGTGGCCTTCTTGTTCCCTAAGCCTGATACCATTTTTTTTTTCAAACCGATGGAATGATAAAAAGCCAAGGACTGCTTTGTTCTTGTTTTTATAAAATTGTCTCCCTTTGGCAAGTTCTACAAATGGGTCTTGTATTCCAGGATATTTAATCATTTCCCAGTAGCAATTATTTGTCAGTCATGGTATTCACGGGCAAATGATTTTCAAGAGCAAGGACATTCACAATCACAGCGTGGAAACTTACGCCTTTTATGATTTTCCTGAAATTGCATTAGTGGTTGACTTTTCATCACGGATGGTGACCAATGTCTCCCTTCCGTACACTGCTCTTCCACATGCTTAATGATGATGCCTTATGCTTATGCCTGCTTGATCTGTAAGTGATGGAGAACGACCTGCTGAAACCCTCACCACAGTTGTGGTTTTATGAATTTCTTTTTGCAATTGTGCCAGTTTTTGCTTGATACGTTTCAAGATTATTTTCGCAGATGCCACCAACGTTTTGTGGACTATTTCTTTTATTACCATGTAGCATTTCTCTTATTTCTGCTAGTGATTTTTACTATTTTGCTATAAATTGATGTCACCACGCCGATTTGGGTTTAGTACTTTCATGGGGTGTGTGGCTTTCTCCAATGTTTTCTTTTCTTTTTTTTTTTTTTAAATTTTCTTTAACATTTATTTATTTTTGAGACAGAGAGAGAGCATGAACAGGGGAGGGTCAGAGAAAGAGGGAGACACAGAATCCGAAACAGGTTCCAGGCTCTGAGCTGTCAGCACAGAGCCGGACGTGGGGCTCGAACCCACGGACCGCGAGATCATGACCTGAGCCGAAGTCGGACGCTCAACCGACTGAGCCACCCAGGCGCCCCTCCAATGTTTTCTATGTCATCTGGTTTAGGCATGACTTTATAGACAAGATATAGCTTGATTTAAAAAAAAAAAACACAAGTGGATAGTCTGTTTCTTTTGAACAGTGAGCATAACCTATTTATATTTATTTTGATTTCTTATATATTTGAACTGATTTTAAACATCTTCTCTTACATTTTATGCTTACCATCCTTTCTGTCTGCATATTTTTTTTCCTTCCTGCCTTTACTTAGATTGATGTTCTTCTCCTCTTTTGCTGATGTGGAGGGTATAAGTTCTGTATTTCTTGTTTTAATTCTTAACAAATTTCTAAGCTTAATGCTTAACTCTAACTTTTTCTAAAAAAAATACAGTTATTCAGTATCTACGGTTTACCATCTTATAATAGCTATTGGCATTTTGATAACATCTGTTTAATGCATTTATTATGTGTAAACATGTCTTTAGGCAGTGATGTCATCATAACTCACTATATCTACGTGCACGCTTAGAAATACTTTATTGCGGATGTCTACTGTTTTGAGTATTTTGTCTTTAATTCTTTTGAAAATGGCCTTCCTTATGCTTCTGGAAACTGCTTCATCCATTTGAGTGGGGGTTGCCATGTTCTTGAGACCCCAGCAACTCCCCATTGATGATTGGCTACGGGGTGAGCATCGGACCTAAATTAGGCCAATCAGAGTCCTTCCCTGATTTTGTTGGATGGGAACAGAAAAAAAGAGGGCTTGTCCTCTCTAGTCACAGACACTGGGATGGCTCGTGTATGGCATGAGTTTTGTGAGCACTATTCTTCCAATCCTCAGTGGAAGAGAATGAAGAAAGAACAAAACCCCTCCAAAAGGCACGTGACTGAATGGCACTTGACTCGTCAGGGAACCAAAAGGAGAAAGTGCATGAAACTGTCAGGAGGCACAGAAAGTGCATGAAACTGTGAGCAGGCAGAAGGGCCTAGATGGTCAAATGGAGCACCTACATTTAGGGAGGAAAATCCCCTTTATGCTTAAAGTACAAATGGCTTCCATCTTTTCTGTGAGGATCTAAAAAAAAAAAAAAAAAAAGGACTTTTAGAATTGTAATTGTTGCCTTTCAGGGACTGGTGTGACTGGGTACGGTCAAGAAACTAGGATGTTCCTGCACACAGATATGCCACCACCTGAAGGAAGACAAAGGAAGAAGCTTTGGAATAGAAAGATGAAGCTGAAGTGGGGTTGAAGAAGTTTCTGGAATCAGGGAGGATGAAATGATAAAATGGAGTTATTCTTTGAAGTCCATGGAAGTGGTCCACTCAGAACAAGGGAAGGAGCCATGAACTATGTTACTTGGTAGAAGGTGAATTCACGTAACATGCGGGCCGGACAGATGACGCTGTCTAAAATGTAATGTTCAAAATGAATTTGGAAAAAATCCTCAGTGACGGGCTTGGTTTAATATACAACTCCTACCTGAATCTCTTTTGGTTCTCTGTGCGGATTTGTGCACGCACACGCGTGCACGCCTGCTTATGGAGGGCAGAGGATACGTGCCGGCCAGGTAAGTGGTAGAGAGGCATGAACGCAGGCCAGTCCGGCCCATTCCTGTTTCTGCAGGCTTCCCAGGAGGATGGGAGGAAAATTATTGCCCCAGCAGCGGTGGGACAAAGGGAAATGGGTGTTTTCTCTTCCTTATTTTGGGCAGTGTTTAACAACTTTTATTCTCATGGCTGTACACTTTATTTTCCATGAGAAAGTGTGCCCAAGGGTAGCGGGGCCTCGGCTTTTGAGTGCCTTGCACAATATGTAGGTTTCACCACCTGGGGCTGGTTCAGAGACGTATTCTAACTAGAAGACGGGTGGATAAGTTGGCTTCTTAGCGAGTCCCTTCTTGTCCAGAGATCCCCAGATATGACATCTGCATGTTCTGTGATAAACACGGTGCAGCCAGCAAATCCTGGCCAAATGCCCTGACAGAGGACACCTAAATGCACACCCTGATGCTTTGGGTGTCACCTCACAAGCTCATGATGACAGATGGCCGCGACACTCTGGACACAGCCTGAGGCAAAGAAAAACAGAGAGGGACTGGTATAGGAAGGCTGTGAAAGAGACAGCTGGGAGGAACACTGTTCCATGCACAAGCCAACAGGAAGTCAATCAGGAGGGAGACGGGCAGGTACCAATGCAGCGGGAGAGTCTCCGGCCTGGCAGCCAGGCCAGGGTCAAGAAACCCAAGGCTCTCTGGCAGGACCAAGTCCGAGTTCTGAGATGCGACTGCCCAGCCACAGAGTAGGCTGGGCAGAGGGTGAGGAAGAAGGCCCTGAAAACCAGCAAAGCAAAGGGGAGGCTAGGACATGTGCTGCTTTGGCTCCAGACGGGCACGTCAAAAGAGAAGGAGGGAGACTGACCAGGAAGAGGTTGGAAAAGATTAAGGACCCGCAGCGTGGAAAAACAGGCACAAGGTGACCGAGCTGAGGTGACAGAGGGGAGTTGGGCAATCCGTGTTGGCAGCACGAACAGGAAGCTGCCCCCTGATTCCTCGGCGACCTCTGCCGTAGCCGCTGCCACACAAAGGGTGCTAAGATAATCTGCCCCTTGTACAAGGGCTTCTGGGGCACACTGGGGGCTGAGGTGGGTACTCATTAATAGAGACTTTGCTCAGTCCTTCCGGAACACACTAACGGCCAGTGGCACCTGCATAGAGCAGAAGCTGCCTGAGATGCTCCTCCCTCACCCTGGTGGCCCTCCTGTCTGTTCTGGAGGACAAGCAGCCCTCTGCCCCTGCCCACAGCAGCCCTTCCTCATGAGGCCTGTTCGCAGGCAGAGTGGGCCAGTGGGAGGAGGAGGGGTTGGGTCTACTCCATTGACCTCCCCGAAGCTCTGTTGTCTCGTCTGTGAAATGGAGGGGAGGAGAGGAAGGACTGGGCCTGAACGTTCCCTGAGTCCTTGCTGGTCCTCGGATCTTCAGCTGCTGGGTGGGAGCTCATAAGCAGAGACGCGAAGAGGTCCTTGGAGCTTGTGTGTTCCTGCTCTTCGGTTACAAGGCCAATCAGCTGGCCTCTTTAATTCCCATTTCTCAGCCGAAATGAAAGAAAAATGTAACTAAAGTAAAAAAGTAAAGAGAAGTAAACTAAACCTCTGAGTGACCTGACACTTAAGAAGCCCAGCTCCTGGGGCGCCTGGGTGGTTTCAGTCGGTTAAGCCACTGACTCTTGATTTCAGTTCAGGTCATGATCTCACGGTTGGTGAGATCGAGTCCCCGTTGGGCTCCTCGCTGAGTGTGGAGCCTGCTTGGGATTCTGTCTCCCTATCTCTCTCTGTCCCCCCCCCCACCCTCTTTCTCAAATAAATAAATAAGAAGAAAAAACTAAAAAAACAAAACAAAAAAAAAAAACACACCCCAGCTCCATTTATAAAATAAACAAGTAGCAGGGATGGAACACACAGCATGACAGTGACAGTCACTACTGCTGTGTGGGGGATATGAAAGCTGCTCAGAGAGTAAAAACTACATTCCTTCTTCTTCTTTCTCTTTGGATTTACACCCATGTGAGAGGATGGCTAGTATCTAAACTTAACTATAGTTTTTCCATGCTGTATGGTAAGTCACATCATTATGCCGTATACCTTACAAGTGCTGTGTGTCTGCTATCCCCATAAAACTGGGAAAAAAAGTCTGATTCCCCCCTCCCCAAATCACTAGGAAGTGATATTTTAAGGTATTAGAGGGGTCCTGATGGATTGCCTTAACTAACCAACTTCCCCACTTGCCGTATTAATAGGGTTCCATTCACACAATGGTTTTTCATGAAGTTCAAAGAGCAGTTCCATTGGGTAAAGACAAATGTAGTTAAGATTCCTTCTGGGGCTGGTTTGTGACTCATAAATCCTTTGAGAACAGGTGGGAGCCTGTGTATGATGGGAAACCGTTCCTTTTTTTTATTTTATAATTTACTTAAAAATTGTATTTGTCCTTTAGAAATTTGCTCGTGTGATACATTAAATGAGCATAACCCATGATGTCATCAAAACACAAGTTTACTTTTTGTCTTTGTCCCTTAAATGTTTTTTCAGTGAGGATCTCTTTCCCTGTTCCAGTAAGAAAAGTCGGTCTGGACCTTCTTCAGAAATTGAGTGTTATGGTCGCTTTTAATCACAAACTAGAGTTTTTGGGCCGGTAGCCTGTGGGTCAGTAAAGGCCCGGGTACTCAGCTTAGGGGCTTGGACACAAGGGTCATCCACCACTATGTGAGCAAGCTGGCCTGGGCAGGAAGTAGATACACTAAGACATGCCTCAACAAGCTATTGTGGTGGGTGGATGGGCTTAACACAGTATCAACCACCCACTCAGGGAGAGCCTAGGACCAATCTAGGGGACAGGAGGGCCCCTGAAGAATGGTAAGCATTGAGCTTTTCATCAGCATTGGTGAACGCTAGGCTTGTGTAAGGATTTGATTAGATTAGGAAAATTACTATGGAATTTCTTCCATCTGAATATTATGGGGCAATTTATCACCATTGCATGTGCTGAAGATACAAATGTATTATCCTTCTTAAAAACATTTATTAGGGAAGTGCATTTTACACAAATGTAAAGTGAAAGACAGGGATACATTTTGCTCTTTTAAATAAAATAAAGCATTTTATCCTTTTAAAAAATATATAATTCGTTGTCAAGTTAGCTAACGTACTGAGTATACAGTGTGCTGTCAGCCTCAGGAGTAGATTCCCATGATTCATCACTTACATACAACACCCAGTGCTCCTACGAACAAGTGCTCTCCTCAATGCCCATCACCCATTTCCCCCTTCCCTCAGTCCCCCTGCCATCCTCAGTTTGTTCTCTGTATTTAACAGTCCCTTACGGTTTGACTTCTTCTCAGTTTGTAACTGTGTTTTTTTCCTTCCCTTCCCCCCGGGTTTTCTGTTGAGTTTCTCAAATTCCACCTATGGGTGAGAACATATGATATCTGTACTTCTCTGACTGACTTATTTCTGTTAGCATAATACCCTCGAGTACCATCCACATTGTTGCAAATGGCAAGATTTCATTCTTCTTCATTGCCGAGTAGTATTCCATTGTGTAAATATACTACATCTTCTTTATCCAGTCATCAATTGATGGACATTTGGCTTTTTCCATAATTTGGCTATTGTTGAAAGTGCCGCTGTAAACATTGGGGTACAAGTGCCCCTATGCATCAGCACTCCTGTATCCCTTGGGTAAATTCCTAGCAGTGCTATTGCTGGGTCATAGGGTAGATCTATTTTTAATTTTTTTTTTTTAAATTTTTTTTTTCAACGTTTTATTTATTTTTGGGACAGAGAGAGACAGAGCATGAACGGGGGAGGGCCAGAGAGAGAGGGAGACACAGAATCGGAAACAGGCTCCAGGCTCTGAGCCATCAGCCCAGAGCCTGACGCGGGGCTCGAACTCACAGACCGCGAGATCGTGACCTGGCTGAAGTCGGACGCTTAACCGACTGCGCCACCCAGGCGCCCCTATTTTTAATTTTTTGAGGCACCTCCACACTGTTTTCCAGCGCGGCTGCACCAGTTTGCATTCCCACCAACAGTACAAGAGGGCTCCTCTTTCTCCTCGTCCTTGCCAACATCTGTTGTCTCCTGAGTTGTTAATTTTAGCCCCTCTGACCGGTGTGGGTGGTATCTCTATGTGGTTTTGATTTGTGTTTCCCTGATGATGAGTGATGTTGAGCATCTGTTCATGTGTCTGTTAGCCGTCTGGATATCTTCTTTGGAAAAGTGTCTGTTCATGTCTTCTGCCCATTTCTTCACTGGATTATGTGTGTTTTGGGTATTGAGTTTGGTAAATTCTTTACAGATTCTGGATACTAACCCTTTATCCAATATGTCATTTGAAATTGAATCAGTTATCAAAAATCTCCCAACGAATAAGAGTCCTGGGCCAGATGGCTTCCCAGAGGAATTCTTCCAGACATTTAAAGCAGAGTTAATACCTATTCTTCTCAAGCTGTTCCAAAAAACAGAAACAGAAGGAAAGCTTCTGGATGCATTCTATGAAGCCAGTATTACCTTGATTCCCAAACCAGACAAAGACCCCACTCAAAAGGAGAATTACAGGCCAATATCCCTGATGAATACGGATGCAAAAATTCTCAAAAAGATACTAGCAAATTCAATTCAACAGTATATATTTTTTTAGTTTTAGAACTCCTATTTTTATTTTTTTATTTTTAAAATATAATTTATTGTCAAATTGGTTTCAACACCCAGTGCTCATCCCAACAAATGCCCTTCTCCCTGCCCGTCACCCACTTTCCCCTCTTCCCCACCCCCCATCTACCCTTAGTTTGTTCTCAGTCCTTAAGAGTCTCATATGGTTTGCCTCCCTCCCTCTCTGTAACTTTTTTCCACCTTCCCCTCCCCCATGGTCTTCCGTTAAGTTTCTCAAGATCCACATATGAATGAAAACATATGGTATCTGTGTTTTTCTGACGCAGCAATTTCTTACTTGACACATCTCCAAAGGCAAGGGAATTAAAAGCAAAAATGAACTGTTGGGACCTCATCAAGATAAAAAGCTTCTGCACTGAGAAGGAAACGATCAACAAAACTAAAAGGCAACCAATGGAATGGGAAAAGATATTTGCAAATGACATATTGGATGAAGGGCTAGTATCTAAAATCTATAACAAACTCACCAAACTCCACACCCGAAAAACAAATAATCCAGTGAAGAAATGAGCAGAAGACATGAATACACACTTTTCCAAAAAAGACATCCAGATGGCCAATAGACACATGAAAGATGCTCAACGTCACTCATCGTTAGGGAAATACAAATCAAAACTACAATGAGATATCACCTCATGCTGGTCAGAGTGACTAAAATTAACAACTCAGGAGACTATAGATGCTGGCGAGGATGTGGAGAAATGGGAACCCACTTGCACTGCTGGTGGGAATGCAAACTGGTGCAGCTGCTCTGGAAAACAGTGTGGAGGTGCCTCAAAAAATTAAAAATAGAACTACCCTATGACCCAGCAACAGCACTGCTAGGAATCTACCCAAGGGATACAGGAGTGCTTATGCATAGGGGCACTTGGACCCCAACGTTTATAGCAGCACTTTCAACAATAGCCAAATTACGGAAAGAGCCTAAATGCCCATTGAGTGACGAATGGATAAAAAAGATGTAGTTTATATATATAATGGAATACTACTTGGCAATGAGAAAGAATGAAATCTGGCCATTGGCAGCAATGTGTATGGAACTGGAGGGTATTATGCTAGGTCAACAGTATATTAAAAGAATGATTCACCATGATCAAGTGGGATTCATTCCTGGACTATAGGGCTGGTTCAATATCTGCAAATCAATCGGTGTGATACATCACATTAATAGAAGAAAGGAAAAGAACCATATGATCCTATCAATAGATATGAAAAAAGCATTTGACAAAATACAGCATCAGTTCTTAATAAAAACCCTCGAAAATTCAGAATAGAGGGAACATACCTTAACATCATAAAAGCCGTATATGAAAGGCCCACAGCTAATATCATCCTCAGTGGGGAAAAACCAAGAGTTTCCCCCTGAGATCAGGAACATGACAGGGATGTCTACTCTCACCACTCTTGTTTAACATAGTGTTGGAAGTCAGCCTCAGCAATCAGACAACAACATGAAATAAAAGGCATCCAAATTGGCAAAGAAATCAAATTTCCACTTTTCACAGATGACATGATACTCTACATGGGAAACCTGAAAGACTCCACCAAAAAACTTCTAGAACGGATACATGAATTCAGCAAAGTCACAGGATATAAAATCAATGTACAGAAATCGGTTGCATTTCTATACATCAATAATGAAGCAACAGAAAGAGAATCGATCCCATTTACAATTGCATTAAGAAGCATAAAGTATTTAGGAATAAACCTAACCAAAGAAGTAAAAGATCTGTATGCTGAAAACCATAGAAAACTTATGAAAGAATTTAAAGAAGACACAAAGAAATGGGAAAACATTCCACGCTCATGGATTGGAGGAAAAAATATTGTTAAAATGTGATACTACCCAAAGCAATCTACACATTCACTGCAACCCCAATCAAAACAGCACCAGCATTCTTCTCAGAGCTAGGACAAACAATCCTAAAATGTGTATGGAACCACAAAAGACCCCAAATAGCCAAAGTGATGTTGATAACGAAAACCAAAGCTGGAGGTATCACAATCCCGGACTTTAGCCTCTACTACGAAGCCGTAATCCTCAAGACAGTATGGTATTGGCACAAAGACAGACACGCAGACCAATGAAACAGAATAGAGAATCCAGAACTGGACCCACAAATGTATGACCAACGAATCTTTGACAAAGCAGGAAAGAGTATCCAATGGAAAAAAGACAGTCTCTTTAGCAAGTGGTGCTGGGAAAACTGAACAGCGACATGCAGAAGAATGAACCTGGACCACTTTCTTACACCAGACACAAAAATAAATTCAAAATGGATGAAGGGCTTAAAAATGTGAGACAGAAAACCATCAAAATCCTAGAGGAGAAAACAGGCAACAACCTCTTTGACCTCAGCCACAGCAACTTCTTACTCCACGCGTTTCCGAAGGCAAGGAAAATAAAAGCAAAAGTGAACTATTGGGACTTCATCAAGATAAAACGCTTCTGAACTGAGAAGGAAACGATCAACAAAACTAAAAGGCAGCTAATGGAATGAGAGAACGTTTTCTCCTTTTTAAAAAATTGGAAGTGCTCTGGAAATTAAATTTTGATCACTTATTGCAGCCATTTGTTGACAAGACTGTTGTTTTTTTTTTTTAATTTTCGTCTTTGAGGGGACTTTTAAATCTGTGCAGAAATGATAGCCCAAGACTCGAATTGTACCTCATTTTAACTCACCCTGGCTGCTGTTCTATTAACACACAAGAATTATCTAAAGTAGTAGTTTGTGATCAGACACTTACAAGATCTGATGCTACCTTTCCCAGAAATGTCCAGGATCTTCTGGATGGATGGCATCCCCAAGGCCCAGCTGAAGCCCTAAACTGCTCTGTGCCGTCTGGATAGGTCCCTCAAACCCGTGGACTTGGCTTCCAAGAGCCCCCTGGCACGTACCGCCCCCAGACACAGCACAGCCAGCCTCTGTGCTCTTAGTGATTCCACTTTTACCTTTTACATAAAAAAATATTTGTGAGATAATAGTTCAAAACAACCAGTGACTTTCTATTTATCAAAAGCAGATAGGTAACGTAGATGAAGGCCTGAATTCGTAGATGCCTAGGCACTGCCAGGTGCCACCTCGTAAATCTTTTTCTAGCATAGATTTAACTCTTATCTATTCCCCAGATCCAAGCTTAGAAAGGTCTTTAATTTCACTCAAGTCCATTTTCTTAAAGCCATATGCTTCCCGAGGGCTCCAGCCCACGTCTCCAGTGCCAGTTCTGGGGCAGAGGCCTTTAAGGGGCCAAGTGGTTTTCATGGGTTATTTTCCGATGTGCCAGTGACCTTTCTCCACGGCTGGATTGTAAGTTCCTTCAGGCAAGGATCATTTTCTTCTTCCTAGTAGCTTTCCAGACCCCTGGCACAGCACTGGGTATGATTACACACTCTAAATATGCGTGCGCCTCCAAGCATCCCAACGCAGGCACACTGCCCTCTCTTGTTCCTCCGTCTGTCTTTATAAAACTCATCTCTCACCACTCTCCTCCTCAAGACCCTGCCAGGGCTCCCCATTTCACACTGAATTAGACACAGAGTCCTTCAGGAGTTATTGAAGACCCTCACCGTGCGGCCCAAACCGCTTTTCTGCTATTCTCAAATGAATCCGAATTTCCTCCTGGCCCTGCTCAGAGTGTCTCTCTGGGTGTGCCCCAGAATCATCTGGGAAGTTTGAACAGAAGAATCTCCAGGCCCAACACCAGAGTCAGTGTATCAGAGCGTCAGGGTGTGGGGCCAAGGCGTCTGTGTTTTAAACCAGTTTTGTCTTCTACGCGACCCAGCACAGCTCTGTGACCCCGATCTTAGAATGAGTAGCCACGGCCGCCTGCCACGGTGTGTAGCTTTTACAGAAAAAAACAAAACGGAAATGGAGCAAGCCCCTACCCTGTGTAAGTTTCTACGGTTCAATTAAGACAGCTTCCAGAGGACCTGGAGAAAGTAGCTTGTTGTTTTTCTGTCCCCAGGACACAAGGCCACAAGGCAATAGGAGGCAAGGTGGTTTCTGGTTCAACCAGGAAGCCAACTTGGAAAAATCTGGCCCTCTTATCTTTACTTTTATCGAGCAGCTCTCTTTGCAGCTTGCTATGGGTTGGCAGTGCATTATTGAAAAGTAGCAAGGCGACAGGCCATTAGAAATCGGTAAAGAGGCAGCATACGGACCGGGAAGACGCTTGACTAGAGGGGGTCAGGAGACTGGGTTCCAGACTCAGGCGGCTTGGGCAAGACACATCACCTTCTGGGGCTCAATTTCCTCCCTGGAAAATAAGGGGCATTGATTAAGCGATCTCGAAATTCTCTCTCTCTTTTAAAATGTTTTATTTTTATTTTTGAGAGAGAGAGAGAGAAAGCAGGGAAGGGACAGAGAGAAGGGGACAGAGGATCTCAAGCAAGCTCTGTGCTGATAGCAGAGAGCCAGAGGCAGGGCTTGAACTCACGAACTGTGAGATCATGAACTGAGCCGAAGTTGGATGCTCAACTGACTGAGCCACCCAGGCGCCCCTAAATTCTCTTTTTGTCTTGGGAAGATATGTCAGAAAACAGCCTTTTCTAACCTATCTATTTTGTTGATTTCTTTAAAAAATTTTTTTTAATGTTTATTTATTTTTGAGAGAGAAAGAGAGAGAGAGAGAGACAGAGCACGAGCGGGGGAGGGGCAGAGAGAGAGGGAGACACAGAATCTGAAACAGGCTCCAGGCTCGGAGCTGTCGGCACAGTGCCCGACGCAGGACTCGAACTCACAAACCGCGAGATCATGACCTGAGCTGAAGTCGGACGCCCAACCGACTGAGCCACCCAGATGCCCCTATTTTGTTGATTCTAACATATATGTGTTTTGTCCCGTTTTTAACATGTCTCAAATTGGGAACCATCTGCAGTCGAGATACACTTTTAATGTATTTTACACTCTTCCTCTCTCAACGTGGTCACTTCATCCAATGGCAAGACTTACACAGAACCCGTGACACACGGTGATGGAGGATATTCTGCATATTTTATGTGGCGGACGCTGCCTTTCTCTCTTTGTCGAATATATGGCTCCCCCCCCCTGCCCCCCTTCTTCTTGGTTTCTGAGGAGAGAAGAGATAGTTCTATAGAATTCTTGAGGGAATAACAATGTTAGAAGAAAAACTACCCTTCCCAGAGGAGGTTTGTTAGCCCAAGTAGGGCTTGAACACAGTACCTGGGCAGCCAGCGGTGAAGACGAGGAGGAGGAGGAAGGGAGTAGGGGATCCAGATGTGGGGCCTCTCGTATGAGACAGATTCTTGCACATCTGTCTGCATATAAAAGTGACAGCCTCCCGAGAGTTTTGGGTGCTAGAAAATAGAGCGGGATGGACGGTTTTAATCAAGTCAAAGGCAACATTCCTGTCAGGCAGGAAGTGAAAGGCAGCAGAAACCTATCTCTGGGCTGCACAGGCCACCTCAGCGTTCCAAGGGTCCCCCAGAGAGGAGCCACTCGTTGGAGCTGATGCCGGAGGGGAGGAAGGGGGCACGGGAGCACAACCAGTCCCTCAACCTCCTTGTCACACCCCTGTCACCTCTGGCATGTGGGACTCTGGTTGGAAAGCCACTGTCCTTCACCGAGGTAATCTGTCCCTGAGGCCATTCTTTTCAGGGAGACACTTCTTTTCAGGCCTCAGGAATAAGAAAAGTAATGCCTCTCAGAGCAACAACTGGGCTCAGTCTCGTGCTGATCTTGTTTCCTTCTTTGCTTTGACGCTAGGAAGCACAGGGCCCCAATTTCAGTTGACGTGGAGCAGATCCGGTCCCCTGGTGGAGGGCCTTATCCTATTTCCGGTTATGGTTTGTGATTTTATCCTGGCTTTGTTTTCCTAGCTTACCGTTAGTTTTCCATATACGTGCTCTCAAACATTTCTTTTTTGCTGGGACTCTGTATGCGGTTTTGAAAATGGCATGAAATTGTTTTGGAGCAAGGGCCCAGCCCAACATGGCGCGTGGGCAAGAGACCCACTGTGACGGTGGCGACCCTGGCGGCCATCAGAGAGAAAAGTCTTCGTGGAGGGAAGCAAGAGAGATTCATCGGGTTTTCTGAGACATGGTGGGGCCATGACAGAGAAGGAAGGAGAACTTGAATAAATCTCTCCGGGAGGAATGAGAAACGGTTAAAGCCCATCCCATGCCCTGGGACTTTCGACGTGAAGAAAAGGTTGAACCCTGGCACGCCTCCCAGTCTGGAGCCCCTCCGCAGAGCCCAAGCCACGCTGGGAGTGACCCCAGATGTGATGGAGGGCTCAGCTGCTCCACCCCAGCCTTGGGTAAGAGCGGTTCCTCCCATAGGGCTGGTTCTCTCTGGCCTGGGGCCAGCTCCCTGCAGAGCCGGACCCCTGGCACTAATCTCAGCCTGATCAAAACCACCCTATAAGGCCATGGAAAAAATGTGTTCGCCCGATTATATCCAGTGAAATGGTGGGTCAGCCGTCTCCTAGGGATACTGCCTGTGCACACACATGCATGCTCATATGTGCACACACACACACACACACACACTTGCACTGGCTCTCTGGGCTTCATGTTGTAATAAGGAAGAAGGAAATATGAATGAAACATTTCTCACTCAAGGAACTAGCTTGAGAGTCAGAGGCAGCTTTGTGGAGGCCATCAACCGTGGTTTCCTTCTTCACTGGACACGCATAAGAAGTCCATTATGGCTGTGCTGCTCTTAAGCTCTGGTGACACCAGTAGCACTTTTGTTTCTTTGGTTTGGCTGGCTGTCGCGTGCTTGTCATTACCCCGTATGCATTTAAGGCTCTTCCTTTGTTCCAATTTCCTTGGAGGTATAGGACTTGTTGTGGTTTTCAACACCACCTGTCAAGGCCATGACAAAAACTGACTTGGTGATTGTTGGCGAGCAAAGCAGTGGATTTGAACCACTGCCTTAAACCCAATGTGAACCAGTTCTCCAGAGTGGAGGGGCCGAGGTGATGGTTTCCTTGTCTCCAGGGCCACCCTTGTCACCTGAGCTCACTCAGGACTCCAGCCAATGTGGGCAACAGATGATCCCCTTTTTAAATAAAAAGCTTTCCTCTTGGGTGATGTGTGTCCTTTGAGCTGCTCCCCTTGGCCCACTTTGCTTGGAGGTCAGAGCCACTGCCTCCTTCCTCAGTGTCAGAATGAGAGCCAGACGGAGGCAGCATCTCTGAGCCTGGAGGGCAGGCGGCTTGGGCCCAATGGGGGCCCTGCTAGCCTCCCCTCATGTTGAACCTCCAATCCTGGGGGTGAAGCATGAAGATGAGCAGCACTGGGAATAGTCATGCTGGGTTTGAATCTGGATCTTTTACCACCAGCATCACCCACTCCCGTGAGCCAACACTGCTCTCTTCCTTGTTCCCTTTCCCTCCTCTGCCCTCCCTGCCCCGTGTTGCCTCACTGGCTTGAAAGGCTCCCACTCCTTGTTGTTGTTTTTAAATGTTTATTTACTTATTTTGAGAGAGAGAGAGAAAGAGAGAGAGAGAGAGAGAGAGAGAGAGAGAGAATCCCGAGCAGACTCTATGCTCAGGGCAGAGAGATCATGACCTGAGCTGAAATCATCAAGAGTTGGACGCTTAACCAACTGAGCCACCCAGGTGCCCCGAGGCTCACATGCCTTGTTAAAGGTGAAAGAGGGTGGTGGGCAGAGGGTAGACGCCCACATCAAACCACCCAACCAGAACACTGGTGGGAGCAGAGGTGGGTTCCAGCAGTCAAGGCCCTGGGATAAGAAGTAAGAATCAGGACCCTCAGGACAACTAGACACATGGTCCCTATGTGAGCCTGGGCCCTGCTATTGAGCCTGGTCTTAATGTAGAACACACGAGGATTGCCCTGAAGCCTTCAGCAGAACAATGGATCCATCCTGTGTTGTTAAAAGGTCACTGTAGCTTCTGGATGGAGTCCAGATTGGAAGGGGGCAAAGGGACTGTGGGGCCAGTCCAGGTTTGAAGGTGGGGGGGGGGGAAGGCCCTGGGGCTGTGCAGTGGAGCGAGTAGCCTTCACCAGCCAGGGCCCTGGCCCTTCTTCGCTGGGGACGCCCTTGTGGGTCTCTGCCACTGGACCAGGGATGGCACCACCATACTGAAGATGTACTGGTCCGAGGCAAAGCAGGAAAACAAGGCCTCTTCTCGGGAAGGACCGTCCTTGAATCTGAGCTTCTGTCACTCTTGTCTCTTTGTGGTTAAATGTCCATTAGTTTATGAAATGGTGGTGGTGAAAATTGGGCTTTAAAAACATTTTCATTTGCCAATAAAAGATGGCGGCATTGTGTTAGTCCCAAAATAAAATTTGTCTGAAAATGGACGGGCCCGTTACAGCGAAGGTCTGGAAACAACAGGCCCACCTCTTGCCTAAAGCGTGGCACCCGGCAGAGTCTCTCGGTTCTTGGACCGTCTTCCCAGTGACCTTTCTTTATTCCCCACGGCCATGCCCTGGGCCTTAGAAACTTCCAGAACCTCAGCCTGTTGCTGCCAGACCCCAGTGCTGGCATAGAGCCTTCACCTTCTCTTGTCCTTAGCTCCACACAGATTGTGACAGACCCAGACCTCACCTCACTGGCACCCCTGTGCCCCCCCGCCCCCCAAGTTCATTGGCTACCCCACCCTGGCTTCACTTCTTTCCTTTCATCACACCCATGAGCTTCACCTTCCAGACCCCTGAAACCACCGGACAGTTTTCTCCACCCTCCCCTGGGCCTGGGCCCCTCTGATTTGTGGCTCAATCTCAGCCACACTGGCTGCTTGTTAGACCTTCAGTGCATCTTTCCCAGGGCCCCTCCCCCATCCCCTACAGGCTTAAATCAACTGAATGTGCAGATTAGGCTTTTGCGCAGGTGGAGATGGCCAGCAGGTAGCAAAAGACAGGGGAAGCAGAGGCCGGGTAGAGAATCAGGGTCAAAGGTGCAAAGCCATGGGTGTAGATGACTCAAAGCAGAGCCGGACATTCTGGGCTCCCCCACCTCCTTTGCCTTATTCCCCCGGCATCCAGTAGACCCTGGCTTCAGTTCCTGTCCCCCCTGAAATCTTCCCCACTGCCACTGGCCCTGCCACATTCCTGCAGGGCAGGGCCATGCTTTACTCAAATGTGTGACCCTGGTTGGGGATGCGAGCCAGGCATGTGCGGGTGCACCTTGAGGTTTCTTTTGTGCAGCTCGCCTGTGAGCGAGCTGGAGGGCTTGCTGAAGCACGGATTACTAGGACCTGCTCTGCAGCCTAAGATGTTGCAGTTCTGACCGGTCCTCAGGTGATGCTGATGTGGGTTCAGGAACCACACTTTGAGAACCAGTGGTTCAGTGCATCAATGTCTGGAGTGTTCAAGGTATGTCCTAATCCATCTGGAGGGAACTGGGTCCTTCGTCCTTCAGGGCCCCAAGCAGCAACTAGGATGAACCTAGATGCTTTGTTTTCAGTGCTGCCTCATTCCACTGGATTCCTACTACCTTTCCAGTCCGTTCTAACACTGCAGTTATCCTTACAGATGCCTGGTGAAAATCCCGCCATCCAGGACTGGTGCAGTTGATTTTTAGACTCAAGGACAAGTCTGATTTGCGCTGCATTTAATCATGTTTAGCTTCACCAGCTGCTCAGTCTTTTTAGATTGTTGTGCATACCGGTGGTATCTTTGGTTTCTGTTCATCCCTCTTTATATGTCTTTTCCCAGCCACGGGTAGAGGTGTTGAAGGAGACGAGGATGAGGGACTATCTTATGGTGCAGGATGCCCTCTGGGTAGGCACTGACCAATCATCAGCCCCTTTGGATCCCAAGACTTCTCCTAAAATAACTAAATCTCAGCCTTTTAATTTAGCAAAACGACCACCAATGCAACTTGGATTGAACACAAATAATGGCATGAACCAAATTGGCCGTGGCCCCGGTTCTCGCATGCTCCGGCTGGAGGTGGCCTACTGAAGAGTCTCCCGTATCTCTTCCATAGCAGGGGCTGCACGTTGGGGAATTGCGGGTGCACTCCTAACCACAAGCATTTAGAGGTGCCCAGAATAGTTATTTGTGCAGAACCTTCCCAAGGACAATGACAGGTTCCATTATCTTGATAAGAGTTTCTTTTGGAGACCATCCAGTTTCCTTGTTCCCATTCTTTGCTCACCAAACAAACTCTTGGTATATAATTTGGTCTTTCAAGCAGACTGGTTCTGGAGCCAAAGTATACTCCTATTGTAAATGAACGAATTGGCCCCTGGCTTACCAATTAGTGTCTGGTGAGTATAATTAGTGTTACTGGATTTACTAGAATCTGATCGCCCTGGGGCGAATTGAACTTGAAAAGGCTAACACTCCATGATGCTGCCATCCTGTGTGAGGGTGCTCCCACTGTCCCCCAGGCTCCTTCCCCCTGCTTCCTTCACTTTGTCCTTGGACTTTTGCCCTCAGGGGTTCCCTGTTCAGGTATAATAACCCCCCTGGAGAGGCAGTGCACTGGGCTTCACTAACCTGTGCCTCAGTGGGAAAGAGTTGGAAATAACTCTGGGGAAGATGGTGATCGTTGGTGAAGGAGATGGCTCCTGGGTGTCTAAGGGGAGGGAGAGAAAGGGAAAGACAGGTAGCAGAGAGGAACTGGGAAGCCACAGGTTTGGTTTCCTTTTATTTTCCCATTTTGTTGTGAGCCGACTCTGGACAGCAGCTGCCTACGAGGCTTCCAGTTGTGTTGGTCTAGATCTCATGTTGTCCTTAAAAATATTCTCCCTTCACTCTTTTGGGGACAGGCCACTTAGTGTCTTTCATAGGACCCGTGTCAAAAAATTCTGCACCTGTCCCGAGGACCTCAGAGCTTGTTTTCTTTCTCTACCCATTCCTTTGAATGTTTCTGAATATCAAGATGTCCTTTGGTGGATAGCACTCAAACCCAAGACCCACCATTTGGTTGGAAATACAATCTCTTAGGGGTAGGTGGGGAGGGCTTTGGGGTTTAGTGGAAAAATACCAGGCCCTGGAGTCCCACTTTTGATTCAAGCTCTGGTTCTGCCATTTTCTAGCAGTGTGATTTGAGTAAGTTACCTAACCTCTCTGAGACTCAGATTCCTCTGAAGCAGTTACCGAGCTAGTGTGATATTTTGGGCACCTCATTCAAAGTAGTTCTTTCTACCACTGATACTCTATTCTATCGCCTTTTTCATTTCCTTCATAATTCTTATCACAATCTGAAATGCTTCTTTCTACTTATTCACTTCTTGTCTATTGTCTGTGTTGCTCTAGTTTGTAAAGCCCATGAGGGCAGGGATTATGTCTCCCTGGCTTTGGACTTTAGCCCCATTACCTAGAGCAGTGCCTGGCACATCGTAAGTACTCAGGACATATTTGCTAAGTAAGCAGATGAATAAACAGCATTATCTTTTACATATACTCAATACCCAGTTAATGTAGAAGTCACTCTGTGTGAACAGTCCTGGTCTCCTTCTTTCGGATCTGCTCATGTCCATTCAGTCAATTCCATCTGCAAATATTTCTTGATATTTCTTGATACCTACTATGTGCTAAGCATTGTTCTAGATTCTGGGGATATAGTAGACACGAATCCTTGCCTTGGAGAGCTTGTATTGTAGTGGGAGCAGATAGGCAAAACAGTAAAGACATAAAATATAAGGAGGCCAGATGGTGAGAAGCACTGTGGAGAATGGTGAGCCAGGAAGGGGTTAGGGAGGCCTAAATAGGGGTGGTTAGGAAAGGCTGCAAGGGGGAAATACATATCAGAAAAAATCTGAAGGATGGAAGGGAGTGAACTCACAGATTTGTGGGGGAAAATCTTCCAGGCAGAGAAAACAGCAAGTGCAAAGGCCCTGAGGCTGGACTATCACTGGAGTGTGCTGAGAGGAGAGGCTATGGGGGCTGGCTCTGTGGGGCTTATAAACCATGCCAGGGCTTGCAGCATTATTTTGAGAAAGATGAGAGTAAGATGATCAGACTTCTATTTTTCAAGGGTCATTCGAGTGTTTCTTTCTGGAAGATTCTGCAGTTGGATTGTGTCCTGATGGACAGCAAGCTGTATCAATCCTCCTACTCTCCATTCTTCTGATGGGAGGCCGTTTCTGTTGGGAGCTGTCCTGGACACCGGCCTGGCTCTGTGTGTCACTTCCCGTCTCTGGATCACAGAGTCCCCAGCTCGAGGCCGCATGTTGGTGACCCTGGAAAACAGGAGCGGGGACTGCTCTTGATAACCCACCTTCAACAGCCAATGCCTGCTGAGCACCTGCTCTGCTTGAGGCACCGTGATCACAGAGGAGCAGCAGGAAACCCTGAGACAGCTTGCTCTTCAGATCGTGGTGGGGCTGGATGGGGCGGGGGGTCCCTTGTAGCCTGGTCGGGAAGACGGGCTTTCTGAGATCAAAGCCGACTGGTACCGTATGCATCATACGCATTGTGCACGAAGGGTTATTAGAACGGTAACAATGGCTAGCCGTTCTGCTGTGTTACTTAGCAAGGGCAAAATCAGATTTTGGAGGTCAGCCTGACACCCGAAGGTGAGCCGTGGTCACACAGACTTCTGGGACCCAGTGGCCAGAAACAAACAGCAATATCCGAAGACGCCCACCCCTTCCCACCCAGGCTCCCCAGCCTTCTGCTTGCACCCTTAGCTCAGCGACCCTGGTCCGTCCCAGTCACAGGGCCCCTGGGCTCAGAGATCAGACACCCTGCAGAGGCGATGGGAACCTGTGTTGCCTCCAGCCCCCCAGAGGGGCAGGCAGGGCACTTGCCTGTGGGTGGAGCCAATCTTTGAAAGAAAGCAGGGCTTAGGCCACGTAAGCTGAGGGCAGTTGCCTGCCCTGGGGAATCTGCCTGGAACCCCAGCTCAGCATCGGGGCACTGCCTCTGGCAATGCCCGGAGCCTCACTGGGCCTCTAGTTCTCCGTCCCGTAAACGGAAGGGTAGAGCTCCCTCAAGGGATGCCCAGCTCTGCCCCAGGCTGCCTGCAGGAGGAAAGGGTGGTGGTGGGGGTGGTAAGCTGGAGGACGGTGAGCACGGGAAGGAGGAGGAGCTGTCTGAACTGGCACGGACCCCTCCTCCTCCGTTTTGCATTTGGGGGCTTCCCACGAATTTCAATTTAGGAAAGGTTTCTAGTGCTGAAAAAAGTAAGAGCCATGTGCATGCCTCCAGGGTTCCAGTGAGGGCCATCCCTCTGGGACGGAGGTGGGGAGCTTGGTTCCACCTCCGGAGTCTGCAGGCAGCTGGCCATCAGTACGGTTTGCCTGGGGAAGGCCCTTCCCACGTGGGGCCTGCGTGCCGAGCCTCGGAGCTTTGATGAGCTGCTCTGTCCTGTTTTTCTTTTTTCAATTATTTATTTATTTAGAGAGCGAGCGAGGAAGGGACAGAGAGACGGGGAGAGAGGATCCCAGGCAGGCTCCGCACTGATGTCACAGAGCCCAATGCATGAACTGGGCTCTACCCATGAACTGTGAGATGACGAGCCAAAATCAAGAGTTGGCTTAACCCCCCCGAGCCAGCCAGGCGCCCCTGTTCTGTTGTTCTTAATGGCAGCTCCGTAGCTCCAGTCTTCCATCCGGACGTGCTGTTCACGCAGGTGCTTCTAAGCCAATGGGCAGGGGAAAGGGAGAGGGAGCAGATGCTGCTGGAGGGCTGGGTTCCCCCAGAGCCCTCCTCTACACACAGGAAGGCCTCTCTGAACAGGGTCTTATAACCAACAAAGGGCCTTGGGACAAGGTGGGTTTCTGGTGACGAAGGACCTACCTGGTGGTGCCCTCAACCCCATTGTGTCCATCCCGCACGTTAGGGACGTCCACCTTCTTCCTGCTCCACTGACATTAACCATTTTCCCACCTGGGACACATCCCCAAGTGGCTTTGAAATGACAGGTAGGTCCCCTCCACTTCCCTCCCCCTGGAGTCTTCTGGAAAAAAAAAAAAAGCACACACGCCCTTGTTTTTTTTGGCTCTTGACTACTGATCAAAGAGGAAGAAGAACAGAGTCACCAAAATAACGAAAATGGGGATACTGTGCCATTGGGAAAATCACACTAAGCTCTCGAGAAGGATGCTCCCGGGCTGGGCAGAGCTATCGATGAAGCTTGCTTCCCAGGCTCCTGGCAGGATACCCTCCTGCTTCCCTTCTCACACAGTCCAGAAAGTCATGCCTTGTTCTTCGCTGGGTCTTCCCACTGCTGGTCACTGGATGACCCTTGTTTATACTTCGGCACTACGTTTAGGTGTCCTCTTTTCTGAGAAACTGCCTCTGCCATCTGGTTTAGATACATTTTCTGTACGTTCCCATCACAACTTGTATTAATACTTACTGCCCCCTGTTGTAATTGTCAGCATGTGCATCTGTCTCTACGACCAAGCAGTGTGCTTTGTTCGGTGAGGGAAAGATACATTTACCCTCTTTCTCCCTCACAGGTATTTCTTACTCCGACCCACCACTATTCTCTGCTGTGCTCAAGGCAGACATCACTAAGCTGTAAGAGCTCCCCTGTTTTGATGATCCCAGACCTGGCTTCATGACCATCCTCGGCCCAGCAAACTAGCATAACCCCTGGCAGAGGAATCCGATGTGCTGTCTGGTCTCAGGCATCCCTAGGAGATGTGTATCCTTGCCCTCTAGTCCCCTGAGACCTACCAATTCTTGGGCTGACAGCAGGAGAATGAAAATCAATGAGGCTATCCTGCAGAAACGTGCCAACTTTCATCAAGGGGAGAAGTAGAACTTGGGAAGAGCTGTAGGATTAAAAACAAAATCCCCGGGGTGAACGTATCTTCTATCTGAATGAAGCGAAGTGTAGACGCCCAGCCTTGAATCCTGACTGGCGTGAGTTCATGGTATCCTTCTAGAATGACACACCAGGAGACCACAGGTTATCGGCTATGGCAAGGAAACCAAGGTGTCATCTGACAGCCTCGGTGTCTCAGCTGAGAGGCAGGGCACTGCTCCTCCAGGTCAGCATGACAGGCAAGTCCTGCAAAGGCTTCTACCAAGGGTTACCAACCACCAAGAGCACTTTGATCAAAATACGAGACAGGCAACCTTGGGGAGAGTGGTGGGTTTACCAAAGTCTGGTGATAAAGATTGGGGGTCCCAAAGGGAAAAGTGATACCTCCATGACAAACCCAAGGAGAGGGACCGTTTGTAAGGTAGGAGGAGGTCAGGGGCAGGCTTTGTGGGTTTGCCAAGCTCCCAGAGTTACACAACGTGAACGTCAAGGGCCAAGAAATCAGAGCCTGTGAGATGGTCGGAGGGGGTTTGGTCTGAGGTTTGGTTTCTCAGCTCCCGTGTTATGGGATTAGTGTGAGAGCCAGAAGATGGTGGAAGCTAGGTCGAGCCCACGGAATCTATGAACTCACCCCTCGTACCTTCTACTTTCCAATCATGTTGTTCTCCAAAGCAAGGGGCCAACAAGGGCATGCACTGCCAGAACAAATCATCCCAAAGAGATGATTTCCCCTTGGCACCACGTTCTATGTTTGCCCAGCAGCCCACATCCTGCTATGCCCCACTGTTGGGGCTGACTTCCCCAAAGTTTATTCAAATTCTCCAAGATTAAACTTAAGCCTGTATTCAGAGAGCACCTGAGAGTCTTACAGGTTCACCTAAAAGGAAGTTGGGAATTGTATCACTGTCAGTGTGTCTGCAGTTGGAGAATGGCCAGATCGTTCACAGAGCAATCAATCTAACACACCTAAGTTGTTCCCACAGATTAGCCATCAACTGTTAGCAAAAGTCCTCACTTCCTTTACACTGATTTATGGCAATCGCTTCTCGGCCTTTTGGCTAAGATCAAGTGTACACTGATTTATGGCAGCAGTAGAAATATACCACCCTAGTGGGCACGCCTCCTTTCAGCTGGGAACCTATAAATGTCAAGGTATTTTTCTTCCAGTTGAGAAGAACCCAGCAAAATGGGGATCTCCACGGTCATCTTCCAAATATGTCTTTTACTGGGTCCAGTTCTATCTACAGGTATCATATCTAATTATTATATTCATTAATTTCGCTCCTGCAAATCCAAATCATAGCAAATTGTATCTACTTATTCTCTGGTGTTAGAATTTCCATCTCGAGGGGAGTTTTGTATCAAGGAGGAGGCAAGTCTTTGCTGATAATTGTCATTGCGAGTACTTAGAAGGAATGGCTCTTTTCTCCCCCTTTTGTTTCTGGCTGAGAAATACAATAGTTGTACTTAGAAAAAGTCGATCATTATGTCAGTGTTTTCAGCGAGTAGCTCAACTAAGGAAATGATTGATTGGCCTTAGAAAAATCCCTGGTGTTACGGAAGAGTGTGTGTGTATTATTAAGAGGCCCTAAAATTTTGATCGTTGGTTGAGGACATGGTTTGTGTACTATAAAAACGGGCAGTAAGACTGCCCCTGAAAATGCTCATTACGTGACTTATTTCTGCAGGTATATCTGGCTTGGTAATATTTACAGGCCAAAGAGCTGAGCACAGACAAGATCATTAAGACTCGAAATTTGTGTCTGTCACTCACCGCTTTAGAAGCTCAACAACTCATGGATATCTTTGTGTTCTTAGAGTGTCAGGTGGTCATGGACACAAAAGGGCCACAGACAAATCAGTGTGACTGTGGAATCTCGGTGTCCGTGTATGAGAAAGTACGTGAACAGGCCGGTTAGCCAGTCTGCCTGTCAGCGATCTCTCCATCTCTCTCCCTTTTCCCATTGTCTCTGTCTCTCCCTCAGTCCCTCCCTTCCGTTTTCCCTTGCTTCCCTTTCCTCCTTCCTTCTCTCCCTCCCTCCCTTCGCTTCTTCCTTCCTTTTTCTCTTCTATCTCCCTCCCCATTTCTTTGGTGTCACCTTTTTGCTCCATTCGTGAACTTCAGAACACAGGGCCAAAGAACCCTAATTCCCAGAGAACTTCTAGAACTCTCACGCCTACCCCCAGGCTTTGTAGGGGAAGCTCCCAAGCTAGAGGTTCATTTGGGAGACGGCCTTCGTGAAAGCAGCACCCCCGTGATGAGGCCCTCGCCGCGCTGGTGATGGGGGGCGGGCCAGTTCTACGTCAACGGGGTACTGACTACATGGTGACCGAGGGCGCCCACCTTCTTTTCTTGTCAGGAGGACGTCAGTGGATACTGGCTCCGGGCAGTGGGTACTGGCTCTGGGCAGTCTGGGGGCTGGAAACTTCGTCTCCATCAAAATACTTGCAAATGGGGGGGGGTGTTGTTAGCTCTGGCTTTTATCTAGAGGACATTAATCCCTGGACTTGGACTGGCTGAGCAGGGACACGAGATCCACGTCAGCCACTGAGGGACAGGGTGCGAGCTCCCCCGTTGTTACCTGCACAGGGGCTTACGGCCGCAGGGATCTCGGATTGCGGTAACTCGTGGTTTTACCAGCGGGTGTTACAGGCATGCGCTTGCGCAAACGCGTGTGCGCGCACGCACGCGCGCGCGCTGCTGCTTGCTGTTTAGACGTGGGGGATGACCCTCTGCAACGTGCTCCCTCCGTACCAGGTGTTCGGGTGGAGAGTGTGCCTGTGTTTTCCGATCTAAACCTGCCAACAGCCCCACAGTTAAGCATCACCACTGCCGCATTGCAGACGAGGAAACTGAGGTTCAGAAAGGTTACGCGGTTTGGGCCGGGTCAGCAGCGGGTGAGCGGCTGGGCCGGCGTTTGAACCCTGGAGGCGGTCCGCTGGCATTCAGGGAGCCGTCTTGGCCCGACGACTCTCGCTGTTTCTCGAAAAGAGCCCAGGAGACAAACCTCGGCATTTGGCTCGGGGCTGGAGCCCCCGTGGGGGAGCTGGGTGCCCGCCGGCCATGGCAGCGGGCCCCGTCCTCAGCTTTGGTCCTCGCACAAACTCCTGAGAAAAATTCAGTGCCCCCAGGTTTGTGCGGGGCTGGAGGGGCCGTGGAACCCCTGCCTCTCCTAGCCACGTCTTTGGCGCTGCCGTTTGCCAGCTCTGGGGCCTCTGCAAGCCTCCCTTTACTCGTTTGTGATATGCGACCGTGTTCCAACCTCCTAGGGCCACATCGACGGGAAGTCACCGCCCAGTGTCCGGCCCATAGAGGGCGCCTTGGAACCGCTCACTTTTAAGCCTCTAGACACTGTCCTAACGTTTTATCCAAACCTAGCCACCTAAGGGCCAGTGGTGTCTTGGATTGGATCCTGGGGGAGAAAAAGCAAAAGCAAGTGACATCCAAATAAACCCTGGGGTTTAGTGAGTGGGAACGTACCAGCACTGATTTGGTAGTCAGGACAAATGCGCCCCGGTAGTTTTGGGTAGCATCAGAGGAGTTGGGTCAGGGTGTGTGGGATCTCCGTATTAGCCTTGCAACTTTTTCTAGAACCCTACAGTTATTGCAAGAAAAATTTTTTTTTAATTTTTAAAAATGTTTTTATTTATTTTTGAGACAGAGAGAGAGAGACAGAGCATGAGCGGGGGATGGGCAGAGAGAGAGGGAGACCCAGAATCTGAAGCAGGCTCCAGGCTCCGAGCTGTCAGCACAGAGCCCGATGCGGGGCTCGAGCTCACAGACGGTGAGATCATGACCTGAGCTGAAGTCGGATGCTTAACCAACTGAGCCACCCAGGCGCCCCTGCAAGAAAATTTTTAATGTAACTTCCTTTGGTCCCATTTCTTGAAGGCCAACGTTTTGCAAAACGAGGAAGTAATAACTGCTTACAAATGAATTCCAGCAGGTTGCTGAGCCTTGTGTGTACCCTTCCCACAGCTTCGCAGGGGTTTTAGCAATGACTGATGCCTGAAATAAGGAGAAAACGAATGAAGGGGTTTTCAGACATTGTGAGAAGGTGTTTAATGTGGGTGACATCTGGACAGGGGGCGGGGCGGGGGGGGAGATGTGGGACACGGGGAGGCACTCCTGAATCACCATCGTGAGCAGTTCTCCTTTCTTCAGAGCACGATTGTTGCACAAACTCACCAGTGAAAGTTATGTGACTCAGTCTGGTTGAGGTGCCGAATGTTCTGGAACAAGGAGAAAGTCTGTGGCCACACTCCAGTAATGCTGTTTCTCTGCCATGTTGACAACACTCATGCTGTTCCCTTTATCTGGTTACAGTCTTCTTCCCCCTCTCCCTTGCCTTCACTTGGCTAAATCTAGCTGCTATTCTTATTTTATTTAAAAATTTTTTTTTAATTTTTTAATGTTTATTTATTTTTGAAAGAGAGAGACACACAGTGCGAGTAGGGGAGGGGCAGAGAGAGAGGGAGACACAGAATCGGAAGCAGGCTCCAGGCTCTGCGCTGTCAGCACAGAGCCCGACTCGGGGCTCAAACTCGTGAACCGCAAGATCATGACCTGAGCCGAAGTCGGACACTCAACCGACTGAGCCACCCAGGCGCCCTGTGTCGAAAGTTTTTAATTCAAAATTCAATTTACTCAGTAGATACAGGACTGTTCACATTTTCTCTTTCTTGTGTCAGTTTTGGTAAATTACTTTTTCAAGTAATTTGTCCATTTCATCTCAATTTTATTTTATTTATTTATTTTTTAATGTTTATTCATTTTTGAGAGAGAGAGAGAGAGAGAGAGACAGAGCATGAGCAGGGAAGGGGAGAAAGAGAGGGAGACACAGAACTCAAAGCAAGCTCCAGGCTCTGAGCTGTCAGCACAGAGTCCAATGCGGGGCTCGAACTTGCAAACCCGAGATTGTGACCTGGGCTGAAGTCAGATGCTTAACCGACTGACCACCCAGGCACCCTTAGCTGCTATTTTTAAATACCGCAGACATACCTGTCCTGTCCAGGAATCTTTCCCTGACATATACTCTTAACACACACACACACACATACACACACACGCACACACACACACAAACAGGCACATGTACAGATACACACACAGAGTGTGTCATCCTATGGTTATCACTCTTATTTTTCCATGGCATCTTGCACCAAATTATCTGTGGATTTTTCTAGGGATCCTGCTATGCTGGGAGGCGCTGGAGGGCAGCGTCTTGCTCATTTAGGACCTGGCTCCACATCTTGCATTTCCAAGAGCCTGACAGAGTGCCTGGCTCATGCTGAACATAGTGGTGCAGCCTGAATGCTCCAGTGCGGGGCCAGCTGGGCCAGAGCCACTGTGCCTGTGAGCCGTCCCCAAAGGCACGACCTCATGCCAGGTCCTGAGCAGGATTTCTGTTTCCTTGTATATAGTTTCTGGGACGCTAAATTAAAAATGGGTGAAAAGACCTAAATGCGAGATGGGAAGCCATCAAAATCATAGAGGAGAACACAGGCAGCAACCTTTTTGATATCGGCCTTGGCATTTTCTCACGAGACATGCCCCCGGGCCAGAAGTGTGATAAGGAAACAACAGTATACGTTTGTTAAGATTTATGGGGTTTATTTCTTTTTATGTCTTATACATTCTTTCCTATGCAAAGCGTAAAAAGCAGGATGGATACAGAAATGTGGATGCCATCAGCCCGACTGACGTTTGAAGGTGTGAGAATGTGTGAACCAGTGAAAGTGTCAGCTGAAATTTAAATCTCACAAATAAGCAGAAAATATAATTTCTGGCAGACTATATATATATATATATATATATATGGTGTTCTTTGAACAGTATTGTTTAGGAATAAAATACTTTGCGGGGCGCCTGCGTGGTTCAGTCCGTTGAGCGTCTGACTCTTGATTTCAGCTCAGGTTGTGATCTCACGGTTCGTGAGTTGAAGCCCCACATCAGGCTCTGTGCTGAGAGCGCCGAGCTTTCTTGGGATTCTCTGTCTCCCTCTCTCTCAGGCCTTTTTACACCCCCCCTCAAAAATACACAAATAAACATTAAAAGAAAAGAATAAAATACTTTGCAATTTCTGTAAGTTGAAATTGATGGTATGAGGCAAGGAAGGGGAGCTATTAGCTATGTGACTTTGGTAAATGACTTAACATCTCTGAACCTCGGTTTCCTAATCTATAAAATGAGGACGTGTATTTTGGAAATGGGAACTCAGAGAAAAGTCATTTTTTTCTTGTCCAACCCCAGGGTTTCTCCACCTCAGCAGTACTTACATTTCAGATCAGGTTGAAGTGTTGTTGTGGGGCTCTGGCCTGTGTATTTTAAGACGTTTAATAGCGTTTAAGATGTTTAACAGCGTATCTGGTCTCTAACGAGTTTCTTATTTTTGTGTGTTTAAATATCTAGTTCTTTCATTCTGAAAATTATGTTGCTTTCTGGTGCGAAGTCAGTATTTTATTTTAGAATAAGGGTTTTTTCCCCCTATATATTTAATTCGTATAGCTATATTTTGAATATAGCTAATATAGCTAATATTTTGAATATTTCAAAGCTAATTTTTTGAATGCCAGCTACATGACAGACACTATTTTAAACACTTGGTGTATTTTTTTTTCTGGTTTTGTCTTCACAATAACCTAATGAGGTAGTTCGTGTAATTATCCTCATACAGATAAGGAGACGGAGAGTGAGGTTAATGATTGCTCACATTTAGAGGGCAAAGGAGCAGCAGCACTAGAATTTAAACCTATGTTCCTGTGTCCCCCAAGCTCCTGGGTGTACAGGTCCCACTCCCAGCACCCCCACTTTGCCCCATCAGGATCTTTCCTTTTCAAGAACTTAGTTTTAGGCTGTTAATGTTTCCTAATGAACTTCAGAACCCTTTTTTATTTTTTTTTAATTTTTTTTTTCAACGTTTATTTATTTTTTGGGGGACAGAGAGAGACAGAGCATGAACGGGGGAGGGGCAGAGAGAGAGGGAGACACAGAATCGGAAACAGGCTCCAGGCTCCGAGCCATCAGCCCAGAGCCTGACGCAGGGCTCGAACTCACGGACCGCGAGATCGTGACCTGGCTGAAGTCGGACGCTTAACCGACTGCGCCACCCAGGCGCCCCCAGAACCCTTTTTTAAAAGAACCTCTCAAAGAAGAATCTTTGGATGGGAATGATAGTAAACCCAAATTGGTCTACAGTGAATGACATTTCTGTATTCAGTCCTTCCAGCCAGAAACCTAATTCGTCTATCTCTCCCTCTGCAGGAGACGGCCAAGAAGCTTTGCATAGAGTTTGTAATTTTTGTGTTGTTTTTTTTTTAATGTTTACTTATTCTATTTTTGAGAGAGAGAGAGAGAGAGAGTATGTGTGTGTAAGTGGGGGAGGGGCAGAAAGAGAGGGAGACGGAGAATCCCAAGCAGGCTCCACAGCTGTCAGCCCAGAGCCCAACGTGGGACTCGAACCCACGAACTGTGAGATCACGACCTGGGCCGAAACCAAGAGTTGGATGCTTAACCAACTGAGCCACCAAGGTGCCCCTAGAGTTTGTATTTTATTCTTATAAATACTGTTTTTTATTCTTATTCTTATAAGACTGTTTCGAAGGAGCCCTTCAGTTAGTGTAGAAGTAGTGTCCCTACCTCCTCAGAGCCCATTTTGCCCCACATCTTCCCCTCTGCCTGGCTTACCTCTGTACTTCCTGGAATTGTGCCGGGGAATCACATATGATCTCCGCTAGACTCCTGGACATCCCTCAACTGGAGCCCTTAGTTTCCTGTTCACCAGTTGCTTACCTGGACGCCTCACCTGCTAGAGCAAATTTACAAAGGACAGTGGGGGCATCATGCAATGTCAATATATCCCCTGCCTGAGGGGTCCAGCGTCCTATAGGGGCTGCGTAAGTGGTTGTCTAAGGAAGTGTATCTCACCATACTGTTGAACTCGTTGTTACGTTTCCTTTACATATGCTGTTGCACAGTGGTTTTCCAATGTGTCAGAGTCACCTGGAGTGCTTAGTAAACACACATATTTGGGCACCACTTCCAGAACTCCTGATGCGTAGTTCTGGGGGAGCCCTAAGAATTTGCATTTTTAACACATTCCGGGTGCTGGCTGCTGCTGCTGACTCGTGGCCCTTGCTTGAAGAACCATTGCTCCAAAAGAACTTGTTCTTATGGAGCTGGAACAGGGAGTTTGTTGGTTACTCAAAAATGTTGTTTAAAATGGGGAACCATAAGCTAGAATACATATTTTAAGTGTTTCGCTTTAACTTAAGACACAAAAATACACTTTGATTCACCAATTTGCTGCCTTAGGACTTTCTCCCAGTAGGGATCTTCGGTGGTTCTCCAATGTCTTTCTTGCATAAACCATACCAATTTTGCATATCTGTAATTTCTAGCCTTTTCTCTAAAGGGAAGTGTGAAATGAAAGACACTTGCAAAGCGGTATGAACACAGACATTCTCATGTGGTTGTATGTCTTTCCTGTGGTTGTACGTCTTTCTTATATTCTTCAGTGTCTCTCTCACCTGATTTCTTTTTAGTAACTTGATTTTATTTCCAAAGCATTCAGCCTCATTTTTATAGAAAGCCATCATTTTCTTTTTACCCACATTTCATCGATGTACTTAATATTTAATTGAATTTAATCCAAGGACGACTGGCATAATCAAGGTTGAGGCTCATACCTGCCTCTAGCTGATTGTACAACTAAGCTGGTTAGGACGGAAGTTGCCAGGATGCTAGGAAACAGTGTACCAGCCCTAGTGATCGGTAGGTTTACAGGGAGGATGGAGGGCATCAGTTCACCTGGCGAGGGGGTTAAATGAAGGTCAGTGAAGGGGCGCCTGGGTGGGTCAGTCGGTTGAGCGGCCAACTTCAGCTCAGGTCATGATCTCGCGGTTTGTGAGTTCATGCCCTGTGTTGGGCTCTGTGCTGACGGCTCGGAGCCTGGAGCCTGCTTCGGATTCTGTGTCTCCTTTTCTTTCTGCCCATCGCCTGCTTGTGCTTGGTCTCTCTCTGTCTTGCAAAAATAAATAAATGTAAAAAATAAAAAAAATTTAAAAAAAAAGGTCAGTGAAGAGAATGTGTTTACTGCCACCTACAGGATGCCTTTCCACCAGAGTATTCAGATATTGCAAATAAAAATACAATGCACCTAGTTAAATTTGAACTTCAGATTTATAAAAAAATATTTTTGGTTTGTGTGTGTGTGTATGTGTGTGTGTAAGTGTGTCCCATGCAAATTTATTTGGGACATACTTACACTAAAGAAGTACCCATTGTTTATCTGAAATTCAAATAAAACTTTTTTTAAGATAATTTTTTAGTATAGTATGTCCCATACAGTGTTTGGGATATACTTACATTACGAAATATGCTTGTTTATTTGAAATCCCAACTTAACTGGGACTCCTGTAATTTTTGTCTGGCAATCCTACTTCTGCTCCATATTTTCTTGACATTTGTTGCCTTTTTTCAAGTCTAGATGAAATATCTGCTCCTCTCTGGAATTTTCCTGCCCTCCTTCTAAGCCCATAAATCGTTCACTTTGAGATTCCCACCCTGTGCTCTGTTTTCCTCTCAAGGGTAAGACTGGATTACTGGCTACCGAGACTGGATGCTGAGTCGTCTCTAAGCTCCAGAGAATGGAGTCTTGTCCTCTGTGATGGAGTCCTCCCTTCTCCCCGACTTTCAGTGCAGTGCCTCATGGGCAGTGAGAGATGAGTCCATGTTTGCTGAGTCAATTATTTAATGAGTGAGGCCCAGCTAACCCTGCAAAGTAAAGTGTGATGCCACCCCCTCCTCTGCGTGAATTAGCAGGGAGGTGAGATTTAATGCTGGTTTTCAGAAGAGTTCTCATGTGGCCCTTTTTCTTTGTATTTTTCAGCAAGATCAGTGACAGAATCAACCATAGAAGCCACTTCTGAAGAGACACAGACACCAGGTGGTAACTGAACTCTGGGATTGGGTGGTTGTGGGGCCCAACGCCACCCCCAAGGACTCAGGAGGGCCTGCTATGGAGATTCTTGCTGGGTTTTAGATGTAGGGCAAGGAAGGGCCTCTTCTGATGGGGTCTACCAGGGCCCGGGCCTCTTCCTCGTAAGGTTCCACACTGACCAGAAGATAGGTCCTGAGTCTTCATGCTGGCCTCTGCCCAGTGACACCCCTTTCCTAAGATCTCTCCCCCTCAGGGTGTTCCCTGGGGGTTGCAGCCACTCAGAGAGGCAGCAGAGGCAGGTGTGGACAGGAGGATCTAACTAAGACTCTGGATATAATCAGTTATGATTTCTCTTCTTTTCTAGAATTTTTATCAAGTGTTGGGAAAACAGTGAATACCTCTGCCTTGGTTGATGCTTTAAATAGTAACTTCTTCTGCTGTTTCTTTATCTTCTTCTAGCCCTGTGTGTGCACGGGTGTGCCTGCCTGTGCAAAAGTGCAGACCTTATGATTTGGGTCACATAGTTCAATGTTAAATATATAGATGGCAAGAGGCAAAACTGTGCGATGGGTAAGAGCAACTGGCCTGAGTACAAGTCCTGCCCCTTATTGCCTACCAGCCAGTTGGTCTTGGGTCACCTTCCAGAGCCTCCGTTTTTCCATGGGTTGTTTTGAGGACTAACCAGGATGATACATGGAAAGCTCTTGAATAGCATCTGAGCAACTGCGTGGTTTGGTCAGGGCTCAGCACAGGTTGTCCTGGACGATGTGTGCTGCTCAGGAAACAGATCCTACCTGTGGCACTGCCCCCACAACGCACATGACTGTGGCCATGGGGAAGACATGGGCCATCTGCTCAGGGGGGCCTCCAAGAGATAATGCATATTACATAGCTCAAGGCAGAATCATGATAGCAATGACCTCTCTTCCTCTCCAAACTGATTTGTCCATCGGGAAAGTGGAAACAATGGAGTGCTTTGACCACCTTATTTTACCACTAAGTCAACTTCAGTTTACTACTCTCTAAGAGGAGGGAATCCTACCATTATGGGTTGCCATGAGCACCAAATGAGACAATGTGGGTGATGTGCTTAAAGACAGTGAGTGTTGGAAATTGTAGAATTATCGTCATCATTGTAATTCTTACTGCAACGGTGGCTGGCATCCGTTGGGTGCCGACAACATGCCAGCCAGTCTGATATACGTTTGATCTACGTCTCTCGTTTAATTCTCCCGATTAAATGAGAATTTAATTGAGGGTCAGTAAGTCTCAGTAAGTGACCACCTCTGTCATTTTATGAGAAAGGAAAGACGTTTTCACCTCCCCACTGTCTTTGTCAACACAAAGCCACTTGACTGTTTTTTGGACCAAACAGTTGCCAATCTATGCTTTTAGTGATTTCAGCCAGTCAAGAACCGAGAAGCCAAAGCCCGCCTTCTCAGCTCCTCATGCCCATTCATACGAATCGGCCAGGCTACGTTCCCTCAAAGAAATAAGAAAAGGAACGGGTCCCACATTTGTACGAAATTAGGTACAAGCCTAATTTGCTTTTCTCCAGAGATGAAACGTTCATTTCTATTTTAATGAAATACAGAAATATCTGCAGCAGGAAGTATGCAGAAACAAGAGCCCACATTATTAAAGAGTGTTACAGTGAATTTATTCTTCAGATGTAAAAAGCCATTTTTTTTAAGTCACCATGTTTCTTGGGACTAGCTTAGCATCTTGTTCTCCACGCACCAGAGACTCAAGAAGTCTTTATCAATTTGAATGAAGTTTCAAAGACAGATTACAGATCTGTTGACGTTGATCCACATGCAGTGGCTATAACTCTACTTCGGAGTCAACCAGAAGAAAACCAATGGTTCATATGTGGATTTCTTGGTCAGGATCCCTGTAGATGAAACACACTCATGTCTGATTTTTCTCTTATTCCTTTGTAGTTTCCCAATCAGATCTTCTCACAACACCTGGTGAGTACTTTCAAAACAATGTCTGAATTTGGTTTAAAATGTAACTATTATCCTATACAGTTATTTATATCTTAAGCACAAACACTGCCTTTAGTGAATGGTATGAGGTCTACACAAAAGCATGATTTGTGTCCTTTGTAGAAATACAAAGACAATAGAAGCTTCTTTCAGTTATAGAATAAATGGACCAAGTAGTTATACTGTTATGTTCTTCTTCAATTTTATTTTGCCTTTGCCTCAAACTTTTATGTACATCAGAATCAATGAGGATATTTTTTGAATGCCAGTTCTTGGGATCTACCTTCCTTCCCTTCAGAGACCCTGATTTGGAGGGTCCGGTTTGAGGCTCAGGAATCTGAACTCTTACGTAACTGAAAATGAAGACGGTCCGTAGACCTCACTTTGAGCAACCATGCTGCATGGCCCAGTACTGAATTAAGTTTTTATGTTTGGAGTGTAATTCCAGAAGCATGACAGTGCTAAGAATTTCCAAAGACAGTGGCAGAGATACGTATATATGTATTTTAAGTGCTATCTGTTTTTACTTATTTTTTTCTTAATGTCTGTATTTTGCTCAATGTCAAGTACATTTAAGTTGGTAACATTTTCCCAAGTGGTTCATGGCTGCATCATAAGTCTGACTGATTGATATCAAGGCTTTTCAACAAGTGCATTGCTAACATTGAACGTTTACACCCCTTTCCAAATGGCCTCAATATCTTTGCTACCTCATTTGGCGAGAACCAGTCCTGCCATGGACCCTTCTATGCAGGAGAGACTACAGTGTGGGCTCTCTGTGTGGTGTTTCAGGAGAATGTGTTTCCCGATCTCAGGGACTTATGGTCTAATGGCAAGATAGACAGTAATCACACAGTTACAAGTACAGCTGTGGGAAATGCTGGAGCAAGAGGTACATGGCGAGAGAGATGTGATCAGGCTATGAGAAAGAGACCAGCTCCAAGATAGTCACAGGTGAACTCAGGTCTGGAGCTAGTGCAGGAATTCACCAGACAGAGCACGAAGGAAGAGTGGTTTTCTGTTCTTCACTGCGTTTGCTGTCAGGAATGTGAAGGAACAGGTACAGACTCAGATGGACGATAGCCACCCTGTTTCTGCCATTAGATACTCCCCTCCTCCATGCTTAGCCATCTAGCCAGGGTACTGCCCTGATGGGAGGTTATCTCTAGGTTCCATTTTCCAAACTGCCCTTGACACATTTTCCAAAGCTCTAACTAAAAAAAAAAAAAAAAAAGAGAGAGAGACTTCCAGTTAATAGAGTTTTTGAAGTGTTGCCTGCCATTGGTGGTAGAATATCATTTGTCTTTTGGAGCAAATGGGTTAAGAGCCACAGCTGGACTTGATTCTTGTTTGCCTTCTAAATTCTTGTCTAAATATGGATGGAGTTGGTGGAAGGCAAAGCCAGAGTTGCGTTCATGAGCAAATCCGTGGGAAGCTCATCCTTCGATCATATCTTGAACTGACATATTAAAAATGAGCAATGTAGCACAATCTCTGCTTTGTGTCATCCTATCCCCCCTGTACCAACCCCTTAAGTTGGCCATTTTCTTGGAGATAGTGAGACTTAATGAAGAGGGCTTATACACAGCTTCCATCCACAACATCCTCAACTCCACTGAGATAGATGCAGACTGTACGGCAGAGTAGATGGTACCTGAGAGGATGAACTAATCTGGGGGCTTGTGACAGATGTAAGATGAAAGCCTTCTTAAAGATGAAAACCACAATGATTGAAAGCACTCTTATCCTGGAGTGGTGCTACACAAAAACAATATGGAAATTTAGTGAAGGCTGCTGGGTGACTTCATATTGAAAACCTCATTTTGTTGAGTTTATGGAAAGTAGGTTGGTGTGGACCACTTTCCCTGCAAGAACCACAAGGAGTATGTTGGTAGCAGGCAGTGGCTGTGACAAAAGTCAGTGCAGGATGATAGCTGAAAGCCTTGACAATAGAGGTGGAGTCTGTATGTCCTTGGACTCATTTGTTCAATGTTTGTGACTCCGTGTCCTTGTCTATAAGTGGGGATACTGGGTTGGGGTAAAGATGAACTGAGATAGTACATATAAATAGTAAAACATGGTGTTGTTCTCAACTATGAAGATGTAATACTTCTTCAGTAAATGTGTTTAAGGTCCAGAGCACTTTCCAGAGTGCTATTGCAGTCACCACACAGTCCCCTTAGGCTTCCCTTCTAGAATAACTGGAGTGGCCTAGCCAGTAGATATGGGCTGGTTTGATGACACCGGTTTGTTTTTATACTCAAGCTCTTCTTCAGGCCCTCCTCACCCCCACTAGAACAATGATGTATGCCATGTTCAAATGTACACAATAATTACTCCAGAAGATTTGGGGCAATGGTTGAGTCTAGATGGAAAGGGACCAGCTCCCTTGGAAAGTGACTAGGTCTTTGGGGGGAATATCTTTTGAGATCTCTTTGAAGCTTTTCCTGGTTGGTTCATTCTGATGGCTCAACTGCCTTGGACATGGTACCCAGCAGTAGAGACCAGACTATTTCTGTTCCTGGAAAACGAAGAAGTGGGAGCTGTTCTTTCCAAGTGATTTACCATCATTCCCAAAATGGCAGCTGACATCATCTACAGCTCTGTGGTTGATTGCTGGAAGAAAGCAAGTGGGTCTCAGTACTTTTGTGGAGAAGTGTCTGTTCAGACTGTGCACAAATAGCCCAACCAGAGACAACCTTAGTGTTCTGTTTGGTGCTATGGCTGGATGTTGTCAGGACTCTGGATCTCGGAGCTTCTGAGTTGATGTTTATTGACTGCCATGTGACTAAGCAAGATACCTGGAACAAGAAAATAGGAATTGTGTGGTGTCATCTGTACTGTGTTTAAATGTCAGAGTTTTCAACAGAGGACTCTCTCAGGCATGTCTGTCATCATGTCCTTGAGTGTGGGAGCAGGGATGGCATGTCAGAAATGAGGTGGGGATGTTCTGGTGCAGACATTTCCTAGGTGTGTGGCCTCTGTTGAAAGAATGCTCTAGCTTCTTGTTTCCATTTTGGATTGCTTCTCCATCCTCAGGGGCGTGCAGCTACATGGCCTCACTGGCCCTGTTACTGGGTCATCACCAATATGAAGCAGGGCAGCTGGAGAAGTCCAGTGTGGAACCCACATTCAAAGTGTTGAGACAAATGGGGTGGTTCTCTGGCATCCAGTCCCCTCCCTGGCCTGCTGGTTTTGCTAGAGAGAGACAGATCTCTGAACCCCTGAGTTCTGCTCCCAGCAGGACTCACATTTACAAAGAATCTAGAGAAGTTTGTCAAATGCCTTAACTTTCCCTGTACCAGGAAGTTAAGAAAAAAGAGATCGTGAAAGAAAATTTATTAAAATTTATGTAAGAATTTAAGCATAACAGATCTCCTGTATGAAGTAGATTTTGGCACGTTAGCATTAGAAAAAGTGAAAGTGTTACCATCACATGTCCTTTTAGCAAAATGAGATGGTCCAAGTTCTTGCTGAGAAATACCACTGATGAAATCCTTTCCACTGAAGTGAGTGAGCGCACTATATTTTGTTTTTGTACTTAGAATTATATTACTGACTCTTTGATTCTTGAATTTGAGGAAGTTCCTCTACGGTATCATAATTTGAAGGCTCAGAGTCTGAGATTTCAATTGTACAAGCAATTTCACCATTACTGTTAGCATCTACAGGACTGCTATCTCTTTATGTTCCTCTTCTGACTCATCTAGTTATCGCGAAACATCTTCCTTTGTCAATTTTCTTCTCTTTATCATTGATAACAAGTAATGAAAGGTTCTGAATTCTTAATTTAATTCAATGAAAGCCAAAAGCATCCGACAAAGACAGTGTCTCCAGTCTTTAAAAAAATACCCTCTTGAAAGCTACGGTGATATTTGGGTCACTGAGAAATGGTGACCCATTCCATTTTTCTTCTAGATAAAGCCTACCGCTCCATTTTTTTCTTCTAGATAATGCCACCATTCTCTCTTTGTCTCTATTATAGAACTCTTTTTTTATGATAGTTAATAATTAATGAGTAATGATGAACCAATTTCTCAAATGATGAAATAGCAAAATGTCTCAAGATATAGGAAAAAGGGGATCACTGAGAGCCCGTAATGTATCTTGGAGTTCTAAAAGAATCCAGCGAACCCATATAGTGACTGTAAGAATCAGTTTTATTCTGTTTTCTTTTCTTTTATTAAAGTTTTTTTAATAAGTTTATTTTTGAGAGAGAGAGAGAAAGACAGAGCATGAGTGGGGAGGGGCAAAGAGAGAGGGAGACACAGAACCGAAGCAGAATCCAAGCTGTCAGCACAGAGCCTGACGTGGGGCTCAAACTCACGAACTGTGAGATCATGACCTGAGCCGAAGTCGGATGCTCAACCGACTGAGCCACCAGGCGCCCCTATCCTATTTTCTTCTAATGAATAAATATTCTTTTTGTCCTTTGGAAGACCTCTAAAAACATAGAAAGGTCATGCCCTATCAATCCTCACAAATAGAAGGCGATTTGCTCAAAAAAAGAAACTCAAAAACTAAAATTAAGTCTGATGGCCCCTGAAGATGTCCTTAGGGTTAATCTGAAGTCGAAGGGCACGGAGAGCTTTAGAGTGGCCTCACCGATGATAAAGATCCAGGGTTCTCTAGATGTCGGTTTTCTTCAAGATAGACTAGAAATTTCACAGGGTATGGATCAGAAGGAAGAGGTCATCTGCTGCCAGAATAAATACTTTTTTAGGGGGCCTCTGAGTGGCTACTCTGAGTGCTGACTCCACTCCAATTTCAGACTGGAAGGAGGATTCAACTGGCATCCAGAATCCTGGAAACCCGTCTACGCTGCCTTTTCTTGTCTAGCCCTTCTTTCTGCGAACAGATTACGCTATAAACTGTAGCGTAAGTGGGCAGCGTAAAGAGGCATGCACTTCATGACATCTAAAATTATCAAACACTCCATATCCAGCCCACTTGTAATCTATTCTTGCAAAACCCCAAACACTGCAAGAACACTGTCGGCACAGAGACCCAAGAGTGAGCCACAGCGCCCCCTGGCATGGTTGTAAGGTAACGCTCAAGCCAATTTCTGTGACTGTACATCATTTATAAACAGCAGAACCTCTGTTTCAAGGTGAATTTTGTTTCTGTCTAGGTCTGTGGAACCCCTTGACTACAGACTATGGTAAGACATTTTTTCTTTACTTGTCTTCCTGGGGTTTTGCTCACTGGCTGAGCCAGCCAGTTCTGCTGCTGTTGCTGCTGCTGTTGGCTAGTTGAGGCTGAGTGCAGTCTTGGCCACAGGGCTAGCACCTGTCCTTTAGAACGCAGGGATGGAGAGGGAAGGACCAGTGGATGCTGAGACCCTAGGCGTGTCCCAGGTCCGCACTCAGCCAGTCTCACTGTCATTCTCCTTCCTTCTCTCTGCGTCTCGCTCATTTGTCGCGTGAGATTAGCTTCAGCTTGGTGTCAGGAGAGATAGGTGAAGAAAAGCCAGTGCCTCTTCTTAGCGATAGTTATCTTGATGATAACTTACATCTCCGAAGCACTTTCTATGTACCTTGCACAAAATCAGTTTCATACACCAAATGAGTTAATGTATAAAAAAATCATTTAAAATACTGCTTGGCACGTAGTACGTGCTCAACTAATGCACACAGTAAGTGCTATTATCATGAAATCTTTCCAACACTTTGAGGTAAGTAGTATTATTACCCCCAGGTTGCGGATGAGGAAACTGGGGCACAGATTGGTCACTTGTCAATAGTTATATGTCTAAGGCCACAGGGTGGGGAAGTGTCTGGGCAGAAATTTGAACCCAGAACAGGTGCCTTTGCCTCCGTTCACTATTCTTACTAAATCTATCCATCTTTCCTCAACCTCTGAGCATCTGTGCACACTTTGCACTGAATTTGATATGTCAGAGTCCTTGATGTGACCACTTAGGACAGTGGATCCTACCATGGGGTTCTTGGCTCTGTTGAGACCAATCTCTGTCCTTTCAGAAGCTGCCCTGAGGGTCCAAAAGTGGCCTGGGAGGGGCTGGAGGGCAGTTTTTTTGGTGATTGACCACCAGTAAAGGGCAGCTGAGGGCAGGGAGACTGAGAGATCTTCTTCAGGGACATTCTGAAGGGGCAGCAGGAAAGACTGAGGAGGCCTGGAATGCACCTCTAGAATACTCTAGAAACAGCCCGATTGGCATTTCCTCTCTCTTTCTCTGATTCCTTCCTTTATAAAGACCACAGCAACCACCTGCCCCCTTATCTTCCATCCCATCCCACCCTCTCTGGTCCCCCCCCCCATAAATTTCTCATAACCACAAACCAACCATTGAAAAGCACACCTTAGACCGAGCTCCTGCTGTCACAGTGTTGGGCTGGATTCCTCAGACCCTGCTGCTTGTTTTCCTCCCATAGCGCAGGTGGTTCAGCAGGATCGTGTCAGGCAGGAGCAAGGTGCCCATGACGGTGGCACCCCGGCTCTGTCAGGAGGCTTGAAAGGTGACCTGAGGCCCACTCTTGGATGAATGCCATCCAAGACTTGACCCTGATCAAGTGGAGAATACAGTGAGGTGCTTTGAGCAGGAAAATGAGTTGAACATATTCACAATTTATGAAAACAAGACTTGGGACATTCCAGGGGGAAACAGATCAATCCCATCAGCAGAGGAGGGGGCATAGAGTAAGCTCTCCATAAATGCTTATGGAATCCATCAATGGGATGGATTCAAGAGAGAGGGGCAGAGGGCAGGAAAGTCCGCTGACAGGGCCCTGGAGTAGGCCAGGCTCAGGAGAAGGAAGATCTAGCAAAATGGCAGTGAGAATAAAAGGAAAGACAACCCTGTTGATACATTGGATACAAGAGGTACAGAAGAGGGGGAATCCAATATAGCAACCAGATTTCCAACACCGCTCATGTGGAGCTTGGTGACTCCATGATTGAAGTAGACAAAAGAGACTGTGTTGGGTACCAGACAGCAGGGCCCGGCTATCCAGAAGGTCACTGGGAATATTGGTCTAGAGCTTGGCTGGGCTTGTAGGGGTTGATCAGCACTGGAGAGGTGGCTTTGGGGGTCCCTCCTCCTGGAAAGCTCTCAGAGCACATGAGCTCTTTCAGGGGGAAGATAGCATGAGAAGAGGGCTAAGACAGCGTGTGGCAGGGCAGCAATATGTAAGGTGCTGGGAGAGGAGAAACAGGGGTGAAGGAGATGGGGAAGTGGTCAGAAGGAGGAGGGGAACAGGGGGTACTGGTGAGTGAAAGCCAAGGGGGCAGAGAGAGGACGAGAGCTTTCCACTCTTTCAATGCAGGTTTGCCTCTGAGGCTGGTGAGCGGAGGTGACCGGTGTCAGGGCCGCGTGGAGGTCCTGTACCAAGGCTACTGGGGCACCGTGTGTGACGATGACTGGGACACCCAGGATGCAGATGTTGTCTGTCGGCAGCTCGGCTGTGGCCTTGCGGTGTTGGCCCCGGGCGGGGCCTACTTTGGTCAGGGCTCGGGGAACATTCTCTTGGGCTCCGTATACTGCTCAGGATGGGAGCCCTACCTGTCGAGCTGCTCCCACAGCGGGTGGTACAACCATGAATGTGGCCACAGGGAAGACGCTGGAGTTGTGTGCTCAGGTAGAGCTGACCTCGCCTCGTGTGGTCGCCTGTGCCCCTTGGATGGCAGAGGCTCCTGCTGACCTCTACGTCACGGTGCATGCCCACAGCACTTTGCAGTTTACCTGCTTTACTCTAAGCCATGTCTTATTTGATGTTAGAGGGCACGTTCCTTTTCACTCAGAAAGGGTGAGATCCCAGGCTCAGAGAAGGCAAGTGACTTGCCTGGAGTCCTAAAGCTGGGAAGTGGTGCAGGTGGGTTTCAATCACAGGCTCCCCCAGAGTTTGTCAGTGGAACACCCAGTGGTATCGTTCTGATGATCGCTGGCCTGGGATGACCAAATGCCTTCCTATGTGGCCCTATCTCCTCCTTTTAAAGTCAGGAGAGAAGGACTAGGGACTTCTGGTCCTTAAAACTTAAATCTATACCAAAATCAAACACTGAAGTAACCAGTGTATTCTCTTTACTGGGGATTAAATGACAAGCAAAAGATATTTACACTCACAGTGGAAGAGAGAACTTCTCCTTGGCTCAACCTAGCACACGCCAATGCCGAGTTTCTCCTTGTTCACACAATGCTGGTGGGTGTTCAAGCACCAAGTGGTCTTTTAATCCACAAAGAAACCCTGAGGATAACACTCAATGTGTCCCTCAAAGGGGGATTCCTAGATAAATTATCCATCTTTAGAGTGACCTCTGGCATTTGCTATGTGGACTGGTGTGTGCACATGCCCCCGTGCACGGGACGTGACCCAGATAATCCATCACTTGAGAATGGCTTCCCCCAGAAAGTGTGGGCCTCCGAGCAGTCACTTTGGAGTGGTTTATTTCAGCATCTGGGGATGCATCTTTGAAAAAACTGCCTTTATTCTTGGTTGGGGCCACCTCCTCAGGAATATCTCAGTGATGGTAGATACTTGTCATTTAAGGGTGTGGGTAAGCTATAGAAATAGGCAGTTTGTATTGGAAATGCGCCCTTGTAAATCAGGTGGGGCTGTTAGTCAACTGGGTTATTTTTTGGATGGAGACAGTGGAGGCAGAGGCGGGGGTTGGTGCTAGGAACAAAGAACATCTCTGGTGGCATTCCAGCATTGAATAAGGGCTGATGAAATGACAGAGAGAGGAATTCTGTTTTGTAAGGAAGAAATGGAGCCTGTCAGCAGTGGGTGGGGTTTCTGGATCACTGCATACAGCCCTTATTTCAGAGCTAAGGAAACAGAAGTCCACCCCTTCTCAAATGAGAGCCAATACTGATTACCTCTTCCTTTCTCCACTCTAGCTTCTTTGTCTCCCACGGAGGCATCCCTGGCAACAGCTGCGGTAGAAGGTAACATTTGTTGTATGGGATCACTATGGGCTCATTACCTCACTGTACTCACAGGGCCATCTCTGATCCAGAAGAGGTGCAAAAGGTGTAAGAGATAGGGGTGCTCAGCAACAAAGAGGGAGCCTCTGAACAAGGCCTCAGGCCTCAATGGGACCATGTCCCTGAGACTGGGGAGGGATTGACCTGCACAGGCACTTCCAAGGAGTTCCAAGGTGGAGCTTGGCGTCTTGTCTCCAGGAAGGCCCTGTTGCTCATGCTCAGGGCCTACCCCTGTGGTCCTCACCACTGCACGTTGGTGCCTGGCCAGGCTGGGGTGCTGGGTCTCCGGCTGCAGGGCCTGGAGAGGCAAGTGCAAACCTGTTGGGGTAGCATCCTTGCGTGCTTGTGCATTTTCCTGAGCCCATATCAGACCAACTTGGTTCCTTCTCAGTATAAAGTAACCATGGTCCTTCAGCTTATGGGCGTCAGAGGTCCCATGCACCCCCCTGGGGGCACCTCCAATGAAACAGCTGGGAGGTAGTCAATACAGCTCGAGTTTCTGGCAACCTGGGCTTTGGGAAGGAAAGTCACTGCCATATTATCACATGGGAAATGTTGACCCTAGGACAAAAGAAGGAGAGCCTTCACATGAAGGCCCCTGACTAGGAGTCAGCATGGATCAGCTGGGAATCTTAGTGGTACACATGTCCGGCATTTCTGTTCCTCAGGCATTATGCTTTCCTGTCCCTAAAGGCCATGGGGTGAAGTCTGACTTTACCTCTTTCTCTTCCCTATGATTAAGGACACAGATGTCACCAGAGCTGAGGAGGACACTGGCTTTGTTCAATTTAGCCATGTCTTCCCAAGATTCTTACTTGTAGCAGGTGTAAGAGGAGAACCTGCTCCTCTCTAGAGTGGTTTCCTCTGACTATGTATTAGGAGTAACAGCTGGGCCTGACAAGTTCTTTGGTGCAACCGGTCCACCCAGGGGTGCAGGTGAGGAACTCAGGGGCTTAAATATCTGACTACGACACAAGACTGCATATAGGACTTACATAGACCTACTCTTGTCAGGACCGCCAGTGTGGGGTAGATGTGGGAGTCAACTTTCTCTAGATCCAAAAAGACCTCAGGTAGAAGTCCAATAGGGAATTCAGAAACAAAATGAATGCTTTAGTGAGAGTGGGTTAAGAGGAGCAATCAGGTCATCTCTTCTTCAGGTCCCAGCACCAGGTAGGATCTTGCTGGGGTCTTGGACGAACACCACAGCTCCTTGAAACAATGTGAAAATCATAGGTTTAAAGCCATAATCTTACTTAATGGGTAAACATCAGAAGCATTTTCACTAGAGTAGAAAACAAGGCAAGATGGCCTTTGGGACCCCTGTCATTTAACACTGTGTAAGAGATACTAGCCAATGCAATTAGACAAGAGAAATCAGTTAGAAGCATAAGGGTTAGAAAAGTTATTTTTACATCTGTCCCCTGGAGCCCTGCACAGATCACGTGTGGGATGGTCAGAATCAAGGTCAGTAGGTTAATGAAGAGAGATTTCTTCCAAAATAGTCTTTTAGAATGAATGAAAGAGCTTGAGGCTAGACAGGTTTGTTCCCTTTTCTAAAGTCACATAGCAAGATGAAATCCAGGTCAGAAATAATGTTTCCTTAGCAGGTTCTATTTTACTTCCAGTTATTGATTCTCCTCAGAAGGGACCTAATTTTACATTTTATGTTTTTCCCCCCTCCTTCTATAATCTATCTATGCAGATAGCACTACAGAGGATACTGGGACTACTGGTGCAATAGGTAATGATTAATTTTATTTGGCTCCTTTTTGGTGGGTAATGATGCCAAATATATACATGGGTGTCACTCTTACTCAGGAAGAATTCTAGGAACTAGGGTGAGAAAGAGTGTTTTATGCATATAACACAAAGGAAGGTCCCTTGTGACCCAGGGCCCGGCTTGAGTTGGAGCTTCCTTCATTGTCCATCCGTAGTTGGTGGGGAGGAATCAGTTGAAATATGGGATCTCTAGGAGCCTGGGTGCCTTGGGTCAGAGACCAGTGGAATCAGTCTCTAGACTGCAGAGTTACCTGTTTCATCCCACAAATATGCACTGGTCCCAGCCATTCTAGCCCCAAAGACTTGACTATGGAGCCAGAAGGAGCATGTGAAAAATGTTTTCTAAGCGAACCTCAGAGCCCAAGATATGTATGAGAACTCACAAGACATCCTGGTGTCATCAGACAAGAATTCTCTTCAGCATGGGACAGTCATGGGTCGAGCTGTGTCCCTGTTTTGCTCAGACAAAAAACTTGTGGATAGTCTTTAAGCCCTCTCAAGGCTATAAACTAAGGTACATTTACTTCCCCTTGAAGTGCAGACCTTATGATTTGGGTCACATAGTTCAATGTTAAATATATAGATGCCAAGAGGCAAAACTGTGCCATGGGTAAGAGCAACTGGCCTGAGTATAAGTCCTGCCCCTTATTGCCTACCCGCCAGCTGGTCTGGGTCACCTTCCAGAGCCTCCGTTTTTCCATGGGTTGTTTTGAGGACTAACCAGGATGATACATGGAAAGCTCTTGAATAGCATCTGAGCAACTGCGTGGTTTGGTCAGGGCTCAGCACAGGTTGTCCTGGACGATGTGTGCTGCTCAGGAAACAGATCCTACCTGTGGCACTGCCCCCACAACGCACATGACTGTGGCCATGGGGAAGACATGGGCCATCTGCTCAGGGGGGCCTCCAAGAGATAATGCATATTACATAGCTCAAGGCAGAATCATGATAGCAGTGACCTCTCTTCCTCTCCAAACTGATTTGTCCATCGGGAAAGTGGAAACAATGGAGTGCTTTGACCACCTTATTTTACCGCTAAGTCAACTTCAGTTTACTACTCTCTAAGAGGAGGGAATCCTACCATTATGGGTTGCCATGAGGACCAAATGAGACAATGTGGGTGATGTGCTTAAAGACAGTGAGTGTTGGAAATTGTAGAATTATCGTCATCATTGTAATTCTTACTGCAACGGTGGCTGACATCCGTTGTGTGCCGACAACATGCCAGCCAGTCTGATATACGATTGATCTACGTCTCTCGTTTAATTCTCCCGATTAAATGAGAATTTAATTGAGGGTCAGTAAGTCTCAGTAAGTGACCACCTCTGTCATTTTATGAGAAAGGAAAGACGTTTTCACCTCCCCACTGTCTTTGTCAACACAAAGCCACTTGACTGTTTTTTGGACCAAACAGTTGCCAATCTATGCTTTTAGTGATTTCAGCCAGTCAAGAACCGAGAAGCCAAAGCCCGCCTTCTCAGCTCCTCATGCCCATTCATACGAATCGGCCAGGCTACGTTCCCTCAAAGAAATAAGAAAAGGAACGGGTCCCACATTTGTACGAAATTAGGTACAAGCCTAATTTGCTTTTCTCCAGAGATGAAACGTTCATTTCTATTTTAATGAAATACAGAAATATCTGCAGCAGGAAGTATGCAGAAACAAGAGCCCACATTATTAAAGAGTGTTACAGTGAATTTATTCTTCAGATGTAAAAAGCCATTTTTTTTAAGTCACCATGTTTCTTGGGACTAGCTTAGCATCTTGTTCTCCACGCACCAGAGACTCAAGAAGTCTTTATCAATTTGAATGAAGTTTCAAAGACAGATTACAGATCTGTTGACGTTGATCCACATGCAGTGGCTATAACTCTACTTCGGAGTCAACCAGAAGAAAACCAATGGTTCATATGTGGATTTCTTGGTCAGGATCCCTGTAGATGAAACACACTCATGTCTGATTTTTCTCTTATTCCTTTGTAGTTTCCCAATCAGATCTTCTCACAACACCTGGTGAGTACTTTCAAAACAATGTCTGAATTTGGTTTAAAATGTAACTATTATCCTATACAGTTATTTATATCTTAAGCACAAACACTGCCTTTAGTGAATGGTATGAGGTCTACACAAAAGCATGATTTGTGTCCTTTGTAGAAATACAAAGACAATAGAAGCTTCTTTCAGTTATAGAATAAATGGACCAAGTAGTTATACTGTTATGTTCTTCTTCAATTTTATTTTGCCTTTGCCTCAAACTTTTATGTACATCAGAATCAATGAGGATATTTTTTGAATGCCAGTTCTTGGGATCTACCTTCCTTCCCTTCAGAGACCCTGATTTGGAGGGTCCGGTTTGAGGCTCAGGAATCTGAACTCTTACGTAACTGAAAATGAAGACGGTCCGTAGACCTCACTTTGAGCAACCATGCTGCATGGCCCAGTACTGAATTAAGTTTTTATGTTTGGAGTGTAATTCCAGAAGCATGACAGTGCTAAGAATTTCCAAAGACAGTGGCAGAGATACGTATATATGTATTTTAAGTGCTATCTGTTTTTACTTATTTTTTTCTTAATGTCTGTATTTTGCTCAATGTCAAGTACATTTAAGTTGGTAACATTTTCCCAAGTGGTTCATGGCTGCATCATAAGTCTGACTGATTGATATCAAGGCTTTTCAACAAGTGCATTGCTAACATTGAACGTTTACACCCCTTTCCAAATGGCCTCAATATCTTTGCTACCTCATTTGGCGAGAACCAGTCCTGCCATGGACCCTTCTATGCAGGAGAGACTACAGTGTGGGCTCTCTGTGTGGTGTTTCAGGAGAATGTGTTTCCCGATCTCAGGGACTTATGGTCTAATGGCAAGATAGACAGTAATCACACAGTTACAAGTACAGCTGTGGGAAATGCTGGAGCAAGAGGTACATGGCGAGAGAGATGTGATCAGGCTATGAGAAAGAGACCAGCTCCAAGATAGTCACAGGTGAACTCAGGTCTGGAGCTAGTGCAGGAATTCACCAGACAGAGCACGAAGGAAGAGTGGTTTTCTGTTCTTCACTGCGTTTGCTGTCAGGAATGTGAAGGAACAGGTACAGACTCAGATGGACGATAGCCACCCTGTTTCTGCCATTAGATACTCCCCTCCTCCATGCTTAGCCATCTAGCCAGGGTACTGCCCTGATGGGAGGTTATCTCTAGGTTCCATTTTCCAAACTGCCCTTGACACATTTTCCAAAGCTCTAACTAAAAAAAAAAAAAAAAGAGAGAGAGAGACTTCCAGTTAATAGAGTTTTTGAAGTGTTGCCTGCCATTGGTGGTAGAATATCATTTGTCTTTTGGAGCAAATGGGTTAAGAGCCACAGCTGGACTTGATTCTTGTTTGCCTTCTAAATTCTTGTCTAAATATGGATGGAGTTGGTGGAAGGCAAAGCCAGAGTTGCGTTCATGAGCAAATCCGTGGGAAGCTCATCCTTCGATCATATCTTGAACTGACATATTAAAAATGAGCAATGTAGCACAATCTCTGCTTTGTGTCATCCTATCCCCCCTGTACCAACCCCTTAAGTTGGCCATTTTCTTGGAGATAGTGAGACTTAATGAAGAGGGCTTATACACAGCTTCCATCCACAACATCCTCAACTCCACTGAGATAGATGCAGACTGTACGGCAGAGTAGATGGTACCTGAGAGGATGAACTAATCTGGGGGCTTGTGACAGATGTAAGATGAAAGCCTTCTTAAAGATGAAAACCACAATGATTGAAAGCACTCTTATCCTGGAGTGGTGCTACACAAAAACAATATGGAAATTTAGTGAAGGCTGCTGGGTGACTTCATATTGAAAACCTCATTTTGTTGAGTTTATGGAAAGTAGGTTGGTGTGGACCACTTTCCCTGCAAGAACCACAAGGAGTATGTTGGTAGCAGGCAGTGGCTGTGACAAAAGTCAGTGCAGGATGATAGCTGAAAGCCTTGACAATAGAGGTGGAGTCTGTATGTCCTTGGACTCATTTGTTCAATGTTTGTGACTCCGTGTCCTTGTCTATAAGTGGGGATACTGGGTTGGGGTAAAGATGAACTGAGATAGTACATATAAATAGTAAAACATGGTGTTGTTCTCAACTATGAAGATGTAATACTTCTTCAGTAAATGTGTTTAAGGTCCAGAGCACTTTCCAGAGTGCTATTGGAGTCACCACACAGTCCCCTTAGGCTTCCCTTCTAGAATAACTGGAGTGGCCTAGCCAGTAGATATGGGCTGGTTTGATGACACCGGTTTGTTTTTATACTCAAGCTCTTCTTCAGGCCCTCCTCACCCCCACTAGAACAATGATGTATGCCATGTTCAAATGTACACAATAATTACTCCAGAAGATTTGGGGCAATGGTTGAGTCTAGATGGAAAGGGACCAGCTCCCTTGGAAAGTGACTAGGTCTTTGGGGGGAATATCTTTTGAGATCTCTTTGAAGCTTTTCCTGGTTGGTTCATTCTGATGGCTCAACTGCCTTGGACATGGTACCCAGCAGTAGAGACCAGACTATTTCTGTTCCTGGAAAACGAAGAAGTGGGAGCTGTTCTTTCCAAGTGATTTACCATCATTCCCAAAATGGCAGCTGACATCATCTACAGCTCTGTGGTTGATTGCTGGAAGAAAGCAAGTGGGTCTCAGTACTTTTGTGGAGAAGTGTCTGTTCAGACTGTGCACAAATAGCCCAACCAGAGACAACCTTAGTGTTCTGTTTGGTGCTATGGCTGGATGTTGTCAGGACTCTGGATCTCAGAGCTTCTGAGTTGATGTTTATTGACTGCCATGTGACTAAGCAAGATACCTGGAACAAGAAAATAGGAATTGTGTGGTGTCATCTGTACTGTGTTTAAATGTCAGAGTTTTCAACAGAGGACTCTCTCAGGCATGTCTGTCATCATGTCCTTGAGTGTGGGAGCAGGGATGGCATGTCAGAAATGAGGTGGGGATGTTCTGGTGCAGACATTTCCTAGGTGTGTGGCCTCTGTTGAAAGAATGCTCTAGCTTCTTGTTTCCATTTTGGATTGCTTCTCCATCCTCAGGGGCGTGCAGCTACATGGCCTCACTGGCCCTGTTACTGGGTCATCACCAATATGAAGCAGGGCAGCTGGAGAAGTCCAGTGTGGAACCCACATTCAAAGTGTTGAGACAAATGGGGTGGTTCTCTGGCATCCAGTCCCCTCCCTGGCCTGCTGGTTTTGCTAGAGAGAGACAGATCTCTGAACCCCTGAGTTCTGCTCCCAGCAGGACTCACATTTACAAAGAATCTGGAGAAGTTTGTCAAATGCCTTAACTTTCCCTGTACCAGGAAGTTAAGAAAAAAGAGATCGTGAAAGAAAATTTATTAAAATTTATGTAAGAATTTAAGCATAACAGATCTCCTGTATGAAGTAGATTTTGGCACGTTAGCATTAGAAAAAGTGAAAGTGTTACCATCACATGTCCTTTTAGCAAAATGAGATGGTCCAAGTTCTTGCTGAGAAATACCACTGATGAAATCCTTTCCACTGAAGTGAGTGAGCGCACTATATTTTGTTTTTGTACTTAGAATTATATTACTGACTCTTTGATTCTTGAATTTGAGGAAGTTCCTCTACAGTATCATAATTTGAAGGCTCAGAGTCTGAGATTTCAATTGTACAAGCAATTTCACCATTACTGTTAGCATCTACAGGACTGCTATCTCTTTATGTTCCTCTTCTGACTCATCTAGTTATCGCGAAACATCTTCCTTTGTCAATTTTCTTCTCTTTATCATTGATAACAAGTAATGAAAGGTTCTGAATTCTTAATTTAATTCAATGAAAGCCAAAAGCATCCGACAAAGACAGTGTCTCCAGTCTTTAAAAAAATACCCTCTTGAAAGCTACGGTGATATTTGGGTCACTGAGAAATGGTGACCCATTCCATTTTTCTTCTAGATAAAGCCTACCGCTCCATTTTTTTCTTCTAGATAATGCCACCATTCTCTCTTTGTCTCTATTATAGAACTCTTTTTTTATGATAGTTAATAATTAATGAGTAATGATGAACCAATTTCTCAAATGATGAAATAGCAAAATGTCTCAAGATATAGGAAAAAGGGGATCACTGAGAGCCCGTAATGTATCTTGGAGTTCTAAAAGAATCCAGCGAACCCATATAGTGACTGTAAGAATCAGTTTTATTCTGTTTTCTTTTCTTTTATTAAAGTTTTTTTAATAAGTTTATTTTTGAGAGAGAGAGAGAAAGACAGAGCATGAGTGGGGAGGGGCAAAGAGAGAGGGAGACACAGAACCGAAGCAGAATCCAAGCTGTCAGCACAGAGCCTGACGTGGGGCTCAAACTCACGAACTGTGAGATCATGACCTGAGCCGAAGTCGGATGCTCAACCGACTGAGCCACCAGGCGCCCCTATCCTATTTTCTTCTAATGAATAAATATTCTTTTTGTCCTTTGGAAGACCTCTAAAAACATAGAAAGGTCATGCCCTATCAATCCTCACAAATAGAAGGCGATTTGCTCAAAAAAAGAAACTCAAAAACTAAAATTAAGTCTGATGGCCCCTGAAGGTGTCCTTAGGGTTAATCTGAAGTCGAAGGGCACGGAGAGCTTTAGAGTGGCCTCACCGATGATAAAGATCCAGGGTTCTCTAGATGTCGGTTTTCTTCAAGATAGACTAGAAATTTCACAGGGTATGGATCAGAAGGAAGAGGTCATCTGCTGCCAGAATAAATACTTTTTTAGGGGGCCTCTGAGTGGCTACTCTGAGTGCTGACTCCACTCCAATTTCAGACTGGAAGGAGGATTCAACTGGCATCCAGAATCCTGGAAACCCGTCTACGCTGCCTTTTCTTGTCTAGCCCTTCTTTCTGCGAACAGATTACGCTATAAACTGTAGCGTAAGTGGGCAGCGTAAAGAGGCATGCACTTCATGACATCTAAAATTATCAAACACTCCATATCCAGCCCACTTGTAATCTATTCTTGCAAAACCCCAAACACTGCAAGAACACTGTCGGCACAGAGACCCAAGAGTGAGCCACAGCGCCCCCTGGCATGGTTGTAAGGTAACGCTCAAGCCAATTTCTGTGACTGTACATCATTTATAAACAGCAGAACCTCTGTTTCAAGGTGAATTTTGTTTCTGTCTAGGTCTGTGGAACCCCTTGACTACAGACTATGGTAAGACATTTTTTCTTTACTTGTCTTCCTGGGGTTTTGCTCACTGGCTGAGCCAGCCAGTTCTGCTGCTGTTGCTGCTGCTGTTGGCTAGTTGAGGCTGAGTGCAGTCTTGGCCACAGGGCTAGCACCTGTCCTTTAGAACGCAGGGATGGAGAGGGAAGGACCAGTGGATGCTGAGACCCTAGGCGTGTCCCAGGTCCGCACTCAGCCAGTCTCACTGTCATTCTCCTTCCTTCTCTCTGCGTCTCGCTCATTTGTCGCGTGAGATTAGCTTCAGATTGGTGTCAGGAGAGATAGGTGAAGAAAAGCCAGTGCCTCTTCTTCGCGATAGTTATCTTGATGATAACTTACATCTCCGAAGCACTTTCTATGTACCTTGCACAAAATCAGTTTCATACACCAAATGAGTTAATGTATAAAAAAATCATTTAAAATACTGCTTGGCACGTAGTACGTGCTCAGCTAATGCACACAGTAAGTGCTATTATCATGAAATCTTTCCAACACTTTGAGGTAAGTAGTATTATTACCCCCAGGTTGCGGATGAGGAAACTGGGGCACAGATTGGTCACTTGTCAATAGTTATATGTCTAAGGCCACAGGGTGGGGAAGTGTCTGGGCAGAAATTTGAACCCAGAACAGGTGCCTTTGCCTCCGTTCACTATTCTTACTAAATCTATCCATCTTTCCTCAACCTCTGAGCATCTGTGCACACTTTGCACTGAATTTGATATGTCAGAGTCCTTGATGTGACCACTTAGGACAGTGGATCCTACCATGGGGTTCTTGGCTCTGTTGAGACCAATCTCTGTCCTTTCAGAAGCTGCCCTGAGGGTCCAAAAGTGGCCTGGGAGGGGCTGGAGGGCAGTTTTTTGGTGATTGACCACCAGTAAAGGGCAGCTGAGGGCAGGGAGACTGAGAGATCTTCTGCAGGGACATTCTGAAGGGGCAGCAGGAAAGACTGAGGAGGCCTGGAATGCACCTCTAGAATACTCTAGAAACAGCCCGATTGGCATTTCCTCTCTCTTTCTCTGATTCCTTCCTTTATAAAGACCACAGCAACCACCTGCCCCCTTATCTTCCATCCCATCCCACCCTCTCTGGTCCCCCCCCCCCCATAAATTTCTCATAACCACAAACCAACCATTGAAAAGCACACCTTAGACCGAGCTCCTGCTGTCACAGTGTTGGGCTGGATTCCTCAGACCCTGCTGCTTGTTTTCCTCCCACAGCGCAGGTGGTTCAGCAGGATCGTGTCAGGCAGGAGCAAGGTGCCCATGACGGTGGCACCCCGGCTCTGTCAGGAGGCTTGAAAGGTGACCTGAGGCCCACTCTTGGATGAATGCCATCCAAGACTTGACCCTGATCAAGTGGAGAATACAGTGAGGTGCTTTGAGCAGGAAAATGAGTTGAACATATTCACAATTTATGAAAACAAGACTTGGGACATTCCAGGGGGAAACAGATCAATCCCATCAGCAGAGGAGGGGGCATAGAGTAAGCTCTCCATAAATGCTTATGGAATCCATCAATGGGATGGATTCAAGAGAGAGGGGCAGAGGGCAGGAAAGTCCGCTGACAGGGCCCTGGAGTAGGCCAGGCTCAGGAGAAGGAAGATCTAGCAAAATGGCAGTGAGAATAAAAGGAAAGACAACCCTGTTGATACATTGGATACAAGAGGTACAGAAGAGGGGGAATCCAATATAGCAACCAGATTTCCAACACCGCTCATGTGGAGCTTGGTGACTCCATGATTGAAGTAGACAAAAGAGACTGTGTTGGGTACCAGACAGCAGGGCCCGGCTATCCAGAAGGTCACTGGGAATATTGGTCTAGAGCTTGGCTGGGCTTGTAGGGGTTGATCAGCACTGGAGAGGTGGCTTTGGGGGTCCCTCCTCCTGGAAAGCTCTCAGAGCACATGAGCTCTTTCAGGGGGAAGATAGCATGAGAAGAGGGCTAAGACAGCGTGTGGCAGGGCAGCAATATGTAAGGTGCTGGGAGAGGAGAAACAGGGGTGAAGGAGATGGGGAAGTGGTCAGAAGGAGGAGGGGAACAGGGGGTACTGGTGAGTGAAAGCCAAGGGGGCAGAGAGAGGACGAGAGCTTTCCACTCTTTCAATGCAGGTTTGCCTCTGAGGCTGGTGAGCGGAGGTGACCGGTGTCAGGGCCGCGTGGAGGTCCTGTACCAAGGCTACTGGGGCACCGTGTGTGACGATGACTGGGACACCCAGGATGCAGATGTTGTCTGTCGGCAGCTCGGCTGTGGCCTTGCGGTGTTGGCCCCGGGCGGGGCCTACTTTGGTCAGGGCTCGGGGAACATTCTCTTGGGCTCCGTATACTGCTCAGGATGGGAGCCCTACCTGTCGAGCTGCTCCCACAGCGGGTGGTACAACCATGAATGTGGCCACAGGGAAGACGCTGGAGTTGTGTGCTCAGGTAGAGCTGACCTCGCCTCGTGTGGTCGCCTGTGCCCCTTGGATGGCAGAGGCTCCTGCTGACCTCTACGTCACGGTGCATGCCCACAGCACTTTGCAGTTTACCTGCTTTACTCTAAGCCATGTCTTATTTGATGTTAGAGGGCACGTTCCTTTTCACTCAGAAAGGGTGAGATCCCAGGCTCAGAGAAGGCAAGTGACTTGCCTGGAGTCCTAAAGCTGGGAAGCGGTGCAGGTGGGTTTCAATCACAGGCTCCCCCAGAGTTTGTCAGTGGAACACCCAGTGGTATCGTTCTGATGATCCCTGGCCTGGGATGACCAAATGCCTTCCTATGTGGCCCTATCTCCTCCTTTTAAAGTCAGGAGAGAAGGACTAGGGACTTCTGGTCCTTAAAACTTAAATCTATACCAAAATCAAACACTGAAGTAACCAGTGTATTCTCTTTACTGGGGATTAAATGACAAGCAAAAGATATTTACACTCACAGTGGAAGAGAGAACTTCTCCTTGGCTCAACCTAGCACACGCCAATGCCGAGTTTCTCCTTGTTCACACAATGCTGGTGGGTGTTCAAGCACCAAGTGGTCTTTTAATCCACAAAGAAACCCTGAGGATAACACTCAATGTGTCCCCCAAAGGGGGATTCCTAGATAAATTATCCATCTTTAGAGTGACCTCTGGCATTTGCTATGTGGACTGGTGTGTGCACATGCCCCCGTGCACGGGACGTGACCCAGATAATCCATCACTTGAGAATGGCTTCCCCCAGAAAGTGCGGGCCTCCGAGCAGTCACTTTGGAGTGGTTTATTTCAGCATTTGGGGATGCATCTTTGAAAAAACTGCCTTTATTCTTAGTTGGGGCCACCTCTTCAGGAATATCTCAGTGATGGTAGATACTTGTCATTTAAGGGTGTGGGTAAGCTATAGAAATAGGCAGTTTGTATTGGAAATGCGCCCTTGTAAATCAGGTGGGGCTGTTAGTCAACTGGGTTATTTTTTGGATGGAGACAGTGGAGGCAGAGGCGGGGGTTGGTGCTAGGAACAAAGAACATCTCTGGTGGCATTCCAGCATTGAATAAGGGCTGATGAAATGACAGAGAGAGGAATTCTGTTTTGTAAGGAAGAAATGGAGCCTGTCAGCAGTGGGTGGGGTTTCTGGATCACTGCATACAGCCCTTATTTCAGAGCTAAGGAAACAGAAGTCCACCCCTTCTCAAATGAGAGCCAATACTGATTACCTCTTCCTTTCTCCACTCTAGCTTCTTTGTCTCCCACGGAGGCATCCCTGGCAACAGCTGCGGTAGAAGGTAACATTTGTTGTATGGGATCACTATGGGCTCATTACCTCACTGTACTCACAGGGCCATCTCTGATCCAGAAGAGGTGCAAAAGGTGTAAGAGATAGGGGTGCTCAGCAACAAAGAGGGAGCCTCTGAACAAGGCCTCAGGCCTCAATGGGACCATGTCCCTGAGATTGGGGAGGGATTGACCTGCACAGGCACTTCCAAGGAGTTCCAAGGTGGAGCTTGGCGTCTTGTCTCCAGGAAGGCCCTGTTGCTCATGCTCAGGGCCTACCCCTGTGGTCCTCACCACTGCACGTTGGTGCCTGGCCAGGCTGGGGTGCTGGGTCTCCGGCTGCAGGGCCTGGAGAGGCAAGTGCAAACCTGTTGGGGTAGCATCCTTGCGTGCTTGTGCATTTTCCTGAGCCCATATCAGACCAACTTGGTTCCTTCTCAGTATAAAGTAACCATGGTCCTTCAGCTTATGGGCGTCAGAGGTCCCATGCACCCCCCTGGGGGCACCTCCAATGAAACAGCTGGGAGGTAGTCAATACAGCTCGAGTTTCTGGCAACCTGGGCTTTGGGAAGGAAAGTCACTGCCATATTATCACATGGGAAATGTTGACCCTAGGACAAAAGAAGGAGAGCCTTCACATGAAGGCCCCTGACTAGGAGTCAGCATGGATCAGCTGGGAATCTTAGTGGTACACATGTCCGGCATTTCTGTTCCTCGGGCATTATGCTTTCCTGTCCCTAAAGGCCATGGGGTGAAGTCTGACTTTACCTCTTTCTCTTCCCTATGATTAAGGACACAGATGTCACCAGAGCTGAGGAGGACACTGGCTTTGTTAAATTTAGCCATGTCTTCCCAAGATTCTTACTTGTAGCAGGTGTAAGAGGATGAACCTGCTCCTCTCTAGAGTGGTTTCCTCTGACTATGTATTAGGAGTAACAGCTGGGCCTGACAAGTTCTTTGGTGCAACCGGTCCACCCAGGGGTGCAGGTGAGGAACTCAGGGGCTTAAATATCTGACTACGACACAAGACTGCATATAGGACTTACATAGACCTACTCTTGTCAGGACCGCCAGTGTGGGGTAGATGTGGGAGTCAACTTTCTCTAGATCCAAAAAGACCTCAGGTAGAAGTCCAATAGGGGATTCAGAAACAAAATGAATGCTTTAGTGAGAGTGGGTTAAGAGGAGCAATCAGGTCATCTCTTCTTCAGGTCCCAGCACCAGGTAGGATCTTGCTGGGGCCTTGGACGAACACCACAGCTCCTTGAAACAATGTGAAAATCATAGGTTTAAAGCCATAATCTTACTTAATGGGTAAACATCAGAAGCATTTTCACTAGAGTAGAAAACAAGGCAAGATGGCCTTTGGGACCCCTGTCATTTAACACTGTGTAAGAGATACTAGCCAATGCAATTAGACAAGAGAAATCAGTTAGAAGCATAAGGATTAGAAAAGTTATTTTTACATCTGTCCCCTGGAGCCCTGCACAGGTCACGTGTGGGATGGTCAGAATCAAGGTCAGTAGGTTAATGAAGAGAGATTTCTTCCAAAATAGTCTTTTAGAATGAATGAAAGAGCTTGAGGCTAGACAGGTTTGTTCCCTTTTCTAAAGTCACATAGCAAGATGAAATCCAGGTCAGAAATAATGTTTCCTTAGCAGGTTCTATTTTACTTCCAGTTATTGATTCTCCTCAGAAGGGACCTAATTTTACATTTTATGTTTTTCCCCCCTCCTTCTATAATCTATCTATGCAGATAGCACTACAGAGGATACTGGGACTACTGGTGCAATAGGTAATGATTAATTTTATTTGGCTCCTTTTTGGTGGGTAATGATGCCAAATATATACATGGGTGTCACTCTTATTCAGGAAGAATTCTAGGAACTGGGGTGAGAAAGAGTGTTTTATGCATATAACACAAAGGAAGGTCCCTTGTGACCCAGGGCCCGGCTTGAGTTGGAGCTTCCTTCATTGTCCATCCGTAGTTGGTGGGGAGGAATCAGTTGAAATATGGGATCTCTAGGAGCCTGGGTGCCTTGGGTCAGAGACCAGTGGAATCAGTCTCTAGACTGCAGAGTTACCTGTTTCATCCCACAAATATGCACTGGTCCCAGCCATTCTAGCCCCAAAGACTTGACTATGGAGCCAGAAGGAGCATGTGAAAAATGTTTTCTAAGCGAACCTCAGAGCCCAAGATATGTATGAGAACTCACAAGACCTCCTGGTGTCATCAGACAAGAATTCTCTTCAGCATGGGACAGTCATGGGTCGAGCTGTGTCCCTGTTTTGCTCAGACAAAAAACTTGTGGATAGTCTTTAAGCCCTCTCAAGGCTACAAACTAAGGTGCATTTACTTCCCCTTGAAGTTCTAGTGGCTTAGATTGGGGAGAGAAGTCACTGTCCTTTTAACCTTGAAGAATTCTAACTCATGATGCTTTAAGAGTCCAGCCTAGTTAAAACTCTCAGTGACCTTCACCTACTGTGAAGCACTAGGAATATGATAGAGTCCTAAGACTTTGTCATTTGTGGCAACATGTAAGAGAAATGTTATGTCTTCATTTAGGGACTGAATTTGGTTTGGTCCTGAGGCTGGTGAGTAGAGGTGACTGGTGTCAGGGCCACGTGGAGGTCCTGTACTGAGGCTCTTGGGGCACTGTGTGTGATGATGACTGGGACACCAATGATGCCAATATGGTCTGTAGGCAGCTGGGCTGTGGCTGGGCCATGTCAGCCCCAGGAAATTCCCAGTTTGGTCAAGGCTCAAGGGCAATTGTCTTGGACAATGTGCACTGCTCAAGGCATGAGTCCTACCCGTGGAGCTGCCCCCACAATGGCTGAACTCACACAACTGTGGCCATGGGGAGGATGCCAGTGTCATCTGTTCAGGTGGGAAACAAATATTCCTGGCTCTCTCTTGAAGTGGTCTTTGATGGGAACAAACACACTGCATACTACAAGGCCCACATCCAACCCTCTCTGAGATATCTTGTGCCTCCTAAGGCTTCCTGGAGACAGCAGGAAACTGATGTACAATAAGAAAGAAAGGGTAGAGTATGTTCTCCTCCGCTATTAGGCCAACAGAGAAGGACCAATATGACTTTGCAGCAACAATGGCATTGTGGGTGAAAGGAACCATCCACTATTCAGTGGAAAGAAAAATTGAGCCATTATTCCTTCTCAGTGGAATTATTACTCAGTACACCACCAATTTCCCAGGACGATCTTTCTCAAGGCACACATCTTGTGTGTGGTTGGAAAACGAACCACCTTCACCCCTTTGTGGTCAAATTATGTTGGGTCATCAGTGAGGCAAACTCAGAGAACAGGATTGCGGTCCAAACTGTGCATTTGGGCAGGTAGTGAATAGCAGTTGGAAGTGGGGAAGGTGCAGGGAATGACCGCTCAGTAGTACATAGAATGCTGAAGAACCACATATGACTAAGGGACCTGAGCTTCACCCCTGCAGAAAGCCCAAGAGACCTTGTAAAGATTGAGAGTATTGCACCTGGGCTGGTGGAATTGGAGTCTTCCTAGGATAACTGCCCAGACTCATTCTTGCTGTTCCCATGCTGAATGAACACAATGATTTGGCAGCCTGTTGCAGGCAGGGTGGTGGCATTCTGCTTGCTGGAAAGTCAGCCCTCAGACCTAGCAAGGCAGGCAATGGCAACGGGACATAGGGTGGGGCTCCCAGAGGATGGAGAGATTCATGGAGGGCCCTGGCTCTGTCTAACTGAGGGCACATGAAGTCATCAGCTCTGTATGCATAGTCTCATAATCTTCCAGCTTGATCCAGTTGGGGCACCAGTCGCTTTGTGTCTAACCTCAAGTTTCTTTCTCACAGCTACTCACACCCAGTCCACAAGCCAGCCAGGTGAGTCCTTATGACCGTACTTGGAATGTTCCTTTTCTTCATCCCCCCCCGCCCCCAATGCCTCTTCTACCCATTCTGGGAGAACCACTGTTCTTCAGAGAACCTATGTACATGCTTTGTCCCCCACCCCCATCATAGAGTCCCCAACAGGTGGTTCTTAACCAGACCTGGGATTCTAAAGTCCCATCTGTCTATCAATCCATGATGTTTCATCCAGTCCTTTCAGGCTCTCCCAGGAGACAGCGGACTGCAGGTTCAGGGAACTGGCCCTGCGTTACATGAATTTCAGCTGTAAGGCAATCTTGGCTGATATGATGAGTGGGAGAGTGGACACAGATGACGATTAACCTCCTCTGAAGGGACAGCAGGCTGGATTCTCTTCATCACTCACTGCTTTCAGCAACCTCAGATTCATCAGGGTCACATGTATATCCAAAGTGGCAGGGACAGTGCCCAGGGGATAGGAGTGTAATAACTGATGGCAAGTTTCGGGTACCAAGATACCTGACTGGTTTCAAGTCAACCCACCACGCTCCTGACTCTTTTTGCCCAAGCTTCAGAGTGTGGGAAACTGCTCAGACTACATGCCTCAGAGCAGGGAGGTGGCAAAGGCTTTGTAAGGGAGAAAAGAACATGCTAGGCTTGGAGACTGATGTGGACGGACCAGGTTGTGCTCTTGCATGGCCTTGATCCCAAGAGAGCTGGCTGAGCAGGAGGCTTGTGTATCACAAATAGAAGCAAGGTGGCAGGCTGCAATGTGCATTGTCAGCTGCCTGCCAAAAACTATTTTAAAAGACTGCTTTCCATGATGTCTAACTCTGGCCTTTCCCTTTGTCATCACTTCCAGGCACCTGGCTCCCCAACTCCACACCTGTAACACCAAATATAGGTAAATGATCCCCTTGACTCATTCTTCTTCTAGATAAAGTTTGGGTTTGGAACTGACAGGAGTCGCAGGGTGTGCCCTTCATTATTTTTGTCCCTGTGTGTGTGTGTGTGTTTGGTGGTAGAAAGAGGTGTCTCTCACACCCTAGGTCTGATCTTAGGGGGCTGGCCACCTGAGTCAGGGGAATCATGGGATGAAGTTCAGTGAAGAGTCTTCAGCAGGGAGTTAATGTAATACTTAGATCCCTCACAAGTCCTGCTGTGATCTTGCTCATGGCTCCCACGCTATGGAGTGGGGCCTCAGGAAGAGGGGGGCAACATGACGGTACTGCTCCTTTTGTGCCAAGTTGCCATCAAGTCCTGGGGCTTTTTCCAGAAAACATCAGGGGTCCTTAGAAGCCAAAAAGCTGCCCAACAGAGCAGTGGTCTTGGCTTGCAACCAGTAGTTATGGGGCTCGATCCTGAGCAGGCCCAGTGGGGTTTGGGGTTATCTTCCTACTCACCTCGATTGAATCTTAAGGTGCTTCCCTGCATCAGAATATCCTAAGGCCTAGGATGTATAGGATGTTTCCACTATTTCCCTGTGAGGAAGATTAAACTCTAGGCATGTTCAAAGGTGAATGATGCCCAGGGCACTTTGGCCATGAGCAAGCCCCTGAGTCTGGAATATGCCTTAAACCTATGACCAGAAGATAGACATGGACAGTGGGTTTTGTTCTTTGTCTTGCTAGGGAGTGAGGCAGGTTTGGCCCTGAGGCTGGTGAATGGAGGTGACCGGTGTCAGGGCCGCGTGGAGGTCCTGTACCAAGGCTCCTGGGGCACCGTGTGTGATGATGATTGGGACACCAATGACGCCAACGTGGTGTGCAGGCAGCTGGGCTGTGGCTGGGCCGTGTCGGCCCCGGGAAGTGCCCGCTTTGGTCAGGGCTCAGGGCCCATTGTCCTGGACAACATGCGCTGCTCCGGGCATGAGTCCGACCTGTGGCGCTGCCCCCACAACGGCTGGAACTCGCACAACTGTGGCCATAGTGAGGACGCCAGTGTCATCTGCTCAGGTGAGCCTCTCATCATTCGGTGTTTGTCTTTTGGGGGTAGGGGTAGGGAAGAGAGACCTCACATTCTGATCAGCTCATTGGAAGCTACTTATACCATCCTTGTCTTCCTCAAGTCTCCTGAACTCTCCACTGGAATCAGTATTAGCTTTTTCAGGCTGCCAGGTGTGGAGATGGTAAATTAGGACAAGAACCAAACTGCAAGTCTCCATGAAACAATTACGGGCCTCCTGCAACGCTGCATCAGGCGGCGAAAGATCCTCCTGCAAAATGGAGGACTCTCATGGGGATCCCACCTAGGATTACAGAGTTTGTATGTGTGTGCCTATGGTGGCCCTGGGCTTGGGGTCCTGAGTCCCTGACTGCATCTCCCACGCGAGAAATGTGATGCCTGGTCCGTGCACTGGACTGTGCTGCGGAGGACAGCTGCTTTTGCAATTCCTGCCAGGCAAACCTTGTCATGACTCCTGCTGAGGCCTGAAAGATCAGCCGTGGCATGTTGGTGGGGGCTGGACTCCTTGCACTTGCCTGTGCAGCGGGCTGCCAAGAGCTCTCCAGAGATGATCTTTTTTGCTTCAATATGGTCATGACCTGTAGACATGAAGCTAATCACCTTACTATTGGATGTAACATTTGTGGTCTTCCTGGTCTTTTTACAAGGAGCATCCTTCCGGGGTGTGGGTGGATTGTGCCCTGCTCTTCATGGCAGGGGACAAGCTTCAAAAGTTGTGACCTCCTCAGGTCCTCTACCTCTGTGTCCAGTCATATCAGTTCTGTGCACTGTGTCTCATGTACTTTTGTTTTCACAGCCGCCCAGTCTCAGCCGACGATCACACCAGGTGAGTTCTGCTGCCTCTTGTCTCCTGAGTATCTCAGTCAGGGTACTGCCTACCTGGGGATCCAGTCAGTAGTTTAAGTGGAGAACAGTGGACTGTTTCTGCCACCTGGGACTTCCCTGACCATTCTCAATATGTGGACACTTCCAGTCGAGCCCACAACACACGGACTGTCCCTACTGGCTCAGTGAAATAAGAGTCCTCTGGGTTCACGGTCCTAAGACTTTAGGTGACAGACAAGGCTGTCTCGGGAACATTTCTGCTGGATTGCATTGTCTGGACCAAACGCTCCATGTGTTGGGAGAATAGAGATGTTTTCACGTCCTACTCCCCACGTGGAGCCTACGCAATGCGTTTCCCAACAACAGGGTCACGAAAGCATGGCAGTTACCCTTGCACATGACACCACCTTGTTGCCATTGTGCTGGACATTTGATGGTGGGATTGTGGCTCTTGGCAGGCTCTTAGCAGAGACCCCTTTCTCCTCTAGCCGGCACTCAGATGCCATTATACTTGGTCCCACCTAATAGTCACTTGAGCCAACCTTGATTGACTCCACCTCCTTTCTAATTCTACTTTTTTGTGTGTGTCTCTCTCTCTGTCTCTCCAGATTGGTGGTATACAAGTCCTTCCTACGGTAAGCATCCTTGATTTCCTGCCGAAATATTATCATCAACACCATAACCAACTGGCGTGGGTGAAATTCCTAAATGTGGGTTCGGCTTCCGCCCTAACCACCGTAGTCAGTGTGGGGCGTTCTGTTTCCCACAAGAATTATGATTTCCTGCCACCTACTGGTTGTGGGATCTACTAGTCAGGATGCTTTTGTTCGCAAGTGACCGGAACCCAGCTCCACCTGTCTTATGCTGGAAGAGAGTCAGTGTCTCCCAAATGAGGACATTAGTGGTGGGTGGGTCTTGCTTCAGGAACAACGGGATGTACAAGTCCCAGGACCGGCTGCTCACAGTGTTTGTCTTAGCACCGTTTTCTCTTATGTGCTCGGGCTCACTATGGCTGTGCTTTGTGCACATGAGGGGCCGATGCCAGCGCCAGGTCCCCATGCCACCAGGAGAAGGACTCTGTTTGTCACCCATTCTCTGGCTGACATGTGCTGGGAGGCCTCTGATACCTGCTTGGGAAGAGATGAGTCACCGGAACCATGTGCATGGGCTCCGATTCCCGGGTCAGGGTCCGCATGGCCACCGTGCTATTCCTCAGGAGACAGGGACAAGATGTGATACTAGGGCCTCCTTGACCCTCATGGACAGGGGTCTTGGCCACTTGACTTCACAGGACCGATGGCGTCTGTACCTACAACTCAAGGCAAGCGGTTTCCGACCGAAAGAGGCTCTTCCCTGTCAGAGCTTTGTTCTGTCCCAAGTGCTCTCTGCTGAATGCTGCCCACATTTGCCCAGTCCAGGCACAGAGGCTTGCCTCTCCCAGGGGTGTCAGGCCATGTCGCGCTCTACTCTGGAGCTGGCCTCCGGTTTCGGGTCCAGTTCTGTGCTGACAGTGCAGTGTCCGTGGAGCAACTGAGAGGGCCTGGATTGCCCCCAGAGCCTGGTAGCTCGTCTTCCGTAGGGACCGTAGGGGTGTCTGCTCCTGCTTCTTTCAGTCCTACAGTAGGACGGGGATGATGGTCTGTGTGACTCAGGACTGTAGCCAATGGCCAAATAGTGCTTGCTTTCTGCTCTTGGGGTCTCTGGGCATAACCGCTACCCCACAATTCTCCAGCCTAAGGTCTAGAGTGCGGAGTTTTTAGGATAGTCAGCGCGGTGCCACCATCACAGTATCTACTTCCAGAATTGTTCGTGCCCCTGATGAAGATTCCATGCCGTTACCATTCACACCCAATCCCATTTCTCTCTGGTCATCACCTGTCTGCCTTCTATCAATATGCATCTATTTACTCTGGCATTTTCGTATGAATGGATTCGTGCTTATGTGGCCTTTTGTGGCTGGCTTCTTTCAATGGCAGACTCTCTCAAGGTTCACCATGATGGCACACGTACACAGTGGCCCCATGAATCCCTAGCCTTTCCTTTTTTTTGTTTTTTAAACCATTCATCGGTTGGAGGCCATGTCGATTAATTTTATCGTTGACTCATTTGAATAGCCTTTCCATGACTGCTGTGTACAATTTTGATATTTGAACAGCTGTTTACAGATCTCCTGGGTATATACCTAGGGGTGGAATGTGTGGGTCAAGTGATGACGTTATGTTTCTTACTTGTGGAAGCACTGAACTGTTTGCCACAGTGGCCACACCAACGTAGGGTGCCATTAGCAGTGTCTGGAAGTTGTGCTTTGTCTACATCCTCAACGACACGACTTCCTCTGTCACTTTCATTGTAGTCATCTCTCTGTGGATAGGATTTGCCGTTTCCTAACGGCTGCGGAAGCGGTCGTCTTCTCGTGGGTTTGTTGCGTGTGTCCATCTTCTGTGGAGACCAGAGGTCTCATTGAACGCATGCCTGAAAGAATGAGAACCAGACAATGGTCATGCCCCAGCCCAGCTCACAGGGTGCAAAGGGCTGGTGAGCCCGATCACTCATGAGGTGTGCTGTCGTGCTGAACCTGGCAAATGACCTTCCTGCCGGCAGACCTGATGCTGCCATGTTGTGTTTCTTTTCTGCCACCCACAGGTCCGGGCTGCTGTAGGTGTGCACAGCTCAGAGTCAGTGATCGTTAGTCCTGCCCACTGGTAGGATATTCAGAGGGCTCACGGACTGTGTCAGATTGAGTACAAGCTCGGGGCTTAAGAGCGACACGAGTCAGTGGTCAGCATAAAGGAGCCTTCCCAAGAACCCTCAGGCCCAGTAGTAGGGCGCACGATATAGGACGGTCAGGGGAAGGTGGAGTCTGCAAGCACTAGGTCTAGGACAGTTTCTTGACGGTGGCTGGGTAGGAGCTCTGGGCTTGATGTAGGCGCTTGGGTTGGTCATCGCAGTAGGGAGGCACGCGGCTGGCTTTCACCCTTCGCCCCTGCTTCCCATGACCAGTCAGCAATCCCAATGCTGACATTGTGGGCCACCAAACCGTGCACATGCGTAAACCTCATGACCCTCCAGGGTATCTGAATAGCCCCTCAATGATGAATAATGGCGAGCAAGCTTCAGAGAGTCCTGTGCTGGGCAACCTTAACCTGCATGCAGAAGTCATGGTCCCTGACGTAATTCTTGTCCACTGAGACCTCCAGGGAGGAAGAGAAAGATAATTTTCCTGTCTCCTGCTAGGGAACGAAACAGGTTTGTCCCTGAGGCTGGTGAATGGAAGTGACCAGTGTCAGGGCCGCGTGGAGGTCCTGTACCGAGGCTCCTGGGGCACCGTGTGTGACGACAGCTGGGACACCAATGACGCCGACGTGGTGTGCAGGCAGCTGGGCTGTGGCCGGGCCGTGTCGGCCCCGGGAAGTGCCCGCTTTGGTGAGGGCTCAGGGCCCATTGTCCTGGACGACGTGCGCTGCTCCGGGCAAGAGTCCTACCTGTGGCGCTGCCCCCACAACGGCTGGAACTCGCACAACTGTCGCCATGGGGAGGACGCCAGTGTCATCTGCTCAGGTGAACTTCAAAACTCTCATGGCAAATACTGAGAACCGACACACTCCTTTCTCCAGGGTCCCCACCCGACCTCTCCTGGATATCTGTGTCTCTAGGTCTCCTGGGCGCAGCTGTCCCCTGGAGTGCCACAGAGGTGGACCACAGGGGCAGCTGCCCTCTTTCTGTGGACAGAAATTGCTTGGGCTTATCGGTGACGCTGTGGGTGACAAGGTGCATTCACCATTCAGTGGGCAGGCAAAATGACCCCCTGCTTGTCAGCTGGATCATCTGCTGAGTCCACACCTGATTTCCTGGGGCCCTTTTCTCAAGGCGCACCTTTTGGGAATGTGGTTGAAAGATGAGCCACCTTCACTCCTTTGTGGCCCTCTGCTTCTGGGTCCTCCATGAAGCCAACCTAGAGAGCAGGATTGCAGTCTAGATTGCGCATCTGGGGCGACAGTGATAGTGGTGGAGAAGGGGATCGAGGTAGGGAATGGCTGGTGAGTGGTACATGGAACACTGATGAGCCACCTAGGACCCCGGGGCCTGAGCTTGGCCCCCTGCAGAAAGCCTGTGAAACCTTGTCAAGGCTGAGCGCATGGCACCTGGGATGAGAGGCTTGGGATCTTCGTAGCATAACTGTCCAACCCATTCTAGCTGTTTCCACGTGGCGTGGATGCAGTGGTTCTGAGGGTGTTCGTGGGCCTGCTGGTGGCATTCCGTCTGCCGGAAAGCCAGTCCTCAGGCCCAGCAAGGCAAGCAATGGCAGTGGGGCCCCACACAGGGTGGGGCTCCCAGAGGACTGAGAGATTCATGGAGGGCCCTTGCTGTGTCTGCCCAAGGACACGTGGAGTCATCTGCTTGTGAGATTAGGCTGATTTCTTCGACCTTGGATCCAGTTGGAGCACCTGTGTGCTTTTGTGTCTGCCTTGAGGTGTTTTTCTATTACAGCTGTTCACCCCAATCTACAGTTTGCCCGGGTGAGTCTCAGGTGACCCCACTGGGAATGTCTCTTTTCATGGTTCCCATCCTTCTTCTCGGCGCTCAGGGAGAAGCACCGCTCTTGGTCGAAATTATGGGTATCCCGTGTTTCTGCTTGTCAGTTAGTCACCACAGCGGTTCTTAAAGAGACCTGGAGCTCTAAGAGGCCCGTCTGGCCATCAGCCCAGGAGGTTTCATCTAGTTGTTTCAGGCTGTCCCAGGAGACAGCTGCATGCAGGTTCAGGGAACTGGCCTCTGTGTTTGGATTTCAGCTGTAATGCAATCTGGGCCGACACGTTGGGTGGAACAAGGGACACGGATGACCACTGCCCTTCTCCTGAAGGGACCTCAGAGCATGCTGGATTCTCTCCATCGCTCGCTGTTTGGAACGCCCTCAGATTCATCTGTGTCCCGTGCATCCATCCAAAGCAGATGAACAGTGCCCTGGGGGTGAAGGTGTAACCAGTGATGGTGTGTTACAGGCACTGGGATATCTGACTCATTTCAGGTTGACCCAGCACCACTCAGGCATGCATACCTCAGGCTGGGTAGGATGCAAAGGCCCTCTGAGGGAGACAATGACATGCCAGGTTTCGAGATGGGTGTGGACGGACCCGGTGGTCCTCCTGCAGAGCCTTCGTTCCCAACAGGGCTGGCCGAGCAGCAGGCCTGTGCAGCAAGGTGACAATTGCAGGTGTCAGTGGTCAAGAGGCCCGCCACACACTCTTTTCGAAGACTCCTTCCCGAGATGTCTACGTCTCGCTCTTCCCTCTGTCACGACTTCTGGGTACCTGGCCCCCCTGTCTACCCACCTGTAAGACCAACAAGGAGTAAATATTCGTACCCAAGTCCCTGGCTCACTCTCCTTCTCCATAAAGTTTGGTTATGGAAGTCACAGGAGGAGACTCGGGGTGTGTCTTTGCTCTCTTTGCCCCTCTGTGTGTGTTTGGTAGCAGAAAGAGGTGACTCTCAGATCCCAGGTCTGACGCTATGCGGATAGCCCCCTGGCTCCAGTGGGATCGATGTTCAGTGCTGACCGTTCTGCAGGAGGTTAATGTAATGCTTGGAGGTCTGTCCAATCTCCTGAGACCTCTCTCATGGCTCGCAGGCCGTGGAGCGTAGCCTTGGGAAGAAGGGGGCCCATGTGCTAGTATTCCACCTTTCTTGCCACGTTGCCAGCAGGTCCTGGGGCTCTGCCCGAACCCAGGCAGGACCCTACAGAAGCCAACAAGCTGCCCAACAGGGCAGTGGTCTCGGCCTGACAGCGATGGCTGGAAGATGCCCTCGTGAGCATGCCCAGCGTGGATGGGGGTTGTGTTCTTACTCGCATGAATTGCGTATTAGTGTCCTTTCCTGCATGGTGGCATCCTTTGGACAGGTCTGTCTAGGTGTCTCAGCTCTCAGGGTGCATGGGCTGAAGATTAAGCTCTTGGCATGTTCGAAAGGGAACGATGCCCGGGGAAGACTGGCCGTGAGCACGCTTTTGAGTCTGGACCAAGCCTTAAGCCTTTGGCCAGAAGATAGACATGGACAGTGGGTTTTGTTCTTTGTCTTGCTAGGGAACGAGGCAGGTTTGTCCCTGAGGCTGGTGAATGGAGGTGACCGGTGTCAGGGCCGCGTGGAAGTCCTGTACCAAGGCTCCTGGGGCACCGTGTGTGACGACGACTGGGACATCAATGACGCCAACGTGGTGTGCAGGCAGCTGGGCTGTGGCTGGGCCGTGTCGGCCCCGGGAAGTGCCCGCTTTGGTCAGGGCTCAGGGCCCATTGTCCTGGACAACGTGCGCTGCTCCGGGCAAGAGTCCTACCTGTGGCGCTGCCCCCACAACGGCTGGAACTCGCACAACTGTGCCCATGGGGAGGACGCCAGTGTCATCTGTTCAGGTGAGCCTCTTGTCGTTGGGAGTTTCTCTTGCTGTCGGGTAGGGAAGAGAGACGTCCTGTTCTGATCAGATCGTTGGAAGCTCTTTATACCATCCTTGTCTTCTTCACGTCTCCTCTACTCTCCTCCAGTGTCAGTGTCGGTTTTTGTCAGGCTGCCAGGTGTGGAGATGGCAAAGTAGGACACGTGCCAAACTGCCAGTCCCCGCGAAGCCGTTACTGGCCCTCCTGCAACAGTGCAGGTGGCGGCGAGTGATCAGCCTGCTGAATGGGGGTCTGTCGCGGGGATCCCGGGGCTAGGATTGCAGACCAACCTGTATGCGTGTGGCTACGGCCGCCGCGGGTTTGGGGTCCTGAGCCCCTGACTGCGTGTCCCCCGCTGGAGGGGTGACGCCCGGTCCGTGCGGCGGGTCTGTGGTGCGATGGGCCAGCTTCTTCTGCAATGACTGCCAGACAGACCTTGTCATGAGCCCTGCTTAGGCCTGAAAGATCAGCCGTGGCATGTTGGCGGGGGCTGGACTCCTCGGTGTTGCTGCCACGGTGAGCAGCTGAAAGCCCAAGGCACACGTTGGGTTTGTGTCAACTCGCTCACCACTCGTAGCCATGGAGCCCCTCACCTTGACATGGGAAATCATGTTCTTGGTGTGCCTGGCCCTTTGAAGAGGGTCGTCCTTCCAGGGTGTGGATGTCACGGGCCCTACCCTCCGTGGCTGGGGACCAGCATCGATGGCATCTGACCCGCTCAGATCCTTCCCCCTTGCGTCCGGTTGCGGCAGCTCTGTGCGGTGTCTCACGTGCTCTTGTCTCTTCACAGCTGCCCAGTCCCAGCCCACGACCACACCAGGTGAGTTCTGCTGCCTCTTGACTCCTGAGCATCTGTCTCCTCTTGTAAGCCAGCCCTGGCCCCAAACTTTACTTCTAAGGGGGACTCTGGAGCTTTTCTCTCTCCTGGGCCTTCCCTGGTCCCTCTCAGTTATGTAGACACTCCCAGTTGAGCTGACAACACACGGACTGTCCTTACTGGCTCAGCGAAATAAGAGTCCTCTGGGTACACCGTCCTCACTAAGACTTTAGGTGACAGACAGGCTGTCTCGGGATCATTTCTGCTGGATTGCATTGTCTGGACCAAACGCTCCATGTGTTGGCAGAATAGAGATGTTTTCACGTCCTACTCCCCACGTGGAGCCTACGCGATGCATTTCCCAACAACAGTGTCATGATAGCACGGCAGTTACCGTTGTACCTGGCACCACCTTGTTGCCGTTGTGGTGGACGTTCGACTGTGGGATTTTGGCTCTTGGCAGGCTCTTAGCAGAGACCCCTTTCTCCTCTATCCGGCAGAACTCCTCAGATACCACCACCATTGGCCCCACCTAATAGTCACTTGAGCCAACCTGGATTGACTCCACCTCCTTTCTAATTCTACTTTTTGTTTCTGTCTCTCTCTCTCTGTCTCTCCAGATTGGTGGTATACAAGTCCTTCCTACGGTAAGCATCCTTGATTTCCTGCCGAAATGTTATCATCAACACCATAACCAACTGGCGTGGGTGAAATTCCTAAATGTGGGTTCGGCTTCCGCCCTAACCACCGTAGTCAGTGTGGGGCGTTCTGTTTCCCCACAAGAATTATGATTTCCTGCCACCTACCGGTTGTGGGATCAGTGACCGGAACCCAGCTCCACCTGTCTTAGGCTAGGAGAGAGTCAGTGTCTCCCATAATGAGGACATTAGTGGTGGGTGGGTCTTGCTTCAGGAACAACGGGATGTACAAGTCCCAGGACCGGCTGCTCACAGTGTTTGTCTTAGCACCGTTTTCTCTTATGTGCTCGGGCTCACTATGGCTGTGCTTTGTGCACATGAGGGGCCGATGCCAGCGCCAGGTCCCCATGCCACCAGGAGAAGGACTCTGTTTGTCACCCATTCTCTGGCTGACATGTGCTGGGAGGCCTCTGATACCTGCTTGGGAAGAGATGAGTCACCGGAACCATGTGCATGGGCTCTGATTCCCGGGTCAGGGTCCGCATGGCCACCGTGCTATTCCTCAGGAGACAGGGACAAGATGTGATACTAGGGCCTCCTTGACCCTCATGGACAGGGGTCTTGGCCACTTGACTTCACAGGACCGATGGCGTCTGTACCTACAACTCAAGGCAAGCGGTTTCCGACCGAAAGAGGCTCTTCCCTGTCAGAGCTTTGTTCTGTCCCAAGTGCTCTCTGCTGAATGCTGCCCACATTTGCCCAGTCCAGGCACAGAGGCTTGCCTCTCCCAGGGGTGTCAGGCCATGTCGCGCTCTACTCTGGAGCTGGCCTCCGGTTTCGGGTCCAGTTCGGTGCTGACAGTGCAGTGTCCGTGGAGCAACTGAGAGGGCCTGGATTGCCCCCAGAGCCTGGTAGCTCGTCTTCCGTAGGGACCGTAGGGGTGTCTGCTCCTGCTTCTTTCAGTCCTACAGTAGGACGGGGATGATGGTCTGTGTGACTCAGGACTGTAGCCAATGGCCAAATAGTGCTTGCTTTCTGCTCTTGGGGTCTCTGGGCATAACCGCTACCCCACAATTCTCCAGCCTAAGGTCTAGAGTGCGGAGTTTTTAGGATAGTCAGCGCGGTGCCACCATCACAGTATCTACTTCCAGAATTGTTCGTGCCCCTGATGAAGATTCCATGCCGTTACCATTCACACCCAATCCCATTTCTCTCTGGTCATCACCTGTCTGCCTTCTATCAATATGCATCTATTTACTCTGGCATTTTCGTATGAATGGATTCGTGCTTATGTGGCCTTTTGTGGCTGGCTTCTTTCAATGGCAGACTCTCTCAAGGTTCACCATGATGGCACACGTACACAGTGGCCCCATGAATCCCTAGCCTTTCCTTTTTTTTTTGTTTTTTAAACCATTCATCGGTTGAAGGCCATGTCGATTAATTTTATCGTTGACTCATTTGAATAGCCTTTCCATGACTGCTGTGTACAATTTTGATATTTGAACAGCTGTTTACAGATCTCCTGGGTATATACCTAGGGGTGGAATGTGTGGGTCAAGTGATGACGTTATGTTTCTTACTTGTGGAAGCACTGAACTGTTTGCCACAGTGGCCACACCAACGTAGGGTGCCATTAGCAGTGTCTGGAAGTTGTGCTTTGTCTACATCCTCAACGACACGACTTCCTCTGTCACTTTCATTGTAGTCATCTCTCTGTGGATAGGATTTGCCGTTTCCTAACGGCTGCGGAAGCGGTCGTCTTCTCGTGGGTTTGTTGCGTGTGTCCATCTTCTTTGGAGACCAGAGGTCTCATTGAACGCATGCCTGAAAGAATGAGAACCAGACAATGGTCATGCCCCAGCCCAGCTCACAGGGTGCAAAGGGCTGGTGAGCCCGATCACTCATGAGGTGTGCTGTCGTGCTGAACCTGGCAAATGACCTTCCTGCCGGCAGACCTGATGCTGCCATGTTGTGTTTCTTTTCTGCCACCCACAGGTCCGGGCTGCTGTAGGTGTGCACAGCTCAGAGTCAGTGATCGTTAGTCCTGCCCACTGGTAGGATATTCAGAGGGCTCACGGACTGTGTCAGATTGAGTACAAGCTCGGGGCTTAAGAGCGACACGAGTCAGTGGTCAGCATAAAGGAGCCTTCACAAGAACCCTCAGGCCCAGTAGTAGGGCGCACGATATAGGACGGTCAGGGGAAGGTGGAGTCTGCAAGCACTAGGTCTAGGACAGTTTCTTGACGGTGGCTGGGTAGGAACTCTGGGCTTGATGTAGGCGCTTGGGTTGGTCATCGCGGTAGGGAGGCACGCGGCTGGCTTTCACCCTTCGCCCCTGCTTCCCATGACCAGTCAGCAATCCCAATGCTGACATTGTGGGCCACCAAACCGTGCACATGCGTAAACCTCATGACCCTCCAGGGTATCTGAATAGCCCCTCAATGATGAATAATGGCGAGCAAGCTTCAGAGAGTCCTGTGCTGGGCAACCTTAACCTGCATGCAGAAGTCATGGTCCCTGACGTAATTCTTGTCCACTGAGACCTCCAGGGCTTTTCCTCCAGGGAGGAAGAGAAAGATAATTTTCCTGTCTCCTGCTAGGGAACGAAACAGGTTTGTCCCTGAGGCTGGTGAATGGAGGTGACCAGTGTCAGGGCCGCGTGGAGGTCCTGTACCGAGGCTCCTGGGGCACCGTGTGTGACGACAGCTGGGACACCAATGACGCCGACGTGGTGTGCAGGCAGCTGGGCTGTGGCCGGGCCATGTCGGCCCCGGGAAGTGCCCGCTTTGGTGAGGGCTCAGGGCCCATTGTCCTGGACGACGTGCGCTGCTCCGGGCAAGAGTCCTACCTGTGGCGCTGCCCCCACAACGGCTGGAACTCGCACAACTGTCGCCATGGGGAGGACGCCAGTGTCATCTGCTCAGGTGAACTTCAAAACTCTCATGGCAGATACTGAGAACCGACACACTCCTTTCTCCAGGGTCCCCACCCGACCTCTCCTGGATATCTGTGTGTCTAGGTCTCCTGGGCGCAGCTGTCCCCTGGAGTGCCACAGAGGTGGACCACAGGGGCAGCTGCCCTCTTTCTGTGGACAGAAATTGCTTGGGCTTATCGGTGACACTGTGGGTGACAAGGTGCATTCACCATTCGGTGGGCAGGCAAAATGACCCCCTGCTTGTCAGCTGGATCATCTGCTGAGTCCACACCTGATTTCCTAGGGCCCTTTTCTCAAGGCGCACCTTTTGGGAATGTGGTTGAAAGATGAGCCACCTTCACTCCTTTGTGGCCCTCTGCTTCTGGGTCCTCCATGAAGCCAACCTAGAGAGCAGGGTTGCAGTCTAGATTGCGCATCTGGGGCGACAGTGATAGTGGTGGAGAAGGGGATCGAGGTAGGGAATGGCTGGTGAGTGGTACATGGAACACTGATGAGCCACCTAGGACCCCGGGGCCTGAGCTTGGCCCCCTGCAGAAAGCCTGTGAAACCTTGTCAAGGCTGAGCGCATGGCACCTGGGATGAGAGGCTTGGGATCTTCGTAGCATAACTGTCCAACCCATTCTAGCTGTTTCCACGTGGCGTGGATGCAGTGGTTCTGAGGGTGTTCGTGGGCCTGCTGGTGGCATTCCGTCTGCCGGAAAGCCAGTCCTCAGGCCCAGCAAGGCAAGCAATGGCAGTGGGGCCCCACACAGGGTGGGGCTCCCAGAGGACTGAGAGATTCATGGAGGGCCCTTGCTGTGTCTGCCCAAGGACACGTGGAGTCATCTGCTTGTGAGATTAGGCTGATTTCTTCGACCTTGGATCCAGTTGGAGCACCTGTGTGCTTTTGTGTCTGCCTTGAGGTGTTTTTCTATTACAGCTGTTCACCCCAATCTACAGTTTGCCCGGGTGAGTCTCAGGTGACCCCACTGGGAATGTCTCTTTTCATGGTTCCCATCCTTCTTCTCAGCGCTCAGGGAGAAGCACCGCTCTTGGTCGAAATTATGGGTATCCCGTGTTTCTGCTTGTCAGTTAGTCACCACAGCGGTTCTTAAAGAGACCTGGAGCTCTAAGAGGCCCGTCTGGCCATCAGCCCAGGAGGTTTCATCTAGTTGTTTCAGGCTGTCCCAGGAGACAGCTGCGTGCAGGTTCAGGGAACTGGCCTCTGTGTTTGGATTTCAGCTGTAATGCAATCTGGGCCGACCCGTTGGGTGGAACAAGGGACACGGATGACCACTGCCCTTCTCCTGAAGGGACCTCAGAGCATGCTGGATTCTCTCCATCGCTCACTGTTTGGAACGCCCTCAGATTCATCTGTGTCCCGTGCATCCATCCAAAGCAGATGAACAGTGCCCTGGGGGTGAAAGTGTAACCAGTGATGGTGTGTTACAGGCACTGGGATATCTGACTCATTTCAGGTTGACCCAGCACCACTCAGGCATGCATACCTCAGGGTGGGTAGGATGCAAAGGCCCTCTGAGGGAGACAATGACATGCCAGGTTTCGAGATGGGTGTGGACGGACCCGGTGGTCCTCCTGCAGAGCCTTCATTCCCAACAGGGCTGGCCGAGCAGCAGGCCTGTGCGGCAAGGTGACAATTGCAGGTGTCAGTGGTCAAGAGGCCCGCCACACACTCTTTTCGAAGACTCCTTCCCGAGATGTCTACGTCTCGCTCTTCCCTCTGTCACGACTTCTGGGTACCTGGCCCCCCTGTCTACCCACCTATAAGACCAACAAGGAGTAAATATTCGTACCCAAGTCCCTGGCTCACTCTCCTTCTACATAAAGTTTGGTTTTGGAAGTCAGAGGAGGAGACTTGGGGTATGTGTTTGCTCTCTTTGCCCCTCTGTGTGTGTTTGGTAGCAGAAAGAGGTGACTCTCAGATCCCAGGTCTGACGCTATGGGGCTGGCCTCCTGACCCCAGTGGCATCGATGTTCAGTGCGGACCGTTCTGCAGGAGGTTAATGTAATCCTTGGAGGTCTGTCAAATCTCCTGAGACCTCCCTCATGGCTCCTAGGCCGTGGAGCATAGCCTTGGGAAGAAGGGGGCCCATGTGCTAGTATTCCACCTTTTGTTGCCAAGTTGTAGGCCGGTCTGGGGCTCTGCCTGAACCCAGGCAGGACCCTACAGAAGCCAACAAGCTGCCTAATAGGGCAGTGGTCTTGGCCTGACAGCGATGGCTAGAAGGTGCCCTGGTGAGCATGCCCAGCGTGGATGGGGGTTGTCTTCCTACTCACATGCATTGCATCATAGCCTCCTTTCCTGCATCGTGGCATTCTTTGGACAGGTCTGTCTAGGTGTCTCAGCTCTTAGGATGCATGGGCTGAAGATTAAGCTCTTGGCATGTTCGAAGGGGAACGATGCCCAGGGAAGACTGGCCGTGAGCAAGCTTTTGATTCTGGACCAAGCCTCAAGCCTTTGGCCAGAAGATAGACATGGACAGTGGGTTTTGTTCTTTGTCTTGCTAGGGAACGAGGCAGGTTTGTCCCTGAGGCTGGTGAATGGAGGTGACCGGTGTCAGGGCCGCGTGGAAGTCCTGTACCAAGGCTCCTGGGGCACCGTGTGTGACGACAGCTGGGACATCAGTGACGCCAATGTGGTGTGCAGGCAACTGGGCTGTGGCTGGGCTCTGTCGGCCCCGGGAAGTGCCCGCTTTGGTCAGGGCTCAGGGTCCATTGTCCTGGATGACGTGTACTGCTCCGGGCAAGAGTCCTACCTGTGGCGCTGCCCCCACAACGGCTGGACCTTACACAACTGTGGTCATGGAGAGGACGCCAGTGTCATCTGTTCAGGTGAGCCTCTTGTCGTTGGGAGTTTCTCTTGCTGTTGGGTAGGGAGGAGAGCCGTCATGTCCTGATCAGATCGTTGGAAGCTCTTTATACCATCCTTGTCTTCCTCACGTCTCCTCTACTCTCCTCCAGTGTCAGTGTCGGTTTTTGTCAGGCTGCCAGGTGTGGAGATGGCAAAGTAGGACACGTGCCAAACTGCCAGTCCCCGCGAAGCCGTTACTGGCCCTCCTGCAACAGTGCAGGTGGCGGCGAGTGATCAGCCTGCTGAATGGGGGTCTGTCGCGGGGATCCCGGGGCTAGGATTGCAGACCAACCTGTATGCGTGTGGCTACGGCCGCCGCGGGTTTGGGGTCCTGAGCCCCTGACTGCGTGTCCCCCGCTGGAGGGGTGACGCCCGGTCCGTGCGGCGGGTCTGTGGTGCGATGGGCCAGCTTCTTCTGCAATGACTGCCAGACAAACCTTGTCATGAGCCCTGCTTAGGCCTGAAAGATCAGCCGTGGCAAGTTGGCGGGGGCTGGACTCCTCGGTGTTGCTGCCACGGTGAGCAGCTGAAAGCCCAAGGCACACGTTGGGTTTGTGTCAACTCGCTCACCACTCGTAGCCATGGAGCCCCTCACCTTGACATGGGAAATCATGTTCTTGGTGTGCCTGGCCCTTTGAAGAGGCTCGTCCTTCCAGGGTGTGGATGTCACGGGCCCTACCCTCCGTGGCTGGGGACCAGCATCGATGGCATCTGACCCGCTCAGATCCTTCCCCCTTGCGTCCGGTTGGGGCAGCTCTGTGCGGTGTCTCACGTGCTCTTGTCTCTTCACAGCTGCCCAGTCCCAGCCCACGACCACACCAGGTGAGTTCTGCTGCCTCTTGACTCCTGAGCATCTGTCTCCTCTTGTAAGCCAGCCCTGGCCCCAAACTTTACTTCTAAGGGGGACTCTGGAGCTTTTCTCTCTCCTGGGCCTTCCCTGGTCCCTCTCAGTTATGTAGACACTCCCAGTTGAGCTGACAACACACGGACTGTCCTTACTGGCTCAGTGAAATAAGAGTCCTCTGGGTACACCGTCCTCACTAAGACTTTAGGTGACAGACAGGCTGTCTCGGGATCATTTCTGCTGGATTGCATTGTCTGGACCAAACGCTCCATGTGTTGTGAGAATAGAGATGTTTCACGTCCTACTCCCCACGTGGAGCCTATGCGATGCGTTTCCCAACAACAGTGTCATGATAGCATGGCAGTTACCCTTGCACATGGCACCACCTTGTTGCCGTTGTGGTGGACATTCGACAGTGGGATTTTACTCCTGGCAGCCTCTCGGCAAAGACCCCTTTCTCCTCTATCCGGCAGAACTACTCAGACATCATCATCCTTGGCCCCACCTTATAGTCACTTGAGCCAACCTTGATTGAATCCACCTCCTTTCTAATTCTACTTTTTGTGTCTTTCTCTCTGTCTCTCCAGATTGGTGGTATACAAGTCCTTCCTACGGTAAGCATCCTTGATTTCCTGCCGAAATATTATCATCAACACCATAACCAACTGGCGTGGGTGAAATTCCTAAATGTGGGTTCGGCTTCCGCCCTAACCACCGTAGTCAGTGTGGGGCGTTCTGTTTCCCCACAAGAATTATGATTTCCTGCCACCTACCGGTTGTGGGATCTACTAGTCAGGATGCTTTTGTTTGCAAGTGACCGGAACCCAGCTCCACCTGTCTTAGGCTAGGAGAGAGTCAGTGTCTCCCATAATGAGGACATTAGTGGTGGGTGGGTCTTGCTTCAGGAACAACGGGATGTACAAGTCCCAGGACCGGCTGCTCACAGTGTTTGTCTTAGCACCGTTTTCTCTTATGTGCTCGGGCTCACTATGGCTGTGCTTTGTGCACATGAGGGGCCGATGCCAGCGCCAGGTCCCCATGCCACCAGGAGAAGGACTCTGTTTGTCACCCATTCTCTGGCTGACATGTGCTGGGAGGCCTCTGATACCTGCTTGGGAAGAGATGAGTCACCGGAACCATGTGCATGGGCTCCGATTCCCGGGTCAGGGTCCGCATGGCCACCGTGCTATTCCTCAGGAGACAGGGACAAGATGTGATACTAGGGCCTCCTTGACCCTCATGGACAGGGGTCTTGGCCACTTGACTTCATAGGACCGATGGCGTCTGTACCTACAACTCAAGGCAAGCGGTTTCCGACCGAAAGAGGCTCTTCCCTGTCAGAGCTTTGTTCTGTCCCAAGTGCTCTCTGCTGAATGCTGCCCACATTTGCCCAGTCCAGGCACAGAGGCTTGCCTCTCCCAGGGGTGTCAGGCCATGTCGCGCTCTACTCTGGAGCTGGCCTCCGGTTTCGGGTCCAGTTCTGTGCTGACAGTGCAGTGTCCGTGGAGCAACTGAGAGGGCCTGGATTGCCCCCAGAGCCTGGTAGCTCGTCTTCCGTAGGGACCGTAGGGGTGTCTGCTCCTGCTTCTTTCAGTCCTACAGTAGGACGGGGATGATGGTCTGTGTGACTCAGGACTGTAGCCAATGGCCAAATAGTGCTTGCTTTCTGCTCTTGGGGTCTCTGGGCATAACCGCTACCCCACAATTCTCCAGCCTAAGGTCTAGAGTGCGGAGTTTTTAGGATAGTCAGCGTGGTGCCACCATCACAGTATCTACTTCCAGAATTGTTCGTGCCCCTGATGAAGATTCCATGCCGTTACCATTCACACCCAATCCCATTTCTCTCTGGTCATCACCTGTCTGCCTTCCATCAGTATGGATTTATTTACTCTGGCATTTTCGTATGAATGGATTCGTGCTTATGTGGCCTTTTGTGGCTGGCTTCTTTCAATGGCAGACTCTCTCAAGGTTCACCATGATGGCACACGTACACAGTGGCCCCATGAATCCCTAGCCTTTTTTTTCTTTTAAACCATTCATCGGTTGAAGGCCATGTCGATTAATTTTATCGTTGACTCATTTGAATAGTGTTTCCATGACTGCTGTGTACAATTTTGATATTTGAACAGCTGTTTACAGATCTCCTGGGTATATACCTAGGGGTGGAATGTGTGGGTCAAGTGATGACGTTATGTTTCTTGCTTGTGGAAGCACTGTACTGTTTGCCACAGTAGCCACACCAAAGTAGGGTGCCATTAGCACTGTCTGGAAGTTGTGCTTTGTCTACATCCTCAACGACACGACTTCTTCTGTCACTTTCATTGTAGTCATCTCTCTGTGGATAGGACTTGCCTTTCCTAATGCTGCGGAAGCGGTCGTCTTCTCATGGGTTTGTTGCATGTGTCCATCTTCTTTGGAGACCAGAGGTCTCATTGAACGCATGCCTGAAAGAATGAGAACCAGACAATGGTCATGCCCCAGCCCAGCTCCCAGGGTGCAAAGGGCTGGGTCCAGGTGAGCCCAATCACTCATGAGGTGTGCTGTCATGCTGAACCTGGCAAATGACCTTCCTGCCGGCAGACCTGATGCTGCCATGTTGTGTTTCTTTTCTGCCACCCACAGGTCCGGGCTGCTGTAGGTGTGCACAGCTCAGAGTCAGTGATCGTTAATCCTGCCCACTGGTAGGATATTCAGAGGGCTCACGGACTGTGTCAGATTGAGTACAAGCTCGGAGCTTAAGAGTTACACGAGTCAGTGGTCAGCATAAAGGAACCTTCACAAGAACCCTCAGGCCCAGTAGTAGGGCGCACGATACAGGACGGTCAGGGGAAGGTGGAGTCTGCAAGCACTAGGTCTAGGACAGTTTCTTGACGGTGGCTGGGTAGGAACTCTGGGCTTGATGTAGGCGCTTGGGTTGGTCATCGCGGTAGGGAGGCACGCGGCTGGCTTTCACCCTTCGCCCCTGCTTCCCATGACCAGTCAGCAATCCCAATGCTGACATTGTGGGCCACCAAACCGTGCACATGCGTAAACCTCATGACCCTCCAGGGTATCTGAATAGCCCCTCAATGATGAATAATGGCGAGCAAGCTTCAGAGAGTCCTGTGCTGGGCAACCTTAACCTGCATGCAGAAGTCATGGTCCCTGACGTAATTCTTGTCCACTGAGACCTCCAGGGAGGAAGAGAAAGATAATTTTCCTGTCTCCTGCTAGGGAACGAAACAGGTTTGTCCCTGAGGCTGGTGAATGGAAGTGACCAGTGTCAGGGCCGCGTGGAGGTCCTGTACCGAGGCTCCTGGGGCACCGTGTGTGACGACAGCTGGGACACCAATGACGCCGACGTGGTGTGCAGGCAGCTGGGCTGTGGCCGGGCCGTGTCGGCCCCGGGAAGTGCCCGCTTTGGTGAGGGCTCAGGGCCCATTGTCCTGGACGACGTGCGCTGCTCCGGGCAAGAGTCCTACCTGTGGCGCTGCCCCCACAACGGCTGGAACTCGCACAACTGTCGCCATGGGGAGGACGCCAGTGTCATCTGCTCAGGTGAACTTCAAAACTCTCATGGCAAATACTGAGAACCGACACACTCCTTTCTCCAGGGTCCCCACCCGACCTCTCCTGGATATCTGTGTCTCTAGGTCTCCTGGGCGCAGCTGTCCCCTGGAGTGCCACAGAGGTGGACCACAGGGGCAGCTGCCCTCTTTCTGTGGACAGAAATTGCTTGGGCTTATCGGTGACGCTGTGGGTGACAAGGTGCATTCACCATTCGGTGGGCAGGCAAAATGACCCCCTGCTTGTCAGCTGGATCATCTGCTGAGTCCACACCTGATTTCCTAGGGCCCTTTTCTCAAGGCGCACCTTTTGGGAATGTGGTTGAAAGATGAGCCACCTTCACTCCTTTGTGGCCCTCTGCTTCTGGGTCCTCCATGAAGCCAACCTAGAGAGCAGGGTTGCAGTCTAGATGGCGCATCTGGGGCGACAGTGATAGTGGTGGAGAAGGGGATCGAGGTAGGGAATGGCTGGTGAGTGGTACATGGAACACTGATGAGCCACCTAGGACCCCGGGGCCTGAGCTTGGCCCCCTGCAGAAAGCCTGTGAAACCTTGTCAAGGCTGAGCGCATGGCACCTGGGATGAGAGGCTTGGGATCTTCGTAGCATAACTGTCCAACCCATTCTAGCTGTTTCCACGTGGCGTGGATGCAGTGGTTCTGAGGGTGTTCGTGGGCCTGCTGGTGGCATTCCGTCTGCCGGGAAGCCGGTCCTCAGGCCCAGCAAGGCAAGCAATGGCAGTGGGGCCCCACATAGGGTGCGGCTCCCAGAGGACTGAGAGATTCATGGAGGGCCCTTGCTGTGTCTGCCCAAGGACACGTGGAGTCATCTGTTTGTGAGATTAGGCTGATTTCTTCGACCTTGGATCCAGTTGGAGCACCTGTGTGCTTTTGTGTCTGCCTTGAGGTGTTTTTCTATTACAGCTGTTCACCCCAATCTACAGTTTGCCCGGGTGAGTCTCAGGTGACCCCACTGGGAATGTCTCTTTTCATGGTTCCCATCCTTCTTCTCGGCGCTCAGGGAGAAGCACCGCTCTTGGTCGAAATTATGGGTATCCCGTGTTTCTGCTTGTCAGTTAGTCACCACAGCGGTTCTTAAAGAGACCTGGAGCTCTAAGAGGCCCGTCTGGCCATCAGCCCAGGAGGTTTCATCTAGTTGTTTCAGGCTGTCCCAGGAGACAGCTGCGTGCAGGTTCAGGGAACTGGCCTCTGTGTTTGGATTTCAGCTGTAATGCAATCTGGGCCGACACGTTGGGTGGAACAAGGGACACGGATGACCACTGCCCTTCTCCTGAAGGGACCTCAGAGCATGCTGGATTCTCTCCATCGCTCGCTGTTTGGAACGCCCTCAGATTCATCTGTGTCCCGTGCATCCATCCAAAGCAGATGAACAGTGCCCTGGGGGTGAAAGTGTAACCAGTGATGGTGTGTTACAGGCACTGGGATATCTGACTCATTTCAGGTTGACCCAGCACCACTCAGGCATGCGTACCTCAGGGTGGGTAGGATGCAAAGGCCCTCTGAGGGAGACAATGACATGCCAGGTTTCGAGATGGGCGTGGACGGACCCGGTGGTCCTCCTGCAGAGCCTTCATTCCCAACAGGGCTGGCCGAGCAGCAGGCCTGTGCAGCAAGGTGACAATTGCAGGTGTCAGTGGTCAAGAGGCCCGCCACACACTCTTTTCGAAGACTCCTTCCCGAGATGTCTACGTCTCGCTCTTCCCTCTGTCACGACTTCTGGGTACCTGGCCCCCCTGTCTACCCACCTGTAAGACCAACAAGGAGTAAATATTCGTACCCAAGTCCCTGGCTCACTCTCCTTCTCCATAAAGTTTGGTTATGGAAGTCACAGGAGGAGACTCGGGGTGTGTCTTTGCTCTCTTTGCCCCTCTGTGTGTGTTTGGTAGCAGAAAGAGGTGACTCTCAGATCCCAGGTCTGACGCTATGGGGCTGGCCTCCTGACCCCAGTGGGATCGATGTTCAGTGCGGACCATTCTTCAGGAGGTTAATGTAATGCTTGGAGGTCTGTCCAATATCCTGAGACCTCTCTCATGGCTGGCAGGCCGTGGAGCGTAGCCTTGGGAAGAAGGGGGCCCATGTGCTAGTATTCCACCTTTTGTTGCCAAGTTGCAGGGCAATCTGGGCTCTGCCTGAACCCAGGCAGTACCCTACAGAAGCCAACAAGCTGCCCAACAGGGCAGTGGTCTTGGCCTGACAGCGTTGTCTAGAAGGTGCCCTTGTGAGCTTGCCCAGTGTGGATGGGGGTTGTCTTCGTACTCACATGCATTGCGTCATAGCGTCCTTTCCTGCATCGTGACATCCTTTGGACAGGTCTGTCTAGGTGTCTCAGCTCTTAGGGTGCATGGGCTGAAGATTAAGCTCTTGGCAATTTCGAAGGGGAATGATGCCCAGGGAAGACTGGCCGTGAGCAAGCTTTTGATTCTGGACCAAGCCTTAAGCCTTTGGCCAGAAGATAGACATGGACAGTGGGTTTTGTTCTTTGTCTTGCTAGGGAACGAGGCAGGTTTGTCCCTGAGACTGGTGAATGGAGGTGACCGGTGTCAGGGCCGCGTGGAAGTCCTGTACCAAGGCTCCTGGGGCACCGTGTGTGACGACGACTGGGACATCAATGACGCCAACGTGGTGTGCAGGCAGCTGGGCTGTGGCTGGGCCGTGTCGGCCCCGGGAAGTGCCCGCTTTGGTCAGGGCTCAGGGCCCATTGTCCTGGACAACGTGCGCTGCTCCGGGCAAGAGTCCTACCTGTGGCGCTGCCCCCACAACGGCTGGAACTCGCACAACTGTGCCCATGGGGAGGACGCCAGTGTCATCTGTTCAGGTGAGCCTCTTGTCGTTGGGAGTTTCTCTTGCTGTCGGGTAGGGAAGAGAGACGTCATGTTCTGATCAGATCGTTAGAGGCTCTTTATACCATCCTTGTCTTCCTCACGTCTCCTCTACTCTCCTCCAGTGTCAGTGTCAGTGTCAGTTTTTGTCAGGCTGCCATTTGTCTAGATGATAAATTAGGACAAATGCCTAACTGCAAGTCCCCGTGATGCCATTCTTTGCCTCCTGCAACATTGTAGCCAGTGGCAAAAGATCCGCCTGCTGGAGTTCTCTCATGGGCATCCTATGATCAGGTTTGCAGACCAGTATATGTGTTCCTACTGCTGCTCCAGGTTTGAGGTCCTTCGTCCCAGTATATGTCCCCCTCGAGAATTGTGATTCCAGATATACCTTGTTATGACCGCTGTTTAAGCCTGAAAGATTGACATGCATTTTGGGGTAGTTGTATTCCTCTGTCTTGCTGCCATCGTGAGCCACTCAAAGCTCAAGGCAGTTGATTGGTTTGTGTCAACTTTGTCACCGCTGGTATACATGGAGGCAAGCACCGCTTGTATACATGGACCTGGGAAATCATGTTCTGTGTCTGCCAGGCCCTGTGAAGTCAGGCATCCTCCAGGGTGTGGATATCACATGACCCACCTCCATAGCTGGGGACTCACTTCCAAGGTGTCTACCTGCTTAGTTCCTTCCCCTCTGCATCCATTTGTGCTAGGTTTGTGCACCCTTCTCATGTGCTGTTGTCTCTTCACAGCTGCCCAGTCCCAGCCCACGATCAGACCAGGTGAGTTCTGCTGCCTCTTGACTCTTTCCCATGTCTCTCACCTTCCTCCTGTCCTAGGCCCCAGTTATAGCTACAAATAGGACTGTGGCATCTTTCTGACTCCCTGAACCTTCCCTTATCACTCTCTATCCTGTAGACAGTTCTGGTTGAATCCACAATCGATTTTCCTGTCTGGCTCAGTGGTCTAAGTACACTCTAACTGCACAATCTTCACTCTATGCTTTTGGTGGCAGTCAATGTTCTCTTCCAGGGTCAGTTGTGTCTGAAAGCATCGTCTGGACCAAATTCTACAGGGATGGGAAAATAGGTATTTCATGTCATTATCCCACATGGAGCCTTCCCAAAGGAATGCCTTTCCTAAGAACATTCTGTCAGGAGTGCATGGCAGTTGTTATTGCAGATTGTACCACCTTGTTGCCATTGTCGTGAACATTCAAGGGCAGGCGTTTGGCTCATAGTAGGCTCTCCGCAGAGGCCACATTCCACTTCATCCAGCAGAACTCCTGAGACCCCACTGTCCTTGATTCTACTTACTGGTCACTTAGCTAACCTTGATCCTATCCCCCTCCTTTCTGACTGTGCTTTTTTTTTTTTTTTTTTTTTCCAGATTGGTGGTATACGACTTCTTTCTATGGTAAGCATCCTGGATCCTGTCAAACCAGCAAACATGAAACAAATTAATCAACTGGCATTGGTGAATTTCTGAATGTTGGGTTCAGCCTCTGTTCCCCCCACCCTGTCCAGTGTGGGGTTTTCCTTTCCCCACAAGAATTATGATTTCCACCACCCACGCTTTGTGGGAGCTACTAGTCAGGGCACTCTTGTTTACAAGTGATAGGAAACTAGCTCAGCCTCTTTATGCTAGTAGAGAGTCAATGGCTCACATATTGAGGACAGTAGTGCAAGCTCTAGCTCAGGAAAACTGGATGTAAAAGTTATAGCACTGTCTTCCCCCCATTGTTTTTCTTACTTGCACTTTTTTATGTTTTACTTTTTTTTTTGAGAGACAGAAAGACAGAGTGTGAGTGGAGGAGGGGCAGAGAGAGAGGGAAACACAGAATCTGAAGCAGGCTCCAGGCTCTTAGCTGTTAGCACAGAGCCCGACACAGGGCTCAAACCCACAAACTGTGAGATTGTGACCTGAGTCTAAGTTGGTTGCTTAACCAACTGAGTCACCCAGGTGCCCCCTTACTTGCACTTTCTTATGTGCATGGCTTCACCCTGGGTGCTTTCTGCATGTGGGGGGCAGTTGCCAGCCCTTGGTCTCCATGTCACCAGGTGAAAGACTCCATTTGTCCACATATCTCTGGTGACATGTCTTCCAAGGACTTGAGCACCTTCTTGGCAGTAGATAAGTCACCAGAACCATGTCCATGTGCTCTGATAGCCTGGTCAGGGTCCCCATGCCCACTTTCCTGTTCCTCAGGAGAGAGGGACTGGATGTGATACTATGCTCTACTTAAACCTTATGGAACGAAGTCTTCACTGGTTTATACAATAGGAAGGATGGTTTCTGTACTTAAAGTTCAGGGCAAGAGATTTCTGACATGAAGAAAGACCTCCCCTGTTGCAGCTTTCCCCTCTGCCAGGTAGTCTCTCTTGAATGCTGTCCATGCTTGTGTAGCCGGGCACAGAGCATTGCCTCTCCCTGGGGTGTCAGCCCACATTGCACTTTGCTCTGGAGTTGGCCTCTAGCATAGGGTCCAGTTCTGTGCGGACAGTACAGTGTCTATGGGGCAACTTAGAGCGCCTGGATTTCCCCTAGACTCTGGTAGCTCGTCTTCCATAGGGACAGCAGGAGTCTCAGCTCCTGCTCATTTTAATTCTGCAGTAAACTCTGATTATGGGTTCTGTGACTCAAGACTATAGTAGATGGCCAAATAATTTTTGTTTTTCTGCTTTTTGGGTCTCTGGGCTATATCTACCACAAAACTTATCAATTTAAAGTGTAGAATCCTGAGCTTTTTAGTGTGCTCACCAAGTTGTACAACCATCACACTATCTAGTTCCAGAATTTTTCATCACCTCTGTTGGAAATCCCATGTCTTTAACCATTCACATCCCAAGCCCCTTTATAGCCTGGTCATCACCTCTGTGCCAATGGATTTGTTCATTCTGGACATTTCATATGAATGGAATCAGCCAATACATGGCCTTGTGTGACTGGCTTTTTTCAGGCAGTAGACTCTGTCATGGTTCACCATCGTGGTGCATGTATGCATTGTCAGGATGCATCCCTATCCTTTTTTCTATCCATTCATTTGTTGAAGGGCATGTTGATTGTTTCTCCCTTTGAGTATTTTGAGTAGTATTTCCATGTACTTCTGTGTACAATTTTCTTGTTTGAACACCTGTTTCCAGACCTTTTGTGTGTATATCTAGGTGTGGCATGGTTGGGTCAAATGAAAATTTTATGTTTACTTTTCGTGGAAGTACTGAACTGTTTAACACAGAAGCAGCACCAATTTTGGGTAGGAGTAGCAGCATCTAAGGGTTTTGCTTTTTCTACATCCTCAGACTTCTTCTGGTCCTTTATTGTAGTCATCCTTGTGGGCAGGAGTTGCTATCTTTCTGTGGTTAGGATTTGTATTTTCCTAACGGCTAGAGAATTGGGCATTTCTTTCATGTGCTTGCTGCATGTGTCCATCTGCTTGGAGAGCATGGCCCCCATTTTATAAATGCCTGAAGGCCTGAGGACCACACCAGGGTCAGTGCCAAAGCACATCTCACGGGATAGTGAGGGCAGGGTCCAGGTGAGCCTGAGGAATCATGATGTCTGGTCTCGTGCTGAATCTGGCAGATACCCTTCCTGCCAGCAGGCCTAATGCTACCATGTTTTGTTTCTTTTCTGCCACCCACAGACCTGGGCAGCTCTAAGTATGCACAGCTAGGAATCAGTGATAGTTACTCCTGCTCACTGTCATGATATTCAGAGGGTTCATGGACTGTTAAAGATTCAGTACAACCTTCGGGCTTGAGGGTGACATGAGTTAGTGGTCAGCAGTAAAGGAACCTTCAGAAGAAGCCTCAGGCCCAGAGGTAGGGTCCATGATATATAGGACAGTCAGGTAAAGGTAGACACTCCAAATGCTAGGTCCTAAGACATCTCCTTGGTGGCGGCTGGGTAGGATCTCTGGGTTTGAAGTAAGTGCTTGGTTGGTTGCTGAGGTACTAGGTCATGCTGCTGGCTTTCACCATCGCCCCTGTATCCCATGACCTGGGTCAGCAATTGAAACGATGACATTGTGGGCAACCAATCAGTGAACGTACATAAGTCATCTGACACTCAAGGGCACCTAAAGTAGCCCCTGGATGATGAATAATGATGAGCAAGCTTCAGGGAGTCCTGTTGCTGGGCAACCTTAACCTGATCCCAGAAGTCACGGTCCCTGTAGTAAGTCTTATCCACTCAGACCTCAGGAACTCTTCCTACAGTAACAAAAAAGAAGATAATTTTTCTGTCTCCTGCTAGGGAATGAATCAGGTTTGGCTCTGAGGCTGGTGAATGGAAGTGACCGGTGTCAGGGCCGCGTGGAGGTCCTGTACCGAGGCTCCTGGGGCACCGTGTGTGATGACGACTGGGACACCAATGACGCCGACGTGGTGTGCAGTCAGCTGGGCTGTGGCTGGGCCGTGTCGGCCCCGGGAAGTGCCCGCTTTGGTCAGGGCTCAGGGCCCATTGTCCTGGACAACGTGCGCTGCTCCGGGCAAGAGTCCTACCTGTGGCGCTGCCCCCACAACGGCTGGAACTCGCACAACTGTGGCCATGGGGAGGATGCTGGTGTCATCTGCTTAGGTTGGTCTTCACAAAATTGGGACTGTATTTATTATTTGTAATTTTCTCTAGAAAAAAAGCTCTTTTCTCTCACAGGTCTCTTAATCTTTCTGAAGTTCTCTAATGGCAGGCAGTTTCCTTCATATCTTGAAAGACACTGCATGACCAATCATCCCTGGTGTCCTTGAATTTTGTGGGAGGACTGGAACATCTTCTCTAGCTGGGGCCATAGAGCAGAGCCACATATTAATGTGCATAAAGGTTGTAAGAACAAATTCTTGCAACACTTTTTTTGTGGAGACCTGCCTCGAAGCTTTTCATTTACCATTCAGCTCCTCTGCACCACTCCTAGAAAGTCTTTCTTAGTGATAAACGGGACAGGCACTCAGCAATTCTGTTTCTCAGAATCCTGAGTGGCTTCTTCCGGAATGTCCTTCACAGAGACTGATAAGGTATTTTCTTTTCTCACAGCCTCCCAGAGCACCTCTACTACCCCAGGTGAGTAGGCACATCTCTGCACAGTGTGGGCCCCTCTCCTGAATTCTCCTCTAATATTTCTAGAAATAGGAGGAGAAGACCAGGCTCTTCTCTTTGAGGACTCTGGGATATGTTGCAGTGACCAGCTGAGTCCCCAGGACCTTAGTTCTTACTTAGCTTAGCCTGAGGGCCCTTCTGGGGCCCCTGCCACTCTCTGCGGCCAGCGCTTGTTCAGAGAGGCTGCTGTGGAAGAGGTTTGGGACCCTCTGGTCATTTCAGATGAAATAATTGTTCGAGTCAGAACCGTGATCATTTAAGAAACACGACCCAGTACAACTTGTACAAGTGCTTGTCTGTTTCAAGAATCCCTTCACATCGAGAGAGCAATCTGCAAAGTGTGCCTTGCCCTACTGCAAAAATATTTGGTGCCATGTGTGTGGGGAAGTGTTACACACACTAGCCCACCCCAACCATTCGCAGTGTAAATGAGAAATGTCTGGGCTCTGAGAAGCCCTTTATTAAGCAAAAGAATTGAGCTTTCTCTACCAAATGAATGACCGTGGAATTTAAACCTAAAAGCATTTCATTTTCTTTCTAGATTGGTGGTACCCACATACTACAACCACTGGGAGTAAGTATCACGTTCTTCCACCTGAGCGCATGGGGTTCTCATCCCCAGGCTTGGCTGTCCAGGCAGGAGATGCCTGTAAATGAACAGCCCAGTTCAACGTGCACACATAGCCTCCCTAGGTCTGCCCCACTGCACACCGCATCCAAACCACACACACAGCCTGCATCTACCTTCCACACCCTCAGCCCTTACGTCCCCCCTGCCAGGTAGATGATTTTTGTTTTCATAAGGAGATCTATTTCCCTTTCCTTTAAGGAAATGAAATAAGTGATTCTTCAAGGAATAGACTTAAAGGCTTTTATTTCTTGGAGGCTCTCCAAAGCTTTGAGAGAAGGGAGATGATAAATGGGTAATTTCACAAATAACCATGTTTGTACCAGTTTTCCCTTGTGATATGGCTATTGTTCAGTAGCTTTCCATCATTCTTGAAAAATTATATGGCCACTTGTTTATGTCATCGAATATTCTCTTTCCATCGTTTTAATGCCTGCATTGTATTTCATTACACAGTTATGATCACGAATTATTTAACTAATCCCCAATTGCTATTTATATTTCTTCATTATTATGAATGATCCTTGATGTAGAATATATATTTTTTTGAGAGAGAGAGTGCACAAGCAGGAAAGGAAAAGAGAGAGAGCGAGAATCCCAAGTGGGCTCTACACTGTCAGTGCAGTGCCCAATGCGTGACTTGATCCCACAAACTGTGAGATCAAGATCTGAGCCGGAATCTAGAGTCGGACACTTAACTGACTGAGCCACCCAGGCACCTGAGTATCTAAATATTTTTAAATGGCCTATTAGACTGGCCAACGAAAGTTTGAATGCTAAATACTATTTGTCATTCTCTGCTAAATAGTAATAGCTAATACTGTTGGGTGCTTCTTATGTGCCAGGAAATGCTCTGAGAGTTTTCACGTATTGTCTCATTTAATACTCCTAAGAATCTGATGAGACAGATGTTATGATCACTCCCAGTTCTCAGATAAGGAAGCTGAGGCAGAGAGGTTAAGTGACTTGCTCAAGATCATGGAGCTGATAACGGCAGAGTCAAGCTGCAAGCCCAGGCCTTCTGTGGCAGAAACCCTACTTTCGACCCCACTTTACACTGCTTCTTGTCAACTGGCAGGAGACCCTAGGGAATAAGTTTCTTTACACAGCGCTCTCCATGGGCCAACACTCCCACTCAGCCAGCATTATCCTTGTAATCCCCTGAACAATGACAATCATCACTTTGTTGCTTTCTTGGCATTTTTGCTTCAAGGTGACTCATGCTCTCTCTGAAGCTTGGGTCACCTCTGGACAGAGAGTCACTTTTCTAGGCCCTTTGGGGGAGGTAGATCCTCAGATCAAGGTCCCTAATGTGAGGCAGCCCAGGACCAGGCCCAAGAGAGGAAAAACTGAGTCATGTTCTAAGGTCAGAGGACTCGTACCCAAAAGACAATTGCTTGTTGTAACACACCTGAAACCTGCCATGTTGGTGTGTCCCTCTCTCTCCTCTATAGGACCCTCTTCAAATTGTGGTGGCTTCTTATTCAATGCCAGCGGGACATTTTTCAGCCCATCTTACCCTGGATACTACCCCAACAATGCTGAGTGTGTCTGGGAAATAGAAGTGAACCCCGGCTATCGCATAAATCTGGGATTCAACAGTCTGCAGTGAGTAACAGCCAGGTCATCTGGCAAAGGATGGTCCTCCACGGTTTGGGCTGTGTGCGGGGCTGAGATGCTTTACACTCTCAGATGCAATGGACCACATGTCACATTGCTCTGATCCTACCATGAAGCGTCCGGCAACATTGGGAATTCCTTTAATCTGATTGAGGAACAGCTCAAAGAATATTTTAGATTCAGTAACGTTGCCCGTGAAAGTCCAAACTATCTGTAAAATACAGGAGTGATAGAGATTTCAATGTTGACATGAATCCACTTTTTCATACAGGCTGGAGGTGAACAGCAATTGCAATTTCGATTATGTCGAAATCTCTGATGGACCGCTGAACAGCAGTAACTTGCTGGGGAAAATTTGTAATGGCACCAGGCAAATATTCACCTCTTCTTACAACCGAATGACCGTTCGATTTCGAAGTGACATCAGTATCCAAAGCACCGGCTTTTCTGCTTGGTATAACTCCTTTCCTCGAGGTGCGTTCACACTAAACCTGATCAACCTGACCTTGGAGGCTCAGTGTGTTTATGTGGACCCTGCTTCTGGGTATCGTGGTTCCCACATGAAATCAAACATCCCTCCTCCTTGTCTCACAGTTGACTGGTAAACGAAGGCTAAGAGATGAAGGGAATGGGGGACACAGCCTGGTCTTGGGTTTGCCACGAAATTCCCTGGAGACCTGGTGACTGACCTTACTGTGAACCAACATGTTCCCATCTGGAGGGTGAGAGGGTCTGAGCCCCTTCCAGCTTGGTCTTGGAGACGTCTGTACCCTGATCAGCCGCCTGGTGACTTTAGGAGTGAGAAAGGCCCATGGGTTATTTGGCCTTTGAGGTCTGTTGTGGGAGTGGCCATCATTTCTTATGCCATGTGTCTTTCAGATGCCAGCCTGAGATTAGTCAGTTCAAATTCCTCCTACGGTGCCTGTGCCGGGCGTGTGGAAATTTACCACAATGGCATATGGGGGACGGTTTGTGATGACTCCTGGGACATTCAGGATGCCCAAGTGGTCTGCAGACAGCTGCGGTGTGGATATGCAGTGTCAGCCCTGGGAAATGCCCATTTTGGGCCCGGCTCTGGTCCCATCACCCTGGACGATGTGGTGTGCTCGGGGACAGAATCTACTCTCTGGCAGTGCCGGAACCGAGGCTGGTTCTCCCATGACTGTGCCCACCGGGAAGATGCTGGAGTCATTTGCTCAGGTACCACATGACGTCATTCATGGAAGGCCCCTCTCACCTCTGACCTGCTATAGAGTGACAGCTAAGGGCCGGTGGCTGATGGTATTTGTGGCCCAGTTCTGGAAGTGGAGGCAGACCGGAGCTTGTCAGCTTATGCCCTTGGCCTTCCCACTCCAGGAGACCATGCAGGGGCCACTGTGTCTCCGGTGGGTTTCTGGGCCCCAGAGCCATCACGCTGAACACACAGCTGGCGTGCAGTGTGTCCTCACCCTTCTATCTGCCCTGTGACCTTTAGCAATGAGGTCATGTCTGTAGGCCTCAGTCTCCTCGTGTATGGAGAGGAGATGGTCACAATAAGCCTGCTTCCAAGGGCGATTAGAGAATTAAGTGGCTCATGCGCATGAACCCTTAGAACGCTTCCAGACAAGTAGGAAATGAGGAATGAGTGATGGTGTGACTTTGGCTGTGGCACTGGCGACCCCCAGGTAACGATGGGGCTGGGGGAGCAGCTGGGGAGATGTGTGCAGGCCTCCCCCTGCTAACACAGGTCTCCACAGCACAATGCGCTCACTGAAGAGGTCAGACTGTGTCACTTGGGTGTGCCCCTCCCGCATTCTGGCCCCTCCTCCAGACACACTTCAGTGACTGATGCTTTTTTTCTATCCCTTTACAGGAAGCTACCCAACAACACAGGGTAAGTACCCGTGATTCCTGCCCGCTGCCTGGCCTGCCCTCTCCACTGCTGGCGCAAGATGTCCCACTCGGTTTCACAAGAGTTGTCCCCAAGGCCTTCCCCAGCACTGGGGGCAACCCTGCAACTAATGTCCCTACCTGAGGAGGGCTGGGCCTCTCTCTCGGCTCCCTTTGTTCATCAGTAGCCTGGCCAGCCTGAGATTCAGCTCTCTGGTCAGTCCCTAGGAAAGGCCAGCCACCCGTGTAGGTCCTGCCTATCCCTAGGACACCAGACCCTGCTCAGTGCAGGCCAGTGGGTCCTGTTTCATCACTGAACTCCATGCAGGGCCAGTAGAAGCTCCTGACTGCCCGGAGAACTGAGCTCCTGATTGCTCCGGAGCTGTGGCCAAAATTGCTCTAAGCACAACACACCCCTGGCTCCCGAGATCTTTCCCCTCTGTCCCCACCCCTCCCCTCCTCACCACCTGCTTCCTGCAGCAGCGACCCCTCAGCCTCCCTGCCTTCATTCTTCACACAGCACCTGGGCATCCTTATGAAATGCAGGTGTTGGTCCCAGCCTCCACACCCTTGCACCCTTCATGTGACTCCCCAGGGCCATCTGGCCACAGATCCCCACTGCTTGGGAGAGTCTCTAGAGCTCTCCATGATCCACTTCCTTTGTCTGTTTCATTTCCTCCCCAACCCCTCCTTGCTCCATCCACACTGATGTTCCTTAAATGTGCAACGTACTCTCAGACCTGGGTCCCTTTGCACATTCTGTTCCCTCTGCCTGGAATGCCCCTGTACTTTTTTGCCTGATCCATCCCCCCAACCCCAACCCCCCCTCACCCCCAGCAAATTACTTGCCTTCTTTCCTCTGCTTAGTCTGGGTCAGGAGCCAATGCTCTGGGCTCCCACCATGTCCTGGGCTTACCCTGATCACAGCCCCATCCTGCTATGCTGGGATTTGCTCCTTCCCATCCATCCCTCTGGGCTGTGAGCTCCCTGAGGGCAAGTATCCAGCATTTGGCTTTGAACCCAGGGTCGGCACATTTCCTCCCAGCACAAGCGAGGACAACAACTGTGTCCATGATGCCGGGAAACTGATTGTTATCTTTTCTCTTTATCAACAGCTCCTGTTTACAACGTCACCTACCCGAACAGTAAGTTCTGGGCTCTCTGAGAAATCCCTTTCTTCTTCCCCTCAGTGACAGTGCCACCAGGTGGGGCGACGGGGGTTAGGAGAGCCTCTCTGGACAGTCTGGGTCTAGGACACCTCCTGCTGGGTTTCTGTCTAGGGAGTTGTTTAAAAATTTCCCCCAGGTGACTGTGCCGTGGGCTCTGGGGGTCCTCAACATTTTTGTTTCATCCCGACAGCAAATTACTCCTGTGGAGGCTTCCTGTCCCAACCATCGGGGCACTTTTCCAGCCCGTTCTATCCTGGGAACTATCCAAATAATGCCAAATGCCTGTGGGACATCGAGGTCCGAAACAACTACCGTGTGACTGTTGTCTTCAGAGATGTCCAGTAAGTGTGTGGGGCTGCCTCACGGATATTTCAGAACAGAGCAAATGGCACCTAGCCCTTCAGGAATGATGTTTGCCCAGTTGACATGTTCTCTTATGGGTTCAATTTGTTTATCAAGCACAGAGGCAGCCCGTGGAGGTGCAGCCAGGACAAGAGCCTTGGTTTAAAGTCCCAAGTCTGTCACTAGTTTGCTATGTGACCACAGGAAGTCACTTAATTTTCCTGAACCTGAGTCAAAGCAAGAGAATAAAATACCTGCTTCCCTCTCCTCTCTGGCTACTGGGAAGAAATATGTGAAAGAGAGAAATATGTGAAAATACTTGGAAAATATTATCCAATAGGAGGGATGATTGTTGGAGTAATAGCAACATAGAGAATCCTATTAACCACCCTGGTTGTGTTTTTTGTTTGTTTGTTTTGTTTTGTTTTTTTTAAACAATTTTCTCTCCACTCCTTCCTTTTTTGGGATGAGTTCTTGGGGTCAAGCAGAGGTGGAGAAGTCACTACTGCAGAGGTTAATTTATCTGTTCCTCATTCAATGAAGAGTGGGAATCACTGTTTTAAGCAGGAGAGACAACATCAAAGCCACATTAATATAATATTGGTCCAAGGAAGGGAGTGACCATGCAGAGGTATTTTAGAGTCCAGGAAGGAGGGTACCATTATTTTTTCTGTAACAGCCATTCTTGAACAGAATGGTTTTCTCTCTTGCTTTTTGGTTGCGGTGCCCTTGCGAATCTCTGCCTTGGAAATTCATTTGGAGTCTTGTAAAAGATATAATATTATTTTAATTTCCTCATCATTATAATTCAATTTGGATTTCAGAGACTGTACTTAAAGCCCGTTCAATCCTCTGGAGGAAGGTTGACCACCTAACCTTCAGAGAGGTTATTTGACTTGCCCAATATTTATTAGTTCAGTTGCCTATTTCTATCACTATGAATTCATGAATATTTATATTATTCTATCGGAAACCAGGGTCTGTTTGATTGAAGAAACAGTCTAAGGCAGGCTGTGATCCCTTCCTTTCATGGTGCAAAGGGGTGTCAGGAGAGGGGCTGTAGATTCATATGTGTGACCCCAAAAGGCAGGACTAAGATCCATGGAAGTCACCGGAAGGTGAATGTCACTATATTATCTTCAGCTATTATTTTCAGAAAGTCGCCATTTCTGGCACAAAGGTGTGGCCCCCGTCACTGAAGTCTGACCCCCTGCATTAAATCCTGGCTGAAATCGAAGCCAAAACTCTGTGTTCTGTCCCTGCAGGCTTGAAGGAGGCTGTAACTACGACTATATCGAAGTGTTTGACGGCCCCTCCCACAGCTCCCCTCTGATTGCCCGCGTTTGTGATGGAGCCAGGGGCTCCTTCACTTCATCATCGAACTTCATGTCCATTCGCTTCGTCAGCGATGGCAGCATCACAAAGAGGGGCTTCCAGGTCGACTACTATTCCCGTCCTTCCAATGACAGCACCCGTAAGTCCCCTTGTGAGAGTTCATTGTCAAGGGCACCTCTGAGAGGCTTCTGCTGCCCAACCCTTCTGTGGTTGTGAAGTAAGAAACTAGGGCAACCTTGTCAGGTCACCGAGGCTTATCTGGTGCTGGGAGGGGCCGAGAGCAGTGGTCTTGGACTCTGGCTGCCCAGAAATGAGGTCAAGGGCCAGAACTGGCCGATGGGCAGTGTGGTGACCTTACTGTGGTCATCAGAGACTAAATGTGAGGTCATACTTTCAGCACATGGTGAGATGTCCGCACCAGGGGACACAGGTGACCTTGGGGCCACTGAGACTGTGTCCTGAGACAGCACGTTTGGCTGTGATCTCAAGATGGACTGAACCATTCACTCAGCTGCTTCCAGCTAATGGCCACGATTTGAGCTGTTAAATGGACTGATTTACAGATTGGCTTAGGGACCGGGCAAGGTGATATCCAAGCTCTCTTTTGCAGTCAGGATTTTAAGCATTGACTTGTTCCATAGCTAAAGGACTTTATTTTACAATTTCCAACCCTTCAACTGGAGCATTACTTTATGGATAAATGGCAGGTTGGCAAAACATTTTACCCATTTCGTGTCCTGCCTCCATTTCTCCATCAGGGGAATCCTAAGTTCCTGTGCCCTCAAAGGGGTCTTGTGAGAATGACACTGACCCGAGCCAGGGGGCAGGTGGGGGTTGGGATGAAGCCTGTTCCGATGCGGACTGCCTTCATCCGCCATCTTGGTCTCTGCGCCTTTCTACGGGAGGGGTGCCTGGCGGGCTTGCTGCGGTGCTGACTGCCGGTGTTGTTTTCCCTTGGTCACCAGAGCTGCTTTGTCTGCCAAATCACATGCAAGCCAGCGTGAGCAGGAGCTACCTCCAATCCTTGGGCTACTCTGCCAGGGACCTTTTCATTCCCAGCTGGAATGAAAGCTACCGGTGTCAGCCCCAGATAACGGCCAGCCAGGTGACATTCACAATTCCATACTCAGGCTGTGGCACCATCAAGCAGGTGAGCCTAAGGCTTTCTACTCTCTCTCCTACTGAGTGATCTTTCTTAAAGTGATGTATGCTGTGTTTCTTGAATTCATGATGCTACAGTCAGTGTAATCAGGGTGAAGATTTCAACCTGTCCCTTGATGCTATGATGTAGCTACAGCCACTTCCAAATGTAAGGATGAGGAAGGAGGCTGCCTTCCGCACCCAGTTTTCCCCACCCTGTCGGGCATAGAGGGTGCAAGGCAGGCTGCCACTCACATCAGCAATGACCGTAGCGTCTCCCAGGGGCAGCTCCAGGTTTTATAGGGCCTGAAGCTTATAGAGTTTGGGATTAGGGTTGGTGAGGTGGGGGTGGAGGGGTGCCTCATTAAAGAGAACAATGCGACCTTTTATAAATCTCATAAAAATATATGGCTATGCCAACACACCACTAGGCCTTGGACAAAACCATGCATGTGGGAAGCCCTGAGGCTTAAGTTTCATTAGCTTCACAGAAAATCAGCCTCTGCAGCTACCATTTGCTGAGCTGTCACCATCTAGGGTGACCGACTGTCTTGGCTTGCCTGGGACTTTGCAGATTTCAGCATGGCAGAGTCCCATATCCCACAAAACTCCTCGATCCTGAGCAAACTGGACGGTTGCTCATCCTACCGGGGACCAGACACTGGGATTAGCCGGTGTCACGCTCCCCAAATCCCCGTCAAGTGTTCTCTCATTATCAACCCACTTTAAAAATAGGGAGGTTGGGCTTCGAGGGGTCAAGCAGGTTGCCCAACACCACTTGGCCAAGAAACAGTAGGGCAAATGCCAGACTCTGGGAATCCCAAAAGCCTTCCCCAGAGTGAAAGAAGCCAGCCACACAGGAGTACTTACTCTTCGATCCCCTGTGTGTAAAATTCAGACACGGAGAACAAGTGAGTGATGGCAAGCCAACCTGGTCGGAGGGGATTGCCTGCAAAAGGGCAGGAAGGAGCTGTTTTGGTTCGTGGAAGTGTTCCATCTCTTGTGGTGGTGCTGATTGTCAAACCTCGCTGAGTGGCATCCTTACAATGGTGGCATTTAATGTTATGTAAACTCACTTTAAATTATCTAAGTTCTGAACGTTTGGCTGACACCTAAGTAATCATTTCAAGATTTGGTCTTCAGGGAACAGGCGCAGTGCAAATGTTTTTACGTGGCTTAGGACTGCAGTAAACACACAACATGAAATGCTCAAACATATATAATGTGTGCAGCACACACACACATTCAGAGGGTGTCAACTCACCAAAGACGTACTGAGCATTTGCCGTGACCCAGCACTGGGTCAGGTGCCGGGAAGATGCTGTTCATTACCTGGCAAGGTCATTCCTGATCCTTTGACACGTAAGAAACAACGGGAGACGAAGGGGATGGTCATTTAGCCAAACAGATTGGCCTGTCGGCCATGAGTGGGCGCCTAGGCCTGAGGGTCTAAATTGCCACTGTGGCCATTTCCTCAGTCCCTACAGACACGGGCTCCTTTTCCTCAGTCCCTACAGACACCAGCTCTCCTTCTGAGATGAACTGAGTGGGTCAGGGAGACCTACATGCAGAGAAGGGAGCGTATCACTCACACCATGCAAACATTTTAGTCAACCTGGCTTTTTTATATTTTGCCCTATAATTTAATTCTGTTGGATTCTGGTGTGCCATGAGTTTAGTCAGTGGGAGTCAGCGCACCAAAGGTGATTATCCCTCCTGGTTCCAAACGTGCAGCCTGGAGACTCTGACATCTGGGTCACCTCATCGATGTTCCTTCGTCTCCATTAGGAACCACCAAAGCAACGTGCCGGTGCTGGTTCTTCTAACTTGGCTGGTGGTGGGCAACACATGCTACGTTGTCCTTCCTCCATTTATTTAAATGGCTGCGTCCCCTACCGGGCTGAGGGCCTCAGGGCAGAGCCAACGTCTTATTCGTTTTTGCAGCTCCCAGTGGTGCCCAACCCTTTATAATCATATTATTAACCACTAATCTGTATGCCAGCAACTGAACTAAGTTCTACATGACTTCCGAAGTTCTCGGGGCAACTTTTATTCCCATGTAATCGTGAGGAAGCACAGGCTTGCAGAGGTTAAGCCACTTGCCTGAGGCCACCTGGTCATGAACTGCAGAGCCAGGATTCAAAGGCTGGACGGCACGCAGCATCTGACAAGTGTTGGCTGGTGTGTCTGAATAGGTGAGGTCCCCCCACCACAGGGGAGGGACGCCAAGTGGAATCCCGAGTCTGAGACTTCATGAGAATAGTAGTTGACTTATGTGCAAGACTCCCCGTTACATAGTGAGTTCCTTCCAGACTGAGCAGACATCTGATAATGAATTGTAATATAAAGTCAGAACTGCTTTTTATGATCAACAAATAAACCTTCACGCCACATTCATTGCTTGGAGTGGATTCAGAATTTAGCTTGACCGCAGAAGTCAGGGACAAATATGAATTCTAAGAAAACTTTGGTTTCAGTATCTGGAGTGACATTGAAGGCACCTCAGCTGGTCTCTGAAGGAGTAACCAAGTGACATCTATATGGTTGCCTTTGACAACCACTTTCACTCAAACATAAAGCCAATTCTTTTTTCTTTAATTTGTTTTAGAAAATATAGTGTATTTTCCATGCATGGATGGTGGGCATAGAAGAGATAAGGTCTCCCAACCCCACCAGAAGGATGCCTTCCCCAGACCTGAGTCCAGAAGGTTCTGGTACTCCCCTGCTGTCTGGGGGCTGCAGAGACCTCCCCAGCCTCCCAGTGGAGAAAAGGAAAAGGAGGGGAAGGAAGGGTTATAGTGCTGGCAAAAACACTTTAAATTACTTGTTAAAATGTTCTCCTTCCACGTGTTTTTCTGGAAGGGACAAATTCAGTTGAGTTCTGCAACTGCAGGCAGGAAGTGAAAGCCTTTCGAACAACTCTGGTTTTAATTTTGGGGAGAGAGAGAGCGAGTGAGCACAAGTGGGGGAGGCGCAGAGAGAGAGGGAGAGACAGAATCCCAAGCAGGCTCCCCACTGTCAGCACAGAACCTGATGTGGGGCTCGAACTCACAAACCCTGAGATCATGACCTGAGCCAAAGTCAGGAGTCGGGCACTTAACCAACTGAGCCACCAGCTGGCCCCCAACACACTCTGTTCTGAAGAACAATGGTGTTTAGGTGTATATACAGGTGCTGGATGCAGCAGAGAACTTGTCTAGACTCCCAAATAGGAACTGGGTTTTGTTCTGGACAGGGCACACAACGAAATGTGACCACATGGCAAACTGCTTTTTTTTTTTTTTTTTAAGAGTAATTTAGCTTCACATTTTAGGACACCACCATGGTGTTATTTTCATTCTTGTTCTTGCAAAAGCACCAGTTGCTTGTGAGAATTCATACTTGGCTAGCAAAAAGAAGTTTGCTTCTGGCCATCGTAACACTGGGAGGGGGAGTGTTACCCCTGCCTCTGCCTGGCAACCATTGGCTTGGGCTCACCTCGCTTGGGGCCAGGTGATCATGACCATGAAGCTGCCAGAGGGCCGCATTTATCTGTGTCTTCTTGGCCATCTGGGCCCCATTTTTCATTCATGACAGTACTTTTGCTGAGCCCTGTCCCTTGTGCCTTTAATTCATTCCACGGTTTTGACTGATGCTGATAGAACTGTTGACACCATGCCAAGTCCTGATGACATCATTTTTCCCTTGAGATGCTCATAGACCATGGAGTGCAAGGCTCTCATCCCCAGAAGGTCACTCTTAGGCACATCGAACAGCATGAGAGATCAACATTCCTATGAATTTGCTGTAAAAGGCACAGTAGGAAGCGGTCCCGTGGTAGGGGGAGTGGAAAAGCAGAGTGTGACGGGAAGGACGCCAGCATTGTTGCAGCCCATTCAATTGCCCACCTGAGCCTCTGGGGGAGCCCCCACCCCTGAGGTCGCTTCCCGTCCCGGCAGCCTCAGACACCAAGCTGCAATAGCTACTGAGCCATCCGAACAGCACAGTGACAACTGATCCCACCAGCCTCTCCTCCAAATACGTCAAATACATAGCCACCTCCCTTGGTTTATCCCAGCCATGGTGAGAAGGAGGCAAAGCCAGCACAGAGGGCCCTGAGCCACAGAGTCCGGGCAGCTTAGTTGTGCAGCACGGCAAGGGGTCATCCAGACACGCCCGTCCTCCCAAGAGGAGCGGCTCCCAGGAAACCCTAACACCTGGCCCACACTGTGGTCCCCATCACATGGTAGAGGAAGGGAGTTGTGTGAAAGGAAGGAGTCCTGCTGGTGTAGCAGCATGCCCAGCCCAGGTCGTGGGAGCCATGGTAGCAGCCACGTGCCTTCTCTGTGTGGTCCTGGGAGGGTTTTGAAGTCTGGCTGAGTCACTTTCCCCTCGTTGTCACCCAAATCAGCAATGAGCTTCCCTTAGCAGGTGACAGTTGCCTGACTTTGCTCTCTCGCCTTCCTCTCCCAGGCCAATAATGATACCATCATCTATTCCAACTTCCTCGAAGCAGCTGCTTCAAATGCCATCATCAAGAGGCATAAGGACTTCCGCATTCATATCAGCTGCAGGGTGCTCCAGAACACCTGGATTGACACCATGTACATTGCTAATGACACCGTCGACATCAAGGAAGTGCAGTATAGCAGTTTCAATGTGAACCTTTCCTTTTATACATCATCTTCATTTTTGTATCCTGTGACCAGCAGTCCGTACTATGTGGACCTGAACCAGAACTTGTACCTTCAAGCTGAGATCCTCCATTCTGATGCCTCCTTGGCCTTGTTTGTGGATACCTGTGTGGCGTCCCCATATTCCAATGACTTTACATCTTTGACTTACGATCTTATCCGGAGTGGGTAAGGAGTGTCTGCATGGAGTGAATGTTAGCCTTCACCTGACAGTTCAAACCCAAGTAGCCCAAAGTCTCAAGGAATGCAGACTTGGGTTCTGGTGGTTCCAATGTAACCATTCAGGTTGTCATTCCTGGTTCACATATAGGGAGACAGATGTGTGGAGATGGTGGAGAAGTGAATGAGTCACCAGCAGTCACCAAGCAGGTTAGCTGTAACTGGGATCTGACCCAGGTGACCAAACTCCATAAGAAGACATGTGTGTGGTGGGGAAAGCCTTGGTTCTGCAGCAGATAGAGGTTGAGATGCCAGCTCTGCCATGGACCAGCTGCATTGCTGTGGGCGGGCAGGGGCATCTATCCTGAGCCGGTCTCCCCACCCATCAGATGCTCATAGTGATGCCCACATCATAGGCTGTTGGGAGGATGAGATGGGAGGGAGTAGATGCGGCCCTGGGCAAACAGCAGGCACAGAAGGTGGTCCACAAGGAAGGCTGTGGGTGAGTAGCAGGGGTCAGCAAGAGTCCCTTAACCTAGAAGCTGAGAATTGTGGTTCCAACCAAGCCAGTTGGTGGCCAGTGGTGGCCAGACTGCGGTTACTGGTACCCAGGTTGCGCTTCTCTACTACAGTCCTGCTTCCCTGGATTATTTATTTATTTCTGAGAGAGAGAGAGAGAGAGAGAGAGACAGCATGAGTAGGGGAGGGTAGGAGAGACAGGGAGTCACAGAACCTGAAGCGGGTTCCAAGCTCCGAGCTGCCAGCACAGAGCCCAACACGGGGCTTGAACCCACAAAGCACGAGATCATGACCTAAACCAAAGTTGGACGCTCAACCGACTGAGCCACCCAGGCGCCCCTTGGCACCTCAGTAACAATCACATAGAAGCACAATTTAGAGGTTGTGCTGATAGGCTAAGGGGCTCTGTTATGAATCAGGGTTGGGAGGTTAAATCTTACACCTCCCTGAGATACTAAAAACAGCATCTCTTTCCAGGCACAGTTTGAGTATGTGTCAATTTGGTAAATAGGTGTTAAGGCCTGTCTCGTTCCATCTATGCAGTTGGCTCCGTTCACGGCAGCCCCCCCCCCCCCACCCCCTTGGCAGCAAAGATGGGAGAGAAGCTTACCCAAATTCTCTTTCTACAAATAGTAACACGGTGACATTGGAATTTATGTCAAACGATTGAGATTAACACAAATGAGTGATTTGGCTCTTCTCTGCTAAAAGATTCTTTTTGGCCAAATTCTGGCATATATGTATATAAGATAATGCAGTGTCCTCAGGAAAGGGGGATGTGCATGTGGGGGGTAAATGTGGGCCCAGCTGTCCCTAGAGTACAGGGATGCATTGGTACATCTCGCCATCAACCAGATCACCCACCTGGGGGCCCTTCAGAGTAATCTGGAGCTTTAAACACACCCATGCCCAGGCCCCACCTGCACATTCTCTTTATTTGGTCTGTGGTGGGGTTTGGGGATCCGTATTTTTCAAATTTCCCCCAGTGATTCTGAAGTGCAGCCTGGGTTCTGGAGCTCTGGCCTACACAGACCGCCATGACTAGTGTGGTTTTTTGGGGAATGCAATCATTTCCCGGCAGCCCCTGAGCTACCCTGACCTCCTTTACAACTGTCCTACTTCCTGACGAGGCTCTGGGTACTTTCCCTCTCACCTTTGCGGCTAAAGTGACCCCTGTGGGAAAAAAGAACATGGTATTTGAGAGAATGTGTGTTGAAAGTGGAGGAAGGAACCTCTGGAAGGCAGAAGGAAGACAGCGAGTAGACCCCGGGTCACATTTCGCAGGCAGAGTCAGGGCCGCCCTAGGGAAAGCTCCCGTCCACCACAAAAAATCTCCGCCTAAAACCCCACGGGCCAGTTTCTTTGCTCTCCTCTTCGCTACATCATGCCAAATCCTACCGTAGGAGACACTCACGGGTTAGGCAAGCTCCTTCCTCAGCTCGGGGTGGAGCTGGGAGATACTCCTCATCCATATCTTAGTACAGTTTCTTTCAGGGGATTCTGGTCATGTTCCTTCTAATACAGTGGAGATGAGGCGACTGAGGGAAGAAGGAGGTGGTTGATATTGGAGTAGGGGACGCCGAGGGTAGTCAGGCTCGTGTGGAAAGTACAGCCACCCGGGCCAGGTCAGCAGACACAGCCCCGGAGAGAGGGTGGCACCAGAGACACTGGAGAGTAGCCGAGTGTCATCTTGCCTGGCCCTGAGACCAGGAAAGGAAAGGAAATGCCATCTTCTTGCCTGCCTGCCTGCCCTCTCTCTGAGCCCCGCGACCTCCCCGAATCACCTGGATTGCCAGGGCCACTGAGCACATGGTCACTGGGCACCCGTTGTGCAATCCGGGGCCTGCTTGTCTGTGCGGCAACCCTGGGCTGATTTCCCACTTTAAGATGCTGCTGAGGTACCAGAACTAGGATTTTCCTGGAGGCTGCCAGGCCATGTGTGAACCACACGTACTGAGGGAAGGAAGGTGCAGCTGGGAACGCGGGCCTAGAGGAGGCCGTGGGGCTCCACGCCCGGCCCGGGCGTGTCCTGAGAAAGGCAGCGCACCCAGGGCTGACAGGCTGCTTTTCTCCTCTTCCAGGTGTGCCAAGGACAGAACCTACCAATCTTACTCTCCGCCCTCGCCTCGCATTGCCCGCTTCAAATTCAGTTCCTTCTACTTCCTGAAGCGCTTCCCCTCCGTGTACCTGCGGTGTAAAATGGTGGTGTGCCGGGCGGACGACTACTTCTCCCGCTGCCGCAGAGGCTGCATCGTGAGGTCCAAGAGGGACGTGGGCTCCTACCAGGAGAAGGTGGACGTCGTCCTGGGACCCATTCAGCTGCAGGCCCCGCAGACTGTGAAGAGGAGCCTGGCCAGGTGGCCGCCCTCCCACCCCTAGGCCTGTGGCCCGCGGGGACCCGGGATGATTCTGTCGGTGTCGTGGTCTGCCTCAAATCGGGCACCCACCGTGTGCCAGGCCTGCCGTGCCACACCAGGCGATGTGGAGTTTGCTAGATCTGCTTCCCGCCTTCTTCCATGGGCTCCCGGTCTACGGGGGACCATGTGTAGTGCTCGGGCAAGAGAGTTCTCCCCCGCGACACCGATACCTTTGTCCTCTGGGATCTGAACTCCCAGAACCTCATACTCCTCATCTGTAACACAAAAATGTTAATACTTCCCTATTAGGACTGTTGAGGAGCTACAATAAAATAATGTTAAACTGCCTTGGCCTCTACCTGGTTTAAGTTCTTGGGGGTGATGAATGGTGGCTTTTGTTACTATGGTCATTGTCACCAATATCAACAACACAACATTAATGATAACATTATGACGCATGACAGTAATAACAACAGGGGCCCGTGTCCCCGGGCACGGCGGAATCGGGGTCTAGGCCGTGGGGATGCAGGCAGGATCGGTTTATTCCCGCTGCTCACAAGGCTGATGTCTCCTCGGGGGTCGGCCATCCCACTTTCCTCCTCTTCTAGAACAGGGATCGCATTTCCTGCTCTGCTGTTTTGTTGGCGGTGTGGATGACGACATATCAGCAGACTGATTCCCAGGTTTTCTGGTCCAGGCTGAGACAGGTCAACAGCTGTGGTAGCACCGGTGACAGGGACAGGTGTGGGGTAGTGGTAGTCATCACAAACCCTCCTCTGGGTTCTTGGGTTCCACCCCACGCGGCATCTTTGGTGGCTCTGTCTCCTCGTGTCATGTGTCCTGGTGTGCCCGTGTCCAGCTGATTCTAGGCTCTTACCTCACATAAGCACTCATTCCGTGACCATTCGTCGAAGGACTCTTATGTGCCAGGAGACAAACAGAAAGAGATCAAAGTCCTGCCCCCTGCCCCCTGTCCCCATGGAGCTTACATTCCATGGGGAGGGGATGCTATTCAGAGATAAGTTGAGTACATCGTACTTCCAGTGGGGTGGGAGCTATGGAGAGGACACAGGACAGGGTGACTGGTGACAGGGGGCCAACAGGGACGCCGCAGGCACTGCCATCTCTTCTGGAGTCTTCCTGGCTGTGGCAGTCTTCACCCTAGGGCCTCATGGCACCCTCATGGCCAGTGGTTGGCCTTGGAGCCCTAGGATGTAAAACCAGGAGGACTTAAGTGGTGCTCAAACATTGGCCCCACCAGCTCTGGAACCCATGTGAGAAAGGAAGAAAAGGGACCCCAGAGTTTGGCACCCAGCAGCCCCCCAACTCTATTTACCTTGTCACAGGCACAAGGTGAAGGGCAAGTGCAGACAGGTAGTGGCCGGTTTTCCTGGAAACACAGGCTTGATGCTGGGACAAAATGTCAGGCAAGCAGATGCCAATATCTTCAAATCCTGCAGGCAGCTCTGAGCCAACAGAGAACAAAAAAAGCAGGAGAGCTCTTTCTAGATGGAATCTCTCTCTCTCTCTTTTTTACTTATCATAAGCTAGGTTCTTTGGATGTGGTATACTTCTTAGCCTTTACTTATGATAGAAAAGCTGAATAAAGATCTTTTTTCAAAGCAAGTGTTGGTTTGTTCAGTATTTCTAGTGGCTCACCTAAGCACTGGATCCTTTGGAATTCAGGAAACAGGGTGGGCTGTCAAAAGGAATGACAAAGGCCACAGGCTCTGCCTTGTGGCTTCCACAATTCTAAGGAATAGATAAGGTGTCTTCCTTTGTCCTTGACATGTTTTGGTTCTGCCCAAAGGCAGAAATTCAGGGTAAAGGCTCGAGAAAGATCAGAATGCTAATGCAGCATCACATTTAGTGCCTGAGACTTAAAAGTAAAACATTGTTGCTTCAATTTTCCAGGGATCTGCATCTTCTAGCTTTTGACCGGACATCCAGTACAGTGAGTGGGGCAGAAGATGCGGGAGGGGACAGAGATTAGGGAAGAGAGCAAACTCCTCAGGGCCCCTAGATTTCTGGGACCTGTTTGCATTGTGATCTCCAAGGAAAAAATTGATTGACAGGTGGCCCTAGGATGTCAGAAGAAACAAAAGGATGGGATGCTTTCCAAGGAGGCAGTAAATTTGACGGAAACTGGGAGAGCAAACATACCCTGGGCACCTCGATCACGCTTAGTAAGAGTGGGAGCCTTCGCATATTGCCTTGGCAAGGCCAATGTTTGTCTTTCTGAGCCAGGCCGAGGACCCTGGCCCTGAGAGGGGACTACTAGGGGGAGCCTAACTCCAAGCATGTGACTTGAGCAGGGTGAGAACCACAAGGGCAGCAGCTGTAGGCAAACATTCAGAACGAGGGTAGGAGAATTTCAACAGAGTTGTGGATTCATCCACAGCTACCAGTGGATTTGGGCTGACAGAGAGGTGGGAAGCAGTCGCAGGGAGAAATCTTCAGTTCCCATGGGATGCAGGTGACCCTCCTCCCCGCCCCCCCGCCCTCTCCGTGAGCTCTGCCAGGGGGCATCAGAGCATCACATCAGAGGAGCAAAGCAACAAGCGGGACATCTGAGAACTGCTGAAAGGATCAGAGCCTGGGAAGCAGCACAGATCATTCATTCGTTCATTCTGTGGGACACCAGCCCCAAGCCAGGCTCTATGCTTGGCCCTGGAGATACAGAGAGGGGTTAGAAATGGTCCTTTGTAAAGCGGAAACATGCTACACCAGACTCCTCTTGGATTCTTCTCTCTCACTGGGAATATCCCCTCCCACTCAGGAACGAGCCATCCTTCCTGGATGACCACCATGTCCAGACTTACTCCTGGCCATGGGCTCTTAGCAGCCATCAAGGGAAGAGGAAATGGCCCTTTCCTCAGCACACGGTTGGGCTCTGTATATTTCAGCGAAGTCGTGTGGATGTGGCTAGTGGGGAGCAAGTCTCTCCTCTGGAGCTGGGGCTCTGGCCGTGTAGAGCTGGGGCAGAGAGAGCAGCACAGAACCCCTGCATCTCCAGCGAGGAGCATATAGGATGTGAGCGGAGCCAAATTTTATGGCAGCTATATAGGTGGGTAGGTGACAGCTTAACAGATACCAGTGAACGGCTAATGTGGACAGAGGAGCGTGGGAACAAGAGACAGGTCGAGGGACAGAGAGGCAGAAGGTATGGCTGTTGGTGACGGGGACATCGAGCCAGTCCCCAGGCTCTGGACAGAGGCTGTAGGAGAGGCCAGAGCCCGCCAGCCAGTCTGTCGGGCAGTCAGGCACCCCGTGTCTGCGCCACCGCTGGGGCAGAGTGGAAATGACATGAGCTGCTGTGTTTTCCAGCAACCCAGACTGGTTTCAGGCAGGGTGCTCACTCCAGGCTGAACATGAGGATTATTCCCGGGCGCTCAAGCTTCTACTGCCAACGTGCACCCAGACCAGTTAGATCGGAATTCCGTGGGGTGGGCCTGACGTTGGTGGTTTCAAATATCCAGGGAGTTCCTAACCAGGAACATCGAGAAGAACTGTGTAGAAGTCCTTAAGTGCCTCTGAAGGGGCCAGCTGGGGCCCTGCTACTGAGGAGGTAGAAAGGTCCTTGGTGTCCACATGGGGGGAATCTGGAGGCTGGGCCTAAAGCCTTGCCCTAACTACTCCCAGACGCCTTTTGACTAGATACCTACTCAATTTGTTCTTTATTTATTTATTTATTTATTTTTAACATTTATTTATTTTTGAGACAGAGACAGAGCATGAACGGGGGAGGGTCACAGAGAGAGGGAGACACAGAATCTGAAACAGGCTCCAGGCTCTGAGCCGTCGGCACAGAGCCCAACACGGGGCTCGAACCCACGGACCGTGAGATCATGACCTGAGCCAAAGTCGGACGCTTAACCGACCAAGCCACCCAGGTGCCCCGCTACTCAATTTGTTCTAAAGAGAACATCTGAAACGGCGTTTTCCAGAAGTACCTCATGTTGCCTCAGCCTATCCGCTTAATAAAAAACCTATGTGGAGATGTTAGTTCTGGATCTCTCACCGGCGCTGACTTTGGACGTGGAGTGAAACGCAATCCCCCCGACAGCTGTGCGGGTCAGCTATCCTGGCAGGGAGGGACACCACGGCTCAGAGAGGTGACAGCACAGAATCCAGGCAAGACAGGGCCAGGGCTTTCCAGATTGGCTGCAGAGCCCCGTCCCCGGACTAGTAGTCTCAGGTGCTCCTCCTTCTTGTGTCCTCAGCCCCAGGGGGACAGGCCTCAAAAGGGTTTGCATCTTCTGCAAAGATGCAAAGGGCTGTGGGGTGGACCCAGGATCTTTAAGGAAACAGGTGCAGCCTGAGGGGTTTTCAGAGGTTATGGACAACCGCAGTCCAGCTGGGTGAGGTGAGATGTCACCCTGTGCCAGGGGGTGTCACTCCTCCAGGCTCCCTGTACCTTCAGGAGCCCACTGCCTGCCCCTCAGCCGCACCCGCAGCAGAATGACTGGCACCCACACTCCGCCCCAGTGACCAGAACAGCAAGGCAAGCTCCCCTGTCCTGAGTTGTCTCCTCCCCCATCTGCACACACAGCCCGCCTGCCAGCCCCTCCCAGACAGCAGCCTCTCCTCACACTCCTGCCATGCCTCCTGGGAACACGAGAGGGCGACACAGCTGTGCCCTGGGCCTTCTGCTCCTAGGGAACTTGTTACTTTGTTCCCTTTGGGTGCCTGTGATGGTCCCTCACGGGAGGCTCTTCCGCAGTGTTTTGCTCTGATAAAGAGCCCAGTAAAGAGCGGCCTCTGCCTCCTCTCCCCACCTTTATGAAAACGGAGTCCTTCTGTGATCTCAGCAACAGCGGGGTTGATATTTCCCATTTCACCCTGATTCTCATGGCGGAGTGGGGAGGCTGCCCAGCGCCTCCCTGGACACTGCTCCCCAGACCTGTTCCTGGTTCAAGGACCCCTGGAATGAGCAGCACAGATTCTGCCCCAGGTGGGGACGCGTTTCCAGACGGGTGTGATCAGGGGAGCTTCCACGTGAGCCCCGCGGGGACGGCCTCAGCTCAGAGCCGCTGCAGGGGCCATGGATGGACGTGATTTTCCCGTTGATTACTCTGATGGCTGGGACACAGGGTACCAAGTCACAGGTAGCCTTGCTACGTGCCAACTGGGAGGAGGTGGTCAGCTCAGGGCAGCCGGCAGCTGTGGTGTGATGCATTTTCAGAAATCGCACAAGTCTGCGATTCATCACAGCCCTTAGGAAAAACTAAGTTGTAAGAACTGAATACACGAATTCATTCAGTTGCATTCACAGCCAAGGTGATAAATGCTCAAACTCATCATTTCACTGTTACTTAGCTCCATTCTATTATAATCTCTCCCTTTCCCAACTACGTGCTCAGTGATGTGACGCTGATGGGAGATATTGGCCACAGTGGCAGATGAGACACCACAAAAATCCTGCCACGATTCAGGACCACACCCATTGCCAATCATGAAATATTTCCCAACCTACCGTGCCCACATTCACCAGGAATGGGCCTCGGGGAGCTTGAAAGCCATCCAGGGATCTCCATGAATTGAGATTCCTTCTTTAGCATTACATCTTAGAAAAAGAAAATGCACTTCGGTACGTTTGGCATCTGAAGTTATCTGGGTGAAGAGACTCCTGGCCGCTTGAGAAGGCGCTGGTGAAAGCAGGGCCCACATGAAGCCCAGGTGGGGTGACGGTGGTGGGCCCGGGCCTGCCCTGGGTCCCTGAGAGGGGGAAGGAGCCCAAGTAGTGGTTGGGGCAGGTCAGGGACAGGGAGGCAGGAGGTGGGGGCTACGGCTCAGAAGGCAGGCGCCACACGTCTTGTCTCCCTGCCCGAGCCCAGCACCCCAGCCCTCTCCTGTTCTGCTTTGCCAAGGGGAAGTCTGAAGCCTCTCAGCCCCAGCTTGGGGTCTCTAGCCTGAGGCCACCTCCAGGTGACAGCTCCACGTCTCCAGGATTCTACATTTTTGTGTGGCCGGAAGACAGTACCGTCCACGCTCTGAAATGAGGACCAGCGTGCCTGACAGATCACAAACACACATTTGTGCCCCAGAGACCAAAGCCCCAACAGTGAATGAAGGCGTCCTGTGGGGCCTCCGCATCCCCGCACAACAGTGGTGCTCAGCCCTGGGCTGCTGCTCAGAAGGAACAGGAGACAATTGGGACAATTGGGACAATTCCCAAAACAAGCTAAGAAAAAGTTTAACAAGAAATGTGAATTAAGAAGGGAGAAATAAGTCAAAATATGTAAGTAACCATAATAAAAGTCAGTGGGTTATATTAATCTGTTAAGAAAAAGATTATTGTATAAGCTGTTAGGAGCATGAACTGATGCAGAGACTTGGAAACTGGTGTGGCAGGGTCTGTACAAATGAAATAAGTATTCCCACAAAAATGACTCCAGCGCATTGACCCAATGACCTGCTTTCTTCTGGTCACACAAAGATATGGGTTAGAACATTTATAGCAGCACTTTTTTCCAGGCTACTGGACCTACACAAGTCCCAGTGCAGAGAAAAAGGGGGAAAACCTGGGGCTACATCCACACAGCGAAATGCTAGGCACCAATGAGAGTAAATGGTGTAGGGGGACACAAAAGGCAACCAGTGAACCTCAGAAACGTAACAGGGGGTGAAAGAAGCCAGACATAGAGGAGTACGCACTGACGCATCCATGGAGGTCAAGTACAAACCAGGGAAGCCTACTCCGTTCCCTTTGGGGGAGGGGCAGGGTAAAGGGACTGCAAGCGGTCATATAGGAATTCTTAAATGCTGAAAACAGGCTGTACACTTCAGATAGTTACACATTTATATGTACTCATGCCCGTAAGTTGTACTGTAGTAAATGGTCAAACGCATGAGTAGGAACTTGTAAAAATCTAGGTACATTCTACTTTCCGTGACAGCAACCTAAAACAAAAACATAGAAGGTTGGAAATAACTGCTGAAAATAGCAACCCATCCCTTCCAAAATGTGATGAATTTGAAATAATGATACAAAATAATATGATATTTAACATACAGATCAATTATATAGATACTAAAATAATGAAAACAGCAATAATAAAGAAGATACAATCACTGCCATCAGTTGCCTACCTAACCACATAACTGCAAAGCAAAAACTCAGAGCATGAAAGGGAAAACCAAGCCAAGCCAAGGATTGGCCATTAGACTTCACCTGCCATACCCATAGATTTGGGTGAATTCTTCTCTTTTCATGGTCCCCCAATATCCTACCAAGAAGTAACCTTTCTTACTCACCCAGTAAGCCAAGTAACAGGCTTGGTTTTTGATGAAGGTTGTGTAAGCATCAGTTCCAAAACGTCCATTGTAGCTCCTAAAAATGTGTGGACCTGATTTCTGAATTATGGATGTTTCAGGGAAAGCCATGGTAATATAATCAATAGACACCCAAAAAGTTGAAAACTTTTGTTCATACATGTGTTCACATGGATGGTACAGTAGCTATATTCATAATTGCCAAAACTCAGAAGGAACCAAGATGTCCCAGGCAGGTGAATGGGTAAAGGGACTTTAGATAATGGAATTTCCTTCCAGACAGTGGAATGTTACTCAGCACTCAAAAGAAATGAGCTATCAAGCCATGAAAAGACATGGGGAAAAAAGCTAAATGCAAATTGCCAAGTGAAAGAAGCCAATCTGAAAAGGATACAGACTGTGCAATTTCACTGTGTGATTTTCTAGAAAGGGCAAAATGATGGAGACAGTAAAAGATCAAGGGCTGCCAGGGGCGGGGGTGAGGGATGAATGAACACACAAAGCATGGAGAACTTTCTGGGCAAGGAAAACACTCCAGGGATGTTTCCAGGGATGGATAAATGTCATGGTACTTTTGCCCAAACCCACAGAATGTACACACCCAGAGTGAGTGCTACTGTGAACGTGGACTTCAACCGATCACAGTGTTTCAACGTAGATTCACCATTTGTAACAGATGGAGCTCTCTGGTCGGTCCTGACAATAAAGGGGGTGTGCTGATGCGTAGGTGGGAGGCAGGGGGGATATGGGACATCTCTGTCCTTTCCTCTCAGTTTTGCTGTGAACCTAAAACTGCTTTCAGAAATGAGTCTTAAGGAAGCACGAATAATGCCACAGATTCCCTTAATAATAATTTTTTCATCCGTGCATCAATTCCTTGATTCAGTACATACTTCTTGATTGCCTTACCACAATGGAACTCATCAGCAAAAGTTTTCTGCTCCAAAAGACCATAGTTCCAGACAGTGTTACAAGGAAACATCACTGTGTTGAATCCTGTTCATCGTATCCAGACTATCTTAGAGGAAACCAAAAGGCTATCCAACTCATTTTACAAGTTTAGAACAATCTGATATACTTGTATTCTGATAGAAGCAAAGGGCAAGGGCAGTACAGGGGAGGAAATGTTAGGAAATCTAATTTGTGAACGTGGATGCAAACATAAGGTAAAATAAAATCAAATAGGAGAGAGGTTTCAGAAATTAAAATTAGTAGGGTCGAAAGTCTTCTTAAAAACAAAGATTTAGTGCTCGCTTCGGCAGCACATATACTAAAATTGGAACGATACAGAGAAGATTAGCATGGCCCCTGCGCAAGGATGACACGCAAATTCGTGAAGCATTCCATATTTTTAAGAGGTTAGAGTGGGAGAGAGCCAAAGCATAAGAGACTGTTAAAAACTGAGAACAAACTGAGGGTTGATGGGGGGTGGGAGGGAGGGGAGGGTGGGTGATGGGTATTGAGGAGGGCACCTTTTGGGCTGAGCACTGGGTGTTGTATGGAAACCAATTTGACAATAAATTTCATATAGTAAAAAAAAAACAAAGATTTATCTTAAGGATGCAAAGATATTTCAAGTCAGACCATCTATTCATGTCATTTCTCATGGTAACAGAATTAACACTAAATTCCTATTAACATTTCAATCAGCTGTAAAGAAAATTGAACGAAATTCAATAGTTATGAATGATGACAAAAAATCTTTTAGAGACTAGTCATTAAAGGGAAAGAGCTGAACGTCACAAAATACAACTAGAAGAAAACCTCTGGCAAATATCGAATTTTGGGGTGAGACGTTGGAAGCAATTCCATTAAAATTAAGAGTGGTACGTGTTGGTCATGACGTTTAGTCAACATTGTGATGGCGGCTCTAGTTACCCCACAGGAAAGAGACGAGGGGACTTTAAATATTGACAAAGAAGAACTTATTTTCAGCCAGTATAGTAAACATGGAAAATCTAATTCATCTACATTAAATCGTACACAAACAGGAAAAATCAGACTTTCAACCACAGAAAACAAAGCGGTGGTTGCCAGAGGGGATGGGGGACAGAGAGAAAAGTGATTGAGACCCATCGAACTTGATGAGCATGAGAAATGTACAGAATGGCTGTGTCATAATATTAAAAAATTAGAGGAATATTAAGATGAAGGTTGTTGGGTCCATGTGTGAAAAAGATAACACTTCTTATTGTAATACTAACTATGTGTATCTGGTTTCTATGGAAGGAAGTATTGAAAGACCTAAGAGAAAATGTGAAATGGAGAGACATAGATGTTAATGGTTCAAAATCTTTGATATTATAAAATGGTCAACTTCTTTCAGAAACCTACTGATTTCATGTGCTTCCAAAAATATCAAATTTCCTGGAGTTTGACAAGATAAGCCAAAGCATGTATGGAAGCACAATGGGTCAAGAATAGCCACGGGGCACCTGGGTGGCTCAGTTGGTTGAGCGTCTGACTTCGGCTCAGGTCATGATCTCATGGTTCGTGGGTTCGAGCCCCGCGTCGGGCTCTGTGCTGACAGCTCAGAGCCTGGAGCCTGCTTCAGATTCTGTGTCTCCCTCTCACTCTGCTCCTCCCCTGCTCATTCTCTCTCTCTCTCTGTCTCTCAAAAATAATAAACATTAAAATTTAAAAAAAAGAATAGCCACAACAATTTTGAGAAGGAAGAGAAATCACACATAGCGAAGAGAAAATGCACCTGCTGCTCATTAAGGACACTTCTACAACTGTGGCCATTAGCCTATCATGTTATTGGCACAAGGAGAGACAGCTAGACCAGTGGCAGAGGGACAAGTGGATGTTCATATAGAGGTGAAGAAACTAGCGTGTTCCCTTCTACCATTCACAAATGATCAATGACAATACAAAAGTTCACTAACAGGAAAGTGTATAAATGAATTGATTTTAGGTGTTTTGTGGAATGAAATACTTACAGCAGTTAAAATGAAGGCTATAGAGCTATTTCTATCATCCTGGATAAACATCAAATTTGACGTAAGATTGAGAAAAGAAACCCCAAGTGTTGGCAGGGTAAATCTATTACCAAACTTTCAAACCAGTAACACAATATTCCATAATGTGTATGGATACATCAGTACCTATTACTCAAATAGTACTGAGGTGGTCGGTTGCCACTTGATCAGGAAATTGTAGCTGAAGAGAGTGATACGCAGTCATGGATTTGATCGGCAGCACAATTTTCTTGATTTGACTTTTGAAAGCCCAGTCGATAGAGCTGGATATTACCTAAGTCTTTCAGAGTTATTTTATGCAAACCTTCAGGATGAGTGTTTTATCAACTCTCATATTCACATATATCCCCATGATTACTCTTGATATTTATTGGGTTGTATTTTCCGACAGTTCTGCCTGGATTTTGGAGTTTTGGGTGAAGCACGTAACTGTAGATACGCATGCAGATACGCATATACACCTCAGGGCCCCTGGGGGCTGAAGGGGACATTTTGTCAGGACGGCCTGGAAAGGTGTTTTGTAAAACCTTACCCAAACTGCTTGGATCTCCAAAAGTGAAGACCTGGGGCAGGTCTGCTCAGCTTGGGGGCTGGAACAGAGGACAGCCTGGTCTTGTGCTTCCAAGAACCTCTGAGGGGCAAGCACTTTGCTTTCGAGGAACATGGGACTTGCAGGGGTGAGGACATTTTATGCTGAACGTGACTCTCGTTGCCTGGATAGACACAGTTTGTTCTCCACTCTTTGGTGGATGGACATTACTGTTGTTTCCACTTTTTGCCTCTTAGAAATATTGCCGCCACATGAACATTCATCATCGAGTTTCTGTGTGGACGTGTTTTCATTTCTGGAGATATAAACCTGGTGGCGATGCTGGGCCACCTAGTACCTCTTGTGTCACATCGAGATTCTGTCAGACCGTCTTCAATAAGGGCTATGCTGTGTTCCTGTAGCTGTGACACTGCCTGGGACTAGCCGTGTGTGTTTCTGTATTATGGATATATGCCAAATGAAGAGAAGTATACACTGTCATCCATGTGGCCACATGTCCCCAGAGGCTGATCCGCCCCACAGCTGCTCTGACTGACACCTGGACCTGCCAGGTGACTATTTAGGTGGTTTTGCCCCAAGGGACAAATACAGGGCTCTTAGTGAGAATGGATACTTCAGAGGTCAGTCCTCCTCTGGTTCTGCGTTTTTCACGCTCTGACTTTGGGCAAATCTCTTGGTCTCGGTTCCTTACCTGTCCAGAACACAGGGCCTGCCAGATGTTCTGAGGCTCACGTAACTCAGCAGAGGGAAAGATGTTCCACATTAACTCTCAGCAGGATGGCTTTCCCATCAGGAGGTCGTGCTGGGTTGCGGCCACCTTGTGAGTCTCATCCAGGACGATAGGGGGAGGGCAGGGGAGGAGATCTGTCCATCACTTCTCAGTCTAGGCCAGAAAGGACCTGAACCTGGCTGAGGGGGACAAGGGATGATGAGCAGATCCCCACACTTACTTAGCCCCATAGAACACAGCAAATCCTGACACACTCTGGGTTCCTGAGACACTTCCGGCCAATGCAGCAGAGGAGGGCAGGAGATCAGATTTCAGGAACCGTGTCTATATAACCACAGGCCTTCAAAGCCACCCTCACTCCTGAGGTTGGCGTTGGGACCGCTCAGACGGAGCTGTTCAGCGCCTTCCCGTGGGCCTTGCTACTCAGTGCAGGTAACCGTGGCCCATAGGCCCCTTTCTCCTGGGTCTCTCTCTGCTCTCCCGCTCAATTTAGATTGGGAGCAATCTGCTTGTTGCCTTCATAGAAGCCCCATGGGTGACACTCTCCCAGACACTCTCCTTCAACAAAATGCCTCCCTTCAGCCTTAAGCTAGAGGAGGAGGGGACAATGGAAACGGCCAGGAACCTGGGTGAACCCCATCCTGATTTAATTTACTGTATTCAATTGCTTAAACTATAAATTTTATATAAATACACAAATTTATTGGAATTATTTTTATAAAAATAAATAATTTAAAATTAAAGTTATTTAATTTTAATTATAAACTAATTAAAAGTATTTGTTTAAATTGTTACTGTAAATAAATTCACTGTATTTAAATTATTTAATTATAAATTACAGATTAAATATTCAATTAAATAAGAGCAATATATTATTGTATAATAAATATATTATTCACAGAATTATTTCAAATTCAGCACATTTTGGGGAGGGATGGGTTGCTATTTTCAGCAGTTATTTCCATGTTTGCACGTCTTTGTTTACACAGTAAATCACACATTCGACCATTTACTGCAGTACAACTTACATGCATAAATACATATAAATGTGTAACTGTCTTCAGCGTACAAGTTGTTTTCAGCATTCAAGAATTCCTGTCATGGCCACTTGCCGTCCCTGCACCCACTCCGCTCTCCTAAGGGGAACAGAGTAGGCTTCCCTGGTTTGTACTTGACCTCCATGGATGCGTCAGTGCGTACTCCTCTATGTCTGGCTTCTTTCACCCACTGTTACGTTTCTGAGGTTCACTGGTTGCCTTTTGGGTCACCATACACCGTTTACTCTCATTGGTGCCTAGCATTTCGCTGTGTGGATGTAATACCAGGTTTTCCCCCTTTTTCTCTGCATTGGGACTTGTGTAGGTCCAGCAGCCTGGAAAAAAGTGCTGCTCTAAATGTTCTAACCCATATCTTTGTGTGACCAGAAGAAAGCAGGTCATTGGGTCCATGGGCTGGAGTCATTTTTGTGGGAATGCTTATTTCGTTTGTACAGACCCTGCCACACCAGTTTCCAAGTCTCTGCATCAGTTCATGCTCCTAACAACTTATACGATAATCTTTTTCTTAACAGATTAATATAACCCACTGCTTTTATTATGATTATTTACATATTTTGACTTACTTCTCCCTTCTTCGTTTTAATTTTATTTTTTATTTTTTAAAATTGACATCCAAATTAGTTAGCATATAGTGAAACAATGATTTCAGGAGTAGATTCCTGAATGCCCCTGACCCATGTAGCCCATCGCCCCTCCCACAACCCCTCTAGCAACCCTCAGTTTGTTCTCCATATTTATGAGTCTCTTCTGTTTTGTCCCCCTCCCTGTTTTTATGTTGTTTTTGTTTCCCTTCCCTTATGTTCTTATGTTTTGTCTCTTAAAGTCCTCATACGAGTGAAGTCCTATGGTTTTTGTCTTTCTCTGACTAATTTCACTTAGCATAATACCCTCCGGTTCCATCCACGTAGCTGCAAATGGCAAGATTTCATTCTTTTTTAATTGCTGAGTAATACCCCATTGTATATACATATACCACATCTTCTTTATCCATTCATCCATTGATGGACATTTGGGCTCTTTCCATACTTTGGCTATTGTTGATAGTGCTGCTATTAACATTGGGGTGCGTGTGGTCCTTCGAAACAGCACACCTGTATCCCTTGGATAAATGCCTAGTAGTGCAATTGCTGGGTCGTAAGGTAGTTCTATTTTTAATTTTTTGAGGAACCTCTGTACTGTTTTCCAGAGTGGCTGCACCAGTTTGCATTCCCACCAGCAGTGTGAAAGAGATTCTCTTTCTCCACATCCTTGCCAACATCTGTTGTTGCCTGAGTTGTTAATGTTAACCATTCTGACAGGGGTGAGGTGGTATCTCATTGTGGTTTTGATTTGTATTTCCTTGATGAGGAGTGACGTTGAGCATTGTTTCATATGTCTGTTGGCCATATGGTTGTCTTCTTTGGAGAAGTGTCTGTTCAGGTCCTTTGCCCATTTCTTCACTGGATGATTTGTTTTTTGGGTGTTGAGTTTGATAAGTTCTTTATAGATTGTGGATCTATACTAACCCTTCATCTGATATGTTGTTTGTAAATATCTTCTCTAATTCCGTTGGTTGCCTTTTAGTTTTGCTGATTGTTTCCTTCACTGTGCAGAAGCTTTTTATTTTGATGAGGTCCCAACAGTTCATTTTTGCTTTTGTTTCCCTTGCCTCTGGAGACGTGTTGAGTAAGAAGTTGCTGAAGCCAAGGTCAAAGAGGTCCTTGCCTGCTTTCTCTTCAAGGATTTTGATGGCTTCCTGTCTTACATTTAGGTCTTTCATCAATTTTGAGTTAATTTTTGTGTATGGTGTAAGAAAGTGGTCCAGGTTCATTTTTCTGCATGTCGCCGTCCACTTTTCCCAGCACCACTTGCTGAAGAGACTGTCTTTATTCCTTTGAATATTGTTTCCTGCTTTGTCTAGATTAGTTGGCCATACATTTGTGGGTCCATTTCTGGGTTCTCTATTATGTTCCATTGATCGTGGTTATTGTGCCAGTACCGTACTGTCTTGATGATTACAGCTTTGTAATATAGCTTGAAGCCCGGGATTGTGATGCCTCCAGCTTTGGTTTTCTTTTTCAAGGTTGCTTTGGCTATTCAGGGTCTTTTCTGGTTCCATACAAATGTTAGGATTATTTGTTCTGCTCTGTGAAGAATTCTGGTGCTATTTTGATAGGGATTGCATTGAATATGTGTATTGCTTTGGGAAGTATTGACACTTTAACAATATTTGTTCTTCCTATCCAGGAGCATGGAATATTTTTCCACTTTTTTGGTGTCTTCTTCAATTTCTTTCATAATCTTTCTATAGTTTTCAGTGCATAGATTTTTCACCTCTTGGTTAGATTTATTCCTAGGTATTTTATGGTTTTCGGTGCGATTGTTAATCTTTCTCTTAGCTGGTTTTGTGCATTGTTCTCTCCTGTTCCTTCTGAGCCACAGCCCAGAGCTGAGCACCACTGTTGCGTGGGGACGTGAGGGCCCCTCTGGACTCCCTTATTCACTCTTGGAGCTTTGGCCTCTGGAACATCCTGGGGCACAAACATGGGTCTGTGATTTATTAGGCATGCTGGTGCTCATTTCAGAGCATGGATGGTACTGTGTCTGGCTACACAAAAATGTAGAGTCCTGGAGGACTGGAGCTGTCACCTGGAGGAGGCCTCAGGCCAGAGACCCCAAGCTGGGGCTGAGAGCCTTCAGATTTCTGCTTGGCAAAGTGAGGTAAAAGGACTGGGGGACCGGGCTCAAGTAAGGTGATATGTGTTGGACCTCTCTGTCTTCTGAACCTGGAGGTGGCCTGAGCTGACTTCCTCCTTCCAGTTGGCACGTAGCAAGGCTACCTGTCACTTGGTACCCTGTGTCCCAGCCATCAGAGTAATCAACGGGAAAATCACGTCCATCCATGGCCCCTGCAGCGGCTCTGAGCTGAGGCCGTCCCCGCGGGGCTCACGTGGAAGCTCCCCTGATCACACCCGTCTGGAAACGCGTCCCCACCTGGGGCAGAATCTGTGCTGCTCATTCCAGGGGTCCTTGAACCAGGAACAGGTCTGGGGAGCAGTGTCCAGGGAGGCGCTGGGCAGCCTCCCCACTCCGCCATGAGAATCAGGGTGAAATGGGAAATATCAACCCCGCTGTTGCTGAGATCACAGAAGGACTCCGTTTTCATAAAGGTGGGGAGAGGAGGCAGAGGCCGCTCTTTACTGGGCTCTTTATCAGAGCAAAACACTGCGGAAGAGCCTCCCGTGAGGGACCATCACAGGCACCCAAAGGGAACAAAGTAACAAGTTCCCTAGGAGCAGAAGGCCCAGGGCACAGCTGTGTCGCCCTCTCGTGTTCCCAGGAGGCATGGCAGGAGTGTGAGGAGAGGCTGCTGTCTGGGAGGGGCTGGCAGGCGGGCTGTGTGTGCAGATGGGGGAGGAGACAACTCAGGACAGGGGAGCTTGCCTTGCTGTTCTGGTCACTGGGGCGGAGTGTGGGTGCCAGTCATTCTGCTGCGGGTGCAGCTGAGGGGCAGGCAGTGGGCTCTGAGCCAGTCTTGAAGGTGAGGGAGCCTGGAGGAATGACACCCCCTGGCACAGGGTGACATCTCACCGCACCCAGCTGGGCTGTAGATGGGTGTGGGCACCACAACAATCTAGGAAAGCGATGAAAGATCATATCCCATCCCCCTCAACCTGTGCTGAAATTGGTTATGTCCAGATACTACAAAATAAAACTAAAAAGTCTTCGATAATCTTTCTTTTTTTTGAAATTTTTTATGTATTCTTATTTTTTTATATGAAACTTATTGTCAAATTGGTTTCCATACAACACCCAGGGCTCATCCCAACAGGTGCCCTCCTCAATGCCCATCACCCCCCCCCCCATCAACCCTCAGTTCATTCAAAAAAATTTTTTTAACGTTTAATTATTTTTGAGACAGAGAGAGACAGAGCATGAACGGGGGAGGGTCAGAGAAAGAGGGAGACACAGAATCTGAAACAGGCTCCAGGCTCTGAGCTGTCAGCACAGAGCCCGACGCGGGGCTCAAACCCATGGACTGTGAGATCATGACCTGAGCCGAAGTCGGACGCTCAACTGACTGAGCCACCCAGGCGCCCCTCAAAATTTTTAAGAGTCTCTTATGGTTTGGCTCTCTCCCTCTCTAACTTTTTTTTTTCTTTCCCTCCCCCTTGGTCTTCTATTAAGTTTCTCAGGATCCACATAAGAGTGAAAACATATGGTATCTGTCTTTCTCTGCATGACTTATTTCACTTAGCATAACGCTCTCCAGTTCCATCCATGTTGCTACAAAAGGCCATATTTCATTCTTTCTCATTGCCACGTAGTACTCCATTGTGTATATAAACCACAATTTCTTTATCCATTCATCAGTTGATGGACATTTAGGCTCTTTCCATAATTTGGCTACTGTTGAGAGTGCTGCTATAAACATTGGGGTACAAGTGCCCCTATGCATCAGCACTCCTGTATCCCTTGGGTCAATTCCTAGAAGTGCTATTGCTGGGTCATAGGGTAGATCTATTTTTAATTTTCTGAGGAACCTCCACACTGTTTTCCAGAGCGGCTGCACCAGTCTGCCTTCCCACCAACAGTACAAAAGGGTTCTCATTTCTCCACATCCTCTCCAGCGTCTATAGTCTCCTAATTTGTTCATTTTAGCCACTCTGACTGGCGTAAGGTCTTATCTCAGTGTGGTTTTGATTTGTATTTCCCTGATGAGGAGTGACATTGAGCATCTTTTCATGTGTCTGTTGGCCATCTGGATGTCTTCTTTAGAGAAGTGTCTATTCATGTCTTCTAACCATTTCTTCACTGGATTATTTGTTTCTCAGGTGTGGAGTTTGATAAGTTCTTTGTAGATTTTGGATACTAACCCTTTATCTGATATGTCGTTTGCAAATATCTTCTCACATTCCATCAGTTGCCTTTTAGTTTTGCTTTGCAGTGCAGAAGCTTTTTATCTTCATGAGGTCCCAATAGTTCATTTTTGCTTTTAATTCCCTTGCCTTTGGAGATGTGTCAAGTAAGACATTGCTGCGGCTGAGGTCAGAGAGGTCTTTTCCTGCTTTCTCCTCTAGGGTTTTGATGGTTTCCTGTCTCACATTCAGGTCCTTTATCCATTTTGAGTTTGTTTTGTGAATGGTGTAAGAAAGTGGTCTCGTTTCATTCTTCTGCATGTTGCTGTCCGGTTCTCCCAGCACCATTTGTTAAAGAGACTGTCTTTGTTCCATTGGATATTCTTTCCTGCTTTGTCAAAGCCTCTACTACAAAGCTGTAATCATCAAGACAGCATGATTTTGGCACAAAAACAGACACATAGACCAATGGAATAGAATAGAGACTCCAGAATTGGACGCACAAAAGTATGGCCAACTAATCTTTGTCAATAATCTTTATCTTATTTAAAGTTTCTTAGGGGCGCCTGGGTGGCTCAGTTTACCGTCTGACTTTGGCTCAGGTCACGATCTTGCAGTTTGTGAGTTTGGGCCCCGCATCAGGCTTTCTGCTGTCAGCACAGAGCCCACTTCAGATCCTCTGTCTCCCTCTGTCTCTACCCCTCCCACCTTCTCAAAAATAAACACTAGCAAAAAATAAAGTATCTTACAGAAGGTGAAAGGCTCTTCAATTTATTTTATCAACTTGCAATAATATAATTATCATTTCATGTGAGTGACGGGCTAGAACGGTACAGGCAGGAAACTGTGCAATCTGATTTTGAGCATAGATGCCACCGTGAGAGAAAACAAAATAGAATGGGGTAGATTTTTAGGATATTGAATCTAGCAGCATAAAAAAAAATAGTCATCAAAAATAGGATTTATTCAAGGGTGCAAAGATAACTCAAAATCAGAAGACCTATTAAGGGGAACAGAATATCACCATCACAAAATATGCCTCTTTGGTATAAGGATTATTTGAAACTGATTACTTTCGAGAAAGCGCAAATGCAGGAGAAGCTGTGAAACGGGGGTTACCCGTCTGTAAGGGTACCATATTCGTAAAGGAAATTTCTGTTAGAAAGTGTACCTGTCCCAGGAAGGGAGATACATCCAGAGATCACCTTCATGTTTCACCTGAGAGACTTACCTGCATCACAAGTCAACCTTTGTTTCTTATATTTTTCTTCCTGTCACTTCCCCTTAAACCGTGACCCCCCCTCCTCTAGAAGCCCCAAACTCCCATCCCTTTTTTTTTCTCTCAAGATAGTATGTCAGTCTCAATCATCTGGCTGTCTTTCAAGTTTCATACCTTTGGGGGGCTCTATAAGTACATACATAATCAAATTTTCCCCCCTCGTTAATCTGTCCTATGTCAATTTAATTCTTGGAACAGCCATACAGCCCAGAAAAGAAAAAAGGGATACCCTCCCTCCCGCACACTATGGGCACAGCCAGCCAGGACGCAGGGGCAATGTGGACAACATGTTTGTCCCGCCTTTTTTTCCTTCAGCTACTGGAGGAATCAGGTTCTAAGGTTATAATGTTTACCTTTGGATGGTTATGAACCCGGTACTCATTAGGATGAAAATAAAATCGGTCAACATTTTCTCCCCCCAGAGTATAAGCCCTTCAATGCCACCATGGTTTTGAAACCCGAAATGCTTTATAAATCATGAAAAGGTTTCTGTGTGTTTCAGGTTTCAATGGAAAACATTCCCCTCTAAGCAGAAAAGAATGTCCTCTACACTCTTTTTCCAAATGACCGGGACACCCCTGACATGGGAGAATGAGTTGAGTCGTCAGAAGCTGTGACTGAACGCATTTCAAGACAACGGCCGGCCTTAGATGCTAAAAGCTATCCGCCTTTCCAGAAAGAGCGTTTGCCAAATGGGGAGGGTTGAGTCTAACTGGCAGGGAGTGAACATCCAGTGATGCTTGGGGGTACTTTTGTGGACTTTACATCGTCTGTGCTTACTCACTCAGGTGGCAATTACCACAGAATACAACAGAAAAAGAGACGTGCAAGCGGGTAATTATTTAATCTATATAGCAATTTAGATAATGTCCCTGAAAATGAAGTTTTCCGAATGTTCTGGATCTGTTTCATATGAAGAATTCTGAGTGTGTACCAAAGATGAGTGATAATTGTTCAAACAGAGAGTGAGGTTCTTTTTTTGTTTGTTTGTTTGTTTTTTTGTTTTTGTTTTTTTTGCAGGGTGGATGTGAAATTGTAGCCGGAAGTAGCAATATATGGGCCATTGTTCTAGTGAGGGTCACAGTTTCCATGATGCAATTTTTCAAAGTCTAGCCAATAAAGTTTAAGGTTACATAAGTCAGTAAGAATCTTTTTTTATGTAAACCTTGAGGATGGGTGTTTTCCAAGCGTTATATTTAGTATACTTCCCTCTTGGTATTCTTGGTATTTATCAGGTTCTATGCCCTGACTGCCTTTGGAAATGGACAAAACACTAATGGAAGGTGACCGTCATGCATGTGGTAAGCAGGGAAACTTCTCCAACCTTCTTAGGATACCTGCGTGGTCCAAAAATTAAACTGACAAAGACAGGCTAATAGGAGAAAAGGAGTCAAATTTTGCTAAGTTGTTACATGTACGTGGGAACCTTCCCAAGAGAACAAAGACCCGAAGTTACCAGAAGTTACCAGAGCAGGAAGTTTTTACACTTTTTAGACAAACAGTAGATTTGTGAAGATCTGACAAGACAAAGGGGTTTGTGGGTGGGGCGGGGGGAGTAGTAAATGGTGAAGAAGTAACTAGGAAGATAAGGATGATCTTAATGTGTTTCGTTTGTATAGATACCTTGGCCCCAAGTTTCTTACCTCTGGTGATAAGGATACTTCCTTCCTTCTGGCACAGGGGAGGTCCCTTTCACATGGGAGTTTTATGACCAGTTTCAGAGAGGAAGGGCAAGGAAAAACATCATCAGGTGTTCTGGGTGAACTTCCTGAGTGGCCCACACAGCAACAGATGTAAAAATTGTCTAAACATGAGCCACGGTGGCATTTCTCTGAAGTTTATATCAAGTTGTCCTGCTGTAACTGGAGTGTCTTCAGGAAAAGGGCAGTTTTTGTGCTGAATGATTCCACGTCAGGAGGATGGGAGAATAATTGGAAACATTAATTTGGGGAGTTGTAGCCAGATATCAGAAGAGGCTAAAAGGATTCAGGGTTAAGTCCAGTTTACAGGTAGATAACAAAACCTCAAAGCCAATGGACAAGGCTGAATCTATCACCCATATGGGTGTGCTATAGTTTTCTAGTAAGATACAATTATCCCTCTAGTGTCACCCCCATGTCTCTCAGAGATAATCAAAACAAGGTTTGCAAGTCTAGTCTCATTGAATATGGGTTGATTACTTATGTAAATGCAGCAAGAATAGTGGGGACCGTACAAGTTCTTTTTAATCTGCTTTGCTAGAACTTTTCATGAAATTAGATTTTTTTAATGCCTCTCAAGGCTAAGAAGCTAAGCCAAGGACTCATGATCAGATTTTGCATATGATACCTATAGATTTGGATCAGTTCCACTCTTCTTGAGGTCCCCAAGATATCCTGGGTTTCCTGGGCCTCCCAGGAAGTGACCTTCCTTAGTCAGATGGCCAGGCTTCCAGGAACACTGTAAGCAAGGTGCCAGCCCAGTTTTTTTTTTTTTTTTTTTTTTTAAGGGGCTTTTTTGGCTCCGTAAAGTCAACCTTAGTTTTTAAAGTTGTCTGGTCACATCTGATTCATGTCAAAAATGGCATTCCAGTCAAAGCCTTGGTAACATACCAATGTTTCAAATTGTGTCCTGTTATAAGGAGATAAATCAGGTTCTTATTGAACTTCTGCAAATAACTATATTGCCATGAAAATAAGAATACTCAGTAAGAATTCCCAAATTCTGGAGGGAAAAAAAGTAATTGTTTCATTTTCGTTCACAAAGGTAGACTTTACCAAATTGCTACAAGTCATAAAGAACTTAAGAGAAAAGAGAAAAACATGTCTTCTTAAATCTGGAAAATCAAAACATTAAGAAACTAGTGATATTTTTTTAAGGTTTATTTATTTTTGAGAGAGGGAGAGAGAGAGAGTGAGCAGGGGAGGGGCAGAGAGAGAGGGAGACACAGAATCCGAAGCAGGCTCCACGCTGACAGCAGTGAGTCCAACGCAGGGCTCGAACTCATGAACTGTGAGATCATGACCTGAGTCAAGATGGACGCTCAACTGGCTGAACCACCCAGGTAGCCCAAAACTAGTGATGTTTTAAAGCAAAAGTCATAATCACCCTCAGGAGTTTATTCAGCCCCACGCAATTAATTCTTGTTGATTTTGATCTTTTGTTAGTGGTTTTATGAACCCAGGTTTTTCACTAGAATTCTGGAATTTCTCACCCAGATCAGTGGTATGATCTTAAAGTTATCAGAAACCTCCCCTTGTCATGTTCCTTCCACGAATCTTTTGGAAAATGGAGCTTTTTTGCAAAAGCACCAGAGTAAAAGAATAATGGTCTGTAAAACACAAAAGCCTCAAAAATGGCCATGGTTAAAGATCCGATGAGAGTTCATCACAATGCAACAGACAAGGAGATTTCATTATTTCTGTGACACACAACATTTTAAGTTAACAACTAGAATTAATGACTGGTAACATTGTGCCAGGACAGATGTCAAGGGATGTCATACAGTTTCTAGAAAACTTATATTAACAATTTGTACCCATCCCAATATAACCTAAAGGGGTCAGACATCACATTATCAGACAATGTTTCCATGTAATTTAACATGTCAAATAAGCCTAATTACTTTCATATCTTTCTTTTTATAAGGAGAGAGAACAAATGCTTTGGAGTTTTTCCAGGAGCCCTCTAGAAAAGTCCAAGTTAGTTCAAGGTCAAAAAGACTTCCCCGGCAAGGAACAAGGAAATCGGTTTAGTTCATCAGATATTCTGCTTTTGGGGGACACTGTGCTGAAAGATCGTTATAACTATCTTTTTCTACTTCCTCCTCACCAGCGGGTGTTGGGGTGGGGAAGCTTAGGGCGGACGACTTGTTTCATCTTGTCGATGAAGCCCAGATATATGAAGCACTTGGTGACCTTTGTCTCTGTGGAGGTGATGTTTAGGCTGAGACAAGGAATAGTGTAGAGAGCAAGACGGAGTCACTCATGTCAAGCAGTGATGTAAAGAGCCAAAGAGCAGTAACTGAGAATAGGTATCGCTAAAACCAGAGTGTACTCGAGGTACAAGAACTGATAATCAGCAAGGCCAAGAGAGCCTGAAAGAACCCGGAACTAATAATCAGTAGAACCAGAAGACGTTTCTGAAGGATTAAGCTTTTCAAAGGCAGGGCTTTTAGAGACACCTGGGTGGCTCAGTCAGGTAAGCATCCGACTCTTGATTCCGGCTCAGGTCATGATCTTATGGATCGTGGCTCCGAGCCCCGCTCCGGGCTCCGAGCTGACAACGCAGAGCCTGCTTGGGATTCTCTCTCTCTCTCTCTCTCTCTCTCTCCTTCTCTATCTGCCCCTCACTTGCTCGTGCATGCTCTCTCTCAAAATGAATGAACATAATGAATTATTATTATTAATTAATAATTAATTAATTTTAAAAAGGGTGGACTTTGGCAGGAAACTGTCAGACTCCCCAGACCTCGACTCCATGTCTGACCGCATAAGAAGGGCAACTGCCCCCGAGGTTTCTGCCCGACTGCTGTCTGAACACTGGGATCTTCCACTCTTTGAACATAAGAAGCAGAGAACGCCAAGGGCTGGCCAGGACCAGACTAAGTCCACAGACCAATGGCGTGCTCACGGAAACGTTACCTTCCTCCCTTGTTGTTTATGGCCTGATGTATGACTTGTTTTGTCTCGTGCGACGTGTATGAAGCCAAGTTAAATGCCTCGCGGAACGTCATTGAGGTTGGAATGTTAACAACCTTGCTTTATGACTGAATAAAGCTGACATCGTGAAAAGACACAGCTGGTGTGTGCACCTTGCTCACGTGATTTTGACACCCTGAATCGTGAGCCACAGCATCTACCTACACAATGCTTCAAGTGAAGTAGGTTAAGTTGGCCCCTGTGACCAACAGAGTTATCCTGGAAATTGGGAGAGAGAGAAGCCCCCTTCCTGCCCATGGCTCAGCCTCTGCGGAGAGGGCAGCAGCGGTTCTGAAGGAGCTGACGTGAGAACCCCATGCCCAACCCCAGAAGAGGGAGCCAGAGAGAAATCTGGCCTTGTCCCAGGAAGCTGCGGGCCATGGGCGCAGGTTCGGCATCTTTCCAACTGTGCGCAGATTGCTGAGGACCGAGTGTAATTCACTGAAAGACCTTTCTGTGCTTCAGATGCAGATAAGAAATGAGTGTGTCCTGTTTCTCAGGTGCCAAACGTGCTGCCCCGGGTGCTGCCTCCTGGATCTGCCACCTCAGGGGCACAGGCAGGGCCTTAATGGGAGCAGCAAGAGCTGACCTCAGGGACCCTGGACCCACCTGCAGACAGGCCCAGAGGACTGTGCACACGGCATCCGTGCATGCCCTGTGCCTGCACTTGGCTTGAGAAGGAAGGTGGAAGTCCCCTGGTTAGATTCAAGAGCAGGGCGGCCAGGAGCAGGTGGGCTTTACCTTCATAGGTAGGAGCTGCTTCCCTAAGAAGTGGGAAGCATGGAACTGACCTCTAGACTTTCTGGCTGGGCAACCTTATCTTTGAGTAACATTCTTTTCCCCATCTGGGCTATAGGTTGGTCCCAGCTCCAGGGACTCAGTGGTGGAGTGACTGCAGTCATGGCCCCGGCCATACCTGCTTCCCTGTGTTCATGCCCTTTGCAGTATGACCCTCCTCCTCTTCCTATCCAGAGATGAAGTCCACTTGCCCACCCTCGTATCTTGCTGTGGCCAACAGAATGTGACAAAAGGACGGTGTGCCAGTTCTGAGTCTTGGCTTTCAGGGGCTTTGCAAACATCCACTTACTCTCTTGGATCCTGCAGTGGCCCTGTGAATGGGCCTGGGCCAGCCTGCTGCGGCAAGGAAGCATGTGGCCCAGTCACTTCCACTGACCCAGCTGATAGCTGTCAACCCTCAGGAGAGTCTCCTAACTGACCCGTGGTTGACTGTGGACACATGAGGAACCCAACTGAGCCCAGCCTAAATTGCTGACCCACAGGATTTCAAGCTAAATTAACGATTGCTGTTTTAAGCCACTGAATTTGGGGTGATTCGTTTCACAGGAGTGGGCAACTGACATAGGACCCCTGGAAATAAGGCAAAGCGGAGAGGCCTGCATGCTGGAAAGGCCTGGGCTCTGGGATGACGGGGCCAGCTGAGAGCCAAGAGCGAAGAGATGCCTGAAACCAGGAAGCCTTGCTGTTAGGTGTTACCCTGAGAAGCCTGGAGACCCCAGGACCCCGGGGGCAGAGCTGCAGGAGTGAAAAGGACCAGGGTCTTTGGTTACCATGGCAATAAGTGAGACTTTAATACTAAAGAGCTTTGTGCACGTACCCTTTCCAGATGCTGTCTTCCCCCAGGAGGCTGGCCTTTGTCATATCAGCGGGGTGGATCCCCCGGGAAATAAAATCCTGACTCATCAGCATTAGGTCACCAGGGAACTCAGCTAAGCGGAAAAGATTTCGGTTGGTTAGGCCAGTGATGGACCGTTCCGCTTTCTTGGTGGGGAAGAACGGTTTCTGATCATTTGGATGGCATGTGAGACATTGTTTCGGTTCTTCTGACTTGAAGATGACGTTCATTTTTATTTCTCGTCTGCCTGTGGCTTTGTTCTCTGCCTCGCCTCTCTCCTCTTGCTTGGCAGAGTCGTAGAAAGCCACGACCTCGCTGTCCTCGTCTTCCCTGGTCTTGTCTTTTGCCGTTGGGCCCAGGCCCCCTCCAGACAGAAACGAAGAGCCCCTGAGCCTCTCGATGTAGGGCAACAGCTGCTTATTCCGTAGGGCTCGAGCAAGCTGCATCCGTTCTACGTGCCTGACGACAGTGAGCTTCTCGCGCTGGGGCATTCTGAACTCCTCTGGGGGCACGATCACCTTGGCCGTCCATAGTTTTTTCAGGGGCCTGCAGGCGGCACAGGGACGGGGATGCTGTGTTCCGAACTCCAGTGCCCGCTTGTAGTCCGGAGACAGCGACTGGAGCTCCTTGAGCATTTCCCACTCCTCCTCTTGCTTGTGGGTCAGAAATCTCCTTGCCGCCGTGGTGTGTACACCACCCAGCCGCTGACAATGTGAAGGGGACTATCAAAAATCTCAACGGGGCAGCAGCAGGGGGTGCCCCCAGAAAGAATTGCCTGGTGGCCCCTGTCCCCACCTGCCGCTGAGTGTCTGGGCCCCTCTGCGGTGGGAGCTTTGGGGTCGGACAGGCCGGAGTTCAAATCCTGACTCTCCTTACCTACAAGCCAGCAGCCCTCACAGTGCTATTCCTAATCAGAACTTTGAAACAAGATAGTATTTGCAGTGCAAGTGTGGGAAGCCTCGAGCAGACTCAAGGCCACTGGGAACCTTGTATGTCCGTTGCTGGTGGGTTTTGAACCTCTGGCTCCACCCCTCCCAGCCTGGCTGCCTGGCTCCAGCGGGGCCTCCCTGCGAATCAGCTTCAGGACACTTACTAGGATCTCTTTTTCCAAGGGGGAGTATTTTCCGAGGGCGATGCGTGGATCTGATTTGTAGGATTTGGTCCATATCCTGAAAGGCAAAGAGTCAGGTGTAGGAGAACCCCAGGAAGGGTGTCACGACTTTTAGTTTTGGGGTCGGAAGCGTCACAAAGGGCGGCCCTGCCTTAGACAGGCGAGGGGCACGGTGACCGAGGTGGGGTCTTCCCCTTGGCTCGTTCTGGGAGGGGTGGGAAGGACAGGACCCGAAGCCCAGGCTCTGCTCACCCCAACAGTGAAGTAGAACTCAGGCCCCGCTGACAGCACAGGGGGGCTTTATCCCAAAAGGAATCGCTTGTGTTAGACATTCTGACTGGCGCTCCACTCATCCTCCACCTGCCCTCTGCAGCTTTCCTTTCTTGGGGCCTCTGTTTCCCAGTCTTCTGGAAGCCATTCTCCCATTCCCTGATCATACTCTGGCAATACGCGAGGATGGGAGGTGTTAATGCCTGGAGTTTCTTTCTAGGACATTTTAGCGGGAACCCAAGAGATAGTTACGAACTCTTCCTGCATCATAACTGGCCTACTTGGGGCCTATTGTGAGGTCTGAGTTTAGGTATCAGATGATGCCCTGGGGTGAAATGGACACACACGACCATGTGCCTGGAGGGGTGGAATCCAGGGGACCAGAGTGGGCAGAGCACGTGGCAGGGGGACATTCTAACCACGTCGCTGCTGCTCACAAGCCCACAAAGACTGCTCAGTGCCTTCAGGGTGAAGACTCAGCCTCTCTCAGGTCCTTGCTTGCCTCTGCAATCTTAATTCCTCAAGCTCCATCAAAGCGCTCGATCCATGGCCCTTGGAATGAGCTTCTCAGCTACTGTTCATGCCCCCCCCCCCCCGCCGCCCCTCTCCCCCATATCTCAGACAGCTCTCTCCTCCCTTGGCAACTTGCTTTCAGGGCCTGGCTCACCTGTGCCTCCCCTGAAGATTTCCTTGCGGGATAAATCACTCCTTTGTCCACGTTCTCACAGTCCTGGTGCCATGCTCCAGCACGTTATCACAAATTGACTTGGTTGTGCACTAAGTCTGTCTCTCCCTCTGCTCAAAAGGAAGTCCCAGAGGCATCTTATTCGTGTGCTGCTGTTGTTTAGCACGGGGCCTCATGTAGAGCAGACGCTCGGCTTGCCGACTCAGTAAGAAATTATCTTGGGTCAAAAGCATTCCTGGTGAGAATGCACATTAGCACAACCCCTACTAAAGGTAATTTGGCAACATAAACGTTCCGAATACATTTACCCTTTGACCCAGCAGTATGTGTATATAATAAAATATGCTCAAGGTTAGTCAACACAGCCTGCTTGGGACAACAAACCTAATGACAAACTCAGGGGTACCTGCGTGGCTCAGTCGGTTAAGCATCCGACTTTGGCTCAGATCATGATCTTGCGGTCCATGAGTTCGAGCTCCGCGTCGGGGCTCTGTGTTGACAGCTCAGAGCTGGGAGCTTGCTTCGGATTCTGTGCTCTGTCCCTCCCCTGCTCATGCTCTGTCTCTCTCTCTCTCTCTCAAAAATAAATAAAGATTTTTAAAAATTAAAAAAAAAAAAACCTAATGACAAACTCAAATGTCCATTAATAAGGATCGGTTAGGGGCGCCTGGGTGGCGCAGTCGGTTAAGCGTCCGACTTCAGCCAGGTCACGATCTCGCGGTCCGTGAGTTCGAGCCCCGCGTCAGGCTCTGGGCTGATGGCTCAGAGCCTGGAGCCTGTTTCCGATTCTGTCTCCCTCTCTCTCTGCCCCTCCCCCCGTTCATGCTCTGTCTCTCTCTGTCCCAAAAATAAATAAACATTGAAAAAAAAATTAAAAAAAATAAGGATCGGTTAGAGTTATGGCCAACCATACACTGGAATACTACGCGGGAGTAATAAAGATCAAGGAAGGAAGGTCTGTATTTATATGGAAATATCTCCAAGAAATATGGTTAAATGCAAAAAGCAACGTGCGAAAGTATGTAAGTTGTAGACTGCCTTTTAAGTTGGAAAGGAAAAAAAATAAGCATGTGCATTCATATTTGCATGAAGAAAATCTAGATTAATACACACAAAAAATTAATAAAAATGGTTACCTGAGGTGGGTATCCGGCAGATGAGGAAGTAGTGAAATGAGCCTTTTCATTGTGCACGTTATTCTGTCTTGAATTCAGAACCACGTGAGTGCATTACCCATTGAAAAAATGGAAAACAGAAGCTCATGGAAGAGTTGGTCTCTGACAAGCATCGGTCCTAAAACTTGCCTTTGCCTCCGCCAGGAAATTCGGAGTGGGGAGATTTAGAACGTGGGCTGGTGCTCATACCCATGGGCACCATCTAAGATACAGTGATGCTCCTCCTGTTCGCACAGGCAAGTTCAGTTACCTGGAGCTGCTCCAAACCCAGGAATCAGCAACGAGCGCCTCTAAGCAGTAATGCAAATACCTCCTGCAGTGCATTCAGTGACTCAGCCATTTGCTCCACACTAGCTGCGGATGAACAGTGGCTTTGCACAAGCCACACGACAACCTGACACCTTATACGCACTCAACAAATATTTGCGAAACAACCAATGAGTGATATATGCTGGAATATTACGTAGCTATCAAAAAGCAAGTCTTTGACAAAATTTCCAATAATGTACTTCTGATGCAATGTGATCTTTAAAAAAAAGCATGGGGGCGACTGGGTGGCTCAGTCGGTTGAGCGTCCGACTTCGGCTCAGGTCATGATCTCACAGTCTGTGAGTTCGAGCCCCGTATCGGGCTCTGTGCTGATGGCTCAGAGCCTGGAGCCTGCTTCCCATTCTGTGTCTCCCTCTCTCTCTGCCCCTTCCCTGCTCATGGTCTGTCTCTCTCTGTCTCAAAAATAAATAAAAACATTAAGAAAAAAATTTTTAAAAAAGCATAATACAAAATGTACATAGAATAGGATATGGCTACTATAAATGCACAAATAAACAAGAGGGAAAAGGACTAGCAGGAAATACGCAGAGACATCAGCAGGGGTTACTCTGGGCTGTGGGCTGATGGGGGATACACTAGGTCTGCCCCTGTGCCAGCAGCCTGGTCGGACAGGAAAGGGTACCACGGCCAGGATCCAGCTTCTCCAGACATCAGGACCCTGCCACTCTGCCTGGGAGGGTGTCGCCATGGCAACAGGTCTTGACACTGGGACACTGATTCTTCCTGCACTCAGTTCCACTAACTGGCTTTTAGTCCACTTCCTTCTCCCCACCCCCTCTCTCATTGCCATTCCCAAGCTTTTCTTTTCTTTCTTTTTTTTTTTTTTTTGAAGATATTTCTCCATGATCAGTTTTACATTAGGTTGCATTCCTGTTACCTTGGTACCTGCTTTTGTCTTGCTTTTTTGGTTTTATTATTTTTTTTAACATTTATTCATTTTTGAGAGACAGAGTATGAGCAGGGGAGGGGCAGGGAGAGAGGGAGACGCAGAATCGGAAGCAGGCTCCAGGCTCCGGGCGGTCAGCACAGAGCCCGACGTGGGGCTCGAACTCGCTAATTGCGAGATCGTGACCTGAGCCGAAGTCAGACGCTCAACCAACTGAGCCACCCAGGCACCCCTGTGCGTGTTTTTATTCAGTCATCAACCTCGTATGCTGGCTTGTTTTCCATGTTTCCTTTTCCATTGCCTATCATTTTAATCCTCTATCTTTTACTCTCATGTTTATTTTATGTCTTTGCCCCATAGCCTGTGCCTTTTACATACATCTCGTCTATTTTTACCTACTGTATTAGGGTTGTACAGAGAGAGAGAGATTTTAAGGAATTGGCTTACGGGATTAGGGAGGCTGGAAAGTCCAAAATCTGCAGAGTGGGCTGACAGGCTGGAGACTCAGGGAAGAGCACTTAATGCAGCTCAGACATGCTGGCAGGATTTCCTCTTGCTTGGGTAGGTCAGTCTTTCTTCTAGTCAGAGCTTCAACTGATTAGATGAGGCCCATCCATGTCATAAAGGGCAGTTTGCTTTACCCAAAATCCACTGATTTAAATGTTAATCTCATCCAGAAAACATCCTCACAGAAACATCCAGAATAATGGATCAGACCAAAATACAGTTGGGCCCAGCCAAGTTGCCGCATAAAATTAACCATCAAACCTACTTACATTTACCAGGTTTTTAAAGATGAGATTTGGGGGGCACCTGGGTGGCTCAGTCGGTTAAGCGTCCGACTTCAGCTCAGGTCACGATCTCGCGGTCTGTGAGTTCGAGCCCCGCATCAGGCTCTGGGCTGACGGCTCAGAGCCTGGAGCCTGCTTCCGATTCTGTGTGTCCCTCTCTCTCTGCCCCTCCCCCGTTCATGCTCTGTCTCTCTCTGTCTTAAAAATAAATAAACGTTAAAAAAAAAAAAAAGATGAGATTTGGGCGCCTGGGTGCCTCAGTCGGTTAAGCGCCCAAATTCGGCTCAGGTCATGATCTCGCAGTTTGTCAGTTCAAGCCCTGCGTCGGGCTCTGTGCTGACAGCCTGCTTCAGATTCTGTGTCTCCCTCTCTCTCTCTCTCTCTCTGCCCCTCCCCCACTGTGCTCTGTCTCTCAAAAATAAGCACTAAAAACAGATGAGTTTGAGTGGTTTTTAGAGCGTGTTAATAGGTTTTCCATTATTATGCATAATTATACCCATTTTTGAACCGTGTAGTAAAAGACTCATACAGTATGTATTCCCTTGCGTCTGCTCTTTTCCCTCAGCATTATGTTTTTCAGACTCTTACTGATATGTGTGACTTTAGCTCATTTTCGTTGTTGCTTAGCGTGATTTTGTTACGATTTATCAAGCCACCTTCTGCTTCTGATTTGGGGAGCAATCTCATACATGCCTTTTTGGGTTATGGGCATGCTTTTCTGTTGGGTGCAAATCTAGGGGTGCAAGGTGCTGGGTCCTGGGGTATGTGTAGCTTCCATTTCCTGGAAAATTCTCAGCTCCATTCCAAAGTTTCCACCATCATAGACTCCCAACAATAATCCCCCCTTGTCAACACCGGTGGGTATGCTGTGGTATCTCACAGTGGCTTTAATTTGCATTTTTCCAGGTGCAAATGATGCCGAACACCTTTTCTATTGGCCATTGAGCTTACCCTTTGTGAAATGTCTGTTCAAGTCTTTTGGCCATTTTTTCTAACAAGCTTTGGTTTTCTTGTTGGTATGTGGGACTTGGTTACGTATTCTTGACGCAAGCCCTACGTTGGTTCAATATGTGGCAAGTACCTGTTTCTACGTTGACTTGGCCTTCTCCTTTTTTTTCTTTTTAAGTATTTATTTATTGAAAGAGAGAGAGAGGGAGATGGAGAGGGAGGGAGCTCCAGCAGGCTCCACACTACACAGTGCACAGCCTGAACCCACAAACCGTGAGATCTTGACCTGAGCCAAAATCAAGAGTCAGACGCTTAACTCACTGAGCCACCCAGGCACCCCGGCCCTCTCCTTTCTCAAAGGTATTACTTGTGCTAGCTGCACTCCAACTTATCAGTCTTTCCCTGGTTGGTTAGTGCTTTCCATGCCTTGTTTAAGAAATCATTTCCTACCCCAGGGGGAAATGATGCTCTCCTAGATTATGTGGCTTGTATGTTCATAATCACATTCTCCTATATTCTCTAAACCTCGGGGCTTTTTCCTTTAACTTTCTTCCTACTCTCAGTTTTTTAGCTATAATGCTCAATTATTTCCCACCCTTTTTTTCTTTAAGTATATTTTCCAACCGAATTTTACATGGCTACCAAGAAGTCCGTGCCTGTGTACTCACTGAGCGCCCTCTCAAGAAACACACACAAAAACCTAGAGGACTTTCCTCCTCCTCCCCACATCCTTGCCAGCAGTCACCGTGTGGGCTTTGGCTCCCTCTGATGGATCTTGCCACCCATTGCAAGGTGGCTTTCCAAAGACCTTCAGCCATCTCCTCTCTCCAGCGCCGAGATTTTCTATGTAGATAGCCAGCCCCCTCATTTATGGGAATGGTGTTCCTTTTTAACAATGCATAGGATACAGTCTTTATATAAGCTGAGTGCTTTAAAATCATGGTTTTCTGATGAACTCTAGGCAGATCAGAGCCCTGGGAAGTTCTTCTCCGACGTCAATGTGCAAGTAAATCTCCTGGATATTTTGCTAAAATGCAATCTTATTTGGTAGATCTGGGGAGGGACTCAAAAATCTGCACCCCCCCCAACGAGTTCCCAGGTGACGCCAATGCTGCTGGTTTAAAGAGACACTTGGGGCGCCTGGGTGGCGCAGTCGGTTAAGCGTCCGACTTCAGCCAGGTCACGATCTCGCGGTCCGTGGGTTCGAGCCCCGCGTCAGGCTCTGGGCTGATGGCTCAGAGCCTGGAGCCTGTTTCCGATTCTGTGTCTCCCTCTCTCTCTGCCCCTCCCCTGTTCATGCTCTGTCTCTGTCTGTCCCAAAAAAATAAATAAACGTTGAAAAAAAAAATAAAGAGACACAAAGTAGTGACTCAACGTGGACCACTCAACATGAGGTGCTACTCAGAGTGTGGTCCATGAACCGGCAGCCATGCTATCACCCGGGAGCGTGTTAGAAATGCAGAATTTCAGGCGCTGCTCCAGATTTATTGAATCCCAGTCTGCATTTCAGCAAGTTCCCCCAGTGATTCACATGCACGGTTAAGTGAAAAAGGAAGCTGGTTGGCACCTGTGAGGAATCAGATGCTGTACAACCTCCACTCTGTCACTGGTGGGGTTCACCCAGAGGGCTTGTGGCCAGGGCTCTCACTGCTACACACCCTCCTGCTTCTAAAATCCAGCCCCCCGCTTCTCCAGTCTCCTTCTGGCATAAGGACTGGGGAGACGGTGGCTCAAGCAGAAATGTTACAAACAGTTTCTTAGGAATGGAGTCAGCTGTGGCCCTTTTGGAGGCTTTTTGGGAAGTCCACCCAGAATGGTGGAGCCAAAGGCTAAGGGGAAGACTGTTTCACCTTTAGACCTTTGGGAAATGGTTGGATCTCTGGAAACATGTCAGAAGCAGAGTTGCTGGGGCGCCTGGGTGGCTCAGTTGGTTAAGTGGCCGACTTCGGCTCAGGTCACGATCTCACAGTTTGTGGGTCTGAGCCCCACAGAGGGCTCTGTGCTGACAACTCAGAACCTGGAGCCTTCTTCAGATTCCGTGTCTCCCTCTCTCTCTGCCTCTTCCCCACTTATGCTCTGTCTCTCTCTGTCTCTCAAAAATGAATAAACATTAAAAAAATTTAAAAAAAAAGCAGAGTTGCTGATTCTTTGTCTGGAGGGCAACAGATTATTATCAGTAGAAGTTAAAGTCCCACACATGCACCCCCACATTTATAGCAGCACTATCGACAATAGCCAAAGTATGGAAAGAGCCCAAATGTCCATCGATGGATGAGTGGATAAAGAAGATGTGGTATATATATATAATGGAGTATTACTCGGCAATCAAAAAGAATGAAATCTTGCCATTTGCAGCTACGTGGATGGAACTGGAGGGTATTATGCTAAGTGAAATTAGTCAGTCAGAGAAAGACAAAAATCATAGGACTTCACTCATATGAGGACTTTAAGAAACAAGACAGATGAACATGAGGGGAAGGAAACAAAAATAATATAAAAACAGGGAGGGGGACAAAACAGAAGAGACTCATAAATATGGAGAACAAACAGAGGGTTACTGGAGGGAGTGTGGGAGGGGGGATGGGCTAAATAGGTAAGGGACATTAAGGAATCTACTCCTGAAATCACTGTTGCACTATATGCTAATTCCAATGTAAATTTAAAAAATAAAAAATTAAATTAAATTAAAAAAAAAAGTTAAAGTCCCAGAAGGGTGTTTTAATCCATCTTGAGAATCTAGGCCAAGGTTTTTTGTTGTTGTTGTTTTTAGTTTTCTCCACCAGAATTTCTGCTGAGTTCTTTGCAGACTCACCTAGGAGGATTCCCCATCTTTGATAGAATCTGTCCCATTGGAGGACAAGAGGATCAAACTGACACCAGGGTCCAAGAAGGGAGACCAGTGCTAACCCTTTAATAGAGACCGTTGTCCACACCACATTCTGGTTCTGAAAAGAGAGCTTGAGAATCCCCCTGTGGTTCCCTGTATTGCTATTAATACTCACCACAGGGCATGAGAAATTCTTTTCTGAAGTATAGGAAAGCCTGGGTTCTTGGCTCTGGAGAGGTCACATGGCAAGCATTCATCTTCAAGGAAATCTCAAGGGATGTTCATGCTAAGAACAAACAAATAGACTCCCAAAAAGATGGCTCTACAAGACAGAGATTTCTCTTTAAGAATGTGGCCAGTTGAGGTCATAGAAGTAAAGACCCTAATGCGTTGGTTAACTGTTCTGATGGGTTTTGATAAAATGTTCACGATAAAGATGTGCTCGAGTATAGTGGTCAAGAGTATGGTTGTGGGTATGCTAGAAATTTTAATAACTGGCTCCAGGGCGGGGGCGGTGGGGAGTTCCCAGATTTAACAAATAAAAATACAGGAAACCCATTAAATGTGAATTTCAGATATGTTCCGCCTACTTATACGAGAATTATTGGTTTCCAATTGAAAACTCAAATTTAACTAGGTGTCCTGTATATTATTTGGCAACCCTATCTCTGGGGAAAAAAATAAAAGCCTCGATATGAAGCATTTACCAATTTCCTTGGTGTTAAAACACCCACCATGGCTGATTTCAAGCTGCCAATGTGAAGTCACTGAATATGGAATTGAGAAGAGATCCCCAGATTTTGGTGCTCATTCTCATTATGTCTGTCAGGTTTCTGCCCTGGAAAGTAACTGCTTTAGCCAGGTTACTCTTTGGCAGGACATCGCTTTGTGCAACATGCACGTAAAACAGTCAATGCTCCTCCTTCCTTGAAGGGGAGCTGAGAGCACTGTGGGTTTGTAGAAGCAGAGCGGGTGTGGGGATGTGGTGGGGAAAAGGCCAGAAAAAGAGACAGCTACAATGGGAAGAGCCTGTTAGGCCACACTGAAAAGTTGGCACTTTTCCCTCAGACGAGTGAGACATGCATCACAACTTTCTCTGAAGGAGGTGGCTTACTCACCTGTTAATTTTTTTTTTTTTTTAAGTAGGCTCTACGCCCAGTGTGGGGCTTGAACTCACAACCCAGAGATCAAGAGTCACACGCTCTATTGACTGAGCCAGCCAGGCACCCCAAAACAGTTTAATTTTTTAAAAACAACTTTATTGAGGTAAACTTTACTTACTATGGGGGCACTTGGGTGGCTCAGTCGGTTGGGCGTCCGACTTTGGCTCAGATCATGATCTCCCAGTCTGTGAGTTCAAGCCCTGCGTCGGGCCCTGTGCTGACAGCTCAGAGCCTGGATCCTGCTTTGGATTCTGTGTCTCCCTCTCTCTCTGCCCCTCCCCCGCTCATGCTCTGCCTCTCTTTGTTTCAAAAATAAATAAAAACATTAAAAAACACCCAAACAAAGGTGTTTGGGAAACACCCAAACAAAGCTTTGCTCATCAGGGGCGCCTGGGAGGGCTCAGTCGGTTAAGCGTCTGACTTCGGCTGAGGTCACGATCTCGCGGTTTCTGAGTTCGAGCCCTGCGTCGGGCTCTGTGCTGACAGCTCAGAGCCTGGAGCCTGCTTTGGATTCTGTGTTTCCCTCTCTCTCTCTGCCCCTCCCCTGCTCATGCTCTGTCTCTCAAAAGTGAATAAACATTAACAATTTTTTTTTAAACTTTACTTACTATGAAATTCACCTGTTTTTGATACCATACTTCAATGATTTGTAGTATCTTTACTGAGTTGTGTGCAGCTCTCTCTACAATTCAGTTTTGGAATGTTTCTAACATCCTAAAAAGATCCCTTGTGCCCATTTACAGTTAATCTCCTGGCAAGTACCAGGAGACTCTAGTTAACGAGTCTCCTTTCTGTCTCTATAGATTTGCCTTCAAGTGTTCTTATTTTAAATCAGCTCCTTCCTTTCTAGCTTTAAATGACCCTCTCTTCCTTGGCACTCTGCTGTGGAGTGAGTGGGCATTTTGTTGTTCCTTTGTCACAGCAGAGGCACCACTGGGTCCATGCTCATGAACCCTGCCCTCTTCTTATGAAGCCAGAAGCTTGCAGCTTCCTGAGCTCGTAGCTGGGATAATGGCTGGGCTCTCTTGGCTTAATGGCTTCCCCAAAGAGTAGAGCTGGAGATCTGCTTAATTTTCCATAGGCTGACACAGAAATGACTTTGCACTTCTGAGATTCTATCAGATTATAGAGGGAGGGTGTTAGCTGTGGTTTCCCTTATCTCTAAATAACAACTTCCTGTGTTAGTCTGGCATGAAAATGGCGCCAGGCAAACCCAACTGTGATTCTGCTGGGCCCGCTACAACCAGACAAAGCAGGAGACAGGGGATTGGCAAATTTCCCATATTTGGAACGTTCCTTCCTGCCTGTCGGTCCCTGTGACATCTGAACACAAACAAAACAGGAGAAAAGACCCTTCCCCCTGAAGCCATCTCAAGTTAAGATAGAAGGGTTGTGGTGTCACTTGCCCTCCCCTGATGGGGAAGATTAGGCAGGGTTTGGATTCCATTCTTGTCTCGTTGTGCCCCGTCCCCCCCGACCTCTGATTCAGCTCTGTTCCCTATCTGGGCTGCTACAAGCCCCATCTGAGAAGTAAACCACCAAAAAGAATGTGGGAGGTAGAGAACTGGCCATCTCTGGGAGGCACACCCGGAAGCTTCAGTGGACAAGAGAAGCAGGTTGAAGGCATTTTCCAAGCAGGATACGTCTCTGCTTGGCTGCCGAGGGATATGCCAGGGAGGGCTGGTCACACACATGCCCCTCCTACAGTGGAACAAAGGCAGGACTGAGATTTGCCAACAGGAGAAAGAAAGTAAAATCTGCCATTGCCCCATGAAAGTTTCCTTCAAAGAGACATTTGAAAGTTGTTTTTGACTTAAGAGAAGGGCAAGGGTCCAGCAGGCCTGGGATATTAGACGATGAAGGTGGGACAAACTATCAGCTCCTCTCAATGCAAACATCACTACCATCCTTTCCTGGCAGGACTTTGTCCTGTGTTCTTTGTCCCTGTGGCTCAAGATGGTGGGTGGTATCTAAAAATAGGTCTGTCATGTAGACAAAACTCGGATGGCATCTTTCAAGGCGGCACACACAAAAATGTGACACGGCAGAGAAATGGCAAATAGAAACAGGCATTTAAAAAAGTATACATGCCCATGGGGCGCCAGTAGGTTAAGCTCCGGAATTCGGCTCAGGTCATGATCTCACAGTTCGTGGGTTCGAGCCCCGCGTCGGGGTCTGTGCTGACAGCTCAGAGCCTGCTTCAGATTCTGTGTCTCCCTCTCTCTCTGCCCCGCCCCTGCTCACGCTCTCTCTTTCAAAAATAAATAAACATTAAAAAAATTTTTTTAAAGTATACACTCACCCATCAGGCACATAATTTATGTGAATTCAGATTTTGACACTCAGTGAAAAGAGATAACAACAACAGTCATTTAAATGGCACAAGGGGCGCCTGGGTGGCTCAGTCGGTTAAGCGTCCGACTTCAGCTCAGGTCATGATCTCACAGTTCACGAGCTGGAGCCCCGTATCCAGCTCTCCACTGACCATGCAGAGCCTTCTTCGGATCCTCTCTCCCCCTCTCTGCACACCCCCCTGCAAAATAAATAAACATTAAATTAAGAAATAATAATAAATGCACAAAAATTCCACCTGGGTCTGTGATCCACTTCAAGTTAATTTTGGATGTGGTGGGTAAGGGTTGAGCTATTTTTGTTATTTGCACTTTGGTGTTTGTTTTAGCACCAGGTTTTGAATTACCTTGGTGCCTTTGCCAAAATTCCAATGGCTGTGTGTGCAAGAATCTATTTGGGGACTTTATTCCATTGATCTATACGTCTTGTTTACATCCATATCGCACGGCCGTGACTATTTAGCTCTAAATAAAGTCTTTTTCAGAAATGCTTTGGCTATTCTAGGCCCTTTGCTTTTCTGTATTCACTTTAAAATCAAATTGTCAATTTTACAAAAGGCCTGCAGGAATTTTCTTAATGTATTGCATTGAGACTATAGATCACTTTAAGGAAGAATTGATACCTTAATAATACTGAGTTGTCCAATTGGTGAGCATGGTGTGTCTCTCCATTTTAGACCTTTAATTTCTTTCAGCAGCGTTTTACGGTTTGTAATGTGTAGTTCTTGTATGTGTTATGTTAAACTTACCATTATGAATTTTATGGGCTCTCAATGCTATTTTAATTGGTAACTGTTTTTCATTTTCCAATTATTATTGCTAGTAAATATATATACAATTGATTTTTTTTTTAATTTCCCTTATTTCTTGGGGCGCCCAGGTGGCTCAGGTGGTTGAGTATCTGATTCTTGACTTTGGCTCAGGTCATGACCCCGGGGTGGTGGGATCCAGCCCCGTGCTGGGCTCTGCGCTGAGCATGAAGCCTGCTTGGGATTCTCAGTCTCTCTCTCTCACTCTCTCTCCTTCTGCCCCTCTCCCTTTTTCACTCTCTTTCTCTAAATCTAAAAAAAAAAAAAAAAAAAAAAAGAATAGACATAGAAGGACACAGAAAAGACTATTCTCTATATGCCAAGAAAAATATATAGATGGTGTTCTCCAAACTTTCACAATTTGTACAAATTTTTGTCTTGGGAGGGTTAGTAAATTCCTTCCCAGATATTTAAAAGATCAGCTATAGTTTAAAGGGTATCAGGATTAGGCAAATTAAAGCAATATAGGTTTTTTTCAAGTACATGGAAAAACCGAACAGTAACTTTACCTACTCTGCGTTTCTAGCTAGACTTGAAATATTTCATGTACAAGTTTTGGTTCAGATTCCACGCACAGAAAAGTAGCACTAATCACTGCACTTTCGCGGCTCCTGGGGCCATAGCTCCTCGTTTGTTCTGCAACGTCGGTTGATCTGATTCTGCAATACTTCCGAGAGAGCTTCTGCAACTCCAAGGGGTCTTTTTAATTCTTGATTTTTGAATAAATCTTAAAACACTCAAATACCAGTATCGTAAAGTGATATGGAACGTGTTTGCCAAATCTGAATGGAGTCAGGGAAGACAGAAGTCAATCTGAGGGTGAGCCAATGTAAATTGCCAGAAGGACACTTGGGATATAGACTTTTGTCCTTGTCTACCAAGACTTGCTACATTATGCTTCAGAATAAAGCGCTCTTGTAATTCCTCAAGATCCATACATATTTCTCTCTAACGTCTAATTAAAATATAGTATTCCAGGAAGTGAGAACAAAAGATAATCTGTTTTACAGACTAAACCCAAAGACACAAACCAGTTTTTTAAAACAAATAAATAAAGGTGATTAACTCTAAGTGCAAATAAGGAAGACAAACATTTTAGTCCCCTAACTAGAGGCTGTTCACGCTGGCAGCAGGAACTCTGTGCTGCTGATGGGACCAAGACTCTTGACAAGTGAGCTCAGAGCCCTGGTCACACCAACAGTGATCTATACAAATGACACACAGCGAGGAAGTAGGAAGAGGAAGAGCCCACCCAGGCATTTTCATTTTGAGAAGAGGTATATCGCCTCTCGGTGAAGGGGTTTGTCCTGGATTCCAGTCTCAGCTCTGCCATTCCAGATCTGTGGGAGCTTAGCCAAGGTCAAAGCGATGCAGCAGGAAATTAATGAATGGGGAGACTGTACTGGAATCAAATTACAGGGAAGAGAGACGCCCAAAAGCAAGAACAACTCCCACCACCTCCCTCGCACAGAAGTCGCAAATGAGAGAGATTTTGCATTTAGAAGGTCTTGGCTTCCAGGAGGTTCCATGTGTGAATCTGCAAAAGGCAGAAGGTGCCTTTCACCGGGTAACCTGTGTGAAGGGCAGGCCACAGCTCCAGGTCATGGGCCGCTAGCACTGTCCCTCCCAACAGGACCCACTGCTGCCAGGACACGGGCTCTCTGGGCCCTCCTACTCATTCTCCCTCCGGAGGTCTATTTACAGAGCGGTTGCAGACAAAGAAGCCAGTGTACTGCAGGAAAGTTTCAATGATTTGCCCAAGGTCACACTATTTATAAATAGAAAAAGCCAAACAAAACCAAAAACCACCAATCCCAATGTAATCTGAGGTTAGATTCCCCAGGAAATGGTGTGGTGACTGAACAATGCAAATCGGTCTGATAAGGAGATGGAAACTCAATATGGGGTGGGGAAATTCACACAGGAAAACACGGAGCAACAAGGCTTAGCGGTGCCCACTGTCACCACCCTCAAATAACAGGTTTGGTCTGAAATGAGAATGCCACCAAAGTTAACAATAAAATGTAATATTCACTGAACATTTGTTATGAGCAGGCACCAGTCTATGAGGTATCCATGCCTGAACTCATTTGAATATACATATATATTCAAATTAATATTAACAAAAGTTCTAGAAGGCATCTGCTTCCAAAACAAACCAGATTAACTGCCTTAATAATCTGATGTGATAGGCAGGTGACATTAGAAATATCGGAGCCCCAGCACCGGGCACATCACGGGGTGCTGATCAGACTTAGTGCTGTGTTTATACTTTATGTTGAGGAGGTCTGAGTTGAGGAAAGAGGCTGGGGCTCCACGTAGTTATAGGGGGCACTCAGGGGCTCACTGACCACCAGTAAGAAAGACCTGTAATTTTTTACAATTGTGCAACCACAGCCACCTGTACTGGTTGAATACCAGCACTCCTGGCAAGTGTCAATCCTGAATCACCTTCAGTTTTTCAGGAAACTTTAGCAGGTATCACCTTTATCTTGTGGTGGAATCTCCCATATGTTTCATAAAATGTGGAGAGTACCCCTCCCCAGCAACTATCTCTTCCTACCTGGAAATGTGATGTGTTCTTTATCGGGAAGCATGCCTGCTGCATGCTTTTCTTGGGTTTGCAATTGTCTGTACGAAACCCTGTCCTTTTCCACAAACTGAGGAGTTTAAGAGTGTTTTTGAGGGGCGCCTGGGTGGCGCAGTCGGTTAAGCGTCCGACTTCAGCCAGGTCACGATCTCGCGGTCCGTGAGTTCGAGCCTCGCGTCAGGCTCTGGGCTGATGGCTCGGAGCCTGGAGCCTGTTTCCGATTCTGTGTCTCCCTCTCTCTCTGCCCCTCCCCCGTTCATGCTCTGTCTCTCTCTGTCCCAAAAATAAAAAAAAAAATAAAAAAAAAGAGTGTTTTTGAGGACTTGGGCTGCCCTTCATATCATGAGAGGATAATGTAGAGAGCTGTCTCTCTCTGAACTTCCCCTGTAGACCCCTTGCCCCAACTGGGACTCACCTGGGGCGGAGTTGTGTTCTTTGGAGAAGGCCAAACCCAATTGAGCATACATAAAAAGATCTTGTGAGTTACGATATGCAAACATGAAACCACCTTATCTTAAAACCCTAGTTGGCAAAGCATTTCCTACAGGTACTAGAACTCCATGGGGTAAGAAGGAGGGAGTTACAGTATATCTTATTTGGGATCTAACCCCAAGGAGAGTGTATTTTCATGATCTTTCAACTGTGTGCGTTGGAACAGAGTCCTGGGAAGAGACCTGAGTGGCCATCGCTGAAAAACTCAAAATGGCAGGCTGAGCACAACTTGGTTGTGCCATGCTTTGCTTGCTCTTTGTTCAAGAGTCCATTGGTTCTATAAATGGGAAATCAATTGCTAATATTTTTAATAGTGGTATTCAAAACAAAAATGGCAGCCTGTGGAACTTTCCAGAGGCTGCTGGGTTCACCATGTACTGCTGCTCTGTATCTCCCACCCTTTCAGTCACAAGCAAGGCTGGAGGTTCTCATAGCTGTATGGCCTCAGCCACAAGCACCCATCGTGGTCCCCCCGAGGCAGCGACCACCACGACCGTCACCCTCGTCTCAGCTCCATCTCCTTGGTCGACTGTGGTCTTCTCAGCAGCAGGCACTGTTGTGTCCATCGTCTTTGCTGTCCTGCATCCCACTGTGGGTGGACAATGGAGGCATCAGGCACTCTTTCAACATGTCCGATGTGGTGTGAAGGAAGTGGACACATTTGTCCAGGGAGGTCCACTATTTGTGAAGCATGAAGGACAATAGAGGAGAGCATTGAGAGCAGCAACGTCAAGGGACACAAGTCAATGCTGAAGCAGTTGAGTGCACTCATGACCTAGATGATCCCAAGAAAGCCAAACACGTCTCGGGAGGAGGGATGAGGGGATGGGATGGCAGAAATGGGGATGAAGAATCTAGAACACAGTGGTGAGGAGGCGCATGACTCAGAGCTCTCTGTTGTGCCTTTGACGGCTTTCTCTCTGGAACTGAGGATTTTGAGTTTGCGATCGTGTGTGCCGACTTTGCTGATGGAGAGAAAGACCTCAGCCTTGCCTGTGGTGGCTGAATACCCAGTTAGTGCCACAGGTTACGGGCTGGATTGTGTCTCCCCAAATTCACACGTTGACGTCCTAACCCCCTAGTACCTCAGAATGTGACCTTTCTTGGAGATAGGATCTTCATAGAGGTCATTGGGTCACAATAAGGTTATGAGGGCGGGTCCTAACCCAACACGAGCAGTGTCCTTATGAAAAGGGGAAATTTGGAGACAGACAGGCACACAGGGAAAACACCAAGTGAGGCTGAAGGCAGAGATGGAGGTTGTGCTTCTACGTGCCAAGGAACACCAAAAATTGTCAGCAAGCCACCAACATCTAGGGGAGAGGCGTAGAATGGATTCTTCCTTGCAGTCTTCAGGAAAAAAACAACCCGCCAACAGCTTAATCTCAGATGTCTGGCCTACAGAAGGGTGAGGCACTAGATGTCTGAAGTTTAAACCCCTCTGTTACGGAAACCCTAACAAACTGATAACAGCATGAAAATTCCAGAAGGAAGTGCCCAGGTAAAACCCACGTTCTAGAGGGAAACTGTTGACCTTGACAAATGAGCGTGCTTGTCTCTATCGACCTCTGTTAGATAAGCCCTCAGTGTCGCATAAGAGCCTGCAGAAGGTGGGTTAAAAAGAATCCAAGAGTTGAGGAGGGAGCAGTTTGAGGGGGTGAAAGAGAACGCAAAGCTTGAGCAGCAATTGTCCCTCCCCTAGACTTACAGACCTGAAGTTGAACTAATCCCAGATATCAGAATAGAATGCTCACATGCCTTAAAGACAGAGTCCTCGCCCGTCTCGTGTGACTCTCCGGGGGGCACAGAGACAGAGAACCTAAGAAGCAGCCTGACCTCCCTTCCCCCTTCCCACACTTCATTCTCTCACCGGCTCACCACCGGCCTGACAGTCCTTTCTCTGAGTCTCAGTCTCAAATGGACACAAGACAATTTGCTCTGCTTACTCACAGAACCACTAGAAGAATCACGGTGACATGAACCAGAAACTGAGCGATAAACAAGAACCAGACAAACAGCCGGAGGTTCATGACCAGATGTCACTGTATTCTCCTAGCAAATGCCATTTTCAAACTCACTTTGATACTTTTAGTCAATTTTCCTGCTTCCAACACTGCTCTTGATATTGATTTGTTTTTCCTACTCTTATTTTTATTTTCTCCCAGCTTCCTCACTCCATTTGTTTATTTGTTTGAATTTTATCTTTTTAGATTGTATGCATTTTTATAACTGCCTTGAACTCTTCTTCTGGAAGGAGGTGACACACACACGAATAAATACTAGCCCCAGCGCCTTCAGGTTAAAGATGTGTTCTCCGTGTCCAAATATGTTAGCCCTGACCAGTCTCTGGGGTGCATATTTTTAAAAATTTTTTGTATGTTTATTTTTGAAAGAGAGACACACAGAGCATGAGTGGGAGAGGGGTAGAGAGAGAGGGAGACACAGAATCCGAAGCAGGCTCCAGGCTCTGAGCTGTCAGCACAAAGCCGGTCGTGGGTCTTGAACTCATGAACCATGAGATCATGACCTGAGCCAAAGTTGGATGCTTACCCAACTGAGCCACCCAGGTTCCCTTAGGCGCATATATTTTTTTTTTAATGTTTACTTATTTTTGAGAGAGAGAGAGAGAGCATGAGCAGGGGAGGAGCAGAGAGAAAAGGAGAGAGAGGATCTGAAGCAGGTTCTGCATTGTCAGCATAGAGCCCGACATTGGGCTCGAACTCACGAATCCTGAGATCATGAACTGAGCCAAAGTTGGACGCTTAACCAACTGAGCCACCAGGTGCCCTGGGGTGCATATTGTCTTCCAGATGCAGGCTGCAGCTTGTGCTGACGCAGCCAAACAAATCCAAGATCACTGGATGAAAATCTTGTCCACACCTCTAGCTAGTGCTGTGACCTTCCACAAACGCACTTCATTTTTAAGATAAGCCTTAACTGAGTCTTACTGATCCAGGCACCACGGAGACAGTAACGAACAGGCGATCCGTAACATGGGTGATATACCACGTCTACCTCCCCCGTGGGCTGGGAAGGTTGAGTGGCATGCACATAAAACAAGGCTCAGCGTGAGGACAGAGGGAGCATTCGGCACATGTCAGCTGTTCCAAGTGAGCCCCTCAGGAGGCTCGGGCCTCCTCAGGCAACTGGAGACTCAGGAACCAAGAGGCTGGCCATTCCCGTAGGATTTCATCCATGATCTCTGCCTCTCCCTGGGTCTAACTTTCTGAAAGTTCGGTGATATTTGCAAGGTGGGCACAAACTTAGTGGGGTAAATATGGCTTTGGTCTGAAATAGGAACCAACTGAACACCTATGAAACACAGGAAGTCTCAATTTCTTCAACTGTCCGCATAATGCAACCTGGCTGCATTTTATTCCAAGGAGAGAATTTATTGCTTTTGTACACGGTGAACACAACATAATAGGAGTTTCTGTTAATTCTTGCCACTTTTCAAGGAGCAGCTCTTCCGCCGGTGACCCTTCCCCCTTCCCCACGTCAGTGATGAATGCACCTCGCTCCTTGGAGCCCCAGCCCCAGCCCTAGCCAAGACAGGTGGAGAAGACCCACGAGGCCCAGGGAGAAGCCAGAGTGAGATGAGGGGTGGGGGGGCAGCTGCCCAGGATCCAGTGCAGGGCAGAGGGTGGGGCAGGGGCCATTTGGAGACAACCTGCTGATCTGAGACAGCCTTAGGCTTCAAATGCTTCCAAATGCATCTGGTTTAGCCACATATAGGAAATGATGCCAGTTGCCAACAATAAAAGGTGAGTGGAATAAACTATGGGGTATTCTCTGAATGAAATCTTAACACAGCTATTCAGAACCATGTTTTCAAAACTAGAAATTTCTCATGGTACAATGGGAGGGTTTTTTTTTAAGCAATGTACGAAACCGTACCTCCATATATAGGGTGTGAACACAAAACTGGTGACGTTTGTTGTGTTTAATAAAAACAGCACAACAAAAGGCTCATTATACACCCTAAAAAGCTTTAGGGGTGAATATTCTAACACACTGACAATGTGTAGCTCAGTGGGGTGATTTTATTTTCTTCTGCAAGCTTTCAGGTACTTTACACACTTTTCCTTTAGAGAACATGTGTTAACCTTCTTTGTGCTAACAAATGAAAGTTATAACACACATATCAGCTTTTGACTGAATTCAACCCTGATTCAGTTCCACAACCTTACACAAACTGCTGAACACAAGGTCCGGGTTTAGTCCTGGAGAAGTTCTCCAGTGTCATATACTTGGATGGCTTCCTGAATCAGGCAGGTGCAACATTGTTATCCCTCTTCTACAGAAGGAGCAACTAATAAGTGAGATTAAGGCACTGGCTCAAGGTCATATGGGTCATTAGTAGCAGAAGGGCAGATTAGAACTCAGATATTCTTATTGTGCGAATCCTATTATGTCAGTACTCCCCAAAGTTTTGAAACCTAGAATTTATATTCTCCCTGGGATAATGCAGTATCTAAAAGGAGCAAATTGGAAGACTTTCGTTATCTCATTTGAATTTGTCATTTTTGTGTATATCCTGTCGTTGTCAATATTGCAAAGAACACTGGAGCTCTGCCCTTCCAGGCCATGGAGGCCTCTTGGGGCCTTAGTCTTCCTTGCCCCATGTCATGTCCTGATCCGCGACCTGACCAGGCCCCGTGGATGCCTGTAGAGCCCTGGCACCAGGGAGGTCCAGAATCAATCTGCCTGGATGCATGGTCTCCCCCCAGGCAGAGAAGGCCAATCATCTGCCCCATCCAGCTGTCCCTGATCACATGTTAGCTTCTCAACCAAGCCTCCCCTGACCATCCTGCTTTCATTGGCTCCCTCCTCTCCCCCAATGCTGCCTCTCCCTGCCCTGATTTATTGTTCCCCAAAGAGCTTACCCAATGACCCAACCTTAGTTGGTCAGCATCGTCCGTCTTGCCCTAGAACCTGGGGTTCACAACACAGGGGGTGTTGTCTGTTTTGTTGGCTGATGGGGTCTGGTTACAGCTCAGTAGCTAGGTGCCCCGTAGGTATTTATTAGAAGGAAGAAGGAAAGGGGCAAAGAAGGGAAGGAGAAAGGAAGGGGAGGGGAAGAGGGAAAGAGGGGAGGTGGGGTAGGATATTCCCCGTTTCCAACGCAGTAAATAGCCGCACGCCTTCCTGCTCACTTGAAGATGGCTGTCCTCTTAGAGCCACTTCTAGACACTGTGGAGCCTTGCCCTGGCCCTGAGGGTGTATTCTCCCCTCACTTCTCTGAGCTGGTGCTTTTCCAGATTCATCAAGTTCTGAGGAACCAGGCCCACCCAGCACGTGACAGCACAGAGGCCACGTGGGCCTGCAGAGCCCCGGGCAGAGGGCCACTGCGGCCCCCCAGAGAGTTTCTGAAGGGAAGATTCCAGGCCCTCCACAGCGGCTTGGTTGCAACCAGATCGCAAGTGATCAGACGACTCATCACAGTATGTGAATACGCGGTGTGGCGGATAGCCACCTCTGGTAAACTTTTTAAAAATTGCCCCACCTCTGAGGTATAAATGACATACAACAGTGTGTAAGTGTAAGGTGTGCAATGTGATGATTTGATACACGTATGCATTATGAAATGATTACCACAATAAGTTTGTTAACATGTGCATCGCCTCGCACACCTACCTTTTATGTGTCTGTGTGTGGTGAGGACGTTGAAGATCTCTTCTCCTAGCAACTCTCAAGTACGGTCCTGTGAGCTCTGGTCTCCATGCTGTATGTTGGATTCCCAGAACTGACTCTCCTTACAAGCGGGAGTTTCTCCTCACAAACTTTTTGCTTTGTCCAATTTATCCAAATCTCTCAATTCACGGTTGGAATGTCAAAAACTCAGGTCAGTTTGTTATTTGTAAACGCAATTGCTCAACGCTTATTGTAATACAGATAGTTCAGATCTCTTCCACATGTATCAGGTCAAGTAGTTTTATATCACCTGCATGGGTGGGGCACCTGGGTGGCTCCAGTCGGTTGAGCGTCCGACTTCGGCTCAGGTCCTGATCTCGCGGTTCATGAGTTCGAGCCCCGCGTCGGGCTCTGTGCTGACAGCTCGGAGCCTGGAGCCTGCTTCCGATTCTGTGTCTCCTCTTCTCTCTGCCCCTCCCCTGATCATGCTCTGTCTCTCTCTGTCTCTCCGTAATAAATAAACGTTAAAAAAAAATTTATATCAACTGCATGGGTAGGGAGGGCAATGGTTCTTAATAACAATTAGAAACAGCTACCGTTTGTGTGCTAGGCCTTCTACTGGTGTTCTCCATACACATTCTTGATTATTTACAACGACCCTTCGAGGTACATGTTGTTATTTCTATGTGAGAGAACAGAGGTGCAGAGAGCTGAACAGTAACGGCTGGGGTGGGGGGCGTTGGGCTGCAATCAGACCTGGACTCTGGTGTCTCAGCATTACTCCGTTTCGCCAGCAGGATGGTTTCCAGGTGGAAGATCCGCCTATTTCACTTTACGATGAGACAATGTCGTGAAGTACTCACCTACCGTCTCTCACACACCTCACTTTGCCTTCTACGCAGGGCAGTGGCACTAGAAAGGAAAAACATGTTACTGACTTTTTCTTCGAGATGTAAGATAAGAAATATTTGGAGGAAGACCCATCGGGGTAAAAGCCCTCTGAAGTGTTAAGAGTACAGAAGTGAGGGGCGCCTGGGTGGCGCAGTCGGTTAAGCGTCCGACATCAGCCAGGTCACGATCTCGCGGTCCGTGAGTTCAAGCCCCGCGTCGGGCTCTGGGCTGATGGCTCAGAGCCTGGAGCCTGTTTCCAATTCTGTGTCTCCCTCTCTCTCTGCCCCTCCCCCGTTCATGCTCTGTCTCTCTCTGTCCCAAAAATAAATAAACGTTGAAAAAAAAAAAAAAGAGTACAGAAGTGAAAAAGGAGGTTGATGCTGATGGGTCCCTGATGCCCATGGGATGAGACTCCCCAGACAATTTGGGAGATTTTAGGGGCTGGGAGAGTAGGGACTTCTGTCTCTCCCACCATCTGGAAACTTGGGTGGCAGGACCCGTGTTGAAGTTCCCCCACTGGGAAGATCCTCTTGATAAGAGGAGAGAGAGCTGCGTGGTTAGCCAAAGGCAAAGAGGGTTGAGGTGGCTCTGAAATGGTTCACATCCCTGTAGAAGTTAGAAGAGGGAGAGAGAACACAGTATGAGTGAAGGAGCTGGGTCGTGGTCATGGTCATGATGGGAGACTGGGGAGAACAGTGAGGACCCTACAACCTGGGACCAGATAGGACATGGACATCGTATTGACCACAACTGTGGAGGGACACAATAGATGCTGATATGGATAAAGGCCAACATCCAGGAACCAAGGATGCCCCACTGGAGGCCTGACCTGAGGTAGGTCTCCAGGGACTTAGAAAGAGGGAAGGAAAAACGCTAGACTTACTAAAAATAAACCTGAAATGGCAGAGCTTATTTGAACTTAGTTTAACTAAATTCTATAGTTTACCTTAGATAGAATGGGGGTTCCAAAGAGAGGTGGGTTGTGGGAGAACAAACAGAGATTCACTTTTGGCCTGGGAAGTATTATACCAGCTCCGGTTACTATCATTTCTGTAACACACACTCTCTCTCTACACCTCTGCTTTTCCCTGCCTTGCTAAATTTGACTAAATTTATTCTATGGTTTAATGGTATTGAGACTGTCAGAAAAACTCAGTCTCTGTTATGAGGACTTCTATTGAGAAAGAGTAATCTTGCTTGTAAAATGTACAAATTTCCTATATACACCTAATTTTGTCAAATCCTCCCAATCGCCCTCTAAAGTAAGCAGGACAGATAGTATTATCTCACTTTTTAAGATGAGGGAAAGAAGGCTCAGTGAAGCTAGGTGCATTACCTGAAATCACAATGGAGGGAACAAGGCTCAGAGCAGAGAATTCTTTGTGATTATGGGGCAATTTGCTACCACAAGCCAATGATCTAAGTTGAGGAAAAGTATCCATTAGGGAAACAATCATTTGAAAAGCATCAGATGTCAGTGAGTCCTTCAAAGTCCAATTCAACAAATATTTAAATACAAGGCATCATCTAAGTATATTATAAGTAAGCAATGTTATCAATAGGACTATAAATGCTATAGAGAAGCCCTTCCCTCAAAGAGTTTATAAGCTAATGGAGAAATAAGACTAGAACTCCAATAGCTAAAAGCATGGCAGAATGTATTGAGTGTTATAACAGGGGTACCACGCAGGTTCTATAGGAATCAGAGAACATACTTGGGGAATCAGAAAAATAAGAGGAGAGGAGAGGCAGGTGTGGGCATTGAAGAATGAGTAGATGTCAGCAGCTTCTTCCTCTAGGAAGCGCTCACACTAAGGGAAATGATGCCTTTAGTGAAATCTAGGGCTCCTGGTGGCCTTTCTCTCCCCCTAAGGAGCTAGAGGGTCCCACCTGCCTAGCCAGGTACCAGCACACAATTTGTCCCTTCTCTCTGACGTCACCTTCCGACTACTCCATGGAAGGCTTCTAACAAGCACTCTTACCCTTTCCCAGTAGCAAATATTACACAAAATGCCAAAGCAAATGAGCTGTCCCCTGCTCTGAATGCCTGCCAAGCCCAGCCTGAATACAGCATCAGGTTGCACAGGCCCCGCCCCCACAGGGGACCCTGGAGAGCATATAAAGTGGGGAAACCCATGTATCCCTGTAGCTGGAAGCCTTCCCGCCATGGGCTGCCCAGGCCTCCTCCTTTGGCTGCTGCTCTCCCACGCGACTATTCTACATAAAGCAGGTACCACAGCTGACATCCCAGCACCATTTTGCTTATGCCTTGTTCCAAGCTTCAAAGGGAAAGATGAATGTTTGCACATAGTCCACCAGCTCACTCTTGGAAAGCTTGAGATTAAATCCAGACGAATAGAGTTTTTACTGTGTTTAATGCAACCCAACCACTGACGAGGTGTTGCTCGGATAATCACCGAATGCCTGATCATGATCAATTTAGGGGAGCTGGGTCAAATATTTTCCGTGAGACTTATTATCTGAGAACAAGGCATTAGCCAGTTTATTGCTCTTTCAAAACATGGCTCTGTTTTTAGGATTGTGGAGAGAGATGGCTAAAGAATGAACATTTGGCTGTAGGATATTAAATAAGAGTTTTGAAAATGCTCTTTGGCTTAGATATCGATATTTAGCACTAGAGGTATTGACCCACTGACATGATTTCTTCACTGTTGCTGAACAGAGTTGTAAAATGCACAGTAAGAGAATATCTTAGCCTGAAATATTTGGCATATCATACAATTATCTAGACTTGATTCATGAAGTCTTTTAATCTGAAAATCCATACCTTTCCATTAAAAAAGGTATCAGTTTGATAGTTTAGTCTTCATCTGTAGACCTTTTAAGGAAATCTTAATTTAATTTGAAACTAAACTAACTGAAATATCTACACAATTTCAATTATTTCTGTCATTATTTTGTCGCTTCAGAGAAAACTGGTAAAGTCTTTTGTTACATAGCTTTCCCACTTATACTGACAAATGAAAATTTGGAAATACTCTTAGCCAACAGATAGTTTGACTATAATTTTTATTAGCAATCAAGAAAAACTTAACTCACCAACCACAGAACAATGTTCAGTTACAAATTTATACTCAAACTCTTTCATTCTGTAATTGTATAGATATGCTTATGTCAGCTACTCAAACATATTAAACATATGCTTTATTAAAACATAGTAAGGTGTTAAGAAGGGTTTAAATGACTTCTTGAATCTTTTGGGGTCTGCCCCTTGTTTCTCATCTGTACGTCCAATGAGATATGAGCTTGGGAATAAGGCTTTAGCTCCAGAAATGTCTGCATAAAGCTGGTCCTAACTCCACACCTTCTGGCCATGTGGGCCTGGGCAAGTGTTTTCATCTCTGCATGCTGCTGTTTCCTTTCACATAACAGAGGATAATTCATTGGATTGTTGGGAGATTTAATGAAATCATGTTTGTACAGTACTTGGAAGAGTACCTTAGGCATAGAAAATGCTCATTCAATGTCAGCTGTTATTATACATGTTGTAAATTTCCAACTGTGTATTTTTAAATGAGAAGAAATGAAAATACAGTTATCAGATTCAGATTATAACATCTTATCATGATGTTTCCATTCCCCAAGAAACCAAGATATTTTTCAATACTTCAGTAGGAGTTTTCAAGTAATAGACTTAATATTTTTAACGTGTGTAACAGGGAAGTTCTCTTCTTCCAGCCTATCAATACTATGGAGATGGGTACTCTGGAGATTTATGAATTATACTGAATGTATGTAGGAAATTGATGCGGCTTTCTGAAACATAACATTTTGGAGATTTCCAAGAGAATTCAAAATTCAAATTTTGTCGTGTTTGTTCCCATTGTGGCAGAGATGCTGCTGAGTGGATGCTGAAAGCCACCAGTAGCAAATGGGCTTTAGGCGTGGTTGAAAGTGACCCCTGGAACAATCTGGAGGGAATCGTAATGAGCCCTGCCCCAGGCTCTATTTGAAATGTACTGCTACTCTTGCAAAGTGAAAATGGCCTTATGACTTCATCTGTTTGGAATTAGGTTTTCAAAGGATTTGGGACAGATGTGAGGGGAGAAAATGGAGACAAACTTCAGTCCGGGATAAATGAGTTTCATGATTTCTGGGAAATGGGGGAAGGGGGGAAGCTTAGCGATTCTCCTAGGACTACACAGTGATAACTACCTGATAATATGTTGGAGACAGCATGTTCCTGATAACAAAGGCCAACCTCAATTCTGGACTCACCCCCTCTTCTCATCACACTGAAAAACTGAGTCCCAGTGAAGAAAATCAGAGAAAATAAGGGCTATTTATCACATTGTTGATCCAGTTACACCAATATTCAACTCTCTTCTTCCTCTGCCTTATCCTGCTTTCCTTAAAAAATGTAAAATTACTGGCAAATCCCAGCACTATTTGCCCACCAAAGGCACACTGTGTAAGACCTATGGACCTATTTTCTTTGCATAGTTCCTGGCCCAATAGAGGGCCCTTTATAAATAGTCTGAATCAGAGAGTGAAAAATCAAGGAGCAGGAATATCACACCATTGACTGATGAATGCTTACTGGATCCTCTCAAAATAAAGACAATAAGATCATAGGGTTATGTCTCCTGATTGCTTAAATCTAAGGATATTTGAAAGGCTCAGTAGATCTTACAGACGTGATTTTCTTCTTTTTTTTTTTAAATACAATTTATTTTCAAATTGGCTAACATATAGCATATACAGTGTGCTCTTGGTTTTGGGGGTAGATTCCCGTGATTCATCACTTACATACAACACCCACTGCTCATCCCAACATGATTTTCAAATATCATTTATCACTAGGCCATTTTCTCCCTGACCCTTTGGCTCCTCCTTTTCTTTGCCCCCTTCTGCAATCCTTTTGTCCAGACTTCATACTGCCACCTCCCCTGCCCCCGAGATGAGTGTGTTACCTCACAGTTTCTAGGGGAGTGTTTCAGAGCTTCCAGGAGTGTGTGGATTAGGGATACAGTCTGGCCCGTTGGCTTTGTTAGTCTCCTCATGCTGATTGCACAAGAGCCTTACAGACAATGAGGCCAGTGAGACCTCCTGGGAATGAGCACCCAGAAATGCAGCCACAGTTCAGTGAGGTCTCCTGGGCATCAGCAGGGATTTGGGGAAACTGCGGGCCACTGGAGCTCAGCTGATATTAGGGCAACTCACACGGAAAATGTGAGGACAAAGGACAGTTTGTTGACAACCAAAGAAAGGAAGACTATTGCTAAAACTGTGGTTGTTCCCTGGTGTTGAATTTATCTGATCAACACAATCCAAGTTCAATAGTTAAAATAGTCTCTGAAACCACATTCTGATCAAGTTACCATCCGTTCAGCTGTGGTGCTGGGCCTGCAGGCCGGACACCCCGACCACAACCTTCTCTCCTGCCCTCACACCTCAGCCCCTGCATCACATGGTCTTGCTCTGCCTTTCCCAGGCCCCCGAGCTCCAACCCCAGCACCATAGTGGGTGGGCGACCCGCGATGTCCCATCTCAGCAGAGCCCCACAGCCACCAGGGCTGCCCTGTTGTCTGGGGTCAGACCCTCAGCAGATATCACATCACCTGATGCTGCTCGCAGGTCTTACGGCTCTGAGGACCAGCCTCCCCTCCCCCACACACATGTGCTCACACACATGCTCTTTCTCTCACACACACTCTTGTGCACACACTCTCACACATACTGATACACACTCACACACTCGCACACTCTTGTGCACAAAGTCTCTCACACATACTTACACACAACCCACTCTCATGCACACAACTTTTACACAAACACACATACTCTCTAGCACAAACTCACACACATGCACACAAAGCCTCACACACACACAAATGCACTCTCGCACATATACACACTCAACACCCTCTCATGCACACAGACTCACGTACACTCACACACAAACACGCTCACACACGCACACTCTCATACACATGAGCTCTCTCACACAGTCATGCACACTGATACACACATGTGCACCCACAACCTCTCACTCTCAGGACCAGCCTATTCCCCCCACTCTTCCTTCCTTGTTTCCAGCCCAAAGGACACCTGTCCACCCACATGCCCTGTCCCCAAGTGCCCTGCCCCCGCTCACAAAGGCATCCACTATGTCCCTACTCTAGTGTTAAGTCTTCCTGTCATCGGGGCTCCTTATGTCACCCATACTCCCCTATACACTTGGGCAATACTGATGAAGCCAGCTGGGAGACCAACCTTGAGAAACATCATCCAACATTTTATTTCCCCCCTTCTGTGTGCCTGGAGCTGCCATCACAGGCCAAGCACACGGCATCTTTTGGCTTCTTCCCTGCAGTCGTCTGCACCCCAGTTCCCTCCCTACCTTCAATTTGCACTCATTTCCAGCTCTGCCTGTGCTGGGCTGTCTGTCATGTCCCTTCTCTGAGCAAGAACCCCAAATGGCACCTCCACTGTCACGGGAAAAGCCTAGGCCTCTCTTCCTAGCATCCCTAAAAAAAATCTTTCCTGTCAATTCATCTTTATAACTCTTCCTCCAGCACAGAGCTGCTGTTGTAGTCCAGATGGCCCCCTTACCAAGGCCTCCAAGAAACGGGCCCATTCCTATTTATTTATCCATTTCCTCTAAATGTAGCCCACCCATTCTTCAAGGCCTATCTGATACCCACAGCATTAATTCATTTTTCCTGTCATTTACTGAGTGCCCGGCAGATTCCAGGCACTGTGCAGGGAACATTGTCCCTTCCATTCAGATCTTTCAGTCTGACTGGGGGGACAAGACGTGAACAGGTAGCCTGAGCCAGTAAATATCCAACGAGCTGTTGAGACACTATCACTTGCCATTGGATTCCCAGTGCTCAGCACATAGTGGGTGCTCAGTGATGTTCTTTGAACTTGAATGAACTGAACATAAAGACTTCAGGCTCCCACTTGTGGGGGGCAGGGGAAACTACAAAAGTTTCCAATGGGGAATTGGTCTTGCCTGGGTGCCTAAGATACCATGTTGCATAGCCAAGGGGTTATGACATCCCAGGAATTTTAAGAACTCAAGAAAAGCCCACAGAGTCATGGGAAAGTCTGAAGCTTCCTTCTGGGAGAGGAAAGCCAGCTGCCCATGGGAGAGGAGCCTGTGACTCTGATGAAGGAGGGTTTTGAAATTCACCTCAAGAACTTGGGCCTTTAGACAATAGATGATGAAGAGCCATAGTAGGCAGGGGGATGACATCCACAGTGGTTTTTCAGCTGAGTGGTCAGGCGACGTGCACTAAAGTGAGGAAAGGTTGAGTTAGAGAAGGTTGATTTAAAAAAAAAAAAGAAAAGACAAGACAAGAAAAGGTCATGGTAGTCCACACACGAAGTAAACAAAACAAACAAACCTAGTTTAGGGTGGCCCTGGTCCCAGTGGATTTGGACGACAGCTGTAGAGATTTTACTCAAGGGGCCTGAGCAGCACACATCACAGGGCTTCTCGGATAATCTAATGAGCTGATGGCTGTGAGCCTGCTTGGAAGAGTGTAGAACTGGGTATGTAGGCATCAGAATTGTTGTTCATGGGCAGAAATGGGCAGAAATGGCGTCGTAAGTGGAAGAGTTCAGCCACATGTTGGGAGGATGTGGGAGGTATGGGAGGATAAAAAAAAGGAGCAGGAGCGAGTGGCCAAATGTTCAGACTCTGGAACCAAATCCCAGGATGGCCTCTTATGAGCTGTGGGGTCTGGGAAAGTTACTTGTCTTCCCTGTGCCTTGACTTCCTGATCTGTTAAAATATGAATGGAAACGACAATAGAGGCTTTTCCGGTCAAGTAAATTGTTGCAAGTCAGTTCGATCCGTGATAGGCCCACAGAAGGTGCAGAATAAAGGTCAGCTATTATTATTAACAACGCCAACTTAGTTGACTTCTAGAAGCCTCCCCTCTACCCAGAGGGACCTCTCCTCCATCTTGCAGCCCAGATCATGCATATAGTCGCTGGATTACATCCTGTCTGGTCTAGTGTTCAATCTGTGTACTGGGCATAGATTTATTTTTCCAGCCACAAATACCAGGCTCTGGGTGTCTCTGCTAGGTCCCCAGGGCCTTATCCAATGACAAGGAACATCAGGCTCTCCCAACAGCGCCAGGTGTAAATGGACTATTGCAAATCTACTCAACAGCTTCATGGCCCATGTTCTTGGAGGATTTGTCTACTAAGCATGGCTCCACTTTATAATGGCTGAAAGAAGGTGCGAGCTGAAAGGTACAGAGGTTCACAGTGCAAAATCTACCACAGGGGTTGCTTTGGAGGATATCACTTATTTGTTTTCTCAAAGACAATGCTTAGATCAAAGTTATCACACCTAGCCAGAAAGACTTGGGAACCAGGAAATAAAGGACGGCTGTGGGCAGCCATTGAGAGGCACACAAACATCTCATCCCTCAGGAAAGCTAACTTTTTTTTTTAATGTTTATTTATTTTGAGAGAGAGAGAGAGACAGAAAGAGAGAGAGAGAGCATGCACGCAACAGGGGCAGGGGCAGAGGGGAAGAGAGAGAATCCCAAGCAGGCTCTGCACTGTTAGTGTGGAGCCCAATTTGGGGCTCGATCTCACAAACCATGAGATCACAACCTGAGCTGAAATCAAGAGTTGGTTGCTTAACCGACTGAGATACCGAGACGCCCTGAGCAAAGCTATCTTTAAACAACAAATCCAAACAGGTAAAATTAATTACCTAGTATTCATTAAATAACCTTCCAAAGGTAAAAACAGTAATGAAAAAACAGAAAAACAAATAAAAGACAAACAAGGGGAATTTGTTTTAAAAAGACAAATTCAGGAGATACTGGAAAATACCACATTAAAACCAGAAAAGCATTTACGTGTATTTGAATTTACGTGTAAACTATAGTTTAATTTAAAGAAAATGTTTCAAGATCGGCTCTAGATTGCCGAAGGTGCCTGATAAAATATACTGGCTGAAAATAGTAGGAATAACCAGTATAAACATTTATCTGATTAAAAGGAAGTTATAACATTCACTATGCCTCAAAGCAAGACTTTAAGGGAAAGTGATTCCAGAACATGGGTTCTCAAACCTGGCGGCACAACAGAATCATTTGGATTACACATTCAGACTCTCAGATTCTCTCTGCTGAGCCTGAGTCAGTGGGCTTGGAGGGGGGCCGTGGAAGCCACTGTCTGGGGCTGGGCCCTGTTGGGTAGCCGCACTGGGGAGGACACTTTCTCTCCCTCTGTTCTGAACACCCGGCTTCTGGGGTACCTGGGTGGTTCAGCTGGTTAAGCGTCTGACTTCAGCTCAGGTCGTGATCTCACGGTTTGTGCGTTCGAGCCCCGCGTGGGGCTCTGTGCTGACAGCTCAGAGCCTGGAGCCTGCTTCGGCTTCTGGGTCTCCCTCACTCTCTGCCCCTCCCCCACTCACGCTCTGTCTCTCACTCTCTCTCAAAAAGAAATAAACGCTTAAAAAGAATTTTTTAAAAAATGAACACCCGGCTTCTAACATGGCCATACGTCTCAGTTTGCTCCAGGAGGGATGTCAGAGGACCCAGGGAAAGGCTGTGGAAGGCACATTCTAAGAGAAGCACCGTGCAAGGCTCACCCGGGAAGCAGCCGGATGGTGAGTCGGAGCCTGACCATCCCCTTGGGCTGGAGGAGGTGGAGCTGAGGGCAGAGTCACCTGCAGGCACCTGAGGCGGCACCTGCAGGGCTGAGGATGTGGAGAAGCTGTGAACGCCCCTTGGCGTGGATGAGTCCTTCACCTTTGGAAATAAAGACACCCGTTTTCATTTCTATTTAACAAGACCGGGATCCTTATCTAATTTCCTGGTTCTTACACATGAAGGGCTGACTTAAGGGCCCCTATGTCAGGTGCTCTTAAGTGTTGGGGGACATGGTAATCACCTGGGTGCTCCAGGGAGCCTGGGACTTTGGAAGGAGGACTCTGCCAGTCTCTTAGGCAACGTGTCCCTGGGCCCAGCACCTTGGCGGGAGGGAGAGGCTGAGAAGAGTCCGGTTAGCACATTATTATAGAAATCTGACTTCAGGGAAATTTAAAAACACTTTTTAAGTATAGTTTTAAACGACTGTTCTCAACTGGGATGCCTTTCTCCCGAAGACTGGCTCCCTGTGCAGCTCGTGGAAGGTTCTGGCAGGTGTTCTGGCCGCGTCGAGGTGTACTTCGAAGGCGTGTGGTGCACGGTGTGTGACGACCTTTGGGACAAGAAGGAAGCACAGGCAGTGTGCCGGCAGCTGGGCTGCGGGTCAGCCGTGTCCGCCCCCGGAGAGGCCCACTTCGGCCAGGGCTCCGGCCCTATCCTTCTGGACGACGTGCAGTGTTCTGGGACCGAGGCCTACCTGGGACAGTGCTCCCACGCCGGCTGGTTCACCCACAACTGTGGGCATGGGGAAGATGCTGGTGTCACCTGCTCGGGTAAATGTCTTGCTCGCTTCTCTGGGACTTGAGTTTCCTTTCCCCCTCCCCAGTTGTGTCCTCAGTTTCTCCCCAGCACAGCTGGACACCCCAAATCTAACCCCCGTCTGCTTGTGTCCGTTCGAGAAGCCAAAGGTCATCATATCGCAAAGAATGCTAGGCTTGAAGCAAAAAGGCTTCGTCCGGTCCCAGGATGGGCTACATTACGGTAGGTCCTGGTGCAAAATGACAATGTGGGTCTCCTCTTTCAGAAATTATTAAGAATTTCAAGACCTGTGAAAGCAGAGCATTAGAGCTCTGAGCGGGGGCCCTGAGTGAGGCAGGAGCATCTGGCCTCCCTGACTGATGCGCCCCCCCCCACCTCCTCTTCCTCTTCATGTGGCTTTTTGTACATTAGTTCACTTTTTTTAAATTTGTTTTTAATTGTTTTTCATGTCTATGTATGTTGAGACAGAGGCAGACAGACAGAGCATGGGCAGGGGAAGGGCAGAGAGAGGGAGACACAGAATCCCAAGCAGGTTCCAGGCTCCGAGCTGTCAGCATAGAGCCCGACGCAGGGCTCAAACCCACAAACCGTGAGATCATGACCTGAGCTGAAGTCGGACGCTCAATGTATTGAGCCACCCAGGCGCCCCATAGTTCACTTTTATCGAACACAATGGAAATAATAATGATAGCAACCAAAACAATGGCTTTCCTCCCTCTCTCCTCCCTCTCTCCCTGCTGTGAGGGAAGACACCTGATCATTATTATCCTTAACATGTCATTTCATAGCCAACGATGCTGTGCCTGATATTTCTGCTTGTTGAGGACATCCACCTCCTAGAGACCAAGTAGCTATGTGTCCAATAAACCATCTCTGGCTGATGGGGCAACTTCTGGAGTCAGAAGCCAGAGGCAGCCTCCTCCTTGATCCTCAGCTGCTGGCTACGGCAGAGTCAGAGGAGATCTGACGCAGATCATTCCTCCCAAATCTGACACGCCAGGAAGCAGGATCTAACATTATCAGCTAGCCAAGAGCCAAGCACTCATTCATTCAGAAAATATTATTGAGGAAGGCTTGGAGATCCAGCAGTGAAAGTGAACACAATGTCCCTGTCCCATTGGATTGACTTCTAAACTATTTCACATGCCAGCTTCTGCCACAAAGCAGCAGACTCGCCTCTCTTGGTGATGGCGGGGACCAGAGCCTGCCCTGCTGGGACCTTTCCCACTGCAGGTGGCTCTATCTCGAGAGCTGACTAAAGGGCTGAAGGAGAGTTTCGGTCCATTAAATCACATTCCCAAGCCCTCTCACTGGCTTGCAGGGGAAAGGCGGCCCCAGCCCCCCTGACTTCCTGACTGCCTGGAACCCACCTGTGGTTGAACCATTCCAGATGCTTTTCAAATTGCTTCCTGTGAGTCCCCAGGACAGATGGGATTGGGCAGAAGTCATCTTTGCCTTACCTGGGTGCTCCAGGCAGCCTGGGACTTTGGAAGGAGGACACGGCCAGTCTCAGGTCGCACGTCCTTTGGTCCAGCACCTTGGCGGGAAGGAGAGGCTAATAGTCCAGTTAACACATTATTATAAAAATCTGACTTCAGGGAAATTTAAAAACACTTTTTAAGTATAGTTTTAAACCGTTGTTCTCAAATGGGGATGATTTTGTCCCCCAGGGGACATTTGTCAATGTCTGGAGACACTTTTTTTTTTTAATTTTTTAATGTTTTATTTGTTTTTGAGACAGAGAGAGACAGAGCATGAGCAGGGGAGGGGCAGAGAGAGAGGGAGACACAGAATCCAAAGCAAGCTCCAGGCACAGAGCCCGACGCGGGGCTCAAACTCATGAACCGCGAGATCATGACCTGAGCCAAAGTCGGACACTCAACTGACTGAGCCACCCAGGTGCCCCAAGAGACACTTTTGATTGTCACAACTAGGGGGTGCTGCTAGCATCTTAGAAGTCAGGGACTAAACGTCCTGCAACGCACAGGACAGCCTTCCACCCCAAAGAATTTTCCAGCCCAAAATATCAATAGTGCTGAGTTTAAGAAACTCTGCTTTTGGGGCGTCTGGCTGGCTCAGTCGGTAGAGCATGTGACTCCTGATCTCAGGGTTTTGAGTTTGAGCCGCACATTAGGTAAAATAAAATAATAAAGTAAAATAAAATAAAATAAAATCTTCAAGGGGCACCTAGGTGGCTCAGTTTATGCTTAACTCAGTCAGTTAAGCATCCGACTTCAGCTCAAGTCATGATCTCACGGTTCGCGGGTTTGAGCCCCATGTCGGCTCTGTGCTGACAGCTCAGAGCCTGGAGCCTGCTTTGGATTCTGTGTCTCCCTCTCTCTCTGCCCCTCCCCCACCCATGCTCTGTCTCTCTCTGTCAAAAATAAACATTAAAAAAAATTTTTAATAAAATCTTCAAAAAAAAAAGAAAGAAAGAAACCTTGTTTTGGAATTAAGCATGTGCAGTTGACTTTGCTCGTTTTAACAAGTGTGTGCTAATTAATAATTGATAGTTAATCAATTAATAATTGTTTTACTAATGAAAACAAAGTTGGCTGTAGCTTCTTCCTCAAGTATCAACCTTAGTCCAGCTTTCTTCCGATAATTTCCTCTAATTGTCCTATCTACTGATTACAGTTGACTACGTTTACTGTCATTTGGGGGCAGAGAAAACCTAAAATCTTTCAGATATGATATTTCACTATAATCTTAGCATGCCATGTATTCCAAGTCTGGGCATACTGAGTCACTCGATAGAGGCTGCCTCGAAGTGGGAATCCCATCGGGTCATGGAGCAATTTCCAGCTTTCCAAGGCCTTCTGTCTGTTATCACATCCCATCCTTACACAATTCAAAGTTCAATAAAACAGCCTTGTTTTATTCATAAATAAGTAAACTGAGCTTCAGCGACAAGGTTAAGTCAAGGTCAAGTAACTTGACCAAAGTCACATGGCAAATATCCACGCTTCTGGACCTCACCTCTGGTACCCTGTCCCCTCCACCAAATATGCCTTTCCTGCCGGAAAAGCACCCTGAATCTTGACAAAATTTGCAAATGTTCAAAGTTTTCTTGCTGCCCTGTGAGCCGCCCTACCCTTTCCTCATAATTTAGGCTCCCCACCCACCCATGTACCCCAAGCCCTGGCACCTTCCCCAGATACACGGTACTCCTTGAGTAGAGCTGCCCTAAGTTATTGAAACCAAAGCCTCCAGACCCGCCTTCCCTGATTATCAAAACTGAATGTCAACTGGGGAAATGAACAATTAACGATACGATGAGAGAGCAAATGTCCGGGTGTTAATCAGCTCCTATGTCCCTCAAACAAATGCCCCAAACAGCACAGCCCAGGGTTGCTTGCCCTGAGCACAGACTCTCCTTGGAAACTGTTTGTCTTCAACAGTCACTCTGAGTTTTATTTCCAGGTTACAATACAATCATATTTATCACAATATGAAAACCAACGTTTAAAAGCACTCACAGGGGCGCCTGGGTGGCTCAGTCGGTTGAGCCTCCGACTTCAGCTCAGCTCAGGTCATGAACTCATGGTTCGTGAGTTCGAGCCCCGCGTCGGGCTCTGTGCTGACAGCTCAAAGCCTGGAGCCTGCTTCAGATTCTGTGTCTCCCTCTCTCTCTGACCCGCCCCCGTTCATGTTCTGTCTCAAAAATAAACATTTAAAAAAAATAAAAAAATAAAAAAAATAAAAATAAAAGCATTCACATAAGGTAACACTGGTGACCTAAGACGCACCATAGAAAGATGTCCCTGTCCACCTGTAGGTGTCCCCAGTCTCAATCTCAGGGCAGGAAACAGACAAACCAACCCTGACTGGATGCATTGGGCTATTCCTGAGCATGGAGTTTAGACTAAGATGTTTGTATTTCAACGAATATTGAAAATAGTAAAAAAAAAAAAAAAAAAAAAGTCTTTCCTTCCAAGCATACTTTTTGGAATAATCACACAGAGAACAAATTCCAGGCTGAACTTTCTCACTGAGGTCATAGCAGTGGGACAGCTGCTGATCCTTCCAAAAGCACAGGGCATTCCAGAATTGTTAGCATCTTTGATAGACTCCAGTTATATTCGACTTTCTTTTCTTTCTTGCAGAATATGAACATGAGACATCAGGAGCTTTGGGTAAGAATCACCCTGCAGTATGTCTTTAAGGGAACGTCCCCACATGACCCCAATCCTCTGACTGTATAACAGAACCCATCATGGAGGTGGGGGAGAGAAGACAAATAGTGAATTTAATCAAAGGGCTCAACAGAGGAAGGGGGAAAAAAGGTAGCTTCTCTGCCTTTAACTATGGAGGAAACGTTTTCTCCCAAAACTGTTTCATTCTTGTTGCCTAAATGTATTTCAGAGAATTATGGATATGAATATGATTTAATAAGGTAGCATTCAAAGGCATAAGTGAGCCAAAATTATACTAAAGAAAAATCCTAACTTCAGACTTCTAGCATATTCAGAGATGAATGGAGAAAAGCCCACTGTTTCTGGTTAACTTGGGCCCTTCAACACCTTTCTTCCTTAGAAGTCCCTTTATGAGCCATAGGAATACACTTCTATAAGCACCTGACCCCCTACCTTTCTGGCAGAAGCCATGTTCCCAGAAAGAACCCAGTTTAAAATAATGTGTGAGGGACTCTGAGCTACCCAAATACACTGTCAGGTCTCACTTGCCTCTGGTCAGAATGAACCTGCTGAATCCAGTCCCCAAAGCACACCCTTAGTTCAGTGTCTACCCCATGAGGCCGCCCTTAGCTCAGTGTCTGCCCTGTGAGCCCACCAAGTACATGTGATGCCCCCCAATAAACTTGGGTGGGCCACTTTGGATGGCAATGATGCCTCATTTCTTTCTCTCTGCTCTTAGATGCTGAGATCCTAACACCATTCCCTGGTGGTGAGTCAAGGTTTTTTTCCTCTTCATTTCATATGACTTGGTGGGTCACGTGCTACCCAACAGAACGATTCCAACTGGGGATCTCTATGCACTCACCTCACTCATAAACCTCTCCTGTTTTTCAATGAACTGGGGAAGCCTCTGCCTCCTTCTTTGTCTACTTAGCTCTTTTCTCTTCTTTGTCCAAGCCTTGGGTCTGTAATCACTTCTTAGAAAAGATATCCTGGAGTAGCCCCGTATGCATTCTCAAACACTACAGACTTCTCCCCCTTTGCTTCTTAGCATTTACCATAGTTGTAAATGTAAACTTAATTTTGGATTAATGTGATTACTTCCTCCAGTCTCCTCAGATTAGACTCCCATCTCTGTGACAGCAGAACCAGGTCTGTTTGGTGAGCCACAATACCTGGAGTGCTATCTGCTGTGACCCAGCAGGGGTCAACAATATGTGTTGAAGGGTTGAACAACACAACAAATATGTGTTGAAGGGTTGAACAACACAACAAATATGTGTTGAAGGGTTGAACAAATGGGTTAACACAGAATGTGTTCCTTCTCTTAACATGTAATATTTTTGTGTCTTTGAAAGACTGGCCACAACTACAGCTAGTGAATGGGTCAGGCAGATGTTCTGGACGTGTGGAAGTTTTCTACCATGGCCAGTGGGGCAGGGTTTGCGATGACCACTGGGACATGAACGAAGCTGATGTGGTGTGCCGGCAGCTGAACTGTGGGCGTGCCCTCGCAGCCCCAGTTGAGGCCCACTTTGGTGAAGGGGAGGGCAAGTTTCTGCTGGATGATGTGGATTGCACAGGAAGAGAGAGTTTCCTGGGACAGTGTCCTCATACCGACTGGTCTCTCCATAACTGCGGTCCTGGAGAAGACGCCAGTGTCATCTGCTCAGGTAATGGTCACCTCTCCCTCTGAGGGCCCACATCTCATTAAGCAGATGGCATCTTCACTAATTCCCTCAGCGATGCTTGCACCTGTGTAATCATAGCCCATCTCTGGCCATGTGTATGAGTCAAAAGTAAAGAGACGTTGGTAATTTGAGAGCTTCACCTGGAGCTCAGGAATTTTCTAGCCACAAGATGTTGAAATGGAATTTTTTTATATAGAGAAGAATGGAAGACCTTAGTGGTTCCATTACAAGGACTAGATTTCAAAATGACTGGGAAAAGACAACATTAGTCAACAGCGACATTAATCAATCACTGAATGCAATCTACCTTTCTTCAGGACACTGAAGATAAAGTTTTTCCCACTACAAGTTTGCAGTCTAACGAAGGCAAAGAAAGAGGGAGTTTATAGATTAGAACAGCACTGAGTTTTGTCCTGCCCATTGTGAGTCTGGGCCCTCTATTGCTAATCATAAATTTTCACCCAATTAGTGATTATGTGATTATTCTAGAGCAAGATTTCTCAGTCTCAGCACACTTGATGTTTGTGGTCACATAATTCTTTGTGGTGGGGGCTGTCCTGTGAATATAAGCTGTTTAACAGTATCCCTCATCTAAGAATAGTGAATGACACCCCCAGCTACGATAACCAAAAATGTCCTCAGACATGGGCAAAGGTCCCCTGGAGGGTAGAGGCTTGCTCCTGATTGAGAACCACTCTCTAGACAAACTGATGAATATCCACCAAATATGTGACTAGTATTCATTATAGTACCAGCACTAAAGACATAAATGTCTATGCAAGTGGGAAATAAAGGAAATAATGTAGTGGGTCTAGAGCAGTGAACTTGGTCACTTGTTAAAAATCCCAATTGTATTCAGCTAGAAAGACTGGATCCATATGACACTAAGGTAATTAATAAGTCAATTCAAACAATAAAATACCGGGGGGAGGGCAGGAAGTGTTCTGGTTTGTTTTCATTTATTTTTGTTTCTCTTTTTTAACCCCCCTTTGATGTGCTTTTGTTTTATTTTAGTCGTTTAGTTGGGTTTTTGGTTTGGGATTCAATCCAAGCAGACTATTCTGCAAAGCCACAGGGTCGCATCTGTCTCATGTGTATGACACATGTTTGCCTCTCACGTGGAGGGGTTACAGGACACAGCACAGTGACAGCCAGGTGAACGTGTGTTGTTAGACACACTAATAAACAGTTTTGCATGTGATGGTTAATTAAAGTCATCTGAACTGAGGCAGAGAGAGTCAACATTTTTGTTCTAAGAACCCCATTCCTTGATTTTAAAATTCATTTTGAGTTGAAGCATCTCTCGAAACAACCGCCCTTTTCCAACGTTACGTCTTTCTTTTCCCATATATTGACAGAGACTGAACATTTCAAGCCTGCGTTGTTAACGGCATGCTTTTGCTTTACTGACATGACATTTTTCGAGCAGAAAAGCAGGGAAGAGTTAAGATAGTGGAGCAGCATGGGGACCCTGAGCTTGTCTCATTCCTGAAACACAGCTAGCTCAGCACCAAACCATTTTGAACACCTAGGAAATTGATCTGAGGATTACCATGACATGACATTTTTCATTTTATGTGCTACGTGGGTAGGTAGTACGTAGATCATGAAGGAAAAAAGGGAATCATTGGGGGGGGGTGCTCAGATAGCCATATTCTGACAATTATTTGCCATTTCCACATTCCTGGGCCATTAAGATGATCGTACCATTAAGTTGCAAATGTGGTTGGGTCACTTTCTTCCTTCCACAAGAGTTAGCTTTATTTTCATTTCAGCTGTGTGGGTTTTAAGTTATTCTCTGGTATTGATCTTTTCATCCAGTGGAATTGCTGTTAAATGCGCCACGTTAAGGAAATACCTTGGTAAATTATTTGTAGTGCTTACACAACTATTCAACGTATGTTCTCTCCCACTGGGTGGCTCTTGTGGCTGGAGAAGGGAATGAATACTTTTACATCCTAACAGTCACTTGAATTGTCCACCCTTTCTCCCTGCAGAGAATGCACAGGAATCACTGCCAATGCCACAAGGTAGGAAGTATTTTCATGTTGACTTTGTAGTATTTGCCCTTACTTAATGCAAATTTTTAATGCAATTTTGGTTTTAAACCAAAAGGTTTTTTGTTGGGATTGCTGAACCAGATTTGGAGGGGGCAACATATTACATATTGTATACATGAACTATCCATGGATTGGTGTACTAGGAAGCTGATGAGATCTGAAATTAGTAAACCCAGTGGCAACATGTTCGAGATAGGCCTGTGTACCAGCCCAGGTGGGCTTTGGGATGAGGGAAGGACAATGGGTTTGGCAACAGCAGGTTTGAGTTAAGTTCCTGAGATCTTGGGCAAGCCACTGACCCTCTTATTTAAAGGGGATAAAAACACTTAATTTGTAAAGCTCCGTTTGGGTTAAAAGGAGGTCATGTATGCAGAATGATAACAAAAGCCAAATTTTATTGAGTGTTAAGGATATTCCAGGCATTTTTCTAAGACCTTTGCCTGCGTAGTTATTAGTTATTTGATTCTCTAATTCAGGGGTCAGCAAACCTTTTCTGTAAAAGGTCAGATAGTAAATCTTCTGGGCTTTGTGGAACAGATGGTCGCTGCTGCATTTCAGCTCTGTTGCTGCAGCATGAAAGCAACAGCCATAACAATTTGTAAACTGCTGGGCATACCTGTGTTTCAAAAAAAACCAAAACTGTTTACAAGAACAGGCACTGGGCTAGATTTGACCCCTGCTTTGACAAATAAATTCCAAGCACTTTGCATGCACGACCCATTTAATTTGCACAACAATCTTATGAAGTGTGTACTATTGTAATTCCCATTTTACTGATGAGGAAATTGAAGCATAGAAAAGTTAATCAACTTGCCCAAGGCCATGAAGTTAGCAAGGGTCATAGATCTGTTAGACTCTGATACCTTGCTTGGCTTTTATGGAGGGTTGATGTTAAAAAACAGACTTATTCTTCCCATTCCGTTAGTTTCTTGAACCAAAAGCCATCTCTGTTGCTCCCTTTCCCTCAATGATCACAACCAACGCTCAGAAAATTCTGCTCCACTTCCCAAAATGTATGCTAAACCCATTAGCATCTCCCAACTCCGCTGTTACTCTGTCTCCAAACCTTCAGCATCTCACCCTCACTATTGCAACAAATTTCTAAGGGGTCTTCTGCATTGGCTCTTTCCCTTCCATCACACATGTAACCTGTTCCTGGCACAGAATCTAGAACTGGCTGATAAAGCATAAATCAGACCATCGCTCTTAACTCAAAACCCTCCAAAGTTTTACTATTATATTTGGAATACTGTCCAGGTCTTTTTCAGTAAGACTGCAAATGATCTAATCCTTGTCTGGGTTTCTGACCACCGAGAAAACACCTCATCTAGCACTGTGCTCCCCACTCGCCTTTTTCCCATCCCTTGAAACTGACAAGGGAGTGCTCCTGCTAGGGCCTTTGCACTGACTTTTCCCTCTGTCTGGAAAGCTCTTCTCTCAGAGTTTTCCTACCTGGCTCCTTGTAATCAGGTCTCAGCTAAAATATCACTGCTTCAGAGAGGATTCCTCTCACTATACAATCCAAAATAGACTCCCTCTCGGTCATGTTCTATTTTATCAACCTCTTGTTTGTCTCTTCGCAGTACTTACACCATCTGAGATTCTCTTTATAGTTTTCTTTTGTTCACCTGCTCGTCATATGTCCCTCCCATCCCACTTTCCAGAATGTAAGTCCTGTGATAGCAGGAACTTTCAGCAAGTTTATGTCAGAACCAAGGACAGGTCCTGGTGCATAATAGGTTCTCAACAAATGTCTATTGAGGGAAAAACAAAAGACCTATGCTAGCACTCTGCCTCTGCTATAGAGTTGTTGTTGAAGACAAAGTGTTAGTCACTAACATGCTCAGTGGTCCTCAAACAAAGGCAATAACTCCCTTTGGAAGATACCACTTATCAGGCAATGCTGCCTCCTCCACTTATTTATTAAATACAATTCCACTGTGCACCATGATTTCCATCTCTCTTCTAACTCCAGGAAGTTCAGAGCTTAACTGAATAATCAGTTCTAATAACTAGCTAAGAGTTTTGTTAGTTGGTTATTGGTTAAATTAGTTAGTAGGTTGTTTTTCGACTTATTTCTGTTTCACCCATATTGTCATTAAATTTGCATTCTTGGGGCGCCTGGGTGGCGCAGTCGGTTGAGCGTCCGACTTCAGCCAGGTCACGATCTCGAGGTCCATGAGTTCGAGCCCCGCGTCGGGCTCTGGGCTGATGGCTCGGAGCCTGGAGCCTGTTTCCGGTTCTGTGTCTCCCTCTCTCTCTCTGCCCCTCCCCCATTCATGCTCAGTCTCTCTCTGTCCCAAAAATAAATAAACGTTGAAAAAAAAATTTAAAAAAAAATTTGCATTCTTATTTTTCCAGTTTTGCTATGTAGATATATATATTTTACTGTCAGTCATTGGAAACATGTAGTAGGGTATAATATACTCAGATTAATAGAAATGTTTACCGAGGGTCTGGGAGGTTGTGTATGAACTACTAGGTCCTGCGGGAAGCAGGAGCTGAGAAAGTAGGTCAGATGTGACCATGACCATGGTCATTCTGCTTTTGTCCCAGTTGGGAGCCACTTCCCTAGACAGGCAGGTGGCCCCAAGTTCCAGGGGTAACTGGCTTGCTCTCCATGTGTGGACATTCTGAAAAGCTAGTATCACATGTTAAAGCTATTACCTGTAGAGTCTCTTCAAAACAACCACATCAGCAAATACTTCTGAGATTCTATCATGTCCAAGGGACTGCATTTCACCAGGAATTCACTGTATTTTTGCATTTTATATTTTGGACCTGTCACATTAAAGATTTGTTGAAAATTGGTAAGTAAAATAAAGGTTATTCAATTTAATTGAATAAAAAACATTTCAATTTATTTGTACCAATAGGTGATGGAAATTCAGCAACCACATTATCAGGTAAGAGAACATTTTTTTTTTTTTTTTTTTTGGTAAGAGAATATTTTGGGGCTATTTTACCCTGGAATATTTCTGATTACCCATCCAAATCCAGAAAAGAAATAAATGAAAGGGTTACTATTGAGTGATTTTGCTGAGTGACTCATTATAACCTGCCCTTACTTGTGAGAGTATTAGGGTTTTGACCCCAATAGATTCACTAGCTTCTAAAAAAAGTCAAGTAACAATGCCATTGTTTTGAATAAATACTAGAGACAATTTTAAACACAGAGGATTTTTAATTGTCTTTAAGTTTCATTTTGGCCATCTCCTCTGAGAATATCCAAACTCTTAAGTTTTATAAATGATATGTTTCAAATTTTCTTTGGAGGAAATATCGTTTGTCACATGTAATATTTGCTTACTGTATGAGTTTTGAATAGCGGCTCTAACAAATTGACACAAACTTAGTGGCTTAAACAACACAAATTTATTTATTATCTTGCAATTCTAGCATCAGAATTCCAAAACATATATCTCACTGAGTTAATATCTCACAGAATTATGTTCATTCTGGAGGCTCTAGAGGAAGGTACATTTCCTTGCTTTTTCCAGCTTCTAGAAGTCATCTGCATTCTTTGGCTCATGGCCCCACTCCTGTATCTTCAAAGATGACACTGTAGTGTCCTCAAATTTCTCTCTGCTTGTCTTCTTTTGCCTTTATTTCCACTTTTAAGAATGCTTGTGATCACATGGAGCCCACCTGTATAACCCAGGATAATGTCCTTTATCTTTTTTTTAATGTCTATTTATTTTGGGAGAGAGAGAGAGAGAGAACAAGTGTGGGAGGGGGAGAGAGAGAGAGGGAGAGAGAGAGAGAGAGAGAGAGAGAGAGAGAGAGAGAGAGAGAGAGAACAAGTGTGGGAGGGGGAGAGAGAGAGAGGGAGAGAGAGAATTCCAAGCAGGCTCTGCACTGTCATCACAGAGCCCAATTCAGGGCTCAATCCCACGAACCTGAGCCAAAATCAAGAGGCTGACACTTAACTGACAGAGCCACCCAGGCGCCCTGATAATGTCCCTTATCTTAAGATAGCTGATTAGCAACCTTAATTCCATCTGCAGCCTTAATTCCCCTTGCCGCATGACATGACATGGTCACAGATTCCAAGGACTAGGATGTGGACAACTTTGGGGGGCCGGTATCCTGCCTCCCACACTTAAATACAATTCTGTAGTTGCTACAGTGGCACAGGGATGGACACATGTCTCAGGACGTACACTGAAATCTGGTGACCCAGAAAGCAAACAGAGGAAAAGGTGTGATAGAAGAGGGGTAGCATCTACCTGAGTCAGTATGAAGAGAGAGGCGATGTTCTTGCCCACTGTCCTTTCTTCTGTTGGTGTTCCTAAGGGATAGCGTAAGTAATTGTCAGGACTACATATGGTGCAGAGGCAGGTCTGGAGGCAGGAGAGAATGTGGAATTGCGTGGATCCATGGAGAGTTCCCATGCTAGGGCAATACCTGTGCCACAGAGCCACGTCAGTGCTGAAACAGGCTGAGGAAGGAAATAAACAGAGCAAGTGAACGCAAGAACCAGGGGGTCCTGATGGTCCAGACCTCCAGCCAGCTCTTAGGGAGAATATTAAAACCCAATACACATCATTCTTGTCACAAACACCAAATATCTGTGCCTGGACATCAAGTCTGGGAGAGAGGGGACACAGATGATTGAGCTGAGCTTCCACAGGGCTGAGGGTCAGCAACTGAGGGGTGATTCATTCTCTCTACCACTTACACACTGATCACTTCAGAGCTGAAGCAAAACTGACCTCTTTTGAGACCACAGGGAGTCCCTGGCTGGCCACTTCTTTCTCGAGTCATTGTGGGCACTTACTGCTAACGGATGTTTCTTTATTACAGTTCTACCCATTACCGTCTCAACTCAGCTGTCTCCCGTGACTGCGGCACGTTCAACATCACCAGGTAGGGCTCCCTGCCCCACCTGCCACCACCATTACCAGATTTACGGCAGCTCCTGTCGTGATAGTCAGCAGTTCTGCCACCACCACTAGACATCGCTGATGTTCTCTTTGAGACAGAACAATTTGAGAAGAAAGAGACAAGAGGACCCTAGAGAGTCAGGATTTCATGCTGTCCAGATTTGCTCTATGTTTATCATCTATAACTACAATTAGAAAACCTCGTAACACAAGGCTCCTCATTTCCCTTATTTCACAAATGTAAAGAGGAAGAGGAAAAAAGGTAAGGGAGAGAGAGAGAGAGAGAGAGAGCGCATCACCTCATACCTCTTGAATTGAAGAAATAAACTAGAGCAAAGACCTCATTCTTTGTCTGTATCAGTGAATCACATAAATAAGGGACACCTCTTCTTAGTTGTGGGGAATGGTGGTCACAATTGTGGGTCATTTTATTTCATCACTGTGCTGCTCGATGCTGACTCACCTGTAACTACGGACATTTCATTCGTACCATCAAATAATCCATATTCTGACAATGCTGATGATAACCTTGAATAAGCCCTCATACCTGCCCTGTCCACATAGCTGCTGAGTCCTTGAAGTGCCGCTCGGCAGAACAGACAGCCGCCGTGCCTGTCAAACACACACTGGTTCTTTCAAAGGCATGGTGTGATAAAAGAACGTAAAACTGCTTTCATTGACATCTTTATATTGATTACATGTCGAAATGCTAATATTTTGGATATATTGGGTTAAATAAGATATATGACTGAAGTTAATCTCACCTCTTTCTTCTTACTTTTTGAAATGTGGCTACCAGAAAAGGGCAAATTATGTACGTGGCTTTGCAATTCATTTCTCTTGGACAGCATTGCCTCACGCCATGTCCGTCCCCATGATGGCCTGACGTGGATTTTCTTATCTAATCTTCCCAACTGCTGGGGAGGGAACTTCTATAATCCCCATTCTCTGAACGGAGGAACCTCATACTCAAATAGGTTAAATATTGTCCGCAAGGTCGATGGAATGATTAACTCGAACAATCTGACTTTAGATCCTAGAGCTTAATCTCTGAACTACCTTAATTCTGTAAACCACATTAAAATCCTTAAACTACTAGAAAGACTGACTGGGCATGTTGTCTATTCAGAAACCATGAGGATCCGTTTGCGGAGAGAGAAGCTGAGAACAAAAGGCTGAGCTAATCTCTGAGCCAGGGCTGCACTTAGTTTCTTACCCTTCCCGTCTTCCACAAACCAGCTGTCCGTTGCCTATCGGTGGCCCGAGGACACCGACATCAGCCCCCTCCACGCCTTGTCCAGTCCCTCCCATCCCAAGTGGCAGCAGTGGCTCCTTCTACTAGATTCTCAGCTCTGTATCTGTCCTCGCTTGGAGCTCCTATTCCTTCCTGAGAGTTGTATGTATGTACTTGCTCCAAAGACATGATCAGCTTCACGGAGCAGAATCCATAGGTTTCTCATCTGTGACATTGTCCTCACCCCCACCCCTGCACACAGCACACACACACACACACACAGTCTTGAGACTGATGACGGCTGTCTGAAGGGCGTTCACTGTTTGTTAAATGAATAAATAAGTAAATGCTTAGATAAATGAGCCCCATCTGGCTGGCCCTAGTTTGCATATCTGTATCTACTTCCAAATATTAATGAAAGAGAGGGCAGATGCATTAAGTTCTCAGATCTGGTGTCTAAGTAGCTAAGGATTCTTTTGAAATCTGAGTGGCATATTCCACTTACTTGCTGGTACAATGCTCAGAGCCAAGTGCTGGACCACTGGGTTTGGGGCCACTCTCTCCTACCTCCCAGCTGGGCGACCCTCACCAGTTTTCTCTACCTCTTTGTGCTTCAGTTTCCTTATTTGAAATGGGGATAATAGCTATGCACTTCAAGGAGTTGTGAGGAGTAAATCAATGAGTTTGTGTAGAGCGCTTGGCGGAGAGTGTGGCTCACAGCCGTTCCACGTGAGTGTAGGCTTCAGTCCCTTGGGGTGTGTCCTGTGGAACTCAGGTGCTTCCCGGGCACCAAGCACTGTTCAAGCAAGAGGGGTTGTGCTCCATGACCGCTAGGCTGGGTGAAGAGGGTACAGCTTTTCTGCTCTTTGCTGATAGTCCTGGCCATTTTTCAAAATTCCTCCCCCAGCATCCGGCACCCCCCAACTTGCTTTGTATCTCTACAGATTTATCTGTTCTGGATATTCCACACAAATGGAGTCATACCATAAGTGGTCTATTGTGTCTGGCATAATACTTTCAAGGTTGCTCTTCCCTTTAAAATTCCCTGTGTTGAACGAGTTATATAGAGCTAGTTGAATTCTCCTCCTGGAAATAAGAAGCAGATGAAAAAAGTCCTTCTCTTTCGTATCCAACATCAGGAGTCATTTTCCTTGTATTGTTGTTTCCCGACAGCACACTCAACTTCCACTGTCCCAGAAGACATTAATCACCCAACCACATCATCAGGTAAGCCAGCCAGCTATGGTTACAACCACCAAAAATGGGTGTGATACTTTGTATTTGCTGCTTCCGCGTTCGAGCCCACAGGAAGGATGATGAGCCGAAGCTCAGGGCGGGGGAAGATTCACTACCAAGGGATCTAGGGACAATGTGATGCCAATGTCAGCTTCAACATCTGATCTTATGCTCCATGAGGATAGGGTTTTTTTGTTTGTTTGTTTTTTGTCTGTCTTGCTTATCACTGTACCTCTAGAAGCTATCGCGGTGCTTGGCACACGGTAAACACTCAATAAAGTTTATCGAGTCAATAAATGAATATAAAAGTGTTGCATGTGTGAATAGGCCATTTAATCCCTCTTGGGGTAACTTCAGTCTTGGCCAAGAACAATCCTGCTCGACAGTGCAGGGTGCTGACTGGGGGCAAATCCCTCTGCTCAAGGACACAGACATCACTCTGGAAAGTGCCAGTAGTCCCTCCTTGTACTAATATTCCTCCTCAGAAAGAAGTATTAGTATTTCATAGGTGAGCAAGGTAATGAAGACAAATCCTTCTAACAAGTATTTTTTTCAGCCTCAGCAGATAATGAGAAGTTACCAACTCTCATATCAGATAAGGCAACAATTCTATCCAGCTGGAAGGTACAAACAGATGGGCCATATCGCTAGGTTATATGATGTCCTCCGTGAGCTCATCCAAGATAATCAGCATCCTTATAAATACAAACCTTTTTAGAACTTTTGCCCAATTCATCACTGACTTATTTTACCACTGCGGAGCACCTTATGCAGAACCAGGAGTTGATGTAAAACTAAAGAAAGTAAGATATTTGGGGGATCAGGATCACATTTAGGCGCTTTCTATCAGCAGCCTGAACTCGACTTCAACCTCATCAGAAAGTCATTCTTCATGAGCCCGTGGCCAGTCCAGATGTTTTGGAAAGGTGTGGCATAGCTAGTGGCTCTTCACAAGCTGTCGGCTGAGTTGTTTTCTGACATGTTGTCCTGTGTCCATCTCAGGAAGAGAAGTTTAAGTTCTGATCACTGTTTCCATGTTGTTCCAGTTCTACCTGTGGTCGACGCCTTGTCTTCCAGCCGCAGAGCCAGTGCTCCTTGGCCCAGCCTATCAGGTCAGCAGCCTTCCCCACAGGATGCGCCATTGCTCTCGAAGACCCCAGGGGGTCACCACAACCAGGGAGGGAGCCTGGGAGCTACGGTAGAGGCCTCAGAGGTGCCTGGGGAAAGACCACGGTTACAGGAAGAGAGATCACTGCCTCCAGGATTTGTCTGGGCCCCCCACTGGATTTGTCTGGGCCCCCCACTGGATTTGTCTGGGCCCCCCACTGCTTTGGCACCTGTTCATCCTCCCTCTCCTGATGGTCCAGCAAAACTTTCTAAAGTTCAGAAAGTACAAAGATTAAGAAAGCACATAGCCATGCCCCCTTTACCTACGCACGACTGATGCTTACATCTTGGTATATTGGTTTTTCAGGCTTACCAAGAAATAGAGCATCATAAATAAATTTGAAGTTCCTCAAATTCCCAAATCCCAGTCTCTGTTCTCTCCTTCCTCAGAGATAAACACTGTCTTGAATTTTGTATATATCTTCATTTTTCATATTTTTACAAACAGGAATTCTGTGATCTCTATATATGTTATTTCATGTTTTTCTTTCACACAAATTACATTATTCCCCATATATCATTCAGGACCTCTTATTCTTTTTTTTTTAATTTTTTTAACGTTTATTTATTTTTGAGACAGAGAGAGACAGAGCATGAGCAGGGGAGGGTCAGAGAGAGAGGGAGGCACAGTATCTGAAACAGGCTCCAGGCTCTGAGCTGTCAGCACAGAGCCCGACGCGGGGCTCGAACTCACGGACCGCGAGATCATGACCTGAGCCGAAGTTGGACGCCCAACCGACTGAGCCACCCAGGCACCCCAGTACCTCTTATTCTTTACTCAGTTATGTTTTTGAGATTCACCCATGTTGATACACATGTATAGACACTTCAGTGCTTTTAACTGCTGTTTTGTTATAGGGTTTTTTTTGAATAAGCCATTTAAATTATGCATTTCCCCACTGACAGAGATGCATTCTTTTAATTTTTCATTTCTGCCCTCTTGATGTCAAGTCCTAAAGCACCAGTGCATGATATCCCACAATCTAATCTGCTTTGTTAAGTGACTAATAAAAAGCACATCACACAGTGGTCTAATCATTAAGTAATTTTTTTCCTAGAATGCTCTTATACATGTGGAGTAACCACAAGATTCCTCGTAATTTGTAAGCACGGCAAATAGGGCGAGTTGAATAGGGAAGTTTCAAACACTTACCGTAGCTTTGGTTTCCACAGAAGACTGGGCCGTGGTGAGGCTGGTAAATGGCACCAGAAGATGCTCTGGAAGGGTGGAAGTCTTCTACCACGGCACCTGGGGGTCGGTGTGTGATGACGGCTGGGGTCTAAAGGAGGCTCATGTTGTGTGCAGGCAGCTTGGGTGCGGCCAGGCAGTGTCTGCCCCCCTGGGTGCCCACTTTGGCCCAGGCTCTGGAAAGATTCTCCTGGATAATGTGCACTGCAGTGGTAAGGAAAGCCACCTGGCCCTGTGTGCCCACGATACCTGGTTCACTCACAACTGTGGGCATGAGGAGGATGCTGGAGCCATCTGCTCAGGTGAGGGGTCTTTTTGCATTCTAAATGAGTCATGAACAGAATGGGTTATTACAGAAACTGAGCAATGAGCCAATGGCCCCTCCAGTGAGGGTGATGATTTCCTCTCTTTACACTAACAGGTTCTCTGACGACAAGCCCCTCCCCTCCAGGTAAGACTGACTTGGCCGTTTCTATATCCTATTCTTAGTTCTAGTTCTGGCTGGCTAATATTTACCTGGGTGTTAGAAGTGGAATGGAAATGACCCTGTTAAATCAAGCTGTAAGCAGTTTCCAGAAGTTGGTTTGATTGGTCCCTATCACTTAAAGCCTCAAAGGTTTTCCCAGTCTATAGTTCAACTCCACCATAACACAGGGAACCCAGAATATAGGCATGTGGGGCTGACCTTGCTCTTGTGCAATCAGGTTCTTCTCTAGGAAACCCACTAATCCTGGCCAGAATGACCTCTCTTCTGGGAAGCTGCTTGAGGGTAGATCCCAGGCACCATTTAGCTTGGCGGAGAGCTCAACAGTGAAGAGCAATATTAGCAAAGAGGGAATTCAGAAATTAGCTGAATACCCAATCAGCCAGGTGCCGGAATCTTCCTAAATCAGAATGAAATTACCAGGCAGCCACAGGCAAGACAGGATACTTATGGGGCCATTGGATAACTGGAAAGGTCACTGATTTGGGGATACTTGTCTATGACGATGCCCATCAGTCATCACAAACCACTTATTTGAGAGAAAATTGCCATTCACTTTCCAGAATAATTAGATCAGAAAATCATCCCTCTGGAGTCTGTGGGGCCTGATCCTTTGTAACAGGTGAAGACACCACATCAGTTGAAAATTTATGCTTATGTGCTTTTGGAGTACCTCTGCCATTAGGAAAAACCCTGGGGCCATTGCAAGCATTTCTTTTTTATCCTACAGCAGTGGTTTTTAAACTTTATTGGGTGTCAGAATTACCTGCAGGGGTTATTAGAACACAGATTGCGGGGCCGCCCCCAGAGTTTCTGATTCAGCAGGCCTAGGGTGGGGTGTGAGAATTTGCACTTCCAGAAAGTACAGGATGCTTATTCTGCTGGTCTGGGGACCTCACTTTGAGAACCACTGTCTTAAAAAGAAAGAAGGAATCCTTTTTATCCTAATAAATAAAAACAGAATTATCATCATCATCTCCATCACAATTATCATTCTCACCATCGTCGTCGTCATTATCATCATCACCATCGTCACTGCCATCATCACCACCGTTATCACCATTGTCATTGTCATCATCATTGTCATCACCATCATCACCATTGCTACCACCATCACCATCGTCATCGTCACCAGCACCATCATCATCACCACTGTCACCATCATCACCTTCGTCACCATCATCACCACTGTCACCATCATCACCTTCGTCATTGCCGTCATCGTTGCCATCATCACCATCACCAACATCACCATCATCACCATCATCAATGCCATCATTATCCACATCCTTGTTACCAACACCAATGCCATCACCATTAGCAGCAAAAGCTACTCGATCTAGTAAGCCAAACTTCGTATTAATGAATCACTTCTTTGGTTGTTTTTAGTTGATGTGATTTTAATGGTTATGTATACGCAAAGTTAAACATCCAAGCAAGAAGATAGGTAAACTATTGCAAACATATGGATATTCATTATTACGTAAGTAATCAGGTCTCTGTGGATGAAGCATTTTCCATTTATAGCCAGGAGCCTGAGGTGGTTGCACTCATGGCCTCCTCTTTATCTGATAGTCACTGCCCTAATCCAAATCCTCATCACCTCTTCCTTCCTGGATGAACACAGACTTCTCCTAACTGGCTTCCCTGCCTACAGGCTCCCAACATTATAGTCTATTGTTTACATGCAATCAGTTACTTTTCAAAAATAAAAGTCAGACTTATGGAAATTTAACTTACCTACACTAAAGATCACCATGTAGTTCAAAGAATTTTGATGAATGTGTGCAGTTGTGTAAACATCACTACCATCAAAATATAAAACATTTCTACTACCTTAAAGAGTTTCCTCATGCCTCTTTCTATTCAATCCCTTCTCTTAACCCCAGGTCCTGGCAACTATCCATATGATTTCTGACCCTAAAAAAGTTTGACTTTTCCAGAATATTGTATATTTTAATCAGACAATATGTAGCATTTTGTGTTGGGCTTGCTTACATAGCATAACACTTTTGAGATTCACCCATGTATCTCCAAGAATCAGACATTCATTCTTTCACATTGCTGAGTAGTATTCCACTGTATGGATGTGACAAATGTGTTTATCCATTTGCCACTTGATGGATATTGAATTTATTTTTAATTTTTGACTATTATTAATTAAGCTGCTTAAAACATTCATATACAGATTGCAAACTATTTTCCAAGGTGGCTGTACCATTTTGCATTCCCACTAGCAACATATGAGAGTTACAGTTGCTCAACATACTTGTCAACCCTTGGATTCTATTTTTTGTTTGATCATTATAGTCTCCTCTCCTATAATGAGAATGATCTCTCTTCGTGGTTTTAATTTGCCTTCCTTTGATGGCTAGTGGTACTAAGTACATTTTAATGTGTTTATTTACATCTCTTCTTTGGTTAAGCATCTGTTCAAATCTTTTATCTTTTTTTGTCTTATGTTGTAAGACAGGTCTTTATATATTAAAGAAATATAGAAATATTATATTATAAAATACTGGGTACAAGTATTTTCTCAGATGTGTGTTTTGCAAATGTTTTCTCTCAGTCTACAACTTGTCTCTTCATTTTCTTAAGTCTTTTTTAAGGAGCAGAATTTTTAAGTTTTAATGAAGTCCAATTTACCAAGATTTTTTTCTTCAATCAAATGTGCTTTTATATTCTAAGAAATCTTCACTTGCCCAAAGTTCTCAAATATTTTCTCCTGTTTTCTTCTATAAGTTTCATAGTTGTAGGTTTGTCATTTAGTTCTATGATCCATTTTTGTTGATTTTTTAATATGGTTCAAAGTATTTTTTTCCCCGTATAGATCTCTAATCATACCAATGCCATTTGTCTAAAAGACTCTCCTAACTCCACTGAAATACCTGGCACTTTTGTCAAAAATAAAATAATCATTAATACGTGAGTCTATTTCTAAACTCCCTCTCTTGTTCCACTGGTTTATGTTACTATTCTCATGCCTGTGTCACATTGTCTGGATTCCTGTAGCTTCAGACTAAGTCATGAAACCACTTTGTTCTTTTTTCTTCTTTTTCAAAATTGGTTTAGCTAACCTAGGCTTTTGGCCTTTCATATAAAATTTTTGAATCAACTTGTCAATCTCTACAAAAAATATCTGCTAGGATTTTTAGTTTAGATTATGTAGAGTCTATATATATATATATATATATATATATATTTGAGTCTATATATAAATTTGGGGGAAATTGACATCTTAATAATATTGAGTTTTCTGATCCATCAACACAGGACATCTCTTCATTTATTTAGGTCTTTCATTAACTCAACATTTTTTTATGTTTCTACGTTCAAATTTTGCCCATCATTATCAGACTTATTTATAACAATTTCATGGTTTTTGATGTTGCTATAAAAAGGTATTTTTAAAATTTTCTATTTTGGTATTTATCTTTGTGGCTAGTGAGTTGTTTCCCAAAACAATGAAGTATTTATTGACTTGGAGACATTATGACAATTGTTTAATTTATTCATTCCTTAATTTATTAACCTCTTTCTTATCCATTATCATACTTGATTCCCACTTTTACAGATCAAGAAACAGATATTCATGTCTAATGCGTGGTGAAGTGAGAATCAGATCCCAGATTAGAAGAATCCTGTCTTTAGGCTGGAAATTCACTAAGCTCTTTAGAACTGGCTTTTATATTTCACCAAGAGATACCAGAAATTTGTTTGGAGTGCCAGAGAACTTTCCCTTTTCTCAGCTTTAGTTGTGTGTCTGCGAGGTGCCAGCTATCACTAACCAATGTTTTCTTTTCTTTGTAGCTGCTGAAATAACAATGGAACCCATTACCTCTGAGGAAGAGCAAACAGCAACAGGTACTTAAGAAAGCAGCTTTTTTTTTGAGTTTATACTGAAGCTTTATATCTTCTAATTTATTCAAGTTTACAAGTTATTTCTAGAAATTGGAAAAAAATGTAAATTTAGTAACAAACATTGCTAGGAGTCTCCAGTCCCTAGCTGCATCCTTGAGGTAGCTAAGTAAAGATGTTTCTGAGAATATGCTCCCAGAACTACAGATCAACAGCATATTAAGATGAATTGCGAGCCCTAACACACGTGACACACACACACACACACACACACACACACACACACAGGTTCTATGGCCCAATGAATTTAGAAAACATTGCATTAAACAAATTAAACAGGTGCCTTTGCTACAGGACGTCTACGAGTCTTTAATATACAATTAACTCTACAAAATCCCCACTAGAGGGCGCCTGGGTGGCTCAGTAGGTTAAGTGTCTGAGTTTGGCTCAGGTCATGATCTAAGTTGGTGAGTTCGAACCCCGCTTCTCTCACTCTCTTTCTCTCTCTCTGCCCCTCCCCCCCATCTCTCCCACTTTCTGCCCCTCCTCCACTCATGCGCACTCTCTGTATCTCTCAAAAATAAGTAAACATTAAAAAAAGGTTTTTTAAATCCCCACTAGAAGTCACAGCAGGCAATGCTCATAAAATATACTCCACCCAAATCCCCTTTCCCTTATGTATCATCTCTTAGGAGGTTCTCTGCATAATATCAGTAAGGAAAATGTAAAATCCAAGTATCTGGGAGTAATACATATGCTACCACAGTATTCTAATCAAAATAAAATGCAGGGTGCCTGGCTGGCTCAGTTGGTGGACATGCGACTCTTGATCTCAGGGTTGTGGGTTCAAGCCCCATGTTGTGTGCAGAGATTACTTAAAAATAAAATATTTTTTAAAAATTAAAATGCCTAGTTCCTCATGTCTCTGAATGTCTGAATTGAAGGTCGCTGTCCTCCAATACCCATGCTGCCTAAAACGAGCTCCCCCCACATCTCTTCTGCCCATTTCTCAAGGTAGGGTCCCCTGGTCTCCACAAGAAGTCATATCCTGCATATTTGTATTTTTTTCTTTTGACATCCCTTATAATGCACCTCATATTATAGTTACTTGTACACAGATTCTAGCTTCTGAGTTTAAGACTTTTATTTATTTTTAAAAATTTTTAAAGTTTATTTATTTATTTTGAGAGAGAGAGAGAGAGTAGAGGAGGGGCAGAGAGAGAGAGGGAGAAAGAGCATCCCAAGCAGGCTCTGTGCTGTCAGCGCAGAGCCCAATGTGAGGCTCGAACTCACGAACTGTGAGATCATGACCCGAACCTCAATCAAGAGTCGCACGCTTAACCGACTGAACCACCCAGGCACCCTGAGTTTTAAGGCTTTTAAGTGCAAGCACTCTGACTCAGTTTCTTTGCATTGAATAAGTATTTGTTATTCATGGTGGCACACAGCATCATTAATTTGCAGAGGCTTATTTTATTGCCTTTAGGTCTCCTTAAGTATGATGTTCTTAAGTTTATGTTCTGTTTCTTAAAGACTTATTTCTACCGAGCCAAGGATTCAAGGATAAGTTTACCACGAATATCTAACAGATGACTAAAAAACTAAACCATCTTATTTGATGGTGACTTATTTAGATGAATCAAAAGAAAACACAAAGCTCCGGAAGGGTCTCAGAATGAATCCTTCAGGCAGTGTGTCCGCTTTCTTCTTTCTGCTCTACTGACTGACGGTGACCTAGCTTTGTGTTCCTCCTAGCTGATGGCTTCTCAGAGCCCTCACTGACCACAGCCTCTGCGGCCTTGACTCCTCTACCTGCAGGTATGGGAAACAGGTCCTGGGAAATTAAGGGCTGATGGAAAGCAGGGAGAGAGGCATTTCTCCAAGCTGGAGTGAACGCGGGAGCCAGCCCACTTACATATTACGGCATTTAGAGCAATTGTCTTCACCTTTTTTCACCTTTTGGTTCACCTCAATTTCTTCATCTGTAAAATGGAAACCCATGCCGTGCCACATGGGGTTGCAAAGATTAAGAGAGAAACGTTTAAGTTAGTGGCTCTCAGAGGCTCTGGCATTTCACTCACAAACAACATATGTCAGTTCCTGACTCAGTTTCCTTTACATAGTAAAGCCATAAAGAAAGATTATGGGGGACAAAGGGACCAAGTTGCTGTGAGACTAATGTAGTCTGGACAACAGAGGTCCATTTAGATACGATCTGCGTATGGATCTTTCCTATTTCATTAGATATATTGACATTTCCCATTTCTAGGCTATCCATGGCAGAGGAATAACATGGATAAAGTGACTAAAAGAACCTGGGAATTCTGAAAGTTTCTTGAAAAAGAGTTTCATCCTTTGCAAGGGGAGATTTAGTAAAGACTCGTTGAAGGGATTTGAATCTGAAGATTATTCTGACTATTCTTAACTGTGCGGGTACCTGAGGACTGTGTGATCTTGCATGTTTGTAAACTGGGGACATGATGACCTAGGGTTTCAAAAGGATGAAGGAAACCCTCCAGATATGGGGGGCCGGTCTCCCAGTGTTTCTGCTGCTTGTGCATCCCCAGGAGCCTGGATGGCCGTGAGACTGGTGAATGGCACAGGGAGGTGCTCGGGCCGAGCGGAGGTTCTCATCCAAGGCACGTGGGGGACCGTGCGTGATGACCTCTGGGACCTGGCCGAGGCCACAGTTGTGTGCCGCCAGCTGCAGTGTGGCCAGGCCGTGGCGGCACCCACGGGGGGGGCGGGGAGCACTTTGGGGCAGGCTCCGGGAAGATCGTGCTGGACGATGTGCAGTGTGTGGGCAGCGAGAGCCACCTGGGGCAGTGCGCGCACAGGCGTGAGGCCAGGCACGACTGCGGGCCCATGGAGGATGCCAGCCAGCGTCGTGTGCTCAGGAGAGGAGCTGTCACCTCCCATGATGTCACTGCTTTTATGCACCCTCAGGCATTTTCAACCTGTGTCGAAATCAAGTCATTAAGCAATGTATTGAATAAACTCCATATTGCAAGCATTATTATAATAAGCCATGCCAATGCCTTTCCATCTTCAGGTGCTAATGGCCCACCAGCCCCCACCCCCACCTCAGGTTCTGAAGCTGCTTCCTCAATGTACACACTCACAGGTGGGTCATCTGTGCTTGCTGCTTTTGCTTTTGGTTCTGTTTACCCTCTAGAAGATGCTTCCTCAATCTATACTCCGGTAGAGGCACTTAGAGATGGCAGAGCCACCCCTACTGTGCAAGGGTTGTAGATAAGAATAAAAGAGGGCATGACATTTTACAAAACGAGACGCTTATCCATCACCTGGCACTCTCAAAGTGTTCCTTTTCTGTCTGTCCGTTGTTATTCCTGGGAAATCCAAATTGTATTCCACTGGTTCCAGACTCTAATCAAGTTTAAAAGAACCCAACAGGTTAAAAGTATTATAAAAAGCAGATGATGCCCAGAGCATCTGACCATCTATCAGATGCTGGCAGTGGGCCAAGCTTACTCAAATTGGTGCCTATAGAGCCTACAAGGATGGAGAAAGCTACAGAACTCCCAGTGCCGAGGCACCCGGTGTGAGCACTGTTCTTGCATCCGACCTGGGCTGGGTCTCCATCTCCTCTGGCAGCAGCCACAGCACCTGTGGGTTATTACTGAAGGTTAAGGCCAACTCCACCAGCACCATGTTTCCAACTAAAAAATGAAACCACAAACCCATTCTCTACACTAAATATCCAGTTTGCTGCATTAATTGCTATTTGACATTCTAAACACTGATTTTCCCCAACTGACCCCATAATGATATATGGCCGTGAGATCATTTGAATTGATGTTTTATAAGGCAAAATGAGGAACAAGAGTTGCTGAAAATCTCACATTGCTTAGGTAACACATAGTCTAGATAAATTGGCCAAACACCTAGGGCAAGCCTAAAAAGTCCAATCATCGACACAAATGCCATGTTGCCATGATTGCATACAGTTGATTGTTTTCTAAAAGAGAAAGAAGAGAGATGGAAACAGAGAGACCCAGAAATGGACTCATGGGCATTCAGAGAACTAGAGTGTACAGACCATGGGGAATATTCCAAAACCTCATCTTAAAAACTAGATAACTAAGTTTAAAGACAGGGTGAAGTGAGGGTTTCCCTGCCTAAAACTTTGTGGAGGAAACCAATGGAAGACTCAATGTCATATTTGAGTCTGACTTTTCAGGATGTTCTCATTGTAAACATCTTCCTTTCCTACATTTAGGAGGTTCTTGGTCACAAATGATGTCCCTGTTTGTATCATTTATAGGTGATGGACTGTCAGCTACCATCCCCACAACAGGCCCTTCTATCCTTCACTCTACACTCATACCAGCAGGTAATGCCTCTCTGTGACTTGCTTCATGTTTCCTGAGCATCTGTTCTGTGCCATGCACAGAATTAAGGGCTTTCACAATATTGTTGCTCCACAATAACCATAAAGGAAGGCACGATTTCCAACATTTCATAAATGCATAAACAGAGCTCAGAAAAGACAGATGAACAGAAGGCACTGTGTGACAACACTAGAGTCACACAACCATATGTGGTAAAGGTTGGCTCACCCAGACCTGCCCAACTACAAGGATCACTGTGGTTGTTTTCACTGTGTTTTTCTTGATGACATGATCGAAGTTACCTCGGGAGTGCTAGAGAAGGAAGGTGTGAACAAGAATTAACTGCTCATCCCAAGATGATTTGAGAAAATGATATGGAACGGTTAAATGTTAAGAATACTATTAGGCTCTCTACAACAGAGAATTGCTACAATAAAATATACGAAAGACAAAATGTCACCTATTGATTTCCATTTTCCCTGCACTGCTCCGTTTGAGCAAAATTTATCTCCTCAGCTATGTCTAGGCCTTCTCGTTAGCATATATGCTAATGCCTCTTTGCCTTTAATTACAGACCTAACATTTCCAGGGGTGCCTGGGTGGCTCAGCTGGTTAAGTGTTCAACTCTTGATTACGGCTCAGGTCATGATCTCATGGTTCATGAGATAGAGTCCCACATCAGGCTCTGTGCTGACAGCGCAGAGCCTGCTTGGAATTCTCTCTTTCCCTCTCTCTCTTACCCTCCCAATGCTCACTTGTTCTCTCTCTTTCTCTCTCTCAAAATAAATAAATAAACTTTTAAAAAAATTTAGAAAAGAACTATCATCTCCATAAGCCATATCTCCTATATGAACATCACCAGGTAATAAACAAACAATTCCTTTAAATATCCCTTGGGGATATTTACTTCCAGATCTATTGGGCCACATTGCAGAAGACAAGTCCTCTCAGTAAGAATAAATAGAAAAAACAATTAAAATAAAGTAATTTATAAAGGCTGTTCTTTTACTGTAGATGATGAAGATTATGTCAAGAGACAGCATTTCTGAAAACTTGAGCTATTATTACCTAACAGTATACCCCAATATAAGAAATCTCCCCAACCTTAGAGAGTTAGATCTCCAGTCTCTGTCTTCCTCGTATCTCCCCAGGAGGCTTCGTGGCCGTGAGGCTGGTAAATGGCACAGGGAGGTGCTCGGGCCGAGTGGAGGTTCTCATCCAAGGCACGTGGGGGACCGTGTGTGATGACCTCTGGGACCTGGCCGAGGCCACAGTCGTGTGCCGCCAGCTACAGTGTGGCCAGGCCATGGCCGCACCCACGGGGGCCCACTTCGGGGCAGGCTCCGGGAAGATCGTGCTTGATGATGTGCAGTGTGTGGGCAGCGAGAGCCATCTGGGGCAGTGCGCGCACAGGGGTGAGGCCAGACACAACTGCGGGCATCTGGAGGATGCTGGTGTCGTCTGCAGAGGTAAGGGGCTGTATCATTTTTTTTAACCCCACATCACTTCTTTGTCTCCTTTCAGACATTTCTCAATGATTATTTTAATGACTCATATTATAAATGGCACCATAGGCCTTAGCATGTGGATTTCTTCTGGCCATCAGGTGCTGATGGTTCACCAGGCCCCACTCCAACTACAGAGCCTGAAACTGCCACCCGAGCATACACACTGTCAGGTTGGTCCATTCTTTGCATGGTTCTTTTGCTTTGAAGATTTTCCTCCTTAGAATGTCCCTTTCCTGGGGCACTTGGGTGGCTCAGTCGGTTGAACGTCCGACTTCGGCTCAGGTCATGATCTCATGGTACGTGGGTTTGAGCCCCACGTCGGGCTCTGTGCTGACAGCTCAGAGCCTGGAGCCTGCTTCAGATTCTGTGTCTTCCTCTCTCTCTCTGCTCCTCCCCTTCTCACACTCTGTCAATCTCTCTCTTGGAAAATAAATTAAAAACATTAAAAAAAAAAAAAAGAATGTCCCTTTCCTAAACCAAGTTAGTAGGGTCTTTGCATGGAACAACTCCAGGGAGCACCACCCTCCTAGAATGCACCGTGGATTCTATCACCATGCAGGTCACCACATGTGGTATGTGGATGGCAATTCCAGGTCACCACATGTGGTACATGGATGGCGATTTCTGGGCTTGTGCAGCCCAGTGGTCCTGCATGGTTGAGTCACTCCAGGGTAGAGTGACACCAGCAACAGCCATTCTACATCATATCACATCATACAGAGGGGCACAGAGCAGAAGGGGAATCAGGTTTCTCGTTTCACCACTTAGACCTCTTAAATAATTCTTGAACTTGCCTAAACAAAACCTGGATGTTGAGAATATTTAGTTGTCTCTAAAGGGTTCAGAGGCTCAGTCAATTAAAATAAAGTAAGTTGAGATTGAGTTAATTTCTACGAAATAATATTTACGGTGATCAAGATGTATTTTAAAAACTGCTGATAGATTCACATATTAGCAGATATTTGTATGATCAGTATGTAGCATCCTTTTAATTTCAGGAATCTGAAAAATACAAAAACAAGTAAGTGGTTAGAAGAGGACACAGCATATAAAAATGAATCATTTCTCTCTCTGTAGGTATTTGATAGGAGAACAACGAAGCCTGTTTCCTTAAATACATGATAACATGGGTGTCACAATAAAATAGTTGCTAGTGAAATTCCCACTGGCATTGGCCACACATCACAAGATCCCCTTCTTCACCTTGATTGGAACTGAGTCTCAGTTGCTTTGCCATTAGGAGTAAAACTTCTGGTGTGTATTTGACATACTAAGACTGATTGTACACTGTACCTTGTACAATGAACCACGTGGCCAACTAAAAAATTAAATCAATTATGTGATTTTTTTTCTTTTTCTATTACAACTCGCTTTAAATAACCACTGTGATGGTTTAACTGATTTCTAGATAGTCTAGTCCCAAATTATTTAAACTGATCAAAATAATTAAGTGGCTAGCCAATCATTTACATATATAAAATAACATTATGAGAAGTCTCAAACTCACTGACAAATGTAAAAATAGTATCATGAACCCCTGAATATCCAATACTAAGTTTTATCAAATCCTAATATTTTGCTCTGTTTGAGCATCTTTTTAAAAAGATGTTTGAGATCCTTTTTAAAAGAAAACAATACAACAGCACATTAAAAGGATCATACAATGCGATCAAGTGGGATTTTTCCCTGGGTTGTAAGGGTAGTTCAACATATACAAATCAATGAATGTGATATACCACATTAACACAATTAAAGAGTTTTTAAAATGGGTGAAATTGGTGAAGGGGATTAAGAGTTCACTTATCATGACGAGCACTGAGTAATGTATGGAATTGTTGAATTACTATGTTGTACACTTGAAACTAATGTATCACTGTATGTTAATTATACAAGAATTACAATTTTTAAAAATAATTAAATAAATAATTTTTAAAAATAAATCACATAATCATCTCAATAGACGCAGAAAGTGCATATGACAAAATTTAACACCATTTCATGATGAAAATACTTAACAACCTAGATGTAGAAGGAACGTACCTCAACATAATAAAGGCCATATATAACAAGACCTCAGCTAACACAATGGTGAAAATTTGGAAGCTTTTCCTTAAAGATCAGAATAAAAGACAGGGATGTTCTCTTGCCACTTCCATTCAATATAGTACTGGAATTCCTAGTCAGAGCAACTAGGTAAGGAAAAGAAATAATAGAAATTCAAGTTGGAAAGGAAAAAGTTAAATTATCTGTTTCCAGATGACCTGGTCTTACATATAGAAAACCCTAAGCACTCCAGAGAGAAAAAAAAATGTTAAAACTAAAAAATGAATTTAGTAAAGTTACAAGATACAGAATCAACATACAGAAATCAATTGTGTTTCTTTAACAATGAACCATCTGAAAAAAGAATCAAGATATCCCATTTACAGTATCATCAACAAAAATAAAATTGCTTGGGCATAAACTTAACCAAAGAGGTAAAAGGTCTGTAACCGAAAACTATAATTGATGACGTAAATTAAAGGAAATACAAAAAATGTAAAGGATCCCATGTCCATGGATTGGAAGACAAGATATTGTTACAATGGCCATCCTATCCAAAGAGATCTACAGATTCAAAGCTCTTTCCATCAAAATCCTAAGGGTAATTTTTACAGAAGTAGAGAAAACAATCCTAAAATTCATATGAAACTACAAAAGACCCAGAATAGCCAAAGCGATCTTGAGAAAGAACAAAGCTAGAGGCATTGCACTCCCTGATTCCAAAATGTATTAAAAACCTACATTATGGTACTGGCATAAAGATAGGCATATAGACCAATGGAACGGAATAGAGAACCCAGAAATAAACCCACGTATATATAGTGAACTGATCTTTGACAAGGGTACCAAGAATACACAATGGAGAAATGATGGTCTCTTCAACAAATAATATTGGGAAAAATGAATATCCACGTGCAAAAAAAAAATGAAATTGGACCCCTGTGTTATACCATACACAAAAATTAACTCATTGTAGATTAAAGACTTAAACATAACACCTGAAATTATAAAATTCCTAGGAGAAAACATAAGGGAAGGTCTTCTTCACACTGGTTGGCAATAAATTCTTGGATATGACACCTGAGACAGGCAATAAAACCAAAAATAGGTAAGCGGAACTGTATCGATCTGAAAGCTTCTGCACAGCAGAAATAACAATCAACAGAATTAAAAGGCAACCTATGAAATGGGAGAAAGTATTTGAAAATCATATATCTGCTAAGGGGCTAATTTCCAAAATCTATGTAGAACTCCCAAAATTTAATAGCAAAAAAATCAAATAACCACATTAAAAAATGGGCAAAAGACTTGAACTGACGTTTCTCCAAAAAGAAGATAAAAATGTCCAACAGGTATATGAAAAGATGCTCAACATCATTAATTATTAGGGGAAATGCAAATCAAAACTACAATGAGATATCACCTCGTGCCTGTTAGGTTGGTTACTATAATAAGTATGGCGAGGTTGTAGAGAAATTGGCACCTTGCACACTGCCCGTAGACATGTAAAATGGTTCAGCTGCTATAGAAAACATTTCAAAGATTCTTAAAAATTAAAACTAAAACTGGCATATGATCCAGCCATCCTACTCCTGGGTAATATACCCGAAAGAATTGAAATCAGGCTCTCAGAGACATCTGCATTGCCATGTTCATTGCAGCAACATTCCCAATAGCTAAGATATGGAAAAAAACCCACACGTCCATCAACAGGTGAACGGATAAAGACCATGTGGTACCTATATAAAGTGAATATCATTCAGCCTTAAAAAAAAAAGAAGGAAATTCTGCCATTGGCACCAATATAGCTGAATCTGGAGGACATAATGCTGAGCAAAATAAGCCAATCACAGAAGGATAAATATTGCATGATTTCACTTATATGAGGCATTTCAAATAGTCAAGCTCACAGAAGCAGAGAATAGAGTGGTGGTTGTCAGGGGTTCAGGGGAGGGAGTTCAATGATAGGAAGTTTCAGTTATGCTTGATGAATAAATGCTGGAGATCTACCATACAATATAGTGCAAGTAGTTAAATTTGAGCGGTGCCTGGGTGGCTCAGTGGGTTAAGCGTCCGACTTCTGCTCAGGTCATGATCTCACCGTTCCCGAGTGCGAGTCCCACGTGGGGCTTTGTGCTGACAGCTCAGAGCCTGGAGTCTGTTTCAGAGTCTGTCTCCCTCTCTATCTCTGCCCCTCCCCCACTCATGCTCTGTCTCTCTTGCTCTGTCTCTCAAAAATAAACATTAAAAATTTTTTTTTAATTTGCTAAGAGGATGCATACCATGCTAAGTGTTCACAACAACAACAAAAAAAAAAAAAAAGGAGGGGAAAATACAAAGAAATTCTGGGAGTTGTTGGATATGTCTATTACCGTGACTGTGGTGATAATATTGCAAGTGTTTGTGTATGTTTGAACCCAATAAGCTGTACACATTAAATACATGCAGCTCTCTGAGCAGCAATGATGCCTTGATAAAGCTATTTTAAAAAGGAGGCAGAACAGGGGCACCTGGCTGGCTCAGTCAGTAGAGCATGAGACTCTTGCCCTCAAGGTTGTGAGTTCAGGCCCTGTGCTGGGGGTGGAGCCCACTTTTTTTAAATAAATAAATAATTTTTTAAAAAGGAAGCAAAACAATACTTTATTGCCATTTTACGAGTTAATAAGATGAAAACAGGGCTGTCTTCATGCCCTATGGAAGCCTCACACGGCTTTGGCTACTCAGAGCCAAGATAAAGCCACCAAACATCGAAATGGAAAACACTCAGCTGTGTAATTGACTGCATGTCTCCGTGACAGGACACATCTGGGCTGCTCCTCAAAGGAAATGAGGGAAAAGATCTATCATTGGTTCTGTGGGCACTTAGAGAACCGGAGTGTGCCAGGCGAGGGCATACCATCCACATGTGAGCCTTTTACCCCACAGTGGGGTCTGATACCCACGTTGGGTGGGTGTACCAGGAAAGGCAGTCAGAGAGAGCAGACCCAGACCATAGCAGGACAGACTTGCGCCTAGGCTTCTGTTGGGGCCTGTCTGAAGTTCCCCCTCCCCGTGTGGGGAGGCCGCATCTAGCGGTGCACAAGGCCTCTCTTTGCTTTACAGACACAGATGAAGTGCTGACAGCAGCCGTGCCCACCACACCTGCAACACTTCCCATGATGGCCATTCTAGCAGGTGGGTTGTTAGTTCTGCGGGGAATAGGGGGGAGGGCACTGTGTGCAGGGCAGTGGACTGGCCCCTTCCCGGGCCCACTGACCACAGCCAGGAGAGGACTCCTGGCCTGCGTAAAAGCAGAGTCAGGAGCCGACATTTCTACCTGACCGTGACCTTCAAGCTGGCTTGGTGTTCAAATCTTTGTCTTTCTTTCTCATTTTTTTTTAAAGCGTATTTATTTATTTTGAGAGGGAGACATAGAGAGTGCAACTGGGGGAGGGGCAGAGAGAGAGAGGGAAAGAAGGAGAATCCCAAGCAGGCTGTACAGGGTCAGTGCACAGAGCCTGATGTGGGGCTCGAACACATGAAACCGTGAGATCGTGACCTGAGCCGAAATCAGGAGTCGGGTGCTCAACTTACTGAGCCACCTAGGCACCCCTGAAACTTAGTCTTTCTGAAGTTGAAATTAGGGGATGTCCCAATTACTGGGAATTCTTCTGTTCATCCCTGCTGACAGGTGATGGATTATTTGCAACCACAGACACAACGGAGCCTGCGGCCCTGCCATCCACACCCACCCCCCTGGCAGGTAAGTCCTTGGGAAAATGCGGGGGGTGGGGAAGCTAATGTTTGTGGAACAACCAAAATGTAATAAAGCAGAGAATCGGATGCTTTCATATAACTGACAGTTCATTGAGTGCTCACAAGAACCTCCCAGCATTATTGTCCCCACAACCCTCACCATTGGCTCATAAAATGAGACACAGAAAGTATCATTTTCTAGCATTACCCACCTAGAACATGGTGAAGCCAAAATCTGGGCATGTAGCAATCTGACTCCAAACCCATGTGACTACTAGCCTTTTGGGGGGCAGGGGGGTGGAGACAGTATGTCCAAAGCTACCTCTGGACTACTGGGAAGAGAACATTCTTGCAAGCCTAATTGTACAGTGCAGGTGCATTAGGACCATAGCCAGGTAACGGGGGTGTCAGCTGTGGTAATCACTTACTCTGTAGATTTTAGTATAAAATTCCTAATGGGAAAAACTTATAAATTTATAGCTTCCAGGGTGACAGACAGGCAAAATGTACCCTTTTAATATGCCTAGAACTCTGTATTAGGAATGAGCCCTAGCCCATCTCTTCCTTCTTCACCCTGGGGTACCTGCCTGCACATCTGCTTTACAAAGAGAAAAAACTCGTTGTACCATTTGGGTATCTGAAGGTTGGTTCCACAATAACTCACATGATAACTGAATTTTTCCAGGTCAGGTGTCATCAAATGTTTATTTTTCAAGTTTATTTATTTATTTTGAGAGAGGCGTTGGGGCAGGGGGCGTGTGCAGAGAGAGGAGCAGAAAGAGAATCCCAAGCAGGCTCTGCACTGTTAGCATGGAACCCGATGTAGGGCTCAAACTCACAAATCGTAGGATCATGACCTGCCCTGAAATCAAGTCAGATGCTTAACCAACTGAGCCACTCAGGCTCACCTCAAGTGTTTATATTTCCAAATAAACTCTATGGTGGGAGTTTACGGTTGTGTGTAGATATTCTGTTGCTTCCTAAAAGCGTATCACACAGCAGTCACACATCACCTCCTCTGTTTCGAGCCCCAGCTCGAGCCACTTCTTGACATCCCTGGGTCCCTGAGCACTTTTGCTTTCAGAGACCCTTATACTGAATTATATTTTATGACCGTGTTGGTATAAAGACAAATGGAATGTAGACTAGACTGAGGTCATCTTTTTCTTCTAATTTTAAAGAAATTAAGACATTTTTAGGGGTCTTTAGCAGTCACCTGGGCCCCAGGCAGTGTGCCCACCACATCTGATCGATTAATCTGTCTGCTCCTCTGGGTTGTTCTGAATAACTAGCAGGTCTGAACTCACCACCACCACCCCAAGCCCATTTGGGAAGGAGGAAGGACATGACATTTTTGCCTACCACAAAGTTGTTTCAAATAGGAGGCAGGGGTGGATTCTGCCTTACTTTACAGCTTCCTGGGGGACAGAATCGATTGGCCGTGGGGAGGGCCACCCCAAGGCAACATCCTTGGAGCTGGGCTCAGTAAGCCAGGCCGCCTGTTAGCAGCAATGGCTCATAGCAAGCCGGCCTATTTTGGCCCAAGGGTGCTCACAGGAGCCTTGTTGAAAAGAGGTTTAACTTTCGGGGAACAGTGCACACATTTCCTGGTAGGACTGAGTTGAAAACTGTAGGCGATAGTCTCACTGTGGTGTTTCCATGCTTTTCCAGAGCGATGTGGGGAGGAGGGTGTCCACAGAGCAAATTCTGAGGGCCCAGGAGAATTCGGACTTGTAAAGGGGAGCTTGACCTCTAACCTTTCGGCAGGCTTCCTCACCTTTTCTTCTGAGCGTAATCTCCTTGCGATTAGGCTGACAGTGCACATTTGCATTGCAATTTTACTCACGTGTATATTCTAACTGATCTCAAATGAACTGGTATGTTAGAGAAATATTACTACTTATATTATTGTATTGTATTGTAGTGTGTTATATTCCTACTCCTATTTTGTAAGCTAGAGAGCTATTCATACAATGAGACATAGACCCTTATAAACTCTTCGTTTATTTTTTTATTTTTTATTTTTTTTTAATTTTTAATTTTATTTAATTTTATTTTTTTAATATATGAAATTTATTGTCAAATTGGTTTCCATACAACACCCAGGGCTCATCCCAACAGGTGCCCTCCTCAATACCCATCACCCACCCTCTCCTTCCTCCCACCCCCCCCATCAACCCTCAGTTTGTTCTCAGTTTTTAACAGTCTCTTATGCTTTGGCTCTCTCCCACTCTAACCTCTTTTTTTTTTCCTTCCCCTCCCCCATGGGTTCCTGTTAAGTTTCTCAGGATCCACATAAGAGTGAAACCATATGGTATCTGTCTTTCTCTGTATGGCTTATTTCACTTAGCATCACACTCTCCAGTTCCATTCACGTTGCTACAAAAGGCCATATTTCATTTTTTCTCATTGCCACGTAGTATTCCACTGTGTATATAAACCACAATTTCTTTATCCATTCATCAGTTGATGGACATTTAGGCTCTTTCCATAATTTGGCTATTGTTGAGAATGCTGCTATGAACATTGGGGTACAAGTGCCCCTATGCATCAGTACTCCTGTATCCCTTGGATAAATTCCTAGCAGTGCTATTGCTGGGTCATAGGGTAGGTCTATTTTTAATTTTCTGAGGAACCTCCACACTGCTTTCCAGAGCGGCTGCACCAATTTGCATTCCCACCAACAGTGCAAGAGGGTTCCCGTTTCTCCACATCCTCTCCAGCATCTATAGTCTCCTGATTTGTTCATTTTGGCCACTCTGACTGGCGTGAGGTGATACCTGAGTGTGGTTTTGATTTGTATTTCCCTGATAAGGAGCGACACTGAACATCTTTTCATGTGCCTGTTGGCCATCCGGATGTCTTCTTTAGAGAAGTGTCTATTCATGTTTTCTGCCCATTTCTTCACTGGGTTATTTGTTTTTCGGGTGTGGAGTTTGGTGAGCTCTTTATAGATTTTGGATACTAGCCCTTTGTCCGATATGTCATTTGCAAATATCTTTTCCCATTCCGTTGGTTGCCTTTTAGTTTTGTTGGTTGTTTCCTTTGCTGTGCAGAAGCTTTTTATCTTCATAAGGTCCCAGTAATTAACTTTTGCTTTTAATTCCCTTGCCTTTGGGGATGTGTTGAGGAAGAGATTGCTACGGCTGAGGTCAGAGAGGTCTTTTCCTGCTTTCTCCTCTAAGGTTTTGATGGTTTCCTGTCTCACATTCAGGTCCTTTATCCATTTTGAGTTTATTTTTGTGAATGGTGTGAGAAAGTGGTCTAGTTTCAGCCTTCTGCATGTTGCTGTCCAGTTCTCCCAGCACCATTTGTTAAAGAGACTGTCTTTTTTCCATTGGATGTTCTTTCCTGCTTTGTCAAAGATGAGTTGGCCATTAAACTCTTCGTTTAAATAAGAAATCTAGTGGGACCGTGGATTCTGCTTTTTATCTCGTTCGTGTAGGGAACTGGGAGGTGCCAAAGATCACTGTTGGCTTAACAGAGAAGCACGCCAGGCTTTTTAGAACCTTCTAGAATGCAGAATGTCAATATAAATATCATGGCCAAGGCAACAAATAAAACAACCATTAGATTGCAGACCCTTTCACTAGACAGAAATAATCTGTGATTATTAAATTTTAAAAATTTTATCTGCAAAGACAACTTTATGCAGCAAAATAGTATCTGTTTTTCTCTATCTAACTGAAAAGAAGGACTTTTTCTTACTGTTTTACCTTGCTGAGATCTCTCTCCTCGGCAGCAGTGAGGAGCTGTTAGAATCTCTCTGGTTAGCATTGAGGGAAAAAAGCAAGTCTGAGCAACTCCACACTTATAATAAGGATCACAAAACAAAGAAAGAATTTTGGTAAAAGGAATGTGAGCATATATATTTTGCATCTATAGAAACAGATCTTCAAAAGAAATAAACAGATCTTCATCTCTAGTAAATTAGAATTTATCATAAAAATCCTTTAGGGTGGAAATCCATTACTCCTTAATAAATTCCTACATTAAATCAGCAGAAGAAAATAGAATATCTTTCTTCTAAGTATAAGACATTATTTTCTTTTCTTTTTACTCAGTTGCTTTTTGTTTGGTGTTTTGGTATTTCTGTTTTTACTTTAACTATTGAATTATTAGCTCTAGATTAGCCTATACTCTCGTATAGTAATATAATTTTTTAAATATAAATTGGTACTTTTAGTATATCCTGCATACATTTTCATGCTTAAATATTTCAAAATAAAATGCATCTTATTTTTAAAAATTTTTTATGTTTATTTTATTTTTGAGAGAGAGAGAGAGTACAGGGGAGGGGCAGAGAGAGAGGGAGACACACGATCTGAAGCAGACTCCTTCCTTCCTTCCCTCCTTCCTTCTTTCCTTCCCCTTCCTTCCTTCCTTCCACCAAGGTGCTCTATGCATGTGCATTAACAACTACACGGTGCTAACAGACTTACTGTCATGCAGCCTTCCTTCTCCAACTTCACCCACTACCTTGGTTCTATACCCACAAACTAGTAATCTGATACTTCTGGGAGTTCTCTCTAGTTTTTGTTTTGTTTCCTACTAAATAAATCTCACTAAGATTTCTTGCATAGGCTAGGGAAACAGATTTCCTAATTTCAAACACTGGTTCCCCAGAATTGTGTGATCTTGGGCACATTACTCAACTGCTATGTGCCTTAATTTCCTCACCTACAATATGGGTACTATAATAGAATATATTTGCCTATAATACATCCATGAGTGTCTATATACATGTATACACACTATTATTTATTTAAAAAAAATTTTTTTTTCAAAGTTTATTTTTTTGGGGACAGAGAGAGACAGAGCATGAACGGGGGAGGGGCAGAGAGAGAGGGAGACACAGAATCGGAAACAGGCTCCAGGCTCTGAGCCATCAGCCCAGAGCCCGACGCGGGGCTCGAACTCACGGACCGTGAGATCGTGACCTGGCTGAAGTCGGACGCTTAACCGACTGCGCCACCCAGGCGCCCCGACACTATTATTTATATATACACATCTACACACACACACATAGATACACAGATGTGGCTGGAGGACCACCGTGGAGGTTAAAGATGCTGAAAGCATCATTTACTTAGTGCTGGACACCAGGAAGTCTATATAAACGTTAGTTCTATAATAACTATTGCCATCATTGTTGTCATCAAATATTTGCCTTTTGCTGAGGTGAGACAACTGACCTAGAGAAACTTAAACACACTGAGAAGTGTGTTTAAATGTTTGACTTTCAAACATCAGCATCTGCATTAGGCCTGGCCTTTCTCCCAGGGTCATGGCTAGGTTCCGGGAGACAGTTCCCTGAGGAAATAGAGCCCAAGTGCATGGCACTTCCCTCACCCTGGCTCGTGCCACACTCCATTGGTCAAGAAAGTCACAAAGGCCCACCTGGTTTTGAAGGGATGATACAGAGACTCCTCCTTCCGACATGGGACTGTCAAGGTTCCAGAGGGCTCGAGGAATGGGAGAG